>NW_027526295.1:146366640-147077525 GCF_048455015.1 Haemaphysalis longicornis
TATGGCTTGTAGAACTGGTATAATTGGTCCCTTTTCCGAGATCGGTGCGTAAGAAACAAGCGTTATCACTGCCCAAGTTTCTTAAATACGGCCAAAATAAATCACACCCGCCAATATAGGTTGGCAGCATAGCTTAGTGCACCGAATTCTTGGCCTCCGCCGCGTCTCCTGGCGTGGTCGAGAGGTTGAGATTTTGGTCTCTGTTTTGAAAGCCGATTGTTCGGATTCTGGAAAACTCTCGATTTTTTTCTTCCTTTTTTCTTTTTTTTGCGGGGAGGGTTTGATCAGCTTTTTTACAGAGTAAACAAAGGTTGCCAGAGTACCTTGCATTTTAATTTACAAGTGACGTTCGACTCTAACATCAGCAGCAAGGCCGCACTGAAGTTTGCTTTGCTTACGCTTATGAAGCATTCCGCACATAACATCAAGGTAGGGCACCAAGTTGAAAGGAAATAAATTGTTCGAATTGTGTTTTTGTTTATCAAGCTCCCTTATTTTGTTCGTATTTGACGGTGGTAACTTAAAATATATTTTGCAAGATTCCAAAATAGGCCCGCGAGCATAAGTAGCAATGAATAAAATAAGGCAAGTGTATTTTTAAAGGGAAACGTAGGGTTATGATTAATGCATTTAAACAATCGAAAATAACTACCCATAAACGGTAAAAAATAACTTTAAAAGCATCGGCAGAATTCGTACAAACGTGTCCTGACGCGGGACTTCGCCGGTCTCATGCGAATACTCCCCTTCTCCTGCGTGTCCGCGCGGTGCCGCAGAACGACGCTGACGCTCGCGCGACGCGTGATTTCGCGTCCATATGGGTAGGGCTTTAGCGTTCCCTAAATAACACATCGATATCGGGGTCAATATCAAGGGTTCCATATACTGTTTGCTGACCCCTCATATTGCAGTTATGGTTTAAATAGGGAAGTGATTTTTGTGACAATATTCACAGTGTCAATACGCGCAATTCAATGTAAGTACTTCTGCCCAATCTCCGCTGCAATTATGCTAATAATCATCAGTGGCCTGTGGATGTTTACCGCATGATCAATGTGAGCCATCCTCGTCATCTGAATTTAGAGAGGCTACTAGGCTCCCTATCTGAATTTATTCTTCACCCATAATTTAGGCCCCATCACTCCAACGTATTCTCTCTTCCCCCCTACTTCTGATCGCCTGCTTATATGCATCCATTCTGTAAGTCCCGTGGCCGACCTACTCACGTGTTCTCCATCACAATATGCCACGCCGAACAGTTATCTCTTGTAATTTGAACTAATATCACTCCCACACGAGATTTTGCCTCGGTCATGGAGTTCGCATCTTTGTATGGCGGTTGCAACTAAATTAGATTAAAAAAAATGCCAGTTTTTGTTTGGCCACTCTGTCTGTCTGTCTGTCTGTCTGTCTGTCTGTCTGTCTGTCTGTCTGTCTGTCTGTCTGTCGGTTGGTCTGTCTGTATGAACCGCGCTTTTACAGGAGACCAAATAAGTAATAAAGTAGATTTATGGCAGCTTCATCCAGCAGATAAGGGATCTTTTACCTATCTCACTCAACAGTTTTCGCAGTCAGACTTGGCAGTATTTACAGACGGCTCGCAATATAAAACTGGCATAGGAGCAGCTTTCATAATTCTGTATAAATCCGGCAAAATAGTGGAAGCTAAACGATAAAAACTTCCGGAGTAGAGCAATAACTTTGAGGCAAAAGGAATTGCGATCTTAAAAGCAATTGAATACCTCCAAACTAGCTTCAAAGAAGGTAATGCACAGTTGTATACCGCTAGCCTATCAACCCTACAAGCAATTAGTAATCCAAATATTCTGAACCCAAATATATTTAGAACTAAAGAAATGCTAAACAAAATAGCAAACCAGTTCAAAATAACTTTAACTTACATTTAAGGTCACAGTGGCAATGTCGGTGACAATATAGCGGATGAAATGGCTAAAAAGCAGCAAAATATGGCGAAAAAATAGACTGGCCTATTTCACTACAATTTATGAAAAAAAAAAACAGCTCAATATTAACCTAAGAAAACATTAGAATGTTGAGTGGCAACAAGCAGGAATTGAAAGTTACACATTGCAATGGATAAAAAATGTTCACAAGATTCCGGCCCACTTTCCCACCAACTACAGTTTATCACTGGACGCGTAGATTTCCGTTTTATTTTCACAGGTTTATAACATTACAAATAATTACAAATGTAAATGTAACCTACTAGCAGACAGTTTCCATCACTATTTACAGGACTGCCCACAAAAAATAAACATAGAGAACAACTTCTTCGTATTTATAGAAATTATCTCGCGAGAAGGAAACCAGAGCTTATAAAATGTACAGAAACATTAAAACTTTTTGAAGAAATGCCGCTACTAATTGACGCTAATATTCAACAATACTAATCCCTCAAGTATTTTGTCGCAATTTCACACACACGCAGAAACAAAGTACGCGGCAAATAACGCGATAACTTTTAGATCTTTTGTGTTTATCTGTGTTCTGTAGTGAGTCATTTTCTGTGGAATTATCTGGTGTAATTACCTTTTTACATTTATTTCTATTTTAAATCCAAACATCCAATTGCAATGTATTTAATTGACCCGTTATACCTCGGTGGAGCGGGAAGGGTTCCTGTGCATTAGGCCGTTTAATAAAGTCTGTCTGTCTGTCTGTTCGAGGGGCAACTTAGTCTCTTGTGTGAGGATAGGGAAACATAGGTGCGCTGCGCCGTGTATAAAAAATTTGTTTGCGGTTTGACGACACACATTCGTGCAATAATAACCAGATATGAGCCGTAGATCTGGAATTAGTCGATGTCGAGGCAGATAGGAGCAGAAGCGTCCAGAGTGCGGAGTTCGCCGTAAAGCCTGCTGTAATCACGGGTCATCTAATCACCAATGCGTACAGTCAAGCCTACCGTTAGGAAGGAACCACCTGAGTATCCCCCTTCCCGATGAGCCGTTAGCAGTTCGCTTGGCGCCTTAACAACGCTGACACAATTGCCACGGGGCCACATGACACGTCGCAGCCAATGGGGACGTGAGTTCGGTGCGTACCCGCGTCCGAAGCCAGCGCGTACTCGCGTTCACAGTCACATGACGCTTCGAGACCAATGGAGACGTCAGGCCTGCGCACAGCCGTGCTCACAGACAACGGAGTTTCTTGCCCGCGGGCGCCCCTTTTCTCTCCATGAGGCAACTATGCTTTCGCATAAAACCGGAGTACGAGGAGCATTTTTAATAGATGGAAAAGCCCATTTGGAAAAGAGGGTGGATGGAATAGGAGTGAGGTTCTGTGGTGGCTTGAAGACAAAAAAGCTCGATAAGTGTCCTGGAGGGGGTTGGTAGGTAGGCGGGGTGAGTGGGCTGGGTTGTTGTAGGGGACAGACTGACAGCTCTAGGCTCAGGCTCGTGGAAAGAGGCTGCTGATAGAAAACTGCGCAGTGAATCATGAGGGTAGGTGCATCTACAGCATGAGGGGCTTATGCGGGGTGATGTGTGATGATTTTGTACGGGCTGTGATGTTCGGTAATGTGAGATTTGAGGCCAGAACCATATGAGGTGAAAGAGATTGCGTCTAGTAGCATTGAGGCAATGAAAGCGGTTCAGTCGACGGAGGAGCGCACCATAGTTTGAAAGTTTCATGGACATAGCTGGCGTTGCAAATCATGAAAGCTTGCAAATCAGAAGATTTCGGGAAGGTGCGAGAGGAAGCGAGATGGACGTTGATTTTGGTGGTTAGTTTTATCCTCTTTTTTTAACCGAACGATTTGCACCGCTGGCAATGAAGAGGCCGCACGGGGAGTTGTCTGCAAAAAGGATGGAGCGGAGATCTGTCGCCTTAAATTCTCCCGTGCAAAATTGCGAGCTGTAGGAGTCCCCCGTGAAAACTCCCCATGGCAAGGCTAACATTACATGTAAACGTCGGTGTTGTTGCGACTGGAGGTAGTTATCTGAGGCAGCTGTTTCGTGCATGCCTCCGACAACATGTTGTCCCGTTTCATATGTGACTGCGATTGTGAAACCATATTTTATAGGGATCGGCACTTCGGCTTGGCGGAACAGTATGACAAGAAGTTCATAAATCTTATTCGTTTGCTGATCAATATTCCAGATAACGGTTGTTGTGCTTGTTTGGAAGGAGTTTTCGGGACTGAAAAATGTAGTGTGGAGAGGAGTAATTTATAAAAAAAAAAAAACTAGTCAATATTTGAGAACAATGAGGTAGTTTATTAGTCAGCGACGTTTCACCCTTGTATGCTCAGCAAGGTCCCTCAATTCGCCGATTGCTAGCCAGGGAGCTCATTCGCAGGCACATGAGCCTGGCGCGATCAGGCACAATTTGCCGTCTTTGCCCTCCTCCTTGAGACCAATTGTCACGGCCGGATACAACTCAGGTATGGGGAAGCAGGGTCCGCTATTTTGCCAATCATCATAACCAAGTTCATACAAGGTTTTCCTTTCGAGGATGTCTATAGGCGACCCTTTCTGCCGCGAGGTCGTGTGCCTGCTAAAACTATGTTCGCCATCGCTTGACTGATAGCGGCCACGACCTAAACGATATTTAAAAGTGAGCGCCTCACACATATCCCCCCCCCTCCCCTTGAAATTAGCGCTGAAATAGCAACTCCTTGTTGAGAGGCATTATTATACGCCACTTTGTTCAATTCTGCTAGTTTGAATGCTTCTTCACGAACTCGAACAATGCCAAATGTACGCGTGACAAGAACATGGATGCCGGATTTTAAGTGAACAAGGAGTGCGCCTATTGCTGCAAGCGATATCTGCAGCGCGTGTGCAGATGCATACACGCATTGGAATAACGCAATTTCTCCCCGGCTAAACTCCTTCTCCCAGACTCTGGCATTTCTTCTCGACATGTTCTCAGAGGAGCACACAAGGGGCGCATTAGGCGCTTGTTCGGCACTGCCACGAGCGCTAATATACGGCCGGGTGTTTTCGTTCTTTCGCATTTCAAAGACGCGTGGTGCGGGCAACAACGCCACCTTGATATGAAAGCCATTCGCTGCCATAACCACGTTATGTGTACGATTGGCTAAGGATCACTCATTTCAACCTGAACGTAAAGACGTTTTCTGGCATGCTTGAAAAATCTGGCCAATTGCATCTGGAAAGTGCGCCCAACCAGTGATGACTTATATGTAAGGCTTTCTTATTGGCTAAGCGGTGCACCGCCCCGCATACAGAAGCTACGCCGGCTACGCACATGCGCATACACACACAAAGGGCGGTACTGTTTCGTTCGGGCGAGTCTTACAAGCTGCCACGAAACCCTTTGCCATCAGACCCGCCGCTATCACGGGAAAAAGGCGCTCTATTCAAAGGTCGTCTATCGTCCCTTCTTCCGTACCGTTTCCACGTATCTAATTTAATTTCCCATTCTTCTCTCTCTTTCTTCCTCTTTCGCTTCTCTTTTCCCGATATTGCTTTGTGTGGTCGAATGCTTTTGCCTCACGCCGACCTGACTAGCGTTGACGAGAACGTCGGAGAGAAAGGGCGAGAGATGACGGGAACGTCGGTGATTAGGCTACGGAAACATCTCTGCGAGCGCACGTGTGGAGCCTCTTTTCTTCTATGCGCGCTCCCCAAAACGAATTCCCCTGGAATTCGCTTCAGGAAAAACTCTTCACGGAACCCCTTCTGTAGGGGTGCGTTTTCGCATAGCGGAAAAGAAAATGTGCTTAACGTGACATCCTGAGATGGTCTGTACGCCTTTACTCAAGCTCCGCTCAGCCACGAGCTACCGATCAACCCCGAACATGTAAGAAGAAAGCTTTAGTGCTCCATCATCAATCACCAGTCACGGAACTGATGTCGAGTGTTAGCAAAAAAAAAAAAAGATGTAACTACAGTGATTCTTGCTGGTGCCTGTTATATAAAAGGTGAAATTCATTGAGCATGCGCAGAGGCACATTTTCATGCGACGAGGACCCAATGCACGCGGGCAAGGCTCCCAGACTTCGGGGAAGAGGAAAAAAATACCAACCGAATAAACAACCGGTAAACGCTGCCTGTGACTGCCCCGGTGGAACGGCTTACGCTTCAGCCCTGAAGGGAACACTCGTTTGACGCTATTGAATTCATTGAGCGATTCACGAATGGTTTGATGCGCGTCCTTGCTATTGACGCACGGTTTCGCGGCTTCCTCTCAGAAGACGTCTCCCATTTCCCCTCTTTCGCTCGCCCTTGCCTGTTCTCGTCCTCGTTTTTCATTTAAATTTGCTTTTTTCCGCGCCTTCCGGCACCGGTCTATTCCGGCAAGCAGCTTCGGACACCACGACGTGTACACATTGTCGGAAACGCCCTGCTCTATACTTCTCCTTCACGTTAATGATGCGCACAAAGAGGAGTGAGCGACGTGTGTGTGTACGCATCCCTTCCAACGTAAAACGATAGTGGAAAAATAGAGGCCGAGTGGAGGACGGTTGAAGAGGCAGCAATGGAAAATTGAATAGAGACGGTTTATTCGCGGTCGTATATACATCGCGCCGAGCCACAATGCGAGCTCGTTAATGTTCTCCCGACACACAGCGGAGCCGCCGTCCGCCTCTGCGAGCTGTCTTCGATTCAGTACCAATTTAATTCCTGCGCGCACAAAGGAGTTATCTTATCAAAAGGGGGACGGTTCGCCACAAGCACATGTTCAGACGATGCCGCCAACGCCGCCGCCGCTGTGGCCAATAGATGCTCGCCGCCGCACACGGAGAGCGACCACTTCTCCCTTTCGGCCTCATAGTGCCTGGAGAAGAAAAATAAAAGACACACGCGTCATTGCCGTGCTTTAGTTCATGCGTGGGCGAAGAATATAAATCTCCGTCAGACACGTAGCAGCCGTGGCTGTCGCGTTCTTCTTCAAAAAGTGCCGAAGGATGACTCTCCGACTGTGCGCAAGTCCCATCTCCTGTGTTTCTTTTTTACGATAGCTGGAAAATGCGAGCATTGTGACTGGCTATTTGGAAAGGCAAACTTACGAGCATTTTTTTTCCCCCTATTTCTTTGCAGCGCCTTTGTTCGTGCATACGGCAGTGAAGCACTCACCGCCGGGACCTCATTCATCTCTTAACGCGCGTCGTGTCTTCTTATAGAAAGAACCGCGAAGCGTGTCGTCCTGCCTTGAAAGTGTATACACTCGCGTGTGACAACTGTATAGAGCCACGGGCACGCATCGCGTCGGCCCATGTGCGCACGCTTGAAAGCGATCAATGCGTTTACGGGCTTCTCGTCGTCTGTTGAGGGGCCGCGCGTTGTTGAGGACGTGAATGCCCGCGACCGTAAATAACGTAGTTTGAACAATTTACAGAGCCTTATTGCCGAGGCAATGGCACCCCCGCTTGAATGTGCCGTTGCTTCAATAGCGCTGGGCAATAGTGGTAAGTGTCGTTATTGTGTCGAACATTCTGAACACGTGCACGGTTGCCCTATCGATGCTCCGATGATGCTCCGACTTCCTTTCGACTTGCCGACGATGGTTTTGCTACCCACCGTTTAAAGGCACGGTGATCATAAAAGGTTTTATTGCGCAAGGCAGACAAAGGCAAAGAGCGCCACTATAAAGGTGAGATGGTCAGACGTCATGTTAAAATAGGGTGTGTAATAACGCATTAAGCTAAGACTTTACCATGCAGGTTGGCGTATAGGGTCATATTTAAAGCGCCACGAATCTAAGCATGTAAGCTTCAAAAGCCTCATGAGGTGCACCCTTGTTTTGCGACGGGTCTTGAGGCCAAGTAAAATTATAGGCGGTATAAAGGCAGTATCGGTATCTGCAAGGTAATTAAAACTGTTTTGTAAGGAAACGTGCGACTACCTAATGTGTGAATACTCAATTTAACCGAAATCTACTCCAGATATTGCCCATCGCGCATTCAATGAGCATGTGAAGGACAGAAAGCTGCTCCACTTCACCACAATGGATGGTAGTGTTGGTTGTTTGTGAGTGTTAAAAGTTATGAGTGGGGGATGTGCGTAAGTCTAAATCTAAATAAGCCTACCTCTACAGATCATTCATGTTTCTCAGCAAGAGGCTCTAAAGATTAGGTTTAGCAAATTTTAGTTTGTTTTCACTTAAACCCATTTTCTCAGGTATTGTAACCAGTCCGTTAACACATAACTGGGTTTGGTGTTGACATATAGATGGATTACAGGACTTCCAACATTCTGTAATATTCTCAACGTAAGCGGAATATGAAACAGTTCGATGTAGAGATGCTTTTTAATCATTCATTTTAACAAGGAAATGTGCGCAGCTCAGCACTGGCTTTCCGGAAGACATGGCTTCCGGAAGTCCTCTCGGACTTCCGGAAGCCATGTCTTCAATTATTCATGACGGCTTCTAGAGAATACGGCGGATGCGGTGACCTCTCCCGAACAGGGTGTCTTTTAGACGCTGCCGCACACAAGGGCTCCTCTACGGTACCGAGCGCACGCGCACGACGACACGAGGACGAACGAACGAAGGGTGTACGCTTTGATGTGTCTTTCTAGTTCCGAGGAAGTGTTGTTACGACGACCGCAAACGCTGGGGCTTTTTTTTTTTTTTTTTTTTTTTGCTAAAGCTACTCCCCGGGCCGGGGACTCGGCGGTCGCCGCGAGGCACACGCTCACGAGCACTTGGCGTTTTCTTCGTGTTTTTTCCTGCAACACCGAACTTACGGCCAGTAACAATAGCTCCGCTGTTAATAAACCTTCTAGTCGGGGTAGAGCCTGCACGGACACGAAATAAGGGAGATATAAGTTGTCTTTAACAACAATGAATATATTGTCACTCAGGCCAAACGACTTGAAGTCGAAAATACGGTATCGCGATGTCCTATCATATGCATTCTCCATGTCAAGAAACACAGAAGAGCAGTGTTGTTTCTGCACGAAAGCATCTTCGCACATTATTCAAAAGCAACCAGATTATTTGTAGTGGAAATCCCAGCCGTGAAGCCTCCCTGACTCCATAGAACACATGAAACTCTAGAACGTAGGGAAGTTGTGGTCTATCATTTTAAAAAAATAAATAACCCGGTAGTCAAGGTAATGAGGCTCTAACTACATGCGAGATGAGGTTCTTTTCCTTCCTCTGAAAGTAGTTCATCGCTACCCTCTATTTATGCTCGCCGGTAGCGTTCTTTCGGCCATATATCGAACCTGAATGGGCATGGGAATAAGAAATGAAGGGCTCCGTTGAGTTGAGACCGAAATAAAGGTTCGCAGTCAAGAATTCCAAGAAATGCAAAAAGGAGAATGGGGTAGGTCCTTTATTATCGCTGAAACAGATGAAAGTTTTTCAAAGACTGAAAGAAAAGGCAGAAAAAAATGCTCGCCGGGAGGTATCCGAACTCACGACCTCCAGAATACGCATCTGGTGCGATGACCACTACGCTACCGGCGGGGCTGTTCTCCCTTCCACTTTCTTGTGCACTTATGTTAAGGTATTTGTTTCCTACCCTAAGGAGTGGTAGCCAGCAGCACTCGGACTACTCTGGGTGAAGGGGTCCTTCTTTTTAACCCCCAGGCCATGGCTGTAGCGTCTGCGACATGCCGAGAGTGGTTGACTAGAGTTGAACCCTCTTAAACCTACCCATAGCACCAAGACTACCAGCATAGAGACCCTCGCTATGATGGAAGTCTCTTAGGGTACGCCGCCATTAGCCTCAAGGAGTACACAGAGTGTGCGGTGACTTAGTGGTCCGTTCAGAGGATGTCTACAGACCGCTTGTGAGTTGGAAACTATTGTAAGTGATCGGCCCGTTCAAAAGCCTTCCGCCGCTGCCAGAGCGACAGCTAGCTCCTCGGCTTCTGTCATTGTGCAATGAAGTAGCACGCCACTGATGATCTAATGGAGGTCTGAGTCTATCACTACAGCCACCTTGCGCTCTTTCCTTGGATCTTGTGTGGCTGCGTCCGCATACACTGTGCTGTTTTTGGAGGAGAACCTGCGGAGTGTGAAGTCCACTCGCGCTTGGTGCCTACCTTGATGGAGGTTGGGGTCCATGTTTTTAGGTATGGGGGCCACGTGGAACTCCCGGCGGATTTCGTCGAAAATGGCTGCGGTGTCGGACATTTCTCTGATTCGTTCCGTGAACCCATGCTGGCGCAAGAGCGTCCTTCTCGTCGGGGTCTGCATCACCCTCTCAGTCTGGGCCTGGACTTGGGCTTCTCCAAGTTATTTAAATGTGTTGTGTTCCCCTCAGGCCACTAGCTTTTCTGTTGACGTGTATATCGGTAGCCTTAGCACCGCCTTGTGAGCATTTATTATTATTTCTGTCTGTTTCTCTTCGTGAAAGATCAAAATACCTTTGAAGTCGGCTTCACTACTATACACAAATACATGACTCAGCTTCGTGCGACGTGTTTTTCGTCCATTCTATCTTGACGATTGTGAAGATATTTGTCATCCCCATTTGCTCCTCCATAACAATCAGACGTAACCAATTATGCATTTATTTTGCACATTATAAGACGCCACGCTTTTTCAGTGGGCAGTTACCAGAGAACTCTTCCGCATTAAAATTCCTTTTACAGAGCCCACTGTTAGTGGTACACTGCAGGACTAACTTCCATCCATCGTTCGCGAAAACAATTGTTGCGACCGTCGTTGTGATCGTCGACACAAAGCATTGGCCAAGAAGCTTAGAAAAGAGATTTATTGCCGCTCACGTCATCGTCTTCTTGTACACGAGGGGGTAGCCTAGCAGCTAAACGTAAACCAACACAAGTGTCGCCGCTATCTTCGTGGACCGGCAGCACCTTTGCATTGGGATTGCGTACAGGCGCGAAAGCGTCTGCTTTCCTTCAGACAGGTAAAAAATGATTTGTGACAAAGTAAACATTGCAAAAGAACTATTATATTGAAAAGCCAACAATTTCTGCAGAAACGAATGATGTGGCCTATACATGAATCCTTGTCCGCTTGACCCGAAGAAGCCATGTCTGCCACGTGACTCCGGCAGAATTTTGCAGACCGCACGCGGACTCAGAGGGCCCTGGCTCCGAAAATTCAACACGGTCGTTTAACGTTTTGCGTTTAAAGGGACACTGCAGTGTAAAAGCAAGCCTGCCTAGACCAGCCGACGTGCCCACTGTAGCGGTAGGATGTGGACGGTCTTCTTATACGCGGCATCTGTGTCACTTCGTACCTCCAACAACTCTCATGCGACGCCCGCCCCGCTTCCCGAACCTGGCGTCAACAACCCAGTCGTTGAGCGCCGTATCTAAAAAATGCTGCGACGCCTACACCTCAGGGAAACGACCCACCCACGCCTCCGGGTACTTCTACACAAGGCCCACTCCGTCACAGCGGCCACTCCTGACGTCCGTGACTGATGGACCTGGTAGCGGCGTTTCGCCAGAAAGAGACCTCGTGGCTCCACGCCTGTTCCCCCTCCTACACTTCCCTACCCCCTGTGCAGTGCCGACCGACCCACCATACACTACCTTCTCTGGGACTTTGCCAGGCTCTCCGAGGAACGCCGTAGGTGTCTACCTCCTCAGATCACGTCCGTTCAAGAATGGATAACCGCTTCAAGCGTTGTGAAAAAACTTTAATGACCCTGTGGACATTGGCTGAAAATGACCTAAATCAAGTGGTCCGGGTGCGGGGCGGACACGCGTTGTGATTGAAGCCCATCCCCCCTCTGGTTCATGTCCCCTCCTCTTCCTTCCCTTCCCCCGCACTTGGCGTTCGACCTCTCCCTTCTGAATAAATTCATTCATTCATCATATGCTGCTGTGTTAATGTCGATCGCCCAGGACGCTATGACAATCACCGGTTGCCGGCGGAAGTCGGTCCCTGTGCGCACGCGTCTTCAGTCTTCGCTGCCGCGATGACTAAACGTGGCGCATCTTGCTGTATGCCGGCCTCCGAAGATATGCCGAGCAGCAGGAACAGTACAAAAAAGAGAAACGAATTGGTCATGTTGTTAGGACCGCCCCGCCGATTGTGTGTATGTATGCATGTATGTATGTATGTATGTATGTATGTATGTATGTATGTATGTATGTATGTATGTATGTATGTATGTATGTATGTATGTATGTATGTATGTATGTATGTATGTATGTATGTATGTATGTATGTATGTATGTATGTATGTATGTACGTACGTACGTATTTATGTATGCATGTTCGTATGTATGTAAGCATATATGTATGTATGCACGTCTGTATGTATGTATGTATGTATTGTAGGCACAGGCGTCATCGTTGTTTCATAACTGTTACTGGAATGGTCAATCCCAGCTAGCAAGTCATCATCAGTGTGTAACATACGAGCACCACACCATCTTCTCATCTATCATCGTCGCGCCTTCACCATCATCGTTTTTTCCAATGGCTTCCCGGCGAGGCTGCGTCCTCATTAAACGCGTCCTTCAAGTTTCCCCTGTCCCGGTCTTTCATGATGTATGTATGTATGTATGTATGTATGTATGTATGTATGTATGTATGTATGTATGTATGTATGTATGTATGTATGTATGTATGTATGTATGTATGTATGTATGTATGTATGTATGTATGCATGGATGCATGTATATATGTATGTATGTATGTAGAATAATATAGTAAGGAAATGAGGGGCTCGTTGGGGAAATACAGAAAGATAAGCTGGCAGTCTAAAACGCCAAAGGAGGCATAGGGGTGTGGTTAGGCTCTTTTTTTTTAGTATGGTTAATGAAGTTCATATTTTTTTTTAATATACGGAACAAAGAAAGAAAGAAAAACACGCGCCCAGAGTGGGGACCGAACCCACGCCTTTCGATTAGATCTCGAATGCCGAATTGGTAAGGCATTCGAGATCTAATCGAAAGGCGTGGGTTCGGTCCCCACTCTGGGCGCGTGTTTTTCTTTCTTTCTTTGTTCCGTATATTAAAAAAAATATGAACTTCATTAACCATACTAAAAAAAAAGAGCCTAACCACACCCCCATGCCTCCTTTGGCGTTTTAGACTGCCAGCTTATCTTTCTTTCTTTCTGTATGTATGTATGTATGTATGTATGTATGTATGTATGTATGTATGTATGTATGTATGTATGTATGTATGTATGTATGTATGTATGAGAGAGAGAGAGAGCTCTTTATTAGAGGGAAGCAGAGAGGTCTGCCGGCATGTTAACGCCTACATGCTACTCTGCGGGGTGAGGAGGAGGGAATAACGTTGCAATAGGAAGTGAAGAGTAAGAGAGAGAAGAAAGAAGGAAATAAAAATAAAAAAAGGAGGCAGCGTGTGTGTTGGGGACCGTGATTGCGACACGTAAAAAGTCTGTAGACGGTTACACAGTGCAGGAAGTTCGGTTCCTATATTAGCTCAGCGACGCCGATGTCATTGAGGTATTCAAATAATGCGGGCAGCACTTTACGCTGAGACGAGGGAGATGGCCATGGTCCCAGAAGTGCTTTTAAAGTTAGGGAGCTGTGGTTGAGGCACTCGATCTTCTGTGTGAGGTTGTTTCTCTCTTGACCGTACGTAGGGCACTCCGGTAAAATATGCTCGACGATTTCTGGTGAACCGCAGTTGTCACAATACGGGTTCGAGGTGAGGCGAAGGCGATACCGGTAGGTATTTGTGAGCGCTACGCTCAGACGCAATCGATGGAGCAAAGTCTCTAGCTCACGTGGAAGTCGCTCCGGTAACCTCAGTGCCAATGTTGGATCGATATAATGCAGGAATGGCTGGTGGTTTTCCGGACGAGACCAGAAGGTGCTTCTTTCCCTGAAAACAAGCTCCTTTGCTAATCTCGAGGCATCGTGCTTCGTGAAGATGTTCCTCACGTTCCGCAGTCGCAATCCTCTCTTGGCAGCCTCCATCTGCTTTTTCATTGCCTATGATGCCGCAGTGGGTAGGGTTCCACTGCAGTATCACCCGGTGCCCGGCGATGCAAACTAGATGATTTAGGTAGGAGGCATCACGGGATATACGTTCGTGAATGCTGAAGCAGCTGGCCCGTCGAAGAGTTTGTAGCGCTGTTTCGAATCTGTGAAGATTACCAACTGTGCTGGTTGCTGGCGGAGAATGTAGCGTAGTGCTTGTTTAATGGCATGAAGCATACATACATACATACATACATACATACATACATACATACGTACATACATACATACATACATACATAAATTTTACTGATGGCTCTTCTACCAACTCATCTATGTATGTATGTATGTATGTATTTATTTATGCATGTGTGTATGTATGTATGTAAGCATGTATGTATGCATGCATGTATGTATGTGCGTATGTATGTATGTATGCATGAAAGTACGTATGCATGCGTGTGTATGCATGTATGTATGTATATATGTATGTATGCATATATGTATGTATGTATGTATGTATGTATGTATACATGCATGCATGTATGTATGTATGCATGTGTGTATGTATGTATGTGAGGTCTGTTAGAAAGGTATCCGACCTTATTTTTTGCGACCACCTGATAGATATGAAATAAGCGCGCTTGCATGAGCCGACCTTGAACCTTCGTGCGCACGCGTGAATTTTTTTGCCTCCTGCCGATACCGTCAGTCTCTGAGACGCAGCGTTTGATTGACGTAGTGCGCAGTGCCCTCGTCCGTTTTTTTTTTTTTGCAAGAAAAATCACGGAGCGACTGGAGCAGCGCTGCTGCATCAAATTTTGACAGAAACTTGGCGACGGCCAAGTGGAAGCCATTCGGAATATTCAGACGGCTTTCGGCGACGATGCTATGAGGAGCACACAGACTAAGGAGTGGTACAACCGCTTTAAAGACTATTGCACATCGGTGGACAGCGAGCCACGCTCCGGTAGGCCATCAGCATGCAGAAATGCCCAGGTCATTGCCGAAGCGAACGCTGTGGTCATGCGGGACCGTCGTGTGACTATCCGAGAAATCACGGAAGAGGTGTGCAACAGCACATCTGCATATTTCATTATGACCGAAGATGTGGCCATGAAGATAGTTGCAGCGAAATTCGTGCCGAAGCTGCTCACGGTGGAGCAAAAGCAACTTTGTGTTGAAGTCTCCCAGGATATGCTGGATTCCACAAACAGTGACACCGATTTCATGAAAACCATAATCACTGGTAACGAGTCTTGAATGTACGGGTACGACCCGGAAACCAAGTCCCAGTCGTCACAGTGGAAGCATCCCACGTCACCAAGACCAAAGAAGGCCCGCCAAGTGCGCAGCAACGTTAAAGCGATGTGGTCTTCTTTATTTGACTCCCGCGGATGTGGTACACCACGAGTACGCACCTAAGGGCCAAAAAAACCACCAAAGAGTACTACAGGGCTTTTCTCCGTCGCCTACGGGATGCTGCGCGGCGCAAGAGACCGGAGTAGTGGTCAACAGGAAATTGGCGCATCCATCACGACAATGCTCCTGCACATTCCTCGCACTTGATTCAGACATTTTCGCGAAAAACCAGACTCCCGTAGTTCAACAGGCTTTTCGCTCTTCTGATATAGCCCCCTGCGACTTCTGGCTGCTTCCGAAAAACAAGAGGTAATTAAAAGGAGCGCGATTTGAGACAAGAGATGACATTACGGCTCCAACGACAGCTGAGCTAAACTAATTCCAAAAAGAGGCCTTCTCAGGATACTTCCAACAATAGCAGCACCGCTGGCAGAAGTGGGTGGAGTCCCAAGGTGACTACTTTGAGGGTGATTAAGTTTTCAACACTCCGGTTACGCCAGTTTTGTTTTTCTTCAGCCAAAGGTCGGATACTTTTGTAACAGACCTCGTTTGCATGTATGTGTGTGTATGTATGTACGCATGGTACGTATGTATGTATGTATGTATGTATGTATGTATGTATGTATGTATGTAAGTATGTATGTATGTATGTATGTATGTATGTATGTATGTATGTATGTATGTATGTATGTATGTATGTATGTATGTACGTATGTATGTATGTATGTATGTATGTATGTATGTATGTATGTATGTATGTATGTATGTATACATGCATTACATACATACATACATACATACATACATACATACACACACACGTACATGCATATATACATACATGCATACATACATACTTACACACATACGTACACGCATACATACACATATACATACTATGTATATGTGTATGTATGCACGTATGTATGCATGTGTGTGCGTTGCACTCGTTCCTTCATATTTGAATTCTGCGTCCCGAACGATCATGTCTTTAAGTCCGGAAACCCATGCGCAAATTTTTCTCCTTTATACGTAAACACCTCCGCCCGCGACACTGCACGTTGTGCGAGTGCAAGAAGCTTCCCCGCTGCACCGTTGTGCGTGTGAACGAAGCGGCCTGTCTGGGTGCGCTGGCGGTCCCTTCATTTCGCCCGGATCGGCCGGGAGGCAGACGCGCGGGCCTGCGCTGCAACTGAGGCCGCCGCCGCCACCCCGTTGCCCCGCGGCTCGGATAATAACCTTCTTAGGAAGCAACTTCCGACTTCCGCCCTCTCTCGTCCGGGCTAAAAGGAGGAAACAGTAGAGCGCGCAAGCGTTTTGTGCCAGCGCCGCAGCAGAAAGCGGAGTTGCCCGTTATATAGGGGAAGCTCTCCCGCATACATCCCACGACGTGAACCGTGCTCCCTCGAACATCAGCCCCATTTATATAGCTGGATTTCTTTTTTCAACGCGAACACACCGCACTCAGTGACGCGCGTAGCCTTGTGCAGAGCACGCAAGCAAACAACAAATTGACGCGCTACAAGTAGACGTAGGGGACAGAGTGAGAAAAAAAGAAAGAAGGAAATCAGTTGGCGCGAAAAAGCACTTCCGAGGAGGAAAATAAAGGGATGAGCTGTGCCGCCTTTGTTCCGCACTCACAATTTCCTCTTTTCCTCTTTCAGCGCCGAAGCCGAGGCTGCCTGTGTCATCCATTCGGCGCCTTCCCCAGTCTTTTGCGCGAAATCTCTGTAAGGGCTTCTCTATCGTCATTCTGGGGCACTTCCGGGCGCCCGTTTCTTTATAACCCTTTACAGGATGGGGGCCCCTTTATTGAAAGTGCCGCAAGGGCTGGGACGGGCGCTGTTTGAACGCGAGCGTGTAGTCAACCGGGCGCCTATGCGTGGCCGCGTAAGGTGCACGCAGTTGGGCCTGTAACCACTTTTGTAACCACTGTTTAACCACTTTGAGCTGAATACAGAGGGGAATTAAAAGCCCATCCCACACTGAATATTGTAGCTGAGAAGTAGCGTATATTAAAGTTTAAGTCCAGAATAATGACGCTTCTTAAAAGCAGGTAATAAGACTTGTACGTCAGCGGAAATACGTTCAATGAAATGAGTGAGTGCCAAAAGAAAGGGTTGTGTTAAAGGAACCATTTGGATAAAATACAGGTTTTGATTATTCAAGAGGCTCCCACTTAGTAATAGCGGTAATGAAAAGTTCCACGCACACTTAAGACAATTAGGCTGCATAGTAAGGAGGACGGATGAAAGAGCGGCGACTCGCGAGCTTCCTCCTCTCACGGCCCCTGTGACGTCACCGGGACTAGAGCTTGTTTGATTGGCGGACGCCGACGTAATGTACAGCTAATAAACATGATTGCACGATTGTACACTGGTGTCTCTATCTTTGTTCAAGTACACGGGTCAGGGAAATTACACATTTGTTGCTCTGGTTTTGGTACCTTCACAAGCACGCAACTTCTGACGTTGTGTAGAGGGAATTTAGTAAGTGCCAACACTTCTGTTCTTGTGATATTTTTATGAAAAAATGGCCATGGTGGCAGGAAGGAAGCTGAGAGATTTGTAGAGCGCCTGTTTTTAAAATAAAATGAGAAAATATATTCCTTCAAAAGCCAGATAAACGTTTAATATATTCGAAAAGTGTGATGATGATATTCATTGAATAGGTATTATAGAAATGCTACTGGACTGTGACATACGTATCAACTTAGCACTTTTCGAAATTCAGGCGATGTCAATTTTACGTTCACAGCATATTTTCAAAATTTTGGATTTAAAACTATGGGTCGGATTTTCTTGTGATCAACAAATAAACCACCGGCAAAATTGTCTGGTGTTTGATTATAGCTCATGGTGTACTGAGTAAAATTTGACGATAACTGCTCCTTGGTTTGTTTCTGTCTGCAGTCGCAAATTCTATTAGTTCAGCACGCACTGCCCTCTACTGCCTACACGTCAAGGAAGATGACGTCAACGGCAGAAAACGATACGCGGTGACAAGAATCGGTTTCCTTTATGAGGTACACGACGCTGCATATTATGTGATTCTCTGTTGTAATGCACTTTCCCGTTATGGCCCCTTCGATAATAGTGGGAGCATCTGGAGTCCGTTATTTCGCACCGTACTGGTGCAAGGTGGTGCGACTCTTTATCTGCAAGTGCTGCTCCACAGGATTAACTTGAGGGCAGCGCCTGTTCAGGTACGAGAGCACTTGCAGGAACGTAAGTTTTAAATCATAATTTATATTACCTGACACTGCCGGGTTTTCTTTCTGTATCCTTTCGCCATAACGGTGGGTCCTTTATAGCGAAATACAAGCCGGATTTGGCGCTAGGTGAACTGCGCCTGGGCAGGCTCTCCACCGTGAGAGGCAGGCACCACCCGCCTCGTGCAGTTTCGAATCAGTGGGTTGCGGTCACAGTAACAGTGGTATAGTTTATTGGAGAAGGTACTTGGCCCGTGGTGCAGCGCAAGGTGTCCGTTGTGGTGTGTCTTCCTCACACCGAAGGCCCACGTCGATGACACTGCGGGTTCACCACAGGTACCAGGGTGCATGCACCGTAGAAGCTGAGTACTTGCCCCTGAAGATCCTACTTATGTTTTACCTCATAGCAAGCCAGTCGCGAACTGTTTCGCCACCACTGCACAAGCGACGCCAGACTGCGAATGCTCGGCTCCTTTATATGTCTTTCCTTGCTTACCTTTCGTACTTATAAAACCCGAGCCGGACAACGAACGCTGTCTTCGCTCAGCGCGGGGCGGGTGGCCAGACCCGCGCAGTGGCCAAGACGTACAGGTGGGCAGACCTTTTTTCTCGCGTCATGCGCAGAAGGCCAGTACTGGTTGAATAAACCTTCTGTTCATCGGATTTTATGACCTGTAGCACGGTGCATAGTCCGTTTAACGCAGATACACGCCCCTATAAATCCTACGGATGCCTCTTGGCAGTAAAATGTGCTTCAGCAATTCCTTCTGACACTTTCTCGCAGTGTGCGCATGCTAGCAAGAGTGCAGCCTTTACAAGTAGCCGGACTTTTTTAGGCCGACTTCGCATATAGATGTAGTTTTAGGTCTGTAAAGCCTCCTGTATTTTCCTGTTTAGAACTAGCTTCTGCAGTGGAGTAGAGTAAGGGAACAATGCTCGTACGCGATAACCCGACATTAAGCCTAACGTCACACACTAAAGTCGTACGTGAGCTGACGACTTTTCGGCTGGCTACGGTTGAGGCGTACCTGGGGTTAAAGTGAGGCACAAGTTAAGCGTTCGTGTAGTTTAGCAGTGCAGTGTTACAGAAACCTCCGTCGGGATGAATGGAATCAAGCCTATTTTAATGCTGTGAACAAATATCTTCTAATTACCTGTCCGACGTTTAGCAAAATTTGCCACGATAATTTCGAACTATATTCATTTGAACTCAACCTGGGAGATCCTCTCTCCTTTGTTTCATCTGTAAGTGTTTGCCCGGTTAGGCAGTGTTGTCTGAAATCTCGAACGGCCCATCCCCAAGAAAACAAAATTATTTCGCCCTGTGTATTTCAGGTAGACGCTGTACCTGCTGCATGTCCCTAAAACATGGTTCCAACTAGTAGCATTTTAAACGTAGTGCATTGGGTCTTCCAAGAAAATTTCGAAGTCTGCAGCTGTGGTCAGTTACGGTTTAGCATCAGATGCTGAGTGAGGCAAGGTTGGGGAGAAGTCTGGGCTCTGCAGCTGGCGTTGATATTAACTTGCCTATAGCGGCCCTCAACTTGAGTGGTGATTTAAAGTTGAAGTCACGTCTAAAAATGGTTTTAGTTGCGGATTTTGTGTTTTTTTTTGGCCACGGATAGAGGCAAATATCTATCCGTAAGTCAATTGAACACATTGAAGACCTCCTGTGAACACTAATTGTACTAGCGGTGCGGTTTACCTGGAGTAACAAAAAAAAAAAACTCAATAAGGGCGTAACTATGACGTTGGGATACAAACAGAAGAAAAGAAAGTGGCACAACCAACATCCCATCATCTTCTGATACGTACCTAGCACTTTAGACTACTGTCGAGCCACAAGCGAACCCGCACAATATACTGCACCCAGGAAATGCACGTTTTCCCCATATATTCCCGGTTTTGACGGGGTCTTTTCCGCGCCCATATCTCCGACGTATGCGCATTCATCTCCCAAGATAGCGGATATGGAGAAAAGCCTTACTACAGCTATGGATGAAGTCGGTTCGTCAAAGTTTGTTGGAGGACTCTGCTCACAGAGAGTCACAACAGTGTGGGGGTGGGGCGGCACAGAAAAGATGGGTCTTTGCATTTTGCGCCGCGCGCCCTTCCGCACCGACTGAGTTCCTGTTTGGGCAGAGTCGTCACTTGGAGTGGCTCGTGGCCTGTCCCCTTCCCCTCCCCCCCCTCTCTTTTTTTATGTCTCCCTTCCCTCTGTTCCTTCTGTGAGATGGGTTGGTGGTGCGAATCTGAGCGGCGTTATTTACCCGACTGTTTACTCGACTGTTCGGGCGTGCTCCTCGCGTTATTTTCCTCTTTACTTTGATCAACGCTGTAGACCTCTTCGAAGTAGTACCCCGTCCTTATTCCCGGCGTCACTCTCAGTTGTCTGAATTCTACCTTTTCAATTTTTTGTACCTCTCTGTTTTCCCATTTCTTGCGCGTTTCCGCATACGCGCGCATATGGGCAGAGTTCTCGGTGGAGAGCGTCACTTGCGGATTGACACACGGCGCTTCGTCCACGCGTCTGGCAGGCCGATATATGCAAAGAGAGAAAGACCGATAGAGACGGACTGGAATTGGGATATGCCAGTCAAGTGTGATGCGGGGAAGCGAGTTGGTCGACGTGAAGGAGTGTTCGCTCGGTTTGCTTCCTTTTAGAGTGGAGAAAAAAAAAAGGCTATTGGATCGGTCACTCTATCGGTCTCTGTCGTTCTTGCTTTGCTTTCCTTTTTTACTCTTCCACTTCCTTCGTTGCGTATTCATTCCCTGCTCACATTTCCGACCAAGATCTGTAAGGCCTCTCGGCGTGCAGTCATATCGCTTTGCTGCGCCTCCGTGCGTACCTCACACCCTTGCACTCGTCCCGCTCGAGAACTGCACCGTACCTCATCGAGCGAGGGCAAATGGTTTATTCTCTCGATGCCTATACCGCTTCTTTCCAGGTACCTTAGAGCACCTCCCCCTTTTTTTCTCGGGCTTTCCCTCGCGCAAAAGAAGTTTCCGCTTGCCTTTCTTTTGCTTGCGGTATTTCGAAACGCGGAGTTTGAACGTTTATTCCGCAGTAATCCAACAAGCCACTGCGGCATTACTGGGAACGAACATGCGGATAGAGCGGCTAATGGCGCCCACAAAAGTACAAGATTGACCTGCTTCCCTCTATCACGCACTGATGCAGCAAGGTCGCTGCGGTCCATTGCCCGCGAAGTCACTCTCGCTAAGTGGAACAAACCAGAGTTCTCGAACGCTCGTCTTTACTCGCTCTACCCCGATTTGCAGCGCAACCTACCTAATAACGTGCCATTCTCGGACGTCACCTTACTTTGTCACCTATGGCTAGGTGTTGCCTTCACCGGTGCTTACTCCTACACCATTGGAATGGCCAACAGCCCTGCTTGTGATGTTTGCGCCACCGACGAGACCATTGAACACCTTCTGTGTCATTGTGACCGATTCATAAAGCCTAGGAAACAGCTCTCCACCAAACTGCGCCGTCTCTACGACCATCCCTTCCCTGCACAGACAATATTGTGTCATAGGCGTTGTCCGTAACAGGCCGAAAATGCTACAAAAGCCTTACTGCTCTTTTTGAAGGACACGGGCCTGTCTGAACGATTGTAGGGACATATACTACAAAACAGTGCCCTTAGTTCGCCAATTTTATCAGTGTACCGCCTTAGTTTTGTGCATTTTCTGGTTTTGTGTGCGTCCTTTGTGCTGCCTTTGTAGTTGCCATTGTCGCGCCTTGTGTTTTTCCTAATTTTCTGCCCTCATTTTCTCCTTTGATATCTACCGCTGTCCCTTCTTTCCCTTTCATTTCCCGTATCCCCTCCCCCTACGTAGGATAGCCAACCGGACAGTATCCTGGTTAACCTCCCTGCCTTTCGTGTACTGTTCCTTCCTTCCTGTCTTCCTTCCTTTCAACCTTCATTTACAGTGACGGGGGTCAATAACCCGGTAGTTTTCTTTAAGCGGAGGGGGAAGAATGTGCCTGTAGACGTGTGTGTGTGTGTCCATCGTCACTATTAGGACGCATGGGCCATCGAGAACGTGTCTGAAAACCAACGTGCTTCGCAAATTTTGGAAGTGTTGGGTAGCATGGCCAGGGCCGTCCGCTCCAAAGCAACAGTCATAACCACTCGAGCACGAGCCTCTGTCTGTCTGTCTGTCTGTCTGTCTGTCTGTCTGTCTGTCTGTTTGTCTGTCTGTCTGTCTGTCTGTCTGTCTGTCTGTCTGTCTGTCTGTCTGTCTGTCTGTCTGCGTTTATTTCACAAAAACAAGTCCTCTGTTACGCAAGTCGACAAAATAGACACATAACTACGAACAGCGAATGACTTGCGCAAATTATTGCAAATAATGGTGGATATGTGAATAAAAATAGCCAGCCGTTGAGGTCGCTGACATTTAATACGCTCTACAGGTGTCTTTACTCTAACAATCAACACGCTATTACTCCACGGCTTTGCATCCCCTCAGGGTTCCCACGTGGGAAGATGGTGTAATTTTTGTTTCGTTCGTCAATCGCCGTAGGCACACCTCTCTACGGGAGTAACAACTATGCACTTGATCTTTCTATAGCGCTTCTACAATTCAAATGGAATTATCCGTGGGCGTGTGGGTTTTTGTACGCGGAAATGAAAAATCCTGCAATCATAGACACGTTGTGGGAACAATATTGTGGGAAGTGATACCGCCATTCCTCAGATAATCTACACTCCATGAACATACTCATCATCATTCTACGCAATATTATATTCTTCTTCATCAGTTTTCATCATCATCGGCGTTGGTTCCGTGGGCTGCTTGGTGCAGAACGCCGTTTCATGCCTGGGGCCAGAGACGCCCTCGTCACCCAAATCAAGACCCGTGTTTGTGCGCTTGCGGTTCTTCGCGTTCGCTTCGCGGCTGTGAGATATTCGCGCATCGCGCAAACGCGGTCAAATAGCGTATGAACTTTTCTATGGTACGTCGCAAATTATAGCCGACATACAGGCAACATTCGGTCGCGGCGGTAGTTAATTCAAGCAGCGTGCGTGTTCGCATCGAAATTCGCCGCTGGTGGGTTTGATACGGGCCAGATAAATAAATATAAGTAGGGGTGGGGTGGATATTGCTGACGTGGCCTCTGGATATTGAAGCCAAGTTTAGGTGACTGCAGCCGGTGTCGCGTTAGTCAGCCTAGTAGGTTGCAGACAGATTTAGCAGCCAGAAGAATTAGTTTCCATTTGAACAGTTCCGCCACTGCACATAGACTTGGGCAAACAATTGCGGCGTCTCCTTTTCGATTTCACCAACGTTTTGGAGCTTCGGCGGCCAGAAGAAAAAGAACCCCGGACGGGGAACCACCTCGGGGCTGACGGGCACCAATTAACAACGTCTAGGCAAGAAGGCAGCAGTATGCTCTCTAAAACGGTGTTGCAGTGCGAGGAAAAAATCTCCATCCTTCCCTCTCACGCGTAGGAGGAGGACAAATCGCCTCTTATGCGACGCGGGACTCCGCTTTCATCTGGCAAAAGAAAACGTTTGTTGAGAAGGAAACACGCAGGCCTTCGTCTTGTCTAGAAGGTGTTTTCGCCACTCCGATTCGATGGAAACGAGTCTCACCAGTGTTTTCTCGAAAGCGTGGCGGGGCTGCTGTTTCGTGAGAATTGTGCCCGCGCTTGTTTGAAAGCTGCCAACATGCTGCGCTCTATAGTGCTCTCGGGCGAGAGAAAAGAAATTCGGGTATCCAATGAGAAATTGGGGACGAGTTATGGTGGTTAGAAGGGTTGCCGCATCGTGTGGAGGAGACCTACTTGGATAAATGTAAGCTCCTTTTGTCTATCTACGCGAAGGACTGAAGCTGGAACCTGAAGCTGGATCGAAGTTCACGTGACGTGAATCTTCATGCTTCCAGCGTTGTGGAGCCGCTACTACCAGATGGCATTCCGCCAAAAAAGGTGGGTACAGTCTAGACGGTGACACCATTATTATGCGTTACTGGCGTCGTGAGGAAGACGATTTTCGAAAGAATGAGTGGTCTGACGACTTGTCAGCTCACTCATTTCAGCTCACAAAGGGTATACTTATGATAAGTACCCTTTTCCACAAAAAACGATGATTTGTGATAGTCTTGAAAGTGCGGAATATTTACTGCTACCTCATTGTAAGTTTGTCTTTGTCATAAGAAATAATAAAAGAGGTAATTTTCTAGTATGTAACCATTAATGTTAGCTAATCCCATAAAGGAGAACAAAACGCTTTGACTGAAGCCATGTTTAGTGTGGAGGGTCTGGAGTACTCCTATATTCTAAAGTTGTGCTTCACCAATGTCAGATGACCGTTGCGAGTTCACTGCACATATTCCCAATTTAAAAAAAAAATCATTATTACTTGCATTTTGTTATTTGTATTTTTTATTATTTTGTTTTAAGAGGTATTTTGTTATAAGTGACATAGGTATATCATATGTCAACAATGCGGGTATAGCATTACATATTTCTTTGAGTAGTTTATTTCCCCATCTTCAATACAACCTCAGCCGGAGAACATGTTCAGCGAGTTGCTTTCGCGAAACGTTCCAAATTACAGCCTATAACCCGCTTCACAGGCTTAACGCGGGTGATTGTGACAAACAGAGAAACGTCCCCTCCATGACAAACCCTGAAGAGCAGTCCCTGTGCAAAAGAAAATGAAAAGTCCTGAAACTCCACTGGTGACTGCGGCCTCCATGTTTTAATTTCACGAAGTTGCAACGCAGCACACAGCCTTCAATTCTTTAGGCGAGCCTCGCTCTTTTCCCCAAAGCGGCAATCGGGTGGGGGACACGTTTGTCAAGCTTGGCTGTTTACTCGGTGTCCGCTGGGCTGAAGAAGAACCGGTTGGACTTCTATTGCTTCGTAGACAACGGGCCACCGCGGCGCCCCGTATTTGACAATATGTTCGCAACCCACCGCTCTTTCTCTTCTGCCGCTTTCAACCGCCATTCGTTCGGCTTGTTGTGTAGGCCTAGTACGTATCCTAGAGTCAATAAGGGCGTATACGGGCCGAGAATAAATGAGTTTTACTGCATCCGGACACTAGTCAGGAAGTTAGGAACCAGTGGTAGAGGTTTCCATGCTACAGGAAACAAGGATTTTATGCGGATTGCGAAGGTGACCGCGATTGCGGACATATTGGTTGGTAAAAGTAGCGCACTACAACATGCGCTACTCTTACCAACCCCGTTGAGTGTTTGTATAACCGAAAACTTCGTCAAACCGGTTCAGTAACAGGTTAATGCGGTGTGTTGAAGTGACCGGGATGGATAATAAACTCACAATTTGTTGAGAAAAGTGCCAGCTGGTTTTAAAACGAATTTTTCTACGCCTTACTGATGGCGGCCGCCCTGTCACCAAAACACACTGCAGGAAAGCTAACTTTACGGTGTGCGTTTCACAAAACGATGCTGATTATGATGACGAAGATGATGATGATAATAATAGTCGAAGGCACATCAAGCGCCTGAAGAAAAAATTGGCCGCGTATCTGCTCCTTTCGTTGCAAATGTCGTCAAAAGACGATAGTCTTTATAACGACTTTTGCGAAGTAAATGCCTCCCTTCGCTTTCCCGCTCACCTCTCATGTTGTTCTGGTTGCGTCGCGCTCCTCCCAAGGTAAAGATGCCAAAGGTTTGCTTAAATCATTTTAAATTTCCCGCGTTGCACTGCTCCAAACCGGGTGTATCGATGCCAACGCTGCCGCACGGCGAAGACGCGCGTGAATCGAGGCGCCCTACTTCAACGTTTATAGAACCGCGTTTCCCTAGTCCACGTGCGTTCTAAGCAGAACGTGGAAACTATCTAGTGGAACCTTTCGTAACTCTTGCCACTTGATTTCTTCAAATGCCGCCAGAAGCTATATGGCGCGGGCGACAGCAGAGGACGGCGGAGTGATATTTTTTTCTTCAGTTGATGAAGTATGTAATCTCGCCAAAATCAAACATGTACAATTTTTTTTATAAAGGAACGCTGCAAATATCACTTCAGTATTAATTTGTTGTCTTATATATGCGTAATGTCTTGTTGTTCTTCAACAATATTGAGAAGTATGAACATTACACCGGACTTGGATGGGCACATTTAGCTGTGACTACATAAGACTATTGCGCAGGCATTGTTTAACTTTGGCCGGGTGGCTGAATCGAGTCACAGACACACAGACGGTCAGACAGACAGACATATAGACAGACCAAAATTTCTGGGTTTAAGTAGCCCAAGAAAGACTATCGTCTTTAAAAGACGCTTCCCGTGGTCGATATCGACCCTGGGTCCCATCGCGTTATGAAGCCGGCGTCTATTCGATTGCACCACTCCGACACTGTCGAAACAGTTTAGGTACTGTAATTTGACTTTTACTCAGGTAGCATGGTAGAAAGCTTCGCGTTTTCACCCTGTCTCTTTTAAGAAGGGGGCTTTGATTTTCTTCCCGATGTGTCGTTTCTGCATCGGGCTCACTATCAGCGGTCAGATCTTAGTTAAGTCGTCATGCAAGTATAAAAGTGCATACCAGTTATGAGCAAAGTTTAAAAAAAGTTGGTGATAATATGCTTTTTGTGCTCATTAGACGCGTCATTCTGCACGCCTTGCGCCAATATATGAGCACGCAGACTGTCATGGTTCTGCCTGAGAAGAACCTCAAAGGTGCGGCGTAAAAATGTATTTTTATTGAGAGAGAAGGGTAGAGAACAACAACGCGTAAGATCTTCAGGAGTCTTGGACACCATAATAAATAAGAAATACCATAAACGCAAAGTATCGGAGAAAGTGTACTCCGGACGTGTAAAACTCTCCAGGCCTTTCCTTATCACAGAAACTACAATCCAGTTCCTACCCACATAACATCCTCCAAATGCAATCTACCCCACCGTCTGTCCCGCAACATAAAAATTCTTCCACGAGCCAGGAACCCTGTTCGGCACGGGAATTCCCTAAGTCCCCAGTTCTACCTATGAGCAGTGGGCGGAGCTGCTGGCTAGCTCCCATCTCTGAGACCAGGGATGACTGGGTGTGAGGGCACGCAAAGCCGGCATGACCCATGGCATGCTGGATTAGGAACGCCTCTCACCGGGCGGGCGCCTCAACACCAACCCTTCGACTCAAGCCAAGTAAGGGTGTTAAGACAGAAGCTTTCTACGCCACCTTGATGCCGCTCGATGTCGCAACAAAACGCACTGCAGGAAAGCCACCTTTAAAATATGGGTTTCACAAAACGATGATGATGATGATGATGATGATGACGATGATGACAATTATTATTATTATTATTATTATTAATATTATTATTATTATTAATCTTTTTCTCATCTTCTTTTTCTTTTTTACCTGTACCCAGGCTCCGCCTGTGCTTTATTTCTGTAATTTTCGCTACTTCAATTTGTGTGTGTGTTGTCGCTTGTTTGTTTCTTTCAATATGTTTCTTGTATTTTGTTTTCATGTAACTATCCGTGCGCCAGCACCCAGGCCTCTGGCTATTCCTGGGCACGTAAATAAACATGATTGATTGATTGATTGATTGATTGATTGATTGATTATTATTATTATTATTATTATTATTATTATTATTATTATTGTGATGATGATGATGATGATGATGATGATGATGATTATATGGCACATCAAATGTCTCAAGAAAAATCAATATAAGATATGTCTTATGAGCGTATATTTGCATATCAGAGAACGCGACGAAATGACAGAAAGAAAGAAAGAAAGAAAGAAAGAAAGAAAGAAAGGAAGAAAGAAAGAAAGAAAGAAAGAAAGTACCGTGACTGGGTGAGACGACAGGAGACGCCTACAGCCCGAGCCCACAAGGTGCTTCACCCCTAAATAATTCTAGGAAGCTTGCACTTACGCGGAAGACCTGAACGGCGAAGCTGCTGTAGGTGAGCTTTGCCGGACGCATAGTTAAGTTTCGATATCATGGTCTGTTTGCATAGTTGTGGGGCTAGTAATCGTCGTCTTATGCATCGAAGAGGTCGTCGTCGTTTCCTTAGCGGCGAGTGGTGAATGGAAATTCCTCCTCACCATTGCAGACTTCCACCAGCTCTCCGTCATCGACTCGAGGCAGCGGTGGTAGGATCTGCAAGTCGTCTCGGGAAGGAGTGACACACTCATAGCCATCTCTACAATTATCTGGAATGGCTTCTAGAGAATGCGGCCGAAGCGGTTACCTCTCTCAAGCAGGGTGTCTTTTCAACTTTAGCATGAGCGCTGGAGTTTTATTTTTTACATGCTCTACGGCAGCACTGGACGACAGCGCTGGAGTTATTTTTTATTTTTTATTCTTTTTGTTAAAGCCACTGCGCGTGCCGTTGATGTTTGGCGGTCGCCGCGAGGCACGCGCTCTAAAACGCTCTTTATTTACTTGGTTTTTTTTTCTCACAGCGGTGAACATACGGCTTCTACAACAGCTCCGCCGTTAAACGGAATAAATCCGCATTGTACAGGAGGGACAAACATAATAAAGATTTTCCTTGTAATAATAAGACAATTATCGGGAGTGTTTCAACAGTCATGACAAGAGCGACGAGCGAGAAGCCAGTCCACTCTGTGCCCATGAAGCAGAGTGACTTCCAAAGCACTTCTCTACAAGGGTAGAGGAAAAATTTGGGGCTGCAGTCAAACTAGCTGAAATCATTGTTCATTGAACACGCAAAGTTGTAGTAAAAGGGTTTACCGCTCCCGGTAAGGACCCATTTTGTTTCCGCTCACGAATGGAGATGAGTGTGCTACGTCACGCCCGTCGAATGAGAGGGGGGAAAAAGGCCGGGTCTAGATCGCCGCCCGACGGTATTATAAGCATCCCACTCTATCGACGTCCACCGGCGTTTAATAACAAAATTGCCGCGTCTGGCACTACATCGCTCTAGACAACGTAAAGGTAGACAATCTAACCTAAACATAACATAACATGACCTCACGCACACAAAGAAATTATTTAAAATACCGAACCTAATCTAAGCCGTAAAAATTATAGTTCAATTTAAACATGAAAACAAGAACCGAGGGAACAGCCGGTATCGAAACTCCATCGTTGGGATCACGAAGCCTCTATACTACAACGACAGACGCTTCGGCCGGAGCTTGGCTAGTCTTATATATTCCAATGTCGTCGGGTGGCACTCTAGCCATGCTTGCAGCGATCAGCCAGGGTGCCGTCGGACGGCACTCTAGACACTGCTAAAAAAAAAACACTGTTATGAACGCTAGGTGTCCAGAACCGTTCGAGTGGGTCGCAGGGCGCACACCCTTTCTGGTTAGCGCGGTGGCGGTGCGTGAAAGAGAGCGCGTGGCGGCGTATATAGCGTTGCAAAGCGGCAGTTTGCAAAGGACACGCGCACACGCACACACGAACACCGAGAAACCGCCCATACCGCAGCGGAGCGGAGAGAACACAAATGAGCGCATACACCGAGCACACATGCGGCGGCCTCCTCTTTCACTGCGCGTGTATACAATTCGGGGTATGTGCTTCACAGATAACGCGGCCCTCGGTAGATGAAGAGGCCCTTTTGTTTCTTGCTTTCGGGCGCAGCGCGGAGGCAACCCCGTGTATATGTATGTGTACATTTCCATTGAGTAGCTCAGCTGAGTGAATGGATGAATGCGCCAGTGAGTGAATAAGCGTTCACTGCCCACAGGCGAGGTGGTCCCACAGCAGACCGGGTGGCTTTCCCCTCGAACGCGCGCGAGCGGACGCGCCTGTCACACAACGCGCCGGCTGTATACGCGGCGCTGTCACCATCGAGGTAACTGGAAAACCCTGCGCTACGTCATTGACTCGAAGCAGATATCGCAGATGCTTCGCTTTTCGGCCACAAAAGTAAAATGTCTGACAGCGTGGACAGCAACACGGTCAGCGAATTTTTGTAGAGAAGAGTGGAGGGGAAGCGTGGATGCTAGAAGCCATCTGCGTCTTGGGGGTGACATCCATACAGGGCTAGTCCGTGACGCAAAACACAAGGATAGGGGGAGAGGAAGGAGGGCCCTTTCGCGCGCCAAGTTTAAAAGGGCGTGGAGTGGCGCCGATTTGCATGACAACGGACAAGCGTCTTGCTGTCGCTTAATTCGATTTGAAGCGAGCCCCCCTCGTGCGCAGAACACCCCGCGTCAGCTCTGGCGCAACGAAGGGACTGTTGCCCAGATTCGCTGACGCGCAGTGTTGCTCACAAAGGCGGCTTCGGACCACCAGTCGCCCTCTTCTTCCGTGAGTAGTGGTTATGCCGCCGCCGCCAAGGGGCAAAAGACTAGAGTGGCGCTTGAAAGCATTGTATTGCTCCTCCAAAGCGCGCAGCTTGCGCTGTGGTCACTCAGCTGTGTGTATATATACAGATATAGCGGCTGGAGGCACCGCCGTTGCTGCAGGAAGTGTAGAGGCAGTTATTTTGCTGCCTTGTAAGTGTTTTCTTTTTGTATATACGTTCGGTTGGAGCGGCATTCTGGTCCGCTTCACTTAATGCGTCGGCGTCGCGTGGTGCGGTGGCCGCCTGCGATGGATTATGTAACAGCTTTGGCACGGGAGACAGCACGGTGATGGCGATTATTGCGCTATTGAGCCATTGTACACCTCCACGATTCGTGTGGAGATCTACGTCCCCCGCAAAGTGCAGGAAGCGCATTTGTGAAAGCCAGCTTCGCATGTGACACGGCGGTGTACTTCACGACACGAAAGGAAGCACGCGGTTTTTTGATAGCCAAGGTTTCCGCGAAAATGTAGTATACCGTACCGCAAGGACTGACGAAAGGGGGAGGACGGTGCGATTGGAAATGGGCAATTAGACAGCCATGGTCTGCTATATGCCACTTCAGTGGCAAGAAAACACGCTGCCATAGGACACGTGTACAATCAACTTGTGCTCCGCTGAATGTGCGTTAAATCTTCAGACGGGCCGTTTGGTACCTTGTACTGAAGAGTAGCGATGACCGCGTAAACACTGTCGGTTAAATTCATTAATTTATTGGGCATGTCGCAAACGCTCTGCAAGTTCAGAGAAGCATCGAGGGGAGAGTGCTACCAGAGTTTTATCATAACGGTATTTAGGAAATCACCTGAGAATAATTGATATAAGCAATGCTGTAATGGCGCGCAATCCGATGCGGCCTATGGTATTGTTATGTGTATCATCCCTATTGTGTTTAGTAATCTTTCATTTGACCCCATGAACATTCATTGCGATTCTTAACTGCATGTGTAATATGGCCCTGAAAAGGGTACAACATAATGATTATGATGATGGTACTGGTGGTAGTGGATAAGAATGAAATATACACAAGAGCGGTGTGCGAGGGACATGAAATTTGCCTTCAGCTGCAACCAGTTCACTTAAGTACAAAGGGCCCCATCGTCTCCGATGAGGCCGCCAGAGAAGCCTATGACTTAAACTACATGCGCACCGTTGGAATCCCGTGTTTCCAAGGAGGACAGCAAAGCAGCTGCATTTGACCTGGGAAGAAAATTCCAGCTACCGGCTTGGCAGGATCTTCTGAGCAGGTATGCCCTTCTCCATGTGATAGACGCTAAGTGCGATTTCAAGCATTCGGGGGATTTGCCCAAGCGCACTGAAGGCGTGCTACACAGGCTGCAACTTGACGTTGCATCCACCCGAAGCTCTTCGTTTAAGCTGGGCTGAGTAGAGCCTGCATTGTGTCCAGTGTGCTCTAGTGCAAACATTAGGCCCATTTTAAATCGCTGCCCGCGATATGCTTGTCAACGGGAACTGCATCGAAAGCACTTGTGCGACTCCGACGTAGAGGTGCTCTAGAACTTTCACACTTCCTTGGACCCTCGCGAAGTCATGACGAGGCTGGGAACAAAAACTCTGCTTACTTTTCTCGGGGAAAACTGGCTAGAAGAGGTCCTGTGAATCTTTTGAACATATACATTTATATATGTGTACATGACTCCTCCCCCTTTTTTTTATTTCTTTTCCTTTGTCTCTCTCTAATCCCCCCTGTTTTCCGACTGTATTCACCTCCATCTGGAGTAGCAAGCCCTACCGTTAGTGGGGTTGACCTCTTCAGCTTTCATTAAAGCTTTCTCTCTCTCTCTCTTTCTCTCTCTCTCTATCTCTCTCTCTCTCTCTCTCTCTCTCTCTCTCTCTCTTTCTTTCTTTCTTTCTGGTGGTGGTGATGGTGGCGGTGCTGGTAGAGTGAGCCCTCACAACTTGTCGCGTTATTAATCACGGAGCTTTCATAATTTTCTCTGTGCGATACCGGCTGGATCAAATAACACAATATCTTCGAACAACGCGAAAAGAAAAAAAAAGGGGGGGGGGGGCAGTGACAAAAGCGCCGGTTTCCAACTGAAAGTTTGATGGCTGGTTTTGTGGCCTAGCTCAAAGATTGAGCTATATCATATCGACTTTCCATGCTAAACGCGCTTGCTATGTTGTCTGTTGACGAGTTGGTGACGGAAAAACTACGACGGTACGAGCGCGCGGTATCGTTTTTGCATGTGCCCTGACAAAAGGGGAAACGGGCACAGCGTATACGTATGGCAAAAAAACTGTGGTTGATTCCTCTGTCATAGCAATCGGTAAAACACGGAAGTAAAATGTGCAGCGAAATCTGCAACTGAGCATGATTTGCGGGTCGGCGGCTGTCTTGTGGCTGTGCTTGGCAAGCGACGTCCTGCTGGCGGGTCGCTTCGGTAAAGGTGTACTGGCGTTATTTCCGTGACGGATATGACGTCAGTGAAATCTTGGTGTATCTTGGCAGAAAACATTTTTGTGTGAAAATATAAAACCCAAAGCGAACAACCCTAAGTATAACGTCCTCTTTAGTAGTACAGGTTGCTTCGCCGCAAGAAGACTCTGTGTGCAGGGGTGCACCCTTTACAGGCCGCTTGCTTCACTATACTGGCGACAGTTCCGTGACGGATATGATTTCAATAAAATCTTGGTGTATCGCCCCGGAATAAAACACTTTCGTGTTAAAAATATGGAAGATTTTTCGGCACTGTTTAAGGGTAGAAGGTAAAATGGCAACCCTGGCCCATCTTTCTCCAACAAAAATGAAAAAAAAATTCCAGCCCATGAAATTTGCGGTGGCAGGTGAAGTTACAGGCAGCTTACACTGCACACACTGGTGGGTTAAGAGCATTCAACGTATTCCTGCTCTTCATATCCGCGATTTTTGCGATACACGGCAAAACTTTGAAAAAAATTTGCAGTAAGCGAAATAGGTACTGTGATCCGGATTACATACTAGTTTGCGCAGTAAGCCGCTTCCTTCACGCTTGATCTGTCCTTCCTTTTCGTCCCCCTTTTACCTTCTCTTCGGGAGGAAACCGGCCATACCTCTGGATACCCTTCTGCCCCACGACACACACCCGTGCATTTCATATGCCCACGACGCCATCACTCGGGCCGGTGTAGCACGTCGGGTTGCCCGTTACCACCTCTCCGTTTCGCAAGTCATCCAGAAAAACCGCTATAATAAACGTCACCGCGTCATGCATTTTTTACCGGGGTCCCCCGTCTTACTGTGGTGTCCGACTCGTCGGGCGGTGCTCTCTGAGAAGCTGATTTCTCGCTACGCTGGCCCATACAGAGTACACCATCAGGTTACCGACGTTACCCATAAAATCATCCTTACCGTCTCTTCCAAATCTCAGCCAACACCTCGGAGTGACATGGTCCGCGTCATCCGCCTCAAACCGTGCCACTTACCTGACTCGCCTTCCACACAGTAGCCACAGAGCACCGAGTGTGTCCTTCGCCTGCGGGGGAGCTATGCGACAGGGGGGTTATCGGTGTCGAGGGACTCCTATGCGAAGGGTTAAATCCCCCTAAAGTGGGTATGTGCCATGTTTTCTTGGGCAGCCTAGCCAGCCGTCGAAGAAGACGCTCTGGCGGACTAGCGAGTGCATGCCCGAGCAGAACGACCTAGCTGCCTGACTGAATCTGCCTAGCAAACTATCCGTAAATAGAATATTGAACTTGCAAATAGGTCTTTTCCCTGCTCCGCAACAATATAAAGGCTTATAGGTTCTTGTTTTGTTACGGTTTATTCCAAAAGAAAAACAAAAATAAGTGGTGGTGGCTTGTTTCAGCTAACCTTGGATATGCAAAGCAAAAGCTTGGCATAGTCTGTTTGAGTCTTGGCTTCGCTTGGTTAACCTTTGATGTAGGTGTGTTGCCGACCACGGCTCAACGCTGTTCGGTCTCGTGCAACGCTCACAGAAGGAGGCGCGCCTCGCTTTCATTCGCATAGAACGCGGTGTTCCTCTTCGCCGAGAGTAAGATGAGTCACGTAGCCCGAGACGACTCAGCTGCGCATGCGTGGGAGCCGGCGGGGTTGGTCGGCTGCCGATCAGCTGAGCTACCACGACCATCATAGTGTTTTTAGTAAGTATACTGTAAGGAACTCTATGACGACCATGACCGCGCGCTGCTCAGTTGATCATTTGAGCGGAACGACTGAAAACGGGGCCTTGTGCGCAGCGACAAAAGCGGGCCTATCGAACCATGCGATGCGCTTCAAGGAGTGTGTCGTAGGGGGTGTGTCTGAGGTCAAAAGGTGGATTTGAGCATCCGCGGCGAAACCGCTGGATAAAAGTAGTAAAGCTTTGTTTTGATACTAGCAGAAACGCAAGCGAAGCATAAACTAACTGGTTTGATTTAAGATGACATGAATTTAAAACGTATTTTAAGTCATCATCACGCGCAGGAACACTTTGACTAAAGAATGAATCGTTCGCGTTGATCAAGTATTCTCTGCCCGGTGTGTCGAAAGCTTGTGACCACTTGATGTTATCACGCAGGTCGCCCGTGAAAGCTTAAGACGCCATGACTAGGAGCTTCGGGACCATTGGAAAGCGGTGTTTATGTTGGCGGGAAAAAAAAGCCAGAATTTGCTTTAACTAAGCTCAGTTTGTAACTCCAAACCCGACTGAAAAACACGTTCCATTGCGTACGGGACAACCAACCAGGGAAAAAAATATGGCTGTTGGGGACGAATAAACCATGCGTGGAAAACACATAACATGATTTTTTACTATACGCCAAAGACTCAGCGGGGGAGGTTCGCCGGCATTTGATTAGGAGGGGTAGCTCCGAAGAGTGAGAAAGGCCGCACCATCGGTAAAATGCGTCATGTTGCGTCCTTTTTTTACGGCCTTCAATATTTCATAGAACACAGAGAGAGGCACACAAACACATCACCAAAAACTCTCACATGGCCCCCTGGAAACACTTCCACTATTGCGATTCTAAATAGCCATTAGATGCCCACATAAACGTAGCTCATAAAGCCATGATGAAGCGTTCACAATTTCTCTTTCGAGTTTATTGTCCGATTATCGTGAAGGCACATCGGAAAATAGGGCGTGGTGGCGTATTCTTGAGTTGAGGGTGAGAACGTTATAAATGCGGCCCAAACACTGCTCATACTTCCTTTTTTTTTTGCTTCCCCGCAGTCGCAATCAACCTTCGTTGTAATTGGCTGTCGTCGTTTCCTTGAAATAGTTAGTAGGTCGTCTGTAAATTATATGCACCCGTGAAGTCGACCGCCGAACTAGTAGACTGACTTCGGGCTGCGAGTTCGAGAGCTGTTTTTTAGCGTGAGGCCTGTTCGCGACGACAACGAAGCCAAAGACGCCTCGGAGGCATTCTTGCGCTTTTCGCACCTTGACTCGTTTCTCCCGACGCTCAGTTTCTCCCAGCGTCTCTTCTTATTCTCCTTCCCACGTGCCTATATAACACCAATAGGAAAAGGCGGAAGTGAAGATGCTGCGCTTGTGCAAACTATCCTGTCGATGAAACGCACACACAACCTATACGTGTATTCCAGGGCCGTCCACTTTGACAGGAGTGCCTTGTTTATACAACAACAAGCGCCGATTCCCTTTATTACCATTTTATTTTTCCCTCGTCAGCGCTGGCTTCAGTGCGCATTCGTCGTCGTTCTTCGCATTTCATGCCTGGCACACTTTATCTGTTCGACGAGCGACACTGAAAACTGGCAAGAACAACAAACGAACCGCCCTGCCGCATCGTGGTTCGAGGCCTCCCGCAAGGAAAACAAGGGTCTCTTGTTTGTGTACGCTCTGTATGTAAGTTAAGATTGTAAGAAGCCGAGGACTGGGCGTCAAGTCAGAACTTGCCGGTGTAAACTGAGCTCAGAAGCACGCTGGCGCTCCTTGGAACAACAAAGCTCGAACGCCTGCATTGATCATCCGAAAGAAAACAAGGAGCGAATTGAGTTGCTCCGGCTCTCTTCTTCGACTCGATTTTTTTTTTTTATATCGCAAATGTGAATGTTGTCTGCTCTTTGGCGGTTGTCATTGTTTTATTGGATTTGGGTTTCACCTTACACTTTTTGCGGCCCGATCACACAACACAGCAAACACGCTGTTGCTGATGATGGTTTCAGTAAGCGCGCACTGCCGAATCGGTGATGTGGTTATCAATATTTGTTCAAGCAAACGGTTAAACAAAGACATACCGACTGTAAATGGTGCCACCGTGCCAACCTAAATGATGTCTGGCTCTCCGCAGCAGTTTACTCACATTTACAGACGTTGTTATGACGAGGCTTTTTCTTCCGTCTGCCGTGTTCGACACGCCTCTCTGCAGCTGCTCGCGGTTTGTGCGATTCTGGTCAGAGAAATCCCGAAAGTGTCTTGATGGAGTCAAGTCACTCGTGCGTTTGTTCTCTAAAAAGATTTTCCCCAAACCATTGCACGGAGACCTAAATAGAGGTGAACGCCGCCAGGTATATTGTTTTGAGCATAGCATGCGCATCTGAGGGGGTGGACCTCGGTATTGAGTATGAGTTTGTTTATTTGACGCAGCAATACATGAAATATAGGAAAAAACTTGGGCCATTAGTAGACGCTAGTGGAGGTTCAAATGCACGCACGTTGGCAGCGGAAAATACACAGTATGAATGCGTATTTGTGTGTGTGTACGAGTAAGGAAGCAATTAAATACCCATAAACGTTAATGTACATACGCACACACATATGTACACACTTGTATACAAACACATGTCCAAATACACCTGTGCACATGTATACCCGCGCATGGATGCACTTGTCTATGCGCACACGTGCATCCATTCATATGTGCATGGGCTTCGGTAGGAGGATGCAAAAAGGGCATTGCCCTACCCCCACCCTCCATCCCCAATCCTCTTCAACTTGGCTGCCCCCCTCGTGCTTGCTTACTTTCCTCTGACATTGGTGAACAGAAAGTTTCCAGAATTTGCAACCCCGGCGTCGTCAGAAAGAAAACAACAAAAGAAAGGGGGGGAGGAGGGGGGGGGTAGAGGTTCTATTGGTCTTTCATCGGCGAGAACGCAGGTATACACAACCAACAAAAATATCACCTAGCCACCTCTGGAAGCCCTTTCCGTGCGAATGCTGCCCCTGGCATTTTTGTTGAAAAACTGAATTATTCACGTCGGACGAATTCTAGACCTACATTTTCATTCGCGCATTAGCTGTGCCCGGGTTATTGTTAACGACTGCATCGCTTAAAGGAGCCATGAAGAGAAAACACAAGTTTGGTTCATTCGAAAGATTGCCTCGTTAGAACCATAACGACACCACTTATAACGCAAACTTCGCTCAAATAAGCTACATAATTAGGAAAAACGGGAATGGTCATGCGACCCACCAGCTCATTTCCCGCAACAGAACCTATGCCGTCACATGGGCTAAGCTCTGCGATTGGCGGAGGCCGGCAAAAGCAAACGCATGTTAGGCAGGGCTTACAGCTTGCATAGCGAGCTAAATGCCCGTGAAACATACTGCACATTCTTTTTATGACAAAGAACGGTGGAGTAAACGGTTGAAGGTCCGAACGAACTCGCAAGCGTGTGCGCCAATGCGTACGAAACTAGCGCGCCGGCCGAGCTCGACATCTCGCCGTCGCGCAGACGAATTTTCGGGTTCGAGGCTCTTCGGGGCCAACGAACCGTTCCAGCACGCACAGCCGCGACCTTGCTTCGTATCGTAATCCCTTCACAGGAGGTTGGCCGTCATATCGCCAACCAGCAAAGGTAAAAATAGAAACGAGGGGAGTAAGGAACAGCAAGAAGCGACGAGATAGTGCCAGTCGTCGCGTAAGTTTCGAATGGTGTTGGTTTGCTGCTGTCGTTACGAGCTCGTTTCCAGTTTACAACCACTGAAAACTTCAGTTTGTTCAGTTACGGCAGGGACCCTTACGTTAGCTCACTCCTGGAACATGCTGGCGCTCGTTGCCGACTTCGTCAAATCGCTCTGACCTTGGGGAAAAAAATGCCGTAAACACCGCGCATTGACGCTCGTATCTTTCTGGTCGAAGCAGAGAGCTCGCGCGAACGGCTTTCCATACACGACACCGGCCAACTGGCATAAGTGATACTGCTACTGAAATTGAACTATTATTAACCGTAATCAAAATACGGCACATACGTACCAGTCTATATTCGTCCGTCGCGACGGGGCTGACGAGGCAGCGGTGCCGACGGCTGGGCGTTCGTCTGTTGTGGCTATCGCGGAATGGTCGCTTTCCCGTCCACCGCGTATCCCACAACTCTTGCCGCTCGTGCACTTAGAAGCATTGAGCGTTATTGTGGTGTGAGGTTGTTAAATGCAAGCCCGAGCTCCTTGGCGAGAGTTTTGTTCTCCGGATCAGGCGATTCCATGACTAGGGCTGCGGGTGCACTAGGTTTTACTAGTATTTTTAAAATGGCCGCCGTCTCGATCGACTCCCGCGTGTGGGTGCTATATGGAGTCGACATACTAAGTATCTGTTTCATGGACCGGCTCTATGACGCCATTGTACACGTCACGGAATGTTCAATTTTAGCGGGAGATTTAAAATTTTGGCTTAAATTGCCTTATTTATCAGTGAATAAAGCATCATTTGCTTCCGGGAAAGCGCTTGGGGTACTATGAAACACCTAATCTTTCGAATAAAACAAACTTTTGTTTTCTCTTCATGGCTCCTTTAAGGGCTGGTGTGGAGTCGCTGGTCGTGTAAAGAACAAAAAAAGCACACTACCTAGACTCTTATGCAGTATCGTAGTTGAGGTTCAACACAATTCAATCGAGTGACCAATGCATGCCGCCAGTAAAGTAAGTTCGGTGAATAAGAGGAACGTGCATTTGACTCAAAAATGTTATCGCTGCAGTGCATAATGTCATGGTTGAATTGCGTGATGCCACCCACAAAGCGACCAAACTTTTGAGTCGCATCGTAGGCTCGCTATCGTTATATGCCGAAATTTTGTTGTTGGCTGCATGGAACGGTCAGTCTAGTGTATGTGGGAAAACCACTAGATTGTCGTAGCAAGTTATAACCTTGCTAGCTGTGATGAACAATCGGGCACTTCTCGAATGCTCTTTAAGTCAATCACACACGCAGTTCCAGAAACAGAAACGTGACTACGGAGCCCCCGCTCGCACAAAACTCGACAACGTACGTCCGTCCAACACGTGCCCGCCAAAAAAACCGACAGCGAAAGTGCTCGTCCACCTTATCACCCAAAACAACCGCGAGTAGCAAGCTCTTGCTGTGTGGATACCCCATCTTTTATGTCCCCCATTTCTGCAGTCAACGTTCTCGGCCTCCGGCACGCGGTACACCACAACAGGAGCCCGTGTGAACGGGTATGTGCATTGCTGTTTATTAGGTACACAGGACTCAGAATACACAAGCCTCAAGTGTCGCAGCATGAAAACCACACCGAAGTAACGTTCCTCTGCCAGCCAAACGCAATCGTGCAGATCCTCCGAAGGCAGATAAAACTGGGGAGCGAAGGTAACGCGCAGGCTTTCTGATTAGAAGGTGTTGGCCTGCCGGGCGGCCACTGCACGACGGAAGTCAACTCGCCGGCGCGTCGCTGCATTAATTGCGGCGGCGGTGCGGCCACGCGAGCCGCCCTTCTCCCCAGGACAGTAGCGGCCAGAGGGTCCGTTTAATTGGCGTCCACGAGATCGCTATCGGCCCGAGCACCGCTGCCGAAGCGGCTCCAGTTGTGCGCGTGGCTGGATCCCTTCTGGTCGCGCCATTCAGGACCACGTCCGGCCGCCGTGATCGCTATCGGCAACCCACGACGCGAGGTGTCATCCGGCGTCGATTGTGTCGGCGGCGTCGCAACGGCATTCAGCCTTAGTATACGGGGATGAATGAGTTGTGCCATTGTTTCAATCTGCCTACCCCCCCTCTCCTCCGCCCTTTTCCTGGTAGCAAGACGTCGTGTTAGAGAGAAGGCGCAGGACGCTAGAGGGCTGTTGAGCTGCTTACCCGAAAACGGGGAAGCAACGTGGGGTGGCTCAAGGCATTTCGTACTTTTTCATTCTACTCTGTTTTACTCCTAAAAACGGTGCTCAGCACCTACTTCTAGGTAATTATTCTTCCAAATAAACGAACCCTACGCGCCGATAAAAGTTCGGTGTCACTGCTTTGGCTGTACATTCTACGCCAGGCGACCCCCCTTATGCGTCAGCGAGCGCGGTGAATGTTATCCCGACCGGCACTAACAATATACAGTGTAGCCCGGTTATAACGAAGTAAGCGGGAATGTGAAATTTCTTCGCTATAACCGCTTTTTCGCTATATCTGGACTATTATAAGACCGCTATAATTGGGACGGGAAATCAAGATCACTTCGTTATAACCGCTATATCGCTGTAAGTGGGTTCGTTATAAATGGGCTCAAGACAAACTTCACTCAAAGGTATACATTCTGCGGACACTTTCTGGCGGGGCTGGGCGCCAACTCCCGACCAGTGTAATCAGTTTTGTCCTTGCTACCACCCTTACATTCATTTTCGCTATCATCATCACACTGGTACTCTCACAACCGGTTCTGATCAGGTGGTACCGGGAGGCACCTATGCCACATTACTCAATGATCTTCTCACAGCTGAAAGTCCTTGCCGACCTCTTCCTGGAGTTGCAGATGTACTTCACGGCAAAAACTCCACATTTTCAGCAGTCTGGACAAATCATTTTTGGTTCTTCACCCCTTGATAAGCAACGCTGTGGTTTCGCCTCAGCTTGTCCCATGCTCAAGAACCAAAAGCACAATGGAAACGTACGTGCATGCTATTTAGTCGGTCACATGCAAGAGAAACAATACGATAATACGTAATAACACGCACGAAGGAAATTCATGTAACCCACCAAACACCGCACGGGGGTGAATCATCTTTGCACACCACATTTATGGTTGAACCCTATGATGCCTTGGGCACAATGCTCCAGTATAAGCTCTCGCAACAGTAAGCCTTGTAGAACCCGCCATCGAAAAAGTAGCGATCTCCCGAATTTGTTCACGCCGTTCTGTTCAAAATTTTTGGGCATTGGTAACAGTAATGTTTAAGTGCGAAAGTAAATTGGAGCACTTCGGGGAACTAGGTCTGAGATGTTAAGGAATATACGAAAACAGTTTATACGTTATTATTACAATCGTACTTTTTAAAATTATAAGGAATCCGGGCTTAATAAGCCCCAACGTCACGGCAGGAACGCGCTCGCAAAATTTCAAGCACATTAGCGGAAGGATAAGCTTTCCACATATCCCAACCTTAAGTTCTGCCAAACATATATAGGCAACAATGCAAAAAGTTGACATTGCCACAGAACGTGCCCATTCTCCAAGTTTCTCCGCATAACATGCAGTACTAGTCGCTTTTTTGCACTAATCTTAGAGCTGTGCAGTATACCAAGATTCTCAGGTGGTTACAGTGCACATTTACACAAAGCACATTTGCACGAGGAATGCGAACAACTCTAGCTCTGACTTCCAACAGTGTTTTGTACACCTCTCCTTCGTCTAAACGTGCATTGTCTGCGCTCGCATCTGCACCCGCGAGATTCACATGACGTGACATGGGGAAAGTTTGGCAGTCGAACTGTTGATCCCACGCTACAGGACCTAAAGGCATGCATTAACACTGTCTTTGCTGAAAAGGGCACGTTAAATCTACTCCAACTAGGCAAATGTAGAATGCTTTCCAAGGGAACCTGATTCGTCAGGGGCGAACAGAAATATGTTTCAAATTTTCACCCTGTTTTTGTACCTTCACTTCCCACACAATAATTCATTAGTACATTATTAATGTATAAAAATTCATTGGCTGCAGCTCTCTCCTTCGTGGGGTGCACGTCAGTGATTGCACTATTTGGCACTCTCTCATTGTACTAGTAAAGGGGAATGTGGAAGATGAAATACCGGTGTGACCAGAACAAGGCATGTTGTTTTCTCACGTGCCCAGCGCAATAATTCCTATACCCCCATGAAGAGTGGCATCACAGACCCTACTTTTATTGGCTCAACATCGTTAACACAACAACCTCGTTAACAACCCCTGAGCTCCCACGTCTCGTTAATTTAGAAGTGGGATGAGAGGCTACTATGCCTTACACCTAAAGATGAGATTCCCTACAGAAATTCTGTGTTATGTATATGGCATTGAACAGTCATACTGCTTGGAAGGGTGCAAAAGTGCCTGAAAACCTTTCCTTTCATTTATCTTGTGCAAATCTAAAAACAAAACACGAGCTCATCAGTAATATTTTGCAATTTCGTGACGACAAAATGACCTGGGTCTTCAAGGAAAACAATAACATATGTAATATCAGGCACACCCAGAAAGTGTTTAACTTCTGCAAACGATAAAGGTTCTACTGTGACCTTATGCAAGCACAGCCTGGCTTACTTGCACATGGGCACGTTGATCAGCGACACCTCCTAGGCAACTTTGTTCACATCCTGCGCTTGAAAAGGCCCCGTAGTACTTTGCCTGTCACCTCGTTTTATGCTTAAAGCCCTGCAGCGTCTAGAAGCGTGCAGTTACGAGTGTGCACTAGTCCGTGTATTTTGACGAGGATGACCCCACGATGCCAGTGGCACTTCTATCCATTGTTATCCAGCCTCGCCTTTGCACCCCGACTCAGCGGCCCACGTGCTCACGGTCCAACCTCTGGTAGCCTGCTGACCAGCATTTATTAACCCACCAACCCAGAAGCATCTCCCTCAACAGTCCAATGAGCAAATCACTTTAAAATTGCTTTATTCGAATTTTTTTGTTTTCAAACGATTCTTTTTTTTAATTTATGCGCCATCTTGCCCTATATGCCTTCCTTACCAACAGGCCGAGTTGCCTCCATTGAGTAAAAACGTAAGTTGGCGGCTGTATACCGTCAGTGCAGCCGTCTTGGTGTTTATGTTTTTACTGTGGAGCAAAAATGACGTAATACCTTCTTCCTTTCTCGGTCCCTCGTGTCATACCCAAGAGGATATATTCTGTGGTACGGCAACAAGCCATGGCTACCGATGAGCAGACCTTTACGCATTCTTAATCACAACTGTTGGCCAAGCTCGCGTTGCAGGCCTTTTCACTGTGTGCTGTGTATAGGATAAGTCGAATTGCGGAGTTTATCCGTTTCTCGCCAAATTGCTGCAATCGAGCTAGCGGCCAGAACGGCGCCGTCATGGGTACTTATAAGCGCTACCACTGATGATCGCTGACATGTCGACAAAATGATCTTCGTGTATTTATTAGAAGCTGCTCTTTAGCAGCTGGCCTTCGTGAAAGTAAGGAGGAGCGCGTGTTTTTACAATCCCGGTTGTCAAGTGCCCACGCTGTGACTATTCTCTTTATGGGTAACACTCGACGGTACTGCCATCCTCTCTATTCCCCCGCTCCCTTTTTCGCTTCTCGTATACGGAAAGAGGCAACTACGGGTTGGAATCATCGACGTCACCTTCTTCCTTCTCCCCGCGGTCTCATCTCGTGGGGCGGGGAGGGAGCACCCGATATTGAGCGCCATAAAGAGGCTAACCTAATTGAAACCCCCGCGGCTCGACACTGTAGACGGCTCTCATAATACGGCCGGCTCTGTGTGTGCATGAACGGGTGTGAATGCGCGAGATCGCCCGAGAGACCCCGCACTTGGTGTTTTTACGACGCACTCGCCGCTTATGACGGGCCGTCGTGAGCGGGCAGTTTGGCGGCTGTGGTCGTCCGTCGTCCTCTTGTTGTAACCCGTACGCTCTGGCTTCTCCTATGTGCAGTTTTCTTGTGTGGGGTAACGATGGCGCGTGCAGTGCTTGTTTGTGGTCGACCTATGAATGACACTAAAAGGACCCCACACTGCCGCTCCCGTCGCCTGAGCCGCTGCGGCGCCGTCGAGGACGCGGGTGGCGACAGCCGAGCGTCGTGCATGCACTGTTTCTGCTGAAACGAGGCGCACTCTTCTTTGACGCTGACGCGCTGGCGGAGATGGCCGTTCGTTGACCCACCATGCCGTCGAGGCAGTTCAGCCCGCGAGAGCCGAAGATGCGTGACGCCCACGAAGGAAAGCGTCAAGTCTTGGTTGCTTAAGCCGAGCGCTACTAGATTGTTCGTAGTACTGACGTTACTGCATGGCCTTCACTGGAGTGTCATGCCATGCTTATCGTGCGGTTCCCTCGAACGTAACGTTCAGGATGTTTCTCTTCCATGCGCTGAGTTCGGTAAAGCGAATTGTAGTGCTGAGTTAAGAATAGGTGGATAAATATGCATTGGGGGTAAAATTACAGTGTAAATTTTCTAACGCTTGAAGGAACACTTGTGCTACTGGGTATATCTTAAAAGTCGCTGGATTCATCGAGATCTTTTGGGGTACGTTTCTCCGCACCCGGCGTAGTGCACACAGGTGTTCGGCACCATGTGTTTTGAAGCAGCAACTTTATGCTTAGCATTTGAATGCCTTATCTACTTTGACTGGTGGATAAGTTCGGTTCAGTAAAATCTAATACATAAACATACTTTTGATAAATTTATATTACAGATTCCGAGCTGAGTCTAGTACTGCAAGTTGAGCTGATTCAAATTGAGCTGGCTGAACTGTCTTGAGCTGATTGCGTGGTCGCAAGGCCGCCAATCGACCGATTCGGTCAGCCAACACCGTGTCGGCAACCTATCGACGCCCATGTCATCACTGCGCCGACTCCGACCACCGGTTAACCGTCGGCGTCTGTGCCTGAAGGAAATCTGCTTGCTCTCCCGCCACACGAACGCCGACAAACCGCGCGACTGTGCACGTCGCCCTCGACTACGGGGCTGTTCCGCTCTCTACTCGACTCTTCTCTTGAGTCTGCACTACAGGCAGCCGCTGCTGTTAGAGCCGCGGCCGTTTGTGCGCTATACTCCGGAGAACTTAAGAACAGCAATGCAAGTCGCCGCTGTGCCTCATCACCGCAGCCGGGTATTACTTCGCGCGGCGCAAGTAGTGCGTTACTGGGAATATTTTGAACATGCCACGAGCCGTTTACGTGATATTTTGGACCTACCCTCCTGAAAGGTTCCGTATATACGGAAATATGGGAATACGGAGTACTTTCCTAGAATCACACAAAGCCGTCCCAAAACATGGAATAATTTTGAGAAACACACGTTGACAAAATAGTGCATACTTATCCAAATATTTGACACCGATTTTATGTCTGTAAGTTTACTAGAACCGCCAACTCATTGCCTGTATGAATTCCGTATATACGGAGTATACGGAATTCATACGGAAACATACGGAGCGTCATTTTGCTTATTCCTGAAGATAAAAAAAATGAAACCTGTGCCATGCGTTTTTATTGCTCGAAATAATGTTATTCCCCTGTTTATTAAACTAACATGTCCTTTAGGTGTGCTTGGGGGCGTCATACTCCGTAGGAACTCGTATTCCAATAATTCCGTATATACGGAACGTTTCAGTAGGGTAATATGCATGCTTATAAACTACTGCAGCGGCGATAAATAACCTACGTAAGAAAAGGCAGTCGATATCCCGCATGCATAGCAACCTCCTTTCAAAACGCGTGCGCCCGTTGACTTCCGGGTCCGTCGCTTGGGCGCAGTGATACCGTACATGAGCTATTGCCGTTTTTAACTTGTTCCCGAGTATAGCGTGTACTCCATATTGTACTAGCCTTTGTTACGAACACGGGAGGAAGGAGCGCCGCCCCGGCTGTTTCGCAGCGGCTTTAGTTCTACTTAGCGGCGTTAGTTTCGCGTCTAGCAGTAACAGAAGAAGAAAACCCAGCTCGAGGATTCGTACACCGTGGTACAAGGGGTCGAAACATGGAGAAGCACCTCGTTGCATTTACGAGTTCCGATTCTGGCTACCCGAGGTGAAGAGCTGAGGAAGAGAGAGAGAGAGAGAGAGAGAGAGAGAGAGAGAGAGAGAGAGAGAGAGAGAGAGAGAGAGAGAGAGAGAGAGAGAGAGAGAGAGAGAGAGAGAGACGGAAGGCTCTTTATTGAAAAAGCAGAGAGGATTGCCGGCGTTTACAGTCGCTCACATGCTCCTCTGCTGAGGTATGGGGATGAGGGAAGATAAGGCCCAAGAAAGAGCTGGGCAGGAAGGAAAAAATTACTCCCACCTCCCCTCGCGGGAACCCCTGTGTAGATGCGACGCATAGGGGGTTCCGTTGTTGTTTCCGTTAGGTTGATTCTCCCATCGCGTGAAACATGCCGTGAACCCCCTGCCGCGGCTATGACGCAACACAATCCAACACAATCCTTTAATCCAATCCAAATCCAATCCAAGCCAATCGAATCCAATCGAATCCAATCCAATGCCCCTCGCGAGAGAGTGTTCGCTATCGGAGAGGAGAGGGGGTGAGCGGCGGAGAGCGCAGCTCGCGCGGCGAGGAGAATGGGGAAGGGGCGTGGACGGACAACGCCGTATGGAGGGACAAGGCGAGTGAATGAGATGCAGTTGCATCTAAAAGAAGAAAAAAACTCTCATGGATTCGGTGCGATAACGGACTTTCACGAATTTTATTTTGGTCTGAGCTTGGGCCACGTAATTTACAATTTTGAAGGTAGGCCAATGTCATCCAAATAACAGAACAGGCTCCATCGAGCTTGGAGCTGCTTCGAGGGACAAATCCATGGACCTAAAATAATCTCAGTTCCCACTATCCCCCTCCCTTACGTCCCCTTCCCTACCCCCAACGGGCCTGATAAGGTGTCGGAGCCGCACGCCAGACTGTTTCGGGCCCTTTCCCCCACCCTTCCCCCCTTAAAACCGCTTAGCTTAGCTTAGTTATTGGTCCCTGTTCCAGACGTTCAATGTTTTCAAAGAAGTGGGATCGCGGTTCCATGTAGGCGCCACATTCTAATAAAATGTGTTCAACTGTTTGAGGGTCAGGTTGAGGGTCAGGTTGAACAGCAACGGACTTAGCACGGCACGAAAATTCCACGATCTGTATCGAATGAATGACAGTGCCGTTACCACTGGGGTACTAGGGGCATAGCGCACTGCTATGGTGTTCATTCAGAATATAATCATATTATAATGATGCTCGAATATTATACGTTAGCGTATCCTCCTGAAATTAAGGCAAAGCGACGGGACTTTGTGGTGTTAGCGCTTCTTTGATAACCGCGTTGCAAAGAGTGATGGCTGCGTTTGTCGCATGTAATTCGCAGCGTTTCCAACAAGGAGCTGAAAAACGATACATTGTAACCTGCGCTTCCTCCTATGATACGAAAATGCGTGAGTACCACTTTTCGTGAGTTGTGAAACCACATGCGTAGTTGGGTGAAAGGAGCAAAACTTTATTTTTCCGAGCACCGTTGGTACAGGGTGCCATCTTCGGAAGCCAGGGCTATCCTCCACCCTGGACGTCAACAGGGACTGCGCCGCTGCGCTGGGATCAGCAAGCCATAAAAAATTTTACAACAAAAGATATACAAAGTATATACTACCAAAGCAAGCACAAGTACAACCAAGTAAATCCAAAGTACAACCAAAGCAAGTTATGAAAAAGTGTATGCAAAGTAATAAAGATAAAATACGCTGAGCAAGAAAAATTAGTACAGTCAGGCTTCAATGGCACCTTTAAAGTGTGCCAGATTTGCATGTGAATGGCGATTTTGGAAGGCCATCCAGTCGATGGCGCTTGGAACTTTTCTATTCATCTTCTTTCTCTTTAGAGTTTTGTTCCTTGCGCTTTATTTCGTATCGTTCATTATATTTTATTTTTGTTTTCTTCCAAGTGTTGTCTTTACAATCTCCCACAACATCCCCATCTGGAGTAGCAAACACTGCCGCTAGCTGGGCTGACCCCTCCAGTTAACGTTGAAGAGTTCTCTCTCTCTCTCTCTCTCTCTCTCTCTCTCTCTCTCTCTCTCTCTCTCTCTCTCTCTCTCTCTCTCTCTCTCTCTCTCTCTCTCTCTTCTTTCTGGGGAGAAAAATGAATGAAGATAATGAATGAATGCGTGAAGAATATTACCCAGTCCTGGCAAGCAAAGAAAAAGGATTCACTTAAATATATTTCCCCGCAGCTTAATTTCAAAATAAAAACAATCTAGCGTATGTTCATGCTGAGTACCCTTCCTTTAGAGCAGATTAGTATTGTGTATTCTGGGGTGTATCAAATAAATGTTCATTTTCTTTTTTGCAGCTTCCGGCACATTCCAAGATAGTCATTGTATTTTATATATGTTCTATTGCAATTGTTACAATTTTGTCTTGCGTACTATTTTCAAGCACACTAATACAACAAACAACTCCGATAAACAAAATGGCTGGTAGGTTTTGTGATCATTGTGGTGTGATACCGCAGAAACAGTTATGACACGAATGCACACGACAAAACGCGCGTGTTTACTAACAGTTACTTCATTTTGCTACTAATTTGGCCTGATAAATTCACAGACAGAAATTGAAAGAGGTTGCGAGTAAGCCCTTGTGTACTGTATTTTCTTTTTGTATCGCAACCGTTTTTTAAATGCAGAGCATTTCTTTAACTCACATGTAGCGTCCGCCGTCCGTCCGCAACAGCTCAGCGCGCAAGTGCGCCCTCGCCCCCACTCCTCCTCTCCCGCATCACGCTACCCTCCTCGCTCTCAACAACAGGTCCGCACCCCTCCCCCTACACTATATAAAAAATAATACTTACCGGCGCTTGGTTTCGATCCCACGACCCTGCGGGCGGAACGCAAGGTACATGGTGCTCTTCCCACTGCGCCACAAAGCCGACACAGAATCTAAGGCTACGAACGCGCCTTATATCCTTGACTCATTCAAACTACGTCGAGAAGCTGCTTATACAACGCATTCACTACCTGTGGGCGGAACGCGAGGTATATGGTGCTCTTCCCACTGCGCCACAAATCCGACACAGAATCAAAGGCTACGAACGCGCCTTATATCCTTGACTCATTCAAACTACGTCAAGAGGCTGCTGATACAAGGCATTCACTACCACCAACTCCCCAAACACTAAACGTTAACGCAATGCACCCACCCCCTATTCGACGCATTTACTCGAGTCCCCCTCGCGGGGAGATGGGCCCAATTTTTTTTGTGCCTTTCCCAACATAACAAAAGACCGCTAACTAGCATTGCCACGTACTGAATAATAACGGCACTGAACAGTACTTGTCTGTTCACATTAATATTTCCGTAGGATAGTGCTTGTACAGGGAGCGAGCGAGCGAGCGAGAGAGAGAGAGAGAGAGAGAGAGAGAGAGAGAGAGAGAGAGAGAGAGAGAGAGAGAGAGAGAAAAGCCTTTGATGAAAGCGGAAGGGGTCAGTCAGCCCCACAAACGGTAGGGCTTGCTGCTCCAGTTGGGGTGAATACAGTGAGCTGACAGAGAGAAAGAAAAAAAAAAGAAGAAAAGGGGGGGGGGGAGACGTACACATATAAAAAATGTATATGTTCAGAGGGTTCACAGGACCTCTTCTAGCCCGGTTTCCGCAAGTATGCACGTAAACGCTGATACGGAACGCTTGCCGTGAGGTTAGACTGTGGCTTGGTACCATGTTCGCCGGGTACAGTCGTCCAAAGGCTTAACTGGAGCATCACATTTGAGTTTAGCGTGTAATATCTCAAAACTCCTAACAAAAAATGTTCAAACAAACCTGGAGGACTTAAGATTCCTCTGTGACAAAAATACCTTACACCAAAGCAGGAAGAGATGAAAAGGAGTTAAAGCGCTGCTCCGTCTAAGCCTTTGGACGACTGTACAGCATTTCACAGTAGCACTTGCGTAACGGTAATTGTGCCGTCACTATGAAACGACAGCTTCAGTGCAGTTTTTTTTTAATGGATCCGTACCGGCATCAGGAGTTAGTCACCTCTTAAAGGGACTTTGCAACACTTCTGATAAACGCTTTCAATCTTTCCTTCGCGCCTCGAAGCATTGTCAAGGCTATAGTTATCAACACCATGGAGCGGCACTGCATGATTTCCTTGTCGCAGCAGAACTATCCGCTTTCCGTTCCTGCCTTGCTTTATGGCTTTTTGGCTGCAACATAAAGGAAGCGAGCAGTAGCCGCTGCATCGCTGCAATGACATCATTCGAGCGCAAAAACAATTAAGTGTCGGGAAAGAGAGAAATATCTTTTGAGCAGGTTTTCCAGTTATCTGATGGCCATAGAGCAGTAATTTTTGGCTGAAGTACTTTGTGACCCCTTTTTATAAGTACTGGATGTGTTTGTTGACCACGTTCGGAAAGCATTTAAGGTTTCGAATAAAGTTGAAAACAGTCTTGCTGGGTCTCTTTAAATGTGGAACCAGGATAGGGATCTGTGACCGTGTTACGGGTGACGTAGCGGCAAAGCTTAAGGTGTGCGTTCGGGATATTGTTATTTATCGGCGTTCGGGAATATTCTAGCATTGCAAGCCCTTTAAATTCATTGTACAATCGATACAAGCCTTTTTTTCGGTATCCAGATATAAGAAAATAAGGCACTGAATTTATCTTTGACGGAAGCAGCCGAGAGTGTGTCGCTAACACTGGAAATTAAATTGTCCGTCAACAAGGTGGCACACGTTTGGTGCGGCTTTCTATTTGTTAGCGATGGACAATGACAACCACAGGTACCCATGGGAACGATTTTATTCGCTGTAAAGCAAACGCTACCAACCATTTTTTAAGGCACCGCCAGAACACCCCCACCCCCTCCCCCCTTCTTATACAAAAACCAGAAGACGCGCGAATATTGAAAAACCAGGTCGCCAAATGGAGCGCTTTTTTTCCTCTCTCCCGAAACCCAATTGCGGTATATTTTACCACTAGTCCTGACACTGCAGCCTCGTCACCTGCGGGGTTCCCCATGAAGCGCCCCACATCGATCGTCCAAAACCGGTTCCGGCCTTTCCTGCGGTCATTCAGCGTTCCTGTCCGGTTGATGGATCGCGCGGAAGGTGAGAATATTGCTAAACTGGAAGAAGGAGGAAAAAACAAAATCGGAAGTGCGACATGCCCCGCTCGGCTCGCAATAGAGAAACTCGTCGTTCTCGAAGTGGCTCTTAAGAGGAAGGCCTCCGGTTCCGATTCATCACGTACTTCATCCAACGAGCTGTATACACTATGCGACCTCATTTTTCTTCTCACGCGCGCAATGCGGGCCTCCTCTGCGTTGGACAGCGAGCGTACACCTGCCGATGCAGGCTGCCCTACACGTCCTTTGATTATGCGTATGTAAATGGAGCCTCCTTTAAGAGTGCTTCAATTCTCTAATGGCTCGACACTATAAACAGCAACAATGGCGACGAGAATCAGCCTTCCAACAGGCAGGAATGGGGTGCTTTCACAACAACGGAAAAGCGGGAAAGGAGGAAATGCGCTGGTTAACAAAGAATAAAAAGTAATTATTAAAACCAAATGAACCTCAGTAACGTTTGGTGTCGGGCTAGTTGGTTGAATATCATAGGACTGCGCAGGGTATAACTCAAAAAGGACTGGAAAGGGCACAAGCATTTGACGTAAACTCTAGACTCCCCAAGCATTCTCAATCTTATCGAACGCGTGAAGAGAGAATGTGTTAGCTTTCCTTCTATCGCACTCACCACACCTGAGATGCAGTTTATAGACCAATCACTGTGAATGCAGCACGTGCCAACGGAATAGTCTTTCAGACCCCTCCTTTGTTGTTGCCGTTTGTGATGTATACAGTGAAACCCGAATATAACGAACCCAGATAGAGCGAATTATGCTATATATCGAATAAAAGCGAATCCCTTACGAAAATGCATGCGAAGCATACTTCTTGTACGAAGTTCACATCGGATATATCGAACTCAGCGCCCTACAATTGCCACCGAAATGCATGCTGATTGGCCATGATTGAGATGTGGAGCCTTGCATGGAGCGACGTGACGCCCGACACCTTCTGTAACCGTTTCCGACGAACGGGATTCACGACGGAGCCCATCCAGTCAGCGAGTCTGGTCCAAGACGGCAGCATCGGCCAACTGCGCAAAGAGCTCGCCAACGTTCCAGATGATGTACCGAAGGCTTTGCCGTCACTGTGAGTCCCACAGACACAGACAGCGTCGCTGATGTCATAGCAGCTGGTGCTGCTGAAAGCACTGAATAGACCAAGGATGCGACAACGTAAAGCCATCCGATGCTTTATGAAGCGCTTTTGACAGTCGATCTGCTCCGCCAATATTGCTTCGATATTGAAAGGCACGGACCTGAACTGGTGCAAACGATGTCTCGTGTAGAGAATACGGTGCTAGTTGGTGCCGCCACAATGAAAGCGAAAACAAAAATCACCGCTTTTTTTTTTTTTTTTTGCAAATTGGGCATTTAAGGTGGAAGGTAGTTTTATTGCATTCAAGAAATGGTTTGTTTTGTGTAAGGTAATGGGATCGATACTCTATGTGGCAATGGCAGGGGGTGGTTTACTCAGCATGCAACTCTTCGTCCTGTTTTGATTAGAGGCCGCGTTTGTTAGGTGGAAGTTGGAGCAAAATGCCTAAATGGAGAACAGCGAACACATAGGACGAAGAAAAAACGAAACACCGGGCAATTCCTACTGCTGACTCAAACCGTACTAGATGAAAAAAACAACTCCTTCCCTCGGGAAGGAATGCACGGTGCACGTGAATCTTGAACCCAGTAAAAAAAACGGGAAAATCAAACTGCAATGACCGCAAAACGCCAACTAAAACACTTGTGATAAAATAAAAACACAATAAGCGAAACGAAAAAGCAAAACCACTATCGACTAGAACGAAACTCTTTCAGCTCGCTGAACTTTACCTGAACGCCAGTGCTTGTTATGCGTTATTGTATATCATTCTTCTGCGATTATCGGAGATGTTTACGCTTTTCAATGGCTGCCCGTTCTCCCGCGGAGCGAACCAGGCGCGGCCTACCCATGCCGCGCTACAAGGTGAAACGCCCGACGAGAGCGAGTGGCCAGCGATGCGGCGTGACGCGAGAGAAGACGCTGATTGCCTCCCGTTGCGGTGTGATGCAGCGCGACACCTGTGCGCGCAAGCCCGCGCCGGCTACGAACGGCGAGCTCCAATAACATGTCTATAAATTCGGCAGGCAATACAAGGGTAACATAAAATAAATTTTTATCTCGCTCTCTCCACAGTCAACGCTTTATCCCTGGTAAATACCCTCGACAGGGTATACGTGCCGAACAATTCAAGGGCATTATCATCATCCTCATCATCGCCATTAGTACAGTGTACTTCAAGGTAGACTGAGGGCCATGGGTCAATTGGCGTATTCATGGGAGGTTGGGGCCATTGCTACACCAGTGTGGCCAATCCTGCTCCTGTGAAGGATATCGTTACCGGCAATGGTCGCCGGGGTCAGGCCGCACCCCAAGCTTCATTCTGAAATTCCATCAACACGCGGAAGTTTTTTTTTCCCTTGGGAATTATGCGGCACCGCAATTCGAACCACGGTCCTTCTGCACGCGAGGCTGAGGCGGAGAAGGCAAGCGTGGTAGGGGGCGGCAGAAAGTTGGATGGGCAGATGAGATCAAGAAGTTCTGCGGATAAATTGGTCACGTTAGCACAGGGCAGGCATAATTGGAGATCTACGGGAGAGGCATTTGCCCTGCAGTGGGCCTAGATATGGTGAAGATGATGATGATGATGATGACTTGAAGGTAAAAGTGTGTCGTTCGGGGAGAAAAACCAATGGCGAACGAGGGTCCCTTTTGCGATGAAAAAATTGTATGCAGCGCAGGCATTTCCCGGAGAACTCCCGTTGGAGTCAGCGCCACCTATAAGTTCTTGAATCAAACTAAATAATTATTTGACAAATTTTATAAAAATTTATGCCATAAAATGAAGAAATAAGGCTATTTAAGGCAATAAATAAGGATTATTTAACAAACTTAACTTCTGAAACCAACTGGTGAGCAGCGGCCGCCAGGGGACGCTGCTTACAACAGGAGTTGTTCAGCAGAAATTTTCATCGCAAAGGGACCGCCTATTCTGCCCCGAACGACGCACCTGTCTTCTAGTACACTATACCATCAGAGTACATTAGAGTAGGTTGACGTTGCCGCAAGGCGTTTCGGCGTACGCCAGCACCGACGGCGCAAGTCAGCCAATACAAGCTTTGCTTGAAAGGTACGATGACGTATGATGACAGCTGATGGAGATTTAAAGGGACATGACGACTAAGTACAACTTTTTTGCTTAATTTGAAAGAACTAGGCTTCAGTGCCCCACTCAGCTTGTCAACAGCCACGAAAGACGTTTTCTAACCGTTTTTTAGCCAGTACTAAAAAAAATTTCAAATTTCGCGCTTTAGTGACGTGTTGTGGGCAGGAATGACGTCATATCGGCCAGCACTGAAAAAAATAGTTTCAATGTGTTAACTGCACGTTAGCATTGAAATGGTGCTATCAAACGTAACTAGATGTTTCACTACAATCATCAAGTCATTTGTGTTAGCGACGTTAGTAAGGTGACCTCCACTCACACACACAAGATTCTGTGACGTCGTAGAAAAGTTGCCGGAAAGTGGCTAGGGAGTCGCCACTGCTTCACATGTTTTCTTTAATTTCTCAAATACTTGTTAAACATTGGCGATTGAATTGGTATCATTGTTTTCAGAACAACGCAATCTTTCTAATGAACCAAACTTGTATTTTGTCTTCATGGCAGCTTTAAACACTTAGGCGACAAAGCGTAGGCAGGCGACAACTCCGTACGGCTTAGTGTGCTCAGTGCGCTTCGTGTCCGTACCCCGTCCCATTCCAAACGCGTCTGCCGTAAATAACCACTCCATATCCTGGCCTGCAAATATACCCCAGGGGGAAGGGGGGGGTGGGGGTGCCTGAATCTATATGAAGTTTGTGCGACAACGGCTAGCGTCGAAAGGCTATACAAAAAGACAGGCGTTGCACATTTCTTTACGAGTACCGCTACCATCATCACTGGGGCATTGATTGTTGACCAGCCGTTATCTATGACGCCATAAAGCCATCTCCATGCATCACCCGCTGTCAGTAATCTGGAATACAAGAGTTCATTATCGTGCAATTCATGGTCCAGTGTAGAAATACGTTCTCAAATTTCAGTTGTGGGACAAAAAAAAAACGGGGGGGGGGGGGGGGAGAGATTTATATTTATATACAAAAAGAAAAGATTAAAGGCACGAAAAGTCGTCGCGGGGAAGTATAGGGACACCACGGTCCAAGTTATGCCGGCGATTGTACTAGCGTGCATAATTAGAGAGTACTCTCTGTACACTTCCTCCATTTTTCTCTTTCTCCCGCCATTTTCAGCCAGCCATTCTCAGACTACCAGGGCGTGCTACCACGCTGTCGGCTTCCAATTTCTCGTCGCCGTACTTCTTTTAAAACCGCCGCAATAGCGGTTTTTCAGTCAAGCGCGGCGAGGGAAGCCGCCGACTGAGCGCGACAATGGCTGCCAGAGACAAAAACGAAAGCTTTTTCTCTTTCGCCCCCAATTTCTATTTTCGCGCCGAATGAATGAAAGAAACGCTGCATAACATGGGCGCGCCAAGCGACGCGTGGATATAGGGCGGAAGTTCCACTCCCCCTTTCTGTGCCGCGCGCAGAAGCGGTTGTGACGGCGGTGGCGTCGCTGAACGCCTCCTCTTGAATGACTAGCGCCGTGGGACGCCGGATTTTATATGGGGCGAAGTGCCACGCGTTTGTTCGTGTGCGGGGATTAAAAGCGCATGATTTATTGGACAGACGCGTAGCGTACGCTGATATTTAATACGCCGCTCGCCCGCACGCCCCCACCCACCACCCTTCGCCGACCTCGCCCATCTTTTTAAAAAGTGGCGGGAAAGAGGGAGTGAACAACGAAACTAGCAGACGACAGAATGAAATAGAGAGATGTGTAGAGAAAAGCTGGCTGGCAAAGCGGCGGCGGCGGCGGCGGCTCACACGCCCTCTCGCGGCGAGTGGCGTCACTACGGCCGCCACCACTTTGTCCCAGCGCGTGGCACTCCTCGGCGTGGTGCCCGCTGTCAGGCTGTTGTGTGGCGCGTGTACGCAAGAATAAGGAGGGACGGGGAGCAAGCTGTCAAAATGAAGGTCTCCCGCGGTGCGCCCTCCCTTCCGAGCGCGGACGACGGCTCCATTTTTTACGGCTGCGCAAATGCACGGCACGCCTCTCTCGTTGTCGTAAGCGTGCATCTGCACTTCGAAAACGTTTCTTACACAACAGTATTTAGAGAGATTACGTGCGCTGCTGTGCCATTCGGCGGCGCTTGTTGTAGACAGGGCGAACAGTGAAGACGGCGTAATGAACTCGTACAGCGCACGAAGGGCGTCTTTCGCTTTATACGATTCGACACAGTGACTTGAGACCTATATACAACTACGTGCTGTATATCATGTAACGCGCTGTAAGAGTTCAAGTCGGCATCGCAGATTTGCTTAAGAGCCCCCTGCCCCTCTGTCACGGCGGACGGAGTTGTTTTGGTTGGCGAGATCAGAAATTTTGATGAGATGGTGAAAGCTGGTTCAACCCAAACCTTCTGCTCAAGTTTGAGCGGCAGCCGTTTGAAAGGGGCTCTGTAAGGAAGTTGCGTACAACGGTAATTAAAAATGGAACGGTACCACGAAAATATGGAGGAGAACTTGTTAAATCGGGGATTGTGATTATCGAACGCTAAGCATTTGTGTGGTTCATGTAGGTTGAGAAAGTCGCTATTACCATTGCATATTAGCTCTAGTATAAATTAGCATTGCGACAATATCACTTTCACAGAAAAGAAGTCAGGTTATTTGTGCGCTTGGTCCCTATTTTTTGGTCGCGTTTTCCTTCCTTATGACGGCGCGTTGAGCAACATCAAACGCTATGCGGCAAAGCCGACTATACAGCGCTCCCGCAGAAATAGCGAGGGCACACACCTCCGCAGGTGGCTGACGACAAAAGGGCTAACTATGTCGCCGCAGCCGCAGCTGCAACTTCAGCCGCCGTCTTTGTCGGGGTGGCATCGAGCAAAAAACGCGAGTAAGATGTCCCGGTGGAGCCAGACAGCGCGCCTGGCGGCAAAGACGACTCGACGGCGAAATTTTTTCAATCATGTTTGTGTGTGTGACACTCGTTAACCTTGTTCAGTACCTCTCAGCTGGCGTGTCCGATTGACTAGTTCGCAGACTGCAGTCGGAGACGGTGTTACCCACTTTTACCCTCATTGTCAAGCAAATTTGCAAGCGTGAGCCGAAGTAATTTACAAGTGCGAATCGCAGCACATCCCCTGTATCGGTCGGCCATTTCTTTTTCTCCGTGTGACTAAATGTGAGCATGTAACTTGCGTGTACGCACGCTTAAGCAGTTACGGAAAAACACTATTCTGAGGGAGGTTGTTCAGCTTATTATGGGAACTACTGTTCAATCAGTTGAATGCACCCAGGTCACAGAGGTAGGTGGCGTGAGCCGTTGTAAACATCCTGTTCTTACTCGTAGATCAAGGCTAGGGAAACCCAGTACAGGTTCTGAATTCGTTGTCGGCGTGCCGTGGCTGTCTTTTTCGCCACCGGCTACTATGACGTGGTCAGTTGGCCCTCCCAGCTTTCTTTAACCCCGGGGGCCGTTTCAATCCTGTAACGGCTACTAGACCCAGTGGTTTGCGCAGTCAGTAGGCATGCATGAATTGTGTGTGGATGGATCTATTTCTTTTCAGCATCAGAAGACTCGTTATTTGTTATTTCTCACACCTGGTCCCATGCTAGACTGTGTTGAGTTGGTTTTCACTTTACTTCTGACTTTTCTGTTGTGCTGCTTTAAGCAAGCCAATCGACCTTTCAGCACACCGCTTTAAGTAGCAGTGCGTTACTTAATTACGCAGGCGAGATGGCATTTTATATCGCCCCGATTACAAGGAGGAGCAATTGATGGTGATGATGATGATGATGATGATGATGATGACAATTATTATGATGATCGTTGTCGTCGTTGTCGCTGAGTCGCAGTTATGCGGGTCTCCCCATGTGGATTGCCACAGCTGGTGCTTCGCGGCGCACTTGGGCTCCGCAGAGGGCGCACCGCAATGCATATCGAGCGCACAGAGGGAGTAGCCGTTTCATAAAGCGTTGCCCAGCACAGTGCATTCGACTATGAGGATATGTAACCGTGTGCTATAGGGATCAGATTACGCGCACATACTTCACGGTGTCGACTCCTAAGTCTTTCAAGCGCACTAAAAATGCAGACCTCAATATGCGCCACGTAGATTACCAGAGGTTATCTGGTCTGGTGTACGAACATACGATACTAAACACACACAATTATGTGTGTTTAATATCGTATCTTTGTTAAATATATTCACGTTTGTCTTTGTAAACTTTTTCAGGTCAAAGTTGTCTTCACTGCGCCTTAGCATCCACGCAATATAACATCAGTGACGACAAGCATAAAACGAAAGGGTTAAAAACAGCCAGACCCTTCAGATCTTTTCCACCCACTCAGGGTTGCGGTCGCAATCTCTTTTACCTACCAAACGTCAAGGCACTTCTTGACGCCCAAAGCTTCTTTTCCGTGTCACCGTATAAGCACCGTTCCCGCCGAATCAGAAGCAGATTTATCGCCTCGCCGCCACCCGCGGAGTCATCCTTCTCTGTCCCCAACAATGTACGCAAGACGGGCCCTGACCGCCGGCACGACGGAGGAGCGCCTCTCTTCCTAATCTAGACAGTTCCCAAACACAGACCGGTCGCCCATACAGATGCCGCACAACAAAAAGCACACAGACGGACGGCCCCGAAACACGGACACCTGCACAAAACCACGGATGCTCCGGAAGGAGCGGCTCTCAAACTGAGGGGGCGGAAAAATTGCGGGACAAGACCGTGTATATATATCGTGTACCGTATGTATATATATATATATATATATATATATATATATATATATATATATATATATATATATATATACTACAATCAACACACACCACGCAAACCCGGTTCACTCGGGGCTCAATGTCGACAAAAGCCTTCCGAGCGCGACACATTGGACAAAAGCCTCCCGCCGCCGTCCGCAAGCCGGCGGCAAGCCAGGCTTCTTCACGCGTCACTGTTACCGTTGTTTGCGGGGCAAAAGAACGCATCTTGGTCAAAGCGCCGCGAGAGAGAAATGCTCCCAGTGGCCGCGCGATAACGAAATAAAGCGTGACGCGAGGATCGAACTGCGCACGCACGCCCTCACTTCTATAAACAGGGCGTCTCTTCTCCCGCGTATATATAGGTTGGGTCTCAAAAGCTAAAATACCAAGCAGCCCGGTCTTTTCTAGGCGGGTTTCCAGTATACGTATAGACAGCGTGGTGACTGGAAGATACATCTCGTTTCCGTGTCGAATACTGCTTCCCCTCTCTCCATACCGCCTGTCGAGTCTCTCTCTTTCCGCGTAGTATCTTATAATACAGGAAGGGAAAAATCGGGCGAACTGGAACAGAGGGACAAGCGAAATCTCATCCGGTTTTTCGGGCTTCTTTCTTGGGAAATGTATACGCAGGTGTACAGAGCCCCTGTATGCCAGCTGGTCTTTGTTTCTTATTCTTTTCCCTTTTTGACACGTTCGTGGCATTCACATGCAACAGCGGTATAAGCAGCGGCGGGTGCGGTTTCGTCTGCATTCGTTTGCAACGCGTACACAAAAGGCGACCGCGCGTGGGCGGCCGTCAAAAGATGAAGCAGATCGGCAGCGACTAGCGGGGAAACAAGAAAGAATAGCAACGGAACCAAAACCGAGCCTTGGCGGCGGGCGTCACTGCTGCGGGCGCTTGAAAAGCCGCCACCGCGAAATTATACACGACGAGGCCGGCTGCAGTCTAAACCTCCGGCCGTGCCACCGTCGGCTTCTCTATCCAGATATCTGCGGCAAACAGCGAAGGGGAAAAAAGGGGGAAGAGGGCTCGGAAGAGAGGAGGGGCGGAAAGGCTCTCCCCCTGCATTTTACTTCCACAAACACAATCGGCGGCCGGGCAAAGCGGCTTTTGGCAATGCTGCTTTTGGGCGATTGCACGCGCGTCAGAATGTCAAAGTGGGAGGGCGACACTTACGCGTGCGTACGTGTGGCGTGTGTGTATGGCGTCGGCCGTGTCGACAGTTGCGCGGTGCATGCGCTTGCACGGGCGCACGCACACACGCACGCGCACATACGTATCCATATAATATATATATATATATATATATATATATATATATATATATATATATATATATATATATATATATATATATATATATATATATATATATATATATATATACAGCTTTCACTGACGTCACCGTAGCTGCCATGTTTGCGACCCGAAAGGCTGCACACTTATACGAAGCTCTTATCTTTCCGAGCACTAAAAAAGTTAGGACTGGCCTACAAGAAAAGCTTTTGATGGCGTCATGTCCAAGCTATGTATATATACATATACACGCGTTAGGTCTGCGTGATTGATCGATGAGCTTTAGGAGGGATGGAGGCGCGTGAATATTTTTTGACGAAGTCAAAAGGGGTCTATATAAACTAAGCGCGTCCTCTGGAGCACTGGCGTGACCTTGTTAGCTGGCATAATTGCAGAGTGGGAGCCACTCCGTTTCATCGCAAGAGGTAATTGTTGACTAAGCATGCCGTTACGATGTCCACATACCCCTGCGGATTCCTGCTTCGACGCAAGAAAAGATTAAAACAAGACAATATCGAGGGCTTCGCGTCAAATGGACGCGTCAAATGGAGTTGTTACTATTTGGAATTATTATTGCACACCACTATTTGCCTCATTGTGTGGAAACTCCGCCGTCGATTGAAACCACCGATGATTTGTAAACATTGCGGGAATATTTGTGCAGACTGAAGTCCGCACTCCATGCTTCGACCGCTCCAGGTGCGCTTACGCGGACTTATTTAGTACAAAAAATAATCCAAAAGTGCTGTCCGCATCTCTGCATTCTCCTTGCCGATTTCCTATGACACCTTTCGTATGACGCTTACTCTTGCGGCTTGGCTTGACTGCGCTTATCTGCACAACTCGCCGACCCCCCGACAGAGTCAGTCGGCAGGCCGCCGGTGGGTGGTCGCCATTCTTTCGCTCAGGTAAAACGGGACACGGTAGGATTTGTGCCCGGAAGAATGTATGTTTATTTTGTTACTTTGTAGACCGTAGAGACATTACTAAATTAATGAAGTCAATGTTGCTCCGCGCTAGCGCACATGCAATTGTACAGTTAAATGTCGACGTAGCGAAGTTGGCAAAAGTTGGCCATTTTTCTTTACATCCAGGTTTTCGTTACATGCAGGTTTTGAATTAAAGGGACCGTGCAACACTTTTTCCAACTTTTTTCTGTAATCTTAAATAGTTGCAGAACGTAGTCACCCAACACAACCAGTACTTAGATTACAAGGTCGCAAAGTACTTGAGCCAATATATGCTCATCAGAGAACTTGGAAACTCGCTCAAAAGATTTTTCTGTCTTTCCCGGTCTTGACGTTCTTCGACGGCCCGAATTACGTCACTGAGGCCATGTAGCGGCTGTTGGCCGGTTTTTCTTCAGTTGCAGCAATGGACGCTTTTCGATAGCAACTTTAAAAATGAAGCCACGAAAACAAAGCAGAAACGGAAGGCGTATCTGGTGCGACGAGCAAAATCACGCAGTGCCGCTTTGTGCTGGCGATGATTGTAGCTTTCCCAGTGCTTCCAGACGAGAATGAAAGAGTGAAAGCGTTTATCGAAAGTGTTGCAGGGTCCCTTTAAGGCTCGCAGGAATGAAGTCGAGGAAGCCAAAATGCTGGAAATCAGTGAACGTGAAATCACCCTTCATGAATTGGCTTCACAGCCAAAAACTGGGTGAGTTGCGCCTCCGACTTTCGCACCAGCTGAGGCACTACACGACCTTCCAAATAAGCAAGGTCACTTACCCCCATATTAACAAACGTAACTCGAGTATCACTTTTGTCTTTTGACTTTTCGAAGCCTTAACGCGTTGCAAGAACCAAACATATGCTAAAAGTGTACGTATTTGCCAACTCAATGATCTTTACACCGCACTCAAGATTGTTGAGAAGCTGCTAGCTGGGGTACTATACCAGGCGGCAACATTCTTCTTTCTCGCCAGCGGAGACGCCATTTAAAATTGTGCGCTTTGGTTTTCTAGCTGCAGTACTCATCACCGACGAACCGATACCACTGCAGACAGAAGTGGAGACACGCTGCTACACGCCGACAGAACGGCCTAGCACCTCAAAACTTAAGTCTGGAACCGAAACCGACCTCACACGTGGAAACGCTATAGTCTGCGGCGGGGGCAAAAAAAAAAAAGCGCGAAGGGTAGTTACTCTTGCTAGCTTGTGTGGTGTCACGCTGCACAAGCAGAACCATAAGTGACTGCTACGTTAGTCAGGGGATGGTGTTAGCCCATCCGTTCATCGTCACTATCATCATCATCATGACTAATTTCATGTTTAGGCGATTCCAGATGCTTTCATTGCTGCTGGCTCCTTACGGTAGTGCAAGTATACTGTAAATTAGTTTTTAATTCGGCAAATTAATTCGGTAAATCTGCCCTTTATCGCGCAATATGCACCCTGTTTTCGACAAGCAGCGCAGGAAACAACGGGCACGGGCGCTTACAGAGACGTACCCCATCGACCCCACGTGGAAGCAGCTTGCTATCGCAGGAAGGACCATCCCACCACTCCTGCTCTTAACCCCCTAACAGTACGCACCTGCCGACCCGCTGATGGGGAAGCGGCAACAATCGCCTTAGCCCTTACAAACAAGCCGCCGCCTACCACTATCACGTCGTATTTCAAAACGGCCACTCGAAATTATGCCAGGGGCATGATTTCACCCCTGAACCTCGCAATTCTCCTAAAAAAGGCTCCTACCGTACTTGACTCCGGTCCAAACGGTCGTGGGGGGAAATGAGGCAGCACATAAGTCCGCTCGAATGCTCACCGTCTGAGCAGGGTGTCGAACCCTTTCACGGAGTCCTACCATCTTGGGACAGTCTCTAATGCTTGCGCTACACGGCAACTACCGAACGGCAGTTGAACGCTCATTTGAAGTTTGCCCCATGTATTTACAATGGAGCACTCGATAGATAATTTGTTCGAAGACCTTCGGAAAGCCTACGAAACGACCGTGTAGCAGAAGTATAGCCTTCCAAGACTGTACGGCACATTACCGCCTCTCACGCCGCCAGCTTCCTCCCGCACACCACGATTTATCCAAAACCGAAGAACGGCTATGGCGACTGTGCAAAGCTATACCCTCCCTTGTCGCTACCGCCTGCACCGTACCTATCCTTCCGTCTACCCATATTCCAATCTCCCGGCCTGCGGAGCACTGGAAACGCTCGACCATATCCTTTGGAACGGTCCCCACAACCGGTATCCTATCCCCTTACCAGACGGTGGGCACTGGGCTGACGCGCTGGGCAGCTCCGACCTGGATATCCAACGGGTGGTCACGGCGAGGGCTGCTGCGTTCACCGGTGCGCCTGTCACCACGACCCGCTAAGGGGCCTTTAAGGGCTCAAGAAAATGGTTGTCCCCCTCCACCTGCACAAAGATCACGCGCAGCCGAGAGAATCTGATAACCGAACCCCCCAAAGACACTAGTATAGGCGTCTGAACCTATGATGTCACTGGTGTAGGGCGGCGCCCCAAGCTCTCGGGATGTCCCGGGACGTTTAGCCATGGCGGTTGCAGTAAATGACTGTGCTGCAGTGGTTTTCTTCAAGGGCTTCAGGCGGCAGTTGCGGTGGTGTCGAGCACGTGCTCCGGTGTAGTCTTCCCCGCTGACTGGCGATGTATAGTTTTGGTGTTCGATCCTCAGCCACGAATAAGCTCTCAAAAGCCTCGAAACTGACTCACACCCACTCACCATCATCATCATCATCATCATCATAATCATCATCATCATCATTAAATCTTTTATTTTATTCTACATTTTAAGAAGCCTTGACCAATCGACCTTTGTCGGTACGTTTACAGTTTGGGCAATAATTCTAAAACACTAACACACACTTGTCTGAACTCCCGCAGAAGGTAACAAGAAGGCCGACTCCCTTGCGAGGACTACCGTACACCACAGAGAGACGGAACGTTGTACGCCCTCCCGGCTTGCTGTCAGAGCACAGTCAAACTAAGATCATACAAAACTAAAAAAAAATCAATGCCTTCGCCATACCCCAGCCTAAGCGTTGAAGAAGCGAGAAATATTGAAAATACAGACAAACACCTACTTACCAATGTCCAGACTCTGACTTATATATCGAGAAAAGTATTTTGAAGACAGCAACCAATGTCACCAAAAAGCCTATTTATTCCATACAGTTTGAAATAGCACAATTACTTGGGACGAACTTAGCTACAAAATCTCATTAGAGTATTGAGGGCAAGCCCTGCCCAGCTGGGTGTCCACACAGCAGCTTGCGTTACTTAGTTGGACCAGGGCTGGGCAAACAGCTGCTGGGGTTTTAGAATTTGAATTCCAACCTCGATCTCTTCATTCCCCTCCCCATTTTGTCAAATAAAGTTTACGACTAATATTGCTCACGAACATCGTCTGCGGTATATATCGATTAATTTTCGAACGCCATGGATAACGAACGCAGTAATCCTTAGGTGGAGAGTTAACGCTGCAAAAAACGACTCCGAGGACACCTAAGCCGTCCTTATGAGTTGTCAATGCGTAAGCATTGATGGCAGTCTGGACGCCGCAACTTACCTTTTGGAGTAGATGTATTGACGCTGCAGTCGACGCGAACCGGCGAATCGGCCGTTGGCCTCCGACGGCAGCTCTCATCGTCCCGGCCGACCATTTTATGCGATAATTTTGGCTGGTAATGTTGACGTCACAGACGAATTCGTAGAATTCGTGGAGTCGCAAAGCCTTTCTCACGACAGCGGGTTGGACAAGCCCCTTGAGTGGGTAACTTCAATTGTGGGCGGATATGTTGAAGTCGCAGCCAAATGGGCAATGGTGTTGCAGCCAGGATCTCCTGATGGTAGCTGCTTCCGTCACTCGACAATACACCCGAGCGTGCCAGTTTTTATGATTCATTCAGCTTAAATCTTGAGTTACCTTAAAGTTGAGCGTAACTACGTGTCTAGCAATATCCAAATCATTGTACGCCGAACTTCGTGTGTCGGTTGTAGACGTTTTATAAATCGAAAGCCACAATGCATTCAGTGGACCCACCTGTGTGAGCCTGTGCGAGGACCTTTAGTGCCGTCGAGGGTACGTGTTGGACTGGCATGCCCGAAGCCGATTCCAACACATTCCAAAATTCTCCTAATAATCATTTAAACTCAGTTACTTCCCGTTTATCGTCTTTGCGTGGCTGAAAGTTTTCGGGATTGTTTCGCTGCTACAGACGCCAAGCGGCGGCGTTTCCCGTCGAGAGGCCATTAAAGCTTTCGCATTAAAAATTTTAACTACACTGCAGTTTTATGGCCCCGCACAGCAGCTGGGTGAGACAAGTAAAAGATTATGGAGTGGGTTATAGACGCGTGCCCTGTTGCTTACTTCAGTTAAAGGACCCATGAAGAGAAAACGCAAGTTTGGTTCATTCAAAAGATTGTTTCGTTGTAATCATACTGACACCACTTTTAACATAAACTTCGCTCAAATAAGCTACATAATTCGGGAAAAAGGGAATGGCCATGCGACCCACTAGCTCATTTCCCGCAGCAGAACCTATGATGTCATACCAGACAGCTCTGCGATTGGCGGAGGGTGGCAAAAGCAAACGCAAATTAGGCAGAGCTTTTAAGCTTGTCGAACGAGCTATTTGCGCTTAACTTTAGGGCACATTCTTTTTAAAGCCATATGAATGGTGTCACAAACAGTGGAAGTTACGAAAGCACACGTAAACATAGAAGTACCGATGCGTATACTGCTGTTGGTACTGCGCGATATGCTTGGATTAGCTGCATAGCACTGCGGGGCTTTGGGGTTGTTTCAGGCGACACTGGCAGATTGACGCAAGCGACGATGTTTTACGTGACCGTATTTCTCGAGCGAGCACCATGTTTCACAAAACGATTGTCTATATGAACAAAACAATCCAGTTGCAAATCCGTTCACAAACAAACCAAAGACAGAAAACGGCTTGCCGCTGTGTGGTGGCGCCATCTAGGTTCACTAACGGTAAACAAGGCCCTGTGATGTCATTGCAGACCACAAAAAGCCCGATTTAACGAAAATCAAAATTTTAGCTTCAATTAATTAATTTCCCAGTGAATAAAGCATCGTTTGCATTCGGACAAGCGCTGGGGGCACCATAAGACAGGAAATCTTTCGAATAACACAAACTTGTGTTTTGTCTTCATGGCCCCTTTAAGACACCGGAAAATGAAAGTAGTGCGCGTTCCGCAACCATCTCATGCAGCATGTTTACGAAGGTGAATCATCAGTCACCCCAATGTGTGGCCTAAGCCGGCAGTGTAAGCCGTCGTGTTACCTTAAAATCATTAGCACAGATTCCCCGATTTGGTCGATTAAAACAGCGGAGGTTTTCAAGGCTTCAATGTTGCACAGCGCCAAAGGTATCCCTGGGGTAGATAACGTGTGGATACGAAGACGGGTCGGTAGCCACGGGCTTAAAATGCATCGTGTACCAATACGAAGGGTTGTACAAATTCATAGAAATGTTCCTAACAGCCTAGTTTGCTTATTTTAGAAATATATCACTTCTTTAATGAAATAAAAAATAAACAAGTAACGCACTTTGGTTTATCCAGTTCTCATTAGATGGCGCTAGCTGTCTAGCAAGCAGGAATTTTATTTTTTATTTCTGCATGGAACTGACATATCTTTAAAACAAGCAAACCAGGCCGTTGTGAACATTGATACGGATTTGCAAAACATTTTGTAGTGGTGCACGATGGTTTTTTAAATCTGTAGGTCATGAAATAGCAAGTCCCATAGGAATGATAACAGGTGAGTTCCCTTTAAAGAAAGCAAACTGATGTAGTTGCGCGTTGGGTCGAAGCCGTGGGAACGCACAAGATCGGTAAACGTACTCCGGCGGTAGCGACTCTTCCTCCAGCGGGAGCGAATTTCGTCCATTCGCGCACGTCTGGAGGAGCTCGGTCGTTGCGTCGGCGCGCCGCGCTGGCGTTGGCGCTGACTCCGCCCGGGGGAGACTCCCATTGTTCTCGAGCGACCTCCTCTTTTGTCTGGCGGACCGCATAAACAACGGAACTGCTTGGCACCCCCACCCCTGGTGTGCCCGCTGCGGGGCCGGCCGCGATCATCGCCGCGCCAACCACGCCCCCTGCGCCGCTGGTGGCCCGCTTCTTCCGGGCGCGAGCTGCGCCGTTGGGTTCCTCTGCGGCCTTGCGTCCGAGCTGTTTTCTTTGGCGCGGGTCCGGTTTGTAGCTTAGACCGCGTTAATTGGGTGAACGTGAATTGCTTCCATTTTCGTGCCACCAGTTGCACGTTTGGCTGACTTTTGTGGGCTTGCGCATCGTATCTCCCCTCGCGTGGGTGAACACACAAGGGCTCTAGCACGCCTGCACTCACCAGCGCCACTTGTTGCGCCATGGAGGAATTTGAGGATTCTTCGTAAACAGCGATTGAGGACACAGCGCTGTTAACGCTCTTCTTTCGGCGATATTCTCTCGTCCGTGTCCTCAAGCGCTGTTTATGATGAACCAAAACGGACTACTCCGACTGTCGATTCTGCTGAATTTGAGGCGGGTAACGTGGCCTCTGACATTTTAGTCTTCGAAGGAATTGTGGCGCACTGACGGAGGACCTACTTCCCGAGGTCGCCCCTGAGTTTAGAGGTTGGATGCATGTTGTGTCCCTACAGGAGACGCGGTTGTAGTGTAGGGATTTCCCATAAACAGTTTTGAAGGTGTGTTTAGGCAGTGAGAAATATATATGCGTATACAGTAAACCGTCGCTATAAAGAAGTCGCTTTATTGGAAATCTGGCCCTATTTCCAATGCAGTGCATTAAAAGCAATTCCTCTCTGGTATTAGCCAAGTATCGCTTATTGCAATGCAATTTTCTGTACCGGGGAGTTCGATATAATGAGGGCTTACTCTTTAAGAGTCTACAGTTCATAGACGAAACTAACGAGAACCAAATCAGCTAAAAAGAAAGTTCACCATCCCTTCCTAAAGGGAGTTGAGAGAAGCGCGAAAGCTCGCTCAGATCATAACTGCGTCAAAAGTGTGTCAAAACTTCCGCTCGGGTGAAGCTCGGCAGAGAATGTAACACGTTTTTGAGCGTTGCTGTACATGGGATACTTAACGTGTGCGCCAACCTTCCGAGATTACGTATTCACGAAAAGTCGCATATGAAGGTTGTTTGAGCGCTGGTTTGAGTGGCGTTCGTCGTTGGCAGGTTTTGTCCAACATAGAATTGTGTGACGGCTAAAGTTTTTCCCATTTCTACCTTCTAGCTTACAGAAGCAATGCCTAACGGCAGTAACATTTTAGATATAACACGATTGTGCGTGTAACAATACTGTTTCTAGAGCTTTTGCGAAAGCATTATTTTCCAGCATACTTTAAACGGGTTGGCTATCGACGTAAGAATTTATGAATATGAAGGGCTGCGGTGTGGAAGTTTTATGTTTTCCTTGACCGCTTCTTCATATTTCGATGTGGGATGGTAAAGCTGCAGGGCTAGGCTTTAATTTTCAGCTGTCTTACAGATGGCGCGGGCAGCCTTGCACATCTGTTCCACGTTAGCATTTGCCTGTTCGCTGTGTGCTAAGCTGTGGCTTATAAATATACATACTGAAACCGACATAAGGCACATGCAATGGATGAAATATCACATATGCATAAGTCGAGTAGCGAAATAGTACTCACCGGTACTATGCTGTTCCTAACGCTCAAATCGAGTGATCAAAAGTTGTTAGCACACAAATTTTTTTCCTGAGATGGCACATACGGCTTTTGGCGCGATACTTTTTTGGCATTTTGTATTATACACTACAAAAGTGTTTTGCAGCCAATGTTGTAATATTTGGGCGTCCTTACTTTTTTTTACGTATCTCGCCGAGCAGTTTCTTTTTCAAATTTTCTGCGATAAATTTTATTTATTCATGGATTGGTAGCTTATAACTGCGATTACATTCATGCGGAAGTTACAAACTTCTCTTTCGCGGCAGCCTTTCAGTTGTGACGCTACGCCGGTCTACGCTAAAGACGTAAAGGCTAGTCAGTTTCAGCGTTAACAAGGCTTGCACAACGAAATGTATCGCTCGAGATTTCACAGATGTTCCTCGAGAATAGCTATCACGAGGTACGTTATGCTGGCAGGGGGCACAAATCTAAAACATGCCTACGTCTGAACAAGAGTTGTAATCGATAAATGCAAACGTTTTCCGCACTTCATCTGGTCTAAGTGCTGTAATTAAGGAAACACGCCGGGTCTGCGGAGTGAACCTAAAATGGGGAGTAAACGGTCGAGTCATTCTATATAGTGGTGGCGGCGCGCCGGGGCCTTCGCATGTTTCCATACATCAATTGGACGCTTCCGCGTACTCTCTTTTCCGTGTCGACGACAAACATGACCTCCGACTGCGTCGACAGTATGGAATTGAGGCTTTTTCTCGTGCCTTTCACATTTTGTAACGACGCGCTTCACCGCGGACCACAGCAGTCTATACGGCGTAAACCGGAACTCCAAGAACACGCTGAGGCCAGTGATGGCGAGCGCGGCGCTATCGTCATATTGTTTAGGCGGGACTAATAAGTGAGGTAAATTACTTGTAAAATGGCGCCACCATCATTTTTGTGATGTCATGGCTTTCATGATATCTCTTAAATCTAGCTGACACGTTATGTTATCGATAAGCAGGGCTGTTTTAGTTCCAAATGCGTTTAAAATTAAAATTGGCGTCAACACCAAAAAAGCGATCAAGTAACATTGATCCAAAAGCTGCAAAAGCGAGCGAAAGGCGTGTGTTAAACTAAATAACCTCACACAATCTTTTTTGCTGTATCTATTTATTTATTTCAACCCCTTGTAGTAACATAGTGGAGCACTCTGCAATTGCTGTTGTGTTATCACTAAAGACCGGAACTTTAGGCACGAAAAATCGAGGTTTTAGGCGCCTATATAATAGGCACTGAAATGTGACATTTAGGCATATATAGGCGCCCAATACTCTAATTTAGGAATATATAGACTCAACTCGCTTTTATTTCAGCTGCGTATTTTAAGACAAATTTTTGACTTGCAGTGAAAACAGCGGGGAAATCGTGTGCTGTGGGAAAGTAATTTTATTTTCTTCGGGAAAATAAGTCGCACAAGAGTTGCTATTTCAAGATTTGCGTGAAATGCAGGCTGATTGAACAACAAAACAAAGGCATGAAAGCGATGACAAACTAAACCCATCTGAGTGATTTTCTGCTTGCAGTTGTACGTCCTTTGAGTCAATAATGGTGTGCGAAAAAACAACGCTCATCGTCCACTGAAGTTGAGGGAGCGTGCTTGTTCTTGGGGCGTTCCATGACCACCTTCCATCTAGAATATCAGAATGTTCCCTGTTCAGAACCTTCGCTAGTACTTTTAGCACAGGGAATCCAGGAGTTTTATATCAGAGAGATTTAGGCAACCGGTCGTCCGGGGATGGTGGCGAATTTGCACTGGACCTGCCAAATGAACTCAACATTCTTAGTCAGAGTGGCGCCCAAGCTCCCAGCTGCTGAAATGCTTTCTGCTAATTGTGTTAAATTATCACACGAATGTACCATGTATCATTCAAGTGTAGCGTGGTGTAAAGAATTTGAGCTGCGACACTTTTCTCGACTGCAAACCTGTTAATACCACCGGAGTGTTTTTGGTAGTTTCCACCAGTACATAGCTGAGTTCATTAAGGGGTAGGACCTCTTCCACAAGACAGCTCTGGTGGAAGAGGCACAATCGGTAACATCTCCTTGAAGGCACAACTGCGCCTCGAGGAAAGATCTTAACTGCAAATATTTATTCGTTGACAGAGCAGAACTACCTTGCTATTTGCAGCACCGATGAATCCCAAGGATATTGCAGTGAAGTGCAATGATTCTGTACAAATTACCGAGCCATTCTGTCCTGCAGCGGCGGGAATAACACCATTCAGAAGCTACGTGCACCGATTATCAATATTAAAAAGCACGCAAGATTCTTTGGAACTAGTTCCCTTAGTTTGATGCCGGCTGTCACGACTAGACTACTGGTGAAGCGCCGAGATGCTCATTCCTACAAGCTCCGTTTCTCATTCGTTCTTCCTGCTACACGCGCTCCATCTTGGCGGCGGGAAGTGTGCCTGTGATCGGAGAAAGCAGCAAGCTTTAACGGGATCCTGAAATGGCGAATCTGACCACATGATCTCTCTTTAATCAGCAAAAAAATTTGCCGGTTAAAGTTTCCTCTCTCTCTCTCTCTCTCTCTCTCTCTCTCTCTCGGCGGCTGACAGTGCACGTGTTCGTGGCGTCATCTTAAAACTTTGCGTGTAAGATTTGCCCGTGGCTTTTCCCGAGGAAGCGTCTTTGACTTTGAGCGGAATGTGCGCGCATGTGTCGCGTTCATTATTTTGCTCGTTTTTTTTATTGTCTTAGCAAACGGTATGACGCGTCGGCAAAAGTTTTCGCCGTTTGTTCGCGGACACAGCGCGTCAGAAGAACATAGAACAAAAGAGCTCGTGGAGATAGGGGTGAGCTTATCTGCGGCGTCGCTGCGCCCGGGAATCTGGCGCTGCTGCCGTGGTGGCAAGGTCCCGTGGCGGCAGCTTGAGCACGGTTTGCGCTTCTCGGCGTGTTGGGCGCGGCGCGCGGATATTTCTCAAAAGCGGGGAGCGACAAACGCCCAGTTGCGGGCTTTTGAAGCGAAAAACGCCCTTGCAAAAAATCGACTCTAAACAAAAGAGTATATAACATAAAAAAGGCGTTTTAGGCGCTAAAAAGCCCAAATAGGCCTGTATCGTTGCAATAGAGGCGTTAAAAAGCCCATTTAGTCAAAATTGACCCTTATAGGCACTATGAAGCATTGCTTAAAATGCTCAAATTACTTTAGTGGGTGTTTATATGTTAAATAGGCTTGATAAAAACTCAAGGAAACAGGAATTTTGCCAAAAGTTCCGGTCTCTAGTTATCACCTTTCTAGCCGCCACGCCACCGTCTGCGGCTATGTTACATGTTAGTTCATGGCGTGATCACAGAAAAAGGCGGCCGTGACCATCAGTGGTATGACGCGTTAGCAGAGGCATAGCCAGAAATTTTGTTCGAGGGGGTGGGATGGTTCTGTGATTGCACCTCGACCTCCTCCGTGTAATCTTTGAAGGGATTAAAAATACGTATAATGAATACGTCACTATTAACTGATTCGAATGTACATTACACGTTACGGTCGAATTCTTGAACCCTGCGTTTTGTGAAGAACAAGGGGAATAAAATATTTATTTACAAAAGCATTTATTCGTATGTTCAAAGAATTGAGGCAGAACTTGCAATTTAAATTTTGCAGAACTTGCAGAACTTTGCTGGAAATTTTCTGTTTTGTCTACATAAGAAGAAATCAAACCTACGAATTACGGAAATGTAGAACAAATATAAACATTTACGCTTAACAACCATGAAAGCAAAAAGCATAGAATTAAAGAACTACATTCCCCTAAAACTAACAAAGGATTGAATGCAGCTGTTTATTCTTCACGTGAAAGGCGCGATATACAAACAACTTGTGGGTGGGCGTTTTATTTTAATGTCGCTTTGCCATTCAAGAATCTTGTTTTTATTTTTGCACAGATGTTACGGTTAAGGGCAACTCTTAGCGCCGCTGTCTTTTATGCCAATATTTTGCCTAGGAGCAGCTCGTCAACTGTCACGTACTGCGGATGATTGCAACAAAAATTCGTCCCACAAAAATAACTACGGAAACTTCACAACCCTACGAAAAAGAGTGCCCCCATCCCCGAACAAACTTACGGCAAACGTTTAAAAATGTAGACATTAAAGGAATCAAAAACAACCCGCACGGAACGAGGTTCACACAGACCTTACCTAAACGCAGCTGGGAAGGTGGGGGGGGGGGGGGGGGGGGGAGTAAACGACGTCCGAAGTCGCCAGCGCATTGGTTTCCGGCGGCTGCCCTGAGGATGGTTGCGTGGAGGTGCTGAAACCGCCAGGCCTACAGTTTTGCCCGTGAATCTCACCTAGTTTGTTCTGAGCAGCGACTTTCCGTTGCAGCTCAGAGCGCACGCTTGCCCAACACCCCTGTGTATGAAGGCCTTGCATAGAAGTCAGGCATGCCAGGAGGGAAACGGGTCGCCAAGACACCTAGGATTCCTGAGTTTATGGACAAAATCCCAGGATAGCCTCCAGGCAAGGTGGTTGCCTTGGTCGCCGTGCACTCATGACAGCGCGACAAAATTACGGAAGGGGGCCCCCATAGATCCCCCCCTCTCCCCTTCCCCTTGCTACGCCCTTGGCCGTACTGAGGGCAGCGAAACGCTACGCCTGATAATGGCAGAGCTTACTCATGCCGCCGATGTTCCATTAGTCAAGCTAGAACTCAGTCGGCGCCGTAATGAATAAAAATCGGTTTTCTTTGTTATCTTTTTCTTGAATTCGATCATGTGACCCACCAGCCTGCTAGGTATGGAAAAATGTGGAAAAATGTGGAAGTGTGGAAAAATGGCATGCATTCGTTTCTTTGTAATGGAGAGGCTTGCACAGCCATCTTACGTTGCTGTTACTCCAAACAAAGTAATTGGTATTTTATTTCGAGGCATAAAAACAAAATACGGGACGTTATTTGTATGCTCTTTTATCACGTACCTGGAAAAGGTCAAAACTATTATTTATTTTGCTAGAAAACAGTTCCACACCGCGCGTCGTGCGAAACGGTGCCTGCTCCAAATTCACGGGGATTTCACGGCGCCGACGGTCGGTGAAATGTCTTGCCTTACTTCACGGCGACGGCAGCTACCGTTTGCAAGCTGTTACGTAATTGGACGTCACTTTTACGCAGGCTGAAGTTTCCCAATTTCCCAATGCGTAAAGTCAACGTTCGTGCCAACTGTTTAAATTACGTCAGGTCATCTCAGTCAATCACAAACACGGCGTGACCTACATTCATATTTTTTTTAATAGCAAAGACAGGCGTATACGTTGTCATGTCTGCTGCATTTCGTCTAGTTTTTTATTGCCGGCCCAGTATTATGCGCTTTCAGTGGAGAGAAATTAGCCAAACTTTAGAAGTGGTTCCAGTAAACGTCATGAGACGTCAAAATGGCGAAAGCACGCACAGCTGCAGCCGGACACACGTGACCAAAACTGAAAGGCAATCAGACAAGGCTTAGAATGAATTCAAAATTCATGGCGAATTTACGGAGTCGATAATAGGACCCCAAAAAGCCCTAGGCCTATGTAGCCTGTCCCGCCCGGCCCATGAAATGCTGCTTGCTGGACATCCGGCTTGAGTCGATGGTCCGTCCAGGCTTCCGCTGCTCATTTGGTTGGTTGGGAATGAGGGGCAGTGATTAGTGTGTGTAAGCCCTCTCACATAAAAAAACTGAAAGTTGCGCACGTCGAAGTAGAGTTAGGTAGATTTCCCTAGGTCTTTGCAGCAAGGTTTATTCTATCTCCAGAGCGCTATCTGCCCAACATCTTAAAATCGTGCCGGTCATTCTGTAGGAGAAGCCTATCAGTCATGTCCCCGTTTTTTAAAGTTAAAGGCGCCAACCTACTCGCTAGGCCCATGTTTTTTCAGTATAAGCTGATGACCCAAGTGGAATCAGGATATCTGCTGGACTCCCATATCCAAGGGCGCATAGGATCAATTCTCATCCGATTCCAAATTTTCGGTCATTTTCTTTAAAATTCAATTACTCCGGTTCTGTTCACTGTGTCCTGTCGGGTATTTTAGGAGCCGTTTTTATGATACGGACGCCGTACGTCAGTATTTCCGTTTAGTGATACAGTACAGGATTTCGGATTCAGAGCGAAATAAATTAAATTTAAACTAAAAACACAAAAATAAAGGAAGCTCACACTAGCGCGAAAGACTTGAAGGTATCTTTGACGACCATCAGGTAGGTTCAAGTCCACGATTGAAGCCGATTCGCTTCTTGTTACCTGCCGCAATGGCCTTTACTCCATCATTGTTGGTATAAGTGTGAGCTTCCTTCATTTTTTTCGAAGGTATAAGCATTGGACGTCATCTTGGAGGAGAGTACGCTATGACGTGACTTTCTCGTTCCGAGCAAGTGTTGCCACGATTACGGCGAACGCTGAAATTTTTGGGCAATCTCCGCCAATCTCCCCATGAGGGTATGCCTGGATTGACAGACGTGCGCCGGGGACACTGGGCAGTCACCGTGAGTCACGAACAGACGAGCGCTCGGCATTTTCTTGGTGCTTTTACTGTCCGGCGGTCGCCGCTGTCTAGGCCAATCGCCCTAAGGGGGTATGCTTGGCAAACGCGCTCAGGAGACGCTGGGCGGACATTGCGAGACACGCACACGCGAACGCTAAGCATTTTCTTGATTTTGTTAACTGTCGGTCGGTCGCCGCGACGCCTGCGCTCGGCAATTTGTTTGTATTTTTAACTGCGCACACGAAAAATTACGATTTGCTAAATAGCTTAGCTGTTAAAACCACGATTATTAGGAATCTCTAAACAGTGCTACCCTCGCCTGGTCACTGCTAGTCCCATTCACCCATGGAGGAAAGAAAAGGTTGGGAGAGGCCCTGACGTCACATTTGTGAAGCCGCGCCCGCCATGACCTGAGCCCACTCAGGCCAGCACTCTTTCCCATTATCCTTTGCTGTTTCCGGTTTGGTAACAGTGTTGCGGTACGGGCGGCTCACGAAAGCGAACGCAGACGACGGGAGCAGTGTTTGGGTCCTGATACAGCACGGCGGTGTGCGCTACGTCGCAGCTGCGAAGAATTTCGCTTCGCTTCACGATGAAGAAACGCACAGCAAGAAAAGCACCGCCTGTGACTCTCGCCAACGCTGAGCGGGGAGGCTTTTGCTGCAGCAGCCGGCGGAAGCGGCGGCTGCTCGCTCCGCCGATCTCGAGGTGACGCCAGCGCCACTGCGGCCGTGATACGAGTTGGGGCCGCTTCCAACGGTGAAGTTTTCAAACTGACCTAATGTAAAAACGTTTGCCGTAGCGACTGCGCTGTGTTGCAAGCGTGGCGAGGCAGCTACAGTCAAAGCGCCGTAAAAAATTGTCCGTGGCCTTTGGCCAAATTTAGCAGCCACAGCCGGAAAAAACTAGGCGACGCTGTCTGTGGGCTCAAGAAAAATGGCGTCACTTCCTCCACACTTTTCGCAATTCATTGGGATGCTAGCGGCCTCTCCTGAGTATTCTTTCCTCCATGCGTTCACCTTTGTGAAACGACATGAATGAATGCCTTCTGGACTATGAATGCCTAATTAGCAATCCGTGGGACTTTTTGCGTCGATTCCCCACAGTCAACGAAACATGGATTCTCGACTATACCCGAGTCGGTATAGCAGTCGCATCAGCGAAAAATGCCAGGTGGAAGAGCTCTAAATAAATCATAGACAATTTGTCTGCTAGCACGGTGATCACGGTTACTGTCGTATTTTCTTAGTGGGTGGGGGTAGGGGGGAACTGAAGAATAATTCTTATTGAACAATTGCAGAATAGCGAAACAATAACAGGGCGTATTTTGCAATCCTTCTGAAGTGCCTCACAAAACACAACCCTAAGAGCAGAACCACTTGGACGTGCGTACAAGAAAGTGATATGTGGCCAAGCCAATGCACCATCTTGTGGCTGCCGCAATTGCCTAAGAACCCTATTTACTAGCTTGCAACGCGACTGCGATTGCAACGCAAGGGGTGACTTTGTCGCATCAAGCAAAAACATGGAAGAAATCTTTCCCTTTTTCGCAGTCCAAAAACTCTTCCGCCATAAACACAACGCCAGCGAAAGCAAGGAAAACCACATTTATTGTTCAAGCAATCTCACTAGGCGCCCACACGTGAGGCCAAATCCAAATGGCTCTGGCAGATGTTGCCAACATAGAATGTGAGATGGGCAAAACTGTAGCCGTCGATGTGAATTGGCGCATCATTGCACTTTTTAGGCAGCTCGAATTTCGGTATCCGATTGTAACACTAGCATCGACTCCAGGTAGCAACACTTAAGAAAAAACTGACTTTGCAACCGAGTAAATACTGTCAGCAAGGCTGAAACAGGGGCTAGTTAGCTGTACATGTTCTCGAATCACGCTTTATTAAAAATTAAACAGACAAGAGAAGAGAATGAGAAGCACAAAATTCGCGCATAGTTTCGTCTGTGGGCTATTCCCTGGTCTGTTTAAGTTTTAATACAGCGTGGTTTCAGAACACATTAAATACAATACATCAATTTCTCCACGTCTCCCCGCCCTTATTTGGCCCTGTCTGACCCATTCTTATGCGCAAACTTGGAAGTTTTCCTCGGTGGAACAAAGTTTTCCCCGAGCAACATTTGGTCTATTTTAGTTGCCTGCCAGCAGTTCTGCTGCAGTTCCTGCGCAGTCTAAAACTACTCCTGCCATAAAGATTTTATGAACGAATGCTGCTCTGGAGCAGTTCTGACTCCTTAGCAGTTTCTGCGCAGTCCAAAACTGCTCCCACCTCAAAGGTTCTCTGGGCAATTGTTGCTCTGGGGCAGTTTTGAGCAGTTCTTGCAGTCCAAAACTACTCCTGCTATAAAGATTCTATGGGAAAATGCTGCTCTAGAGCAGTTCTGAGCAGCTCCTGCACAGTCAAAAACTGCTCCTGCCATAGAGATTCTATAAGCGAATGCTGCTCTGGAGCAGTTCTGAGCATTTGTGCGCAGTCCAAAACTGCTCCCGCCACAAATATTCTCTGGAAAAATGCTGCCATGGAGCTGTTCTGAGCAGTTCCTGCGCAGTCCAAAACTGCTCCCCCATAAAGATTTATTGGGCAAATACTGCACTGTAGCAGTTCTCAGCAGTTCAAAATGACACATAAAGAGGCTTGCAAATTCTTCTACAGATTCGTACATCGCTGCACTTGACAATTCCTACTTTTTTGAAGGAGTAAAAAATGTAATGTTGGTGGACCAGATGCGCAGCCTACAAGAGGTACTATGTTGAAAAATAAACTTGCTTTCGGTACGACGTGTATAACTTGCATGTTTATGGTGTTCGTCAAACAGCCCTCATCCTATGCCAAGTCCGCTAACAAAGTGCACTTCATTAACTAAGGTAAGTACGATAAACAGTCGCCCAAACAAGTGGTGACGGCAGCCGGGGAGTTACGGGGGCGTATATATTACGAAAGCGCTGCGAAAATCAGGTAACGTTACGCCTTTCTGCAAGTTTCAGGTTTTGTAGCTTGACACGAACTAGCCATTCGTAAGTAACGTACAGAGTCCTATAGCTGCCTCCCTGCTGACGACGACGCAGCCTTTATAGGGGCGATGAAGACAAAATGCAAGTTTGGCTCACTCGAAAGATTGCCTCGCTAGGGTAACACTGATACCACTTAACGTAAACTTCGCCCAACTAAGCTGTATAATTGGGAATTTAGAGAATGGCCATGCGACACACTAGCTGATTTCCCGCACTAGAACAGACATATTATGGGCAGCTATGCGATTGGCTGAGGCCGGCAAAAGTGAGAGCAGGTTAGGTAGGGTTTCCTATAGCTTACCGAACGTGCTATTTGCGCTTAGATTTAATGCATACTCTTTTTATAGCGGTTCGAATGGTGGACTAAACAATGAAAGCTACGAACATAGCAGCACCAGTGCGTGCTGCTGTTGGAACTGCGCGCTATGTTTGTTATAGCTGCACAGCAGTCCGGCACTTTAGGGTTATCTCACATGACACTGTCCAATAGGCATAAGCGATATTGTCTTACGTGACCCTGTTTGTCGAGCATATATACTCCATGTTTCACGAAACTATTACTATCAACCATAACAAAAATAAGCCAGGTGCAAATCCGGTCAAAAACAAGACAGCGGGCATAAGCGGTATTGTGATGTCATCCAGAGAACGGACGGTAACCGAAGCAGCGAAAGACGTTTCGTCGCCCGCTGCAGCCCTAGTCGACATACTTAACATTCGTTTCAAATACTTACGCTATATACGTCATCGCTGACGTCACGAAACACGATTTAGCGGGAGAATTGAAATTTTTGCTCAAATTGTGTAATTTATCAGTGCATAAAGCATCCTTTGCTGCCGAACGAGCGCTGGGGACTCTATATGAAACACCTAATCGTTCGATTAAAACAAATGGTATTTTGTCTTCATGGCCCATTTAAACTGGCAAGATTTGCACTCACGTTGCATCCATATAGTTCTGTCAGTTAATACATAAAGCGCCAGGGATCACGCCATTTGTTTCAGCCTAAAATATTTTCTGAATGTTACGAAAAATGATGTATTAAGTGCATTGATAAGTTTGTGTTACCAGACACCCCCCCCCAGTTGTCGTGCAGTATAGTATCCGTCACGAGCCCGAGGTGTCCTATATAGAAACGGGGCGACTTGTAAAACGTTGGACGATACTTTGACATTCAATTGTGCAGCGGTGGCTGTCCTCTTTAGCAACACATGTATGGCTCAATAAGAGTCTGGGTCGAAACGGCCAACTTCAAAATACCGTTATTCATTGTGCTTGCACGGGGATATTGGTTGTTCGCCAAAGGCTTTTATTTCATTTTTATTTCATACGTTTTTTTTTTTACTTTGACAGCTCGAGGCAATGCGACGCTTAAAATGTCACCCTATTGTGTGGATACATGAGCACACAGCTGTGAAATTGTACTTTTTATTTTGGCGCCCTTGTTGTTGAGATGTACTCTGAGCTGTGAAGACTCGGAGTGATAAATAACAGCCGATACCTTTAACAGATGTGTTGCAATTTGTGTACTTCTCCCTTTATGCTTCTAATCTGACTTTTGACAAGCTTATTTCTTGTGGGACTCGCCAGTGCCAAACTCCAACAATTAAATCTCAAACATGAGGTTTGAGGGCCTAACGCCGGGCTTTAGCAACCTTACAATCTGCTTAATTATTTTTGTGCGGGTTTAATTTGTTTCATCGATCCGCCGTGGTTAGGGGTGTGTGGTTGCTCGTCTGGCACTCCTAAGCCCGGAGTTCAATTCCCAGAGCAGAATTACCCAATTTTCCTTTAACTCAATTAACTTATCGTGTTTATACGAGCTTCTTTGTGAAATATGGGGTCACCCCGAGCATTCTTTCGCTTGTTTTCGAGGCGAAAACCTTAGATCTCCATTATTCATGGAACGTGTTGTGATGTACTGCAAATAGAAGCCCCAGCCGGGTAGCGCGGGCTAGGAAAAGGAAACAGCGGTGGCGGAGGAGAGTATGCCACAGCCGTACTTACATGCAATTCGTGCCGCCTTGATAGGTGAAGGTACCAAAAGGGCAGAGCAGGAGGATCCTGATGAGCGCGGGTAAGCGGAACGAGCTTCGGAGGGCGCTGTCCAGGGCGCTGGTGAAGTGGTCATGGGCGCGACATCAAAGCCCAACAGAAAGTAGGTCAACCGAAGGTCAAACTAGGTTTTCGCCCTCACATTCAAAGAAAGTACCAAGCATTTCCCGTATCTATTTTGATTCTTTGAGTCGTCGGCCATTTTTGGTGTGCCGTCGGTGAGCAATTTTGAGGGTCATCTCTTGGAGACGTTGCCAGATTTTTCAGTTACCGAGTTGAACAATGGTCCCGCCTTTCAAAAATGCCTGAACGCAATCAGGCCAGTACACCACTCGCCTAAAAAGTGGTTATGAATGGGGTGATTAGCACCATTACTGCAAACTAAGATAATTCATGTGTTATACCCGCCGAGATAGCTCAGTGGCTAAGGCGGTGTCCGCTTTTCGTATGGCAGCAAAAAACGAAAACGCCCGTGTGTAGAGATTTCGGCGCTCGTTAAATATCCCCAGGTGGCCTAAATTAATCCGGAGCCCTCCACTAAGGCGGGCATGTAACTGAGGTGTAGCTTCGGTGCATTAATCTCCCCAAAATTTGAATGTAAGGTGTCATCAAGTTCAAGGGAATGTTATGCGGTGTTATAACAGAACACGTGTCGCTCCATACACTTCAGAGCACGGTGTGACCAAATTTTGTCGCACTTGCGCAGCTGTCTCTCATAACTCAGCACAACCACTGCTATAGCGATATAGAGATATAGAAGCTGCCATAGAGATCAGAACTAGATAACTGATATAGAGATATAGAAAATGTTTGAAAAAGAAATATATCTTAGTTTAAAAATCGGGGTGAATAAAGCGTAAATCGTTGGATATGGCACGTTCACTTTTGTTTCACTCAATAGTACGGGAAAAACTTCAAAGGGAGAATAAGAAAAAAATGCAATGGTCATTAGAGTTTCTTGAAAAACTTCCTGGCCAATGGTCAACATGCTTGAATCTATGCATGGAGGTTGTGTGTATGTGCACGTTTGTATGCATTCAGGAAGTACAGGAAATCTCCCAGGTACGGGGTGGGGGCTGGAGGGAGGGAGATGTGGCGGTGTTCTTAAAGGGCGGGGGGGGGGTGCAGTTTGAAGTTTAAAATCGACCGGAAACAACATAGCTCTAAATGCCTAGAAGATGTTTACGAGATGTCTCCGATGTTTACGAGAGCTCCGCGCTCAACGTTTCTGCACGCGAAACTCTGCGGTTTAACCCGAATTTGACACCTCCAAAGTCACCCTAATAAAGCTTCTGCCTCCGACTCCCCCTGACGTCATATGATGCAATGAGACAAGGCCTACACAAGGTTGTGGTCTCATGAATTTTGACCAACCATATTAGGTCAAAACGCCGGTATGTTCCCCAACTACTCTTTATATGTGTTCGAGTATGCTCCGACGGCAGGTAGCACATCTCGGGATGTTAAAATTGTTTTGCGCATTCGCGGCATTCGTTGCTCTAAAGTAGTTCGCGCTAAACAAAGCAATTCGGTTTTTTTTTCGAACTCCACTAAACCTGCCTTGCTCACTCACGCAGTGTCGCTTGAATGCGTGACTTTTATACAAACACCAATTATCTCCCAAAACAGCTCCATTGAAATTCTCAACGCGCGTTCGCGTTCGTTTATTGTTTGATGGGCTGAAATCGTGCCGCTTCGGAGCGTACATTATTCGGTTAGAAAACGAGGTTACAGACATCAGTATAACCTATTCTATGTGCACGCCATGATAGTCTTGCTGTATGAATACTGCGAACAAAATTCAAAAAGAAAGTACAATAGACTTGGAAAATCAAAGCCCACTTATTGTCTCACTCTTTTTAGCACACGGCATTGTGCTAACTTCAAAGCAATGAACTCAACGTTTCCAAGTGTCGACATAGGGTGCGAAGCTCTGACTGCCCATAACTAGAGAAGCGGGGACGGAAAGAGGACCTCCGAATAACGCAGGTTGCCATATGGTCGATTAAAAGAAGCCAGGGTACGATTAAACAAAGGAACAAAGAAAAAAAGAGAGTACGTTTCAATGCGTCCTATAGAGGCGTGTGCCGGCTCCAGGCCCGGAGCGCACACGTACGCTCGCTTATCTGCCGCGGGTTCCCTATTGAGTGCCCATAGTGTCTCCGACAATAACGAACCCACGAGTGCGTCCTTTATAACGCGAGCGATTAACATATCAATGCCTCACGGCGGAGGCGGCGAAGCCGCTTCTTGCCGTGCAGTCGCGCACAAGGCCGGCGATTGCAGTGCGACGCAGCCGACGTCGCCGCCGAAGAAACAGCCATTTTCCCTTTTCTCTCGCGGCGACAGGTCCCAAAGGAGCCGAGAACAAAACCAGATCGCGCGCCTGCGGACAGTAGTCAGTCGGGCCGCGCTGGTGAAGGCGACGCCGCAGAATAACGGCCTGACAATGGCCGGCCAACTTTCTCGCTGTGGTGCCACATACCCTCTTTATGGCGAGAGTACGGCACGCGAAGGTTGCTGTGCCTGTGCGGAAGGCTTCGTATACACAGACCCACGGTTCGCTCCCTGTGCATCACCCATTGTTCGCTGTTTAGGAGAGCAGGTCGGGTTCACCGCCGCCCGCTATACTTCTGCTACCGGTACACTGTCTCCTGGGTGCCTATATAGGATGGCCCTCGGTTCCGCGCTGATAGCGCGGAGACAGAGCGCTTGCGCGAGGCACAATTAAGAGACGGAGACGCCGTATAGATAGCCGACCCTTCTCTCCGGTTACACACACCGTTGTGGTCGTTATAGAATAAGCCGGAGGGCACAAAGGGAACCCACAGTGAGGAGCTCCCTCGGGCTGCACCCGCTTCGTTATAGATGGTTGGTTGTTGGCGCGCCGCGCTCGACGTGCTGAATGGGGCTCGCTATAGAGCCGAGCTGAAAATTGAGGGGCTCTTTATGGAAACAGGTTAGTGCGTGTCGAGTGCTGTGGTTGGCTTAATAAAACTTCTGAAAAGGCTCGTTGGTATTAACTAAGCCTGTAGAGAAAACAAGACGGGCGCAATATGCATGGCACGCTGTCATTATATAAAGGACGCGTGGGTGTAGGGGAGCGGATGCTATTTTATCGCTTCGCCTTGGTGAACCGCCGTTGTGGATTTTCTCCCTTTCTGAAGCTCCCTTCACCAAAACTTGAACGGGTTGTAGGAAGGTTAGTGCACAATTACATGACACGTATAAGAGTTTCGTGTATGTTTCTGACGAGGTATAATGTATTCGGCAATGGGCTTGACACTTACTGACGGATCGTTCATTCCAAAACCAAGGTAAAAAAAATTAACTACGAAGTGTTCGGTGCCTTCTAAATCAGTTCCGCCGGAATTAGGGACGCGCGAAACAAGAATGACTTTTAAAAGAGCTGTGCTGTTGGAGCATTGAACCAAGGAAGAAACGAATTGGCGTGTCTATGTATTTGCGTGGAGAAACTAACGTATATGAAACCAAGGTATCTGGATAAGGGAACATCTAGAAAAGGGTAGAATCGGTACCGCCCACTGCACAAGCGAAAGCTTCCAGCACCACTATGTTTAGAACATTGGACTCCAATTTCAATAACACGTTTTACTACTACGTATCCACCAGCACACACACACACACAAACAAAAAAGAAGAAACGGTTTTGTGGCTCCTACTTTCATGATCCCGGGCGCCTAGTGAGCCGTGCGAGGGACCTGTGGAAGAGCTTGATTCTTGTACGTGCAAAATGGAGGCGCGATATGTAGTAATTTAAAAAAAAAATGTATGGGAAGATCTCACGCAGGCTATAGTTGCGCTAGCAAGCCCCATTCGGTTCGTTTCCGTACGCAAAGCATACCCATATCGGTCTTGATTTTCCTGTTTAACATGTGTGCGTCAGACTAAGCATAAAAAAACTGGCCCCGTATCTTCTCCCTTCGCTGGAAATGTCGTCGAAAGACGATAGTCTTCTGCCGCCCTGCCCTCTCTTCTCTAATCCGCTCTTACCCTCCCGTCTCGCCTCTCCCGCGATAAACACGGCGGAGTTTGCTCAAGTCAATTCAATTTTTCCGATGATGATGTTGATGACGAAAATGATTATATCGGGACATCGGTTGTCACGAACCGACTTGCCTGCGTTATTCCACTTATTTGTTCTACACTTACTAACCCAATGGATTAGCCCCATCCCCGCGGTTTTTAACTCCCATCGCTTCTTCACCCCCCTTCCTGCCCGTGCACCCCTGTTTACCCCCCCCCCCCTTCTGTTATAAATTCTAATTCGGTATATTACTCTTCCTACGTCCCACTCTCTTCCCTACTTTTCTTCCACCACCACTCCAGCCGCCTCTCCGCCACCTCTAAGGCCCTGGAGTTGAGGCTCACACAAAATCCCATAGCCCCCCTCAACTTCGCTTCCCCATCGTGCCGCCATGGTCGTTACCTCTGTGCAGACTATAACAATTTGCTTTACGGTTTCCCGACCCCTGCTGCACCATACAAAAGTTTCGTCATGTTGCCTGTAGTTAGTCGTGTACGCCCGTGTTCTCAGACACCCCGCCCGTGCTTCAAAGAGCAATGCTCTGCCTCGCGTATTGCCATAGAAACCTTCCTTCCTGATTCCTAGGTTCTCTGCTCTATAAGTCTCCAGTGCTTTTTTCCATTCCATTCTCTGCACCCAATTCGTCGTCTCAGCGACCTTTACATGCTTTTTAACTGTTGTTTACACCCCACCTTCCCCTACCGACTTTCCGTACCGCTTGGTCAGCTGTCTGGTCCTCCGTCTCCGCCGCGTCTCCACGCTCTTAATATACAGGTACCTGAACACTCTCGCGGCCCACTTTCCTTCCTCCATGTCACGTAGTCTCTCCTCAAACTTTATCTTGCTCTGTGCCTCCGCTGCCTCAAAGGACGACCCGGGTAAGACTGCTGCGCGCCATCTATTGGGATTTTTCGTTACTGTCGGACGTGGAATCCAAAGCGTAATTTTTTCTTATCGCCAAAATCAAGCAGAAATGTATTTTTAATTAACAGAACACTACCTACCAGCAGTCGTGCCTTGATGTTTTGCCACAAATATGCCTAGTGCTTTCCTTTTGCTTAACAATGTGGACAAGTATGAGTCAAGGACGGAGAGAGAGAGATAACACTTTATTTAACAAAGGGTTAGCGCAGCTTGGTGGCCAAAGACCGTAGAGCTTCGGCGACTGTGGCTGCCCGACCCGTTAGTAACTTCTGGAGATCCAGGCTTGAGCATCCCAGTGCTGCTTCCCACTGGTCGAGGGAGGTTATGAGAGGGAAGGGATCGTACTTGCAGGCCCACATATGGTGATGTAATGTGGCCCGTTCTCCGCAGTGCTGGCAGAGTGTTGTGGGGTACAGCGAGGGGTGAATGTGATGAAGGACGGCTAAATTGGGGAGGGATTCAGTTTGAAGCTGACGCCAAAGGCGTTCCTCTTCCACTGATAGGGATGGGTGGGCGGGAGGATATTTGCGGCGGGAGAGGCGGTGATGTTCCGTGATTTCTCTGTACGTGAGTAAACTATCACGGGTTGATCTGGCTCCATGAGAGGCAGTGTTGGCATCACAGGCCCGGGAGACGAGAGCTCGGGCTGCGGTGTGTGCCACTTCATTTCCTCCAATACCCGTGTGGGCAGGGAACCAGATCAATTCTACAGGATCAGTAGGTGGTTTTTGATTAAGAATTTGGTGGGCCTGAGGCGAGATCTGGCCTCTGGCGTAGTTTACAATGGCCGTTTTCGAATCTGAGAATATGAATCGGGGTGTTGGCCTATGTGTGAGTGCAAGTGCTATCGCCGCCTCTTCCGCCACTTGAGGGTGACGGGTTCGGATGGTGAGGGTCGTGAGTGGGGGAGAATCGGGTGAGTTGATGACTGCCAGGGGAAAAGCGTCCACATGACGATACTCCGCTGCATCAACATACAGTGTGCTTGGGTCAATGGGGTATTTTGCTGTTAATGCACGGGCTCGTTGCGCCCTTCTTTGGGAATGATATTGGGGGTGCATGTTTCGAGGAAGGGGCCGAATAATGATGTTTTCTCTCGTAACGGTTTCGATGGGTGATTTTATCTCGGGCTCTTGTAGGTAGCCAATGCGCAGGCTGTCTAGGAGGGCTCTACCGGCTACACTGCGCGTCAGGCGGCCAAGCTGCCCCGTGCGATGTCCTTCGATTAGCTCTGTGGCTGTATTGTACACGCCTGTGCTCTCCAGTCTGGCAGTGGAAGCTCCTGGCGGTATTTGTAGAGCGGCTCGATAAGCCTTCCGAATTAGGCAATCCACTCTTCGAATTTCCGCTTCCGTGAGGCTAAGATACGGGAGCGCATATGTAATCCTACTTATTAGGAATGCTTGTATTAGTTTTAGCCTATCGTTTTCTTTGAGGCCATGTCGTCGTGCTACAATTTGTCTAAGAAGCCGGATTATTTGCGCTACATGAGCCGATAATTTCCTGATGTACGCTGTGTTTCGTCGGTCCTGTTGTAGAGGCAGTCCAAGTATGTTTATTTGCATTACCCGTGGTACGGGTGTACCCCCTTGGGCTAGTTGGCATGATGATACTGGGTACATTGCACTGGCGCAAGGACGGAACACGAGAGGAAGACAAAAATTGGCCTCCTCTTGCTCTTGTGTTCAGTCCTTGCGTTAGTACAATGTGACAAGTATGAACATTGCCACCGGATTGAGTAGATTGGGAATGTTTTGTCTACATAAATTCCTTTCAAGTATTCTTCTAACTTTTGGCCGGGCAGCCGAATCGAGGGACAGACAGACAGACAGACATACAGACAGACAGACAGACAGACAGACAAAATTTTGGGGGTATAAGTAGCCGAAGAATGACCATCGTGTTTAGTACTTGGTTCTAAAAGGTTCTCCAATACACCTCCGTGGCTACGGTCTACTCTGCGGGCACGTAGCACTGTGCTTGGCTTCACAGAACGCGCACAGATTTCCTGTTGGAGACCCTACAGGTGCTCACGGTCCAAGTAATTGATTATTTGATTAAGGTAATGATTCATGGATTGATTGGTCGCACTTTTTGACTGATTAAAATAATTAAGCTTGAACACGGGTGCTTTCTAATTGATTGGCTCAGGTGTGGGAACGCATTTTGCCACACGGACTTCAGAAACAGCACTCTCTGATATGACAAAAATAGACGAAAAATGGAAATAAATGAAAAGTAGGGGCGGGGGCGCTTTCGGCGGGGCAGCGTTGCCTGTGCGCTCTGGGCTGTTAACATCGCTCGGCGCGGTGTGCTCCGCTGCGTTGTACAAGAGTGTTTCACACCGTGCACTTAGTTTTTGCGAGACTTTCAACTGTTTTAGCCAATGCTGCTATGCCTTTCAAGGCGCAAACGTCGCTTGGTCAGCAATGTGCGGTGGTGGGTTATCGAACAACCATAGAAAGCGAGAAAAAGTCGCCGACAGCACACATCTGCACGACACTGCCTGGAGAAAGTGCAGTGTGGTTGCGACGTGTTTTTGCTACATTGCATCGCTTCCCAACGAACACCGAGTTGAGATATCGGTGGACGCCGTTGGTAAACCACAACGACTTTGTACCAACAACCGACTCCAGGGTTTCTTCGGTGCACTTCTTGGATGGCAAGCAGACGGAACAAAATACATTTATCACACGCAACGCTGAGACAGAGGCGGCAAAACGGACCCCCCCTGAAATGTTAGAAGTAACTTTATCCTTTACAATACAACATTGATTTCATTTCATTTCATTTATTTACTCTCAAGGCACGGGGCATTACAGAGAGGAGTAGGCTAACCAAAAATATACAGTAAAAAGGCAGTGTTACAAGGAATTACAATTCAGTGTTCGAAATGGCTGTTTTGAAGGCGTTGGCGTCAGTGATTGATGCAATGAATGCTGGAAGGGGATTCCAGTCGCCGGACGTTTTTGGAACAAAAGAGTGGAAATATGGGTTCATGTGGCTGAAAGGAACGCCAACCTTGTATTGGTGATCACTACGGGATGATATGTAGGTTGGGGGCAAAAACAGTGAATCGGAGAGGACTCTATTAGTATGATAAATCTTATGAAAGAGACACAGACGTGAATTTCTGCGTCGTAGGGAAAGGTTAGGCAGGTTAAGATTGGCTTTCATTGACGTTTCATTCAGCTTTCATTAATTGATTGATTATGGGCTTTAACGCACCGACGCTTCACAGGCAATGAGGCGCGCTGTAGTGGAGGGCTCCGGATTAATTTTGACCACCTGGGGATTTTTCACGTGCGCCGATACAATACAACATTACAATAACTTCTTGTTAAAGTAGTCAATTTAAAATGACGTATATATTGTTTGGTCATTATAGCCGTTTGGCATTAAACAGTGCCCTTTTCATCTAATCTAACATTAAAATCACGGCATTTTGTTTACTTTTTTTTCAGGCGAACGCATCACACTGCCAAACGATATGAAAGGATAACTTTTTCCATCGTACACTGCTAGTCGATAGCAGGATAAGCAGGCAGCATTGTGCAAATGCAGCCTTGGAGCTCGGGTGGGTGCCGGCTCACACGAAGGCGGAAGGACACGAACTCGCTGACAGGAGAGTGTTCCGTCGAGCTGGCGCTGCTGCGCCCCGTCAGGGGCTACAGAGAAATAACTGAAACGTACAGAAAGCGCAGGTTCAGGTTCCCCAGGCCTCACCCACCGATGAGCCGAAAACAGCAGACGGTTATCCGAAGGATACAGGCGGGGTCGCTAGCGCATCCCACACTCCTGAACAAGATGTACCCTGACAAGTACAAGAGTACTTGCCCGTTCTGCAAATGCAGAGAAGGCACTCTGGTACACGTCCTGGCCGAGCGCGAGTCTCTTGAGATCCGCCCGCCCGCCACCCCTATTCCCACACCCTACCCCGAGAGCAATGGGAGACCTTGTTGTCTAGCCCCGACCTGACGATGCAGCTCGCGCTGGCTGCCAGGAGCTGCTAGACGCATGTGGGACCCGAGAAGAGGGTTCCACCCCATCCGGTGCCTGCGTGCACTAGCCAATACCTTTACTAGGCTCAATAAAAGTTGATTCTCTTTAGCTCTCTCAAACGCAGCTCGAGATACGCGAACGCATCATTTGGAAAATATCTCAACCCGTCCACAACGCGGTCAAAGGAGAAGTTTCTTTTGCGCTGTCACGCAATCTATAGTACTAACATTTCAATAAAGGTATACTGCTCATCGCGTAAAGCATTCGTGGTGCAAGCAGAGGGTCCACAAAGATGGGCCGGGGCGACAGGTCACATGCGCTTCGCCGAGTTAAGCCAATCATGATCACAACCTATAATAGTAATTTGACTGGTTGTGCGTCGTGTTATTTTACCGCCCAGGTAATTTCGTTTCGTCAGTAACCGTCATAAGTCTAGTTCAGAAAGATTATATTGCATTGAAAAGGCAACAGCGTAGCAATCGCCTTGTCGAAAGTTCATCGCAAGCGCGGGCAAGCGTGACTCACATGCTGTGCGCGTTCCGCATTTGATGTCCGCGCTTCCGTAGGTACGACTAATCGGGGAACATAACAAGCATGGTGGCATTGAAAATACGTATTTACTCCCCGATATCGATCTGTATGTCAGTCAGTGCCATACCGGTAGCGTTTGCACCGCGGCACCACCACGACCAGTGCTACTATACTGCAGCTCGCAACAGCCGGGGTCGGCATCTTCCGCTCTGGCACTGAATTAGGACCTAAAATCCGTCCGGAGGTGGTTAAAACAAAACCGAACACACAAACACACAAGCACTGCAACCGCTAAATTAACACCAAACCACTACGGTTCACTCGGTAATGCATGGGCACCGAAGAGAGACGCACGGAAAGAATAGAGCACTCAACAGCCCATAGCGGCGTTTTCGGCGTTCGCTTTGTAGACGGCGCTAGCATCTGTTCACAAAAAGCAAATGGCGGCGCGCACCTCTAGGAAGGAAAATGGTGTATATATAGACCATTTACAGCGAGCATCTAGGCCCGCCTTAGCCAGATGGCGCCAGCGCCCCACTCGCCACTATTAGCCTTTTCCAGTTTCGGTATCGCCGTAGACTCCGATTGTCTGCTCGAAGTTCATCATTTGCAAAATCGGCTAGGCACGAGTAAATTCATAATTTAATATTGTGGACGCAGTCGGAGCTCCAGTTGGTCGTCGGAAAATGGAGCAAAACGGTCGCGGAAGCGCTCCAATGTACGGAAGCATGTGAATTCACCGGAGCGGCACCACCAAGAGTGATTCAGTCATTCGCTCTCAGCGTTCAGATTCCCTCCCTAGGTCCCATCTTCCGCGCTTATTACGACAGGTCGATCAAGCGAAGTGTCGGAACATCAGAGAAAAAAAAGTTATCGATTACAACTGTGGCTCGTAACGTATATGCTCAGTCTGCGCCCTCAGCGAGCATCACGTACCCTTGCGAAGGGCATTCTCGAGGACACCAATATCTGCAATCTTGAGCGATACAATATCGTTGCGCAAGTTATTGAAGTAGATTATTCTAACAATACATTTTCAGCGTAATCCGATAGAGAGCCACAATTGAGGCGGCACAAAATGGAAGTTCGCCACTTCAACTCTCTGTAATGAAATTCTATGTAGTATTCCAATAGGCGGCATACATGGTTATCGCAGTCAAGCCATTACGTAACAATTAACTAAAACTTGTTGCAGCAAATGTGACGAAAATTAATGCGAAAACGCACGAGTAAAAACAAAAAATACGGACGTATCCAAAAATTGTAATGTCACATTAGATACCAAACCATCTATGTAATGCATAATATAAAAATACAAAAATGCTCACGTCCGCAGTCTTATGTGCCACATCGGGAAATATTTGCATGTGTTAACAATGTTTGATCACCTGATCTGAACATTTATAAAATTCGTTGTACGCGCTAAGTATTATTTCGCGATTGGCGGGCGCGAGCGCTATATATCGTTGATAGCCACGTCTCTTTTTCCGCCCAGCGTAGGCGCCATATGGCAGTTTCAGCATGTATGTTTCCATAGCCGCAAGTTAGCACATACCTAACAAGCAACAGCTGATAACGTGGAAGAGGTACATCAAGGCGGACCGCGCCATCTTTAAGTCAGCTGACAATTATAACGCTGAGCGCTGCAGCTTTTTCATCGCAAGGCAAGACATGAGGAAGCGGCAAAGGAGTAATATACGACTTCCACAACCATGCAGGGTTGTTCTACAGCCCATCATATTCGTAGTATAGTGCGCCCACAGCCAACCATTTTACCGTAGGCCGGAAAGGAAAGCTTTCAAAACAAGCTTTAGTACGTTAATAATACACGCATACTCGTGCTTTTCAAGCTGTTCAGACTGTTCAGGCCAGGTTCAGACTGTTGCCGCGACTGTCGTAATGGTGATGATAAATTCTTTTTTTAGGAAAAGGAGGACCGAAGGTCGCTGGAGGGGGGAAGAAGGGCAATAGGGAGGGAGGTAGACGCCCACTAAATCACGCTCGCCAGGCCACTGGCAACGCCAAACTGGGCTAAGGTGACCAGTTGTTGAGGATGTTCGAGAATGTCCCTATGTAATGCTCCTATATCTGAATTTTGAGAAACATTATGGTTCAGTCTATAACTTAAAGGGGCACTGACACAAAATTTTGAAGGCGAGATAACTTCGGAGATAGATTGGTGGGAACACATATACATCATCTGCAAAATATCAGCGGCGAATACAGCCTAGAACATACTTAAAATCAATTTTGAAGTGTGCGAAACGCAACCGAGCAGCCAGCAGAGGACCACGCGCAATTGTAAATAAACAACATCCAAACACGTCACGAGTTTGTGTTTGCCGCTTCCGCACTACCGGCGTTTTACGCCGGCTCGCCCGGCTCGCCGCTCCAATCGGAGGGCCGGAGGGCGGAGCTTCTGCTCTCGAGAACGAACGACCCGATCGTTGGCGGCGGAGGCGCCGTGATTTCGTCAGCTAATCGGGCAGCTGGGCGCGACAAAAGTTCTACAGCGATTCCAGGCACTCTGTTTCTATTACTGTTTATTACCATTGGATGCGAAAACGCGCCGGAGGCACGAAAAGCTCACTGAGCTAGCCGCACGGTCGCTGTGCAGGCGGCGGCCACGGCCGCGATGTGGCCCAGGCCGGCGCAGGTAGCTCGAGTGATAGCTTGTTACCGCTGCACGAAATTGTCCCCAAGTCCCAACCATGGTGGCTTACATGAGAAATGAGTTAATGATGCGATGGCGGGTTGCATTAAAAATTGTCACCTGCACCGCTTACGAGAGCGGCACTCGAACATCCGCCGCAGTGCTAAGCCGAACACATCTGTAGGCGGACCTGTAGGCAGACCGGCCGGCTGCTCCCAGCGCGCGTCTTGCCACCCACCGTCTCGAGCGTCGCGCGTCGTCCTTTAGCCGCGGTAGCATTTGCACTCGCAGCGCCTGCGTCACATTCACTGTCGCTTTTTAATTAAGCGCCTCACGAGATCAGTACGTGGGGATTCGTCGATGCGGATACGTCGATGCGGATTCGACAGTGCTACGGCGGCTCTGCTCTGTGATATCCCTCCGACGGTCACGTGGTCAGCTTTGTTCACACAAAATCCACAAAATCCATCGTTTCCCGGCACTCGCTGAAACCGAAACTGCGACTGGCCGCATTGAAAATGCCTCTAATTAAACAACCGTCGCACGCTGAAGCAAATGAAGTTTCTACAGGTTATAAGTAGGTCACTAGCTACTTATCGCAACAAAAAAAACAAGATGCAAAATTTTTGTGTCAGTGCCCCTTTAAAAAAAAAATGACGTCATTTCACGTCTCAGCCAACTGAACTGCGTGACACGCCGTTTTTTTACGTCCATTGATTACGATATGGCTTTTGCTTCGGTAGTCTAAATGTATAAGGCAGTACGTAGAAATTGAAAAAAGAACTAACGCCATCGCACAGCTTATTTGGACGAAACGCGTGAGCAGGAAACTAGGCGACAAACGCTGATCAAAACAGCGCTCAAACAACCCTTATGTGGGATTTTTTGTGACTATGTAATCTGTAAACGCTGGAACACCCTATATAGTTGGAAAACAGGGCTTCATTCATATCAACACTCCAAAAACGTGTCAAATTCGCCCTTCGAGCCGCGCCGGTGCTCGCCGATGCACACGGGCACAAGCGAAGGCCACGGCTAGAAACTCGTCCGAAAAGGGCCAGCAAATATAGCCGCGCCAGGGCGCCGCGCTGTAAATCGTCTATAGGTTGTACTATTCACTGCATCCTACTAGTTGAGTTTGCAGAACGGAATAACCTACGCATAATGAATACCTTCTTCTGTAAACGAGAGAGTCGGAAGTGGACCTGGAGGAGCCCGAATGGGGAGCACAAAAATGAAATAGACTTCATATTATGCGATAACCCTGGCGTCGTGCTGGATGTGGAAGTGCTCGGAAGGGTAAGGTGTAGTGACCATCGCATGCTAAGATCTCCAATTAGGCTATATTTGAGAAGGGACCGCAACAAGCTAGTACGAAAGAAGCCGATAAACGAGCTAACAGTAAGACGTAAAGTAGAAGAATTCAGGATCGCGCTGCAGAACCGATATTCCGCCCTTAACGAGGAAGCCGAGCTTACGACAGAGCAAGCCAGCGACAACCTCACACGCATTATCACGGAGTGTGCAGTAGAAGTCGGGGGAACTATGGCTATAGACAGGACACTGGTAAACTTTCACAGGAGACGAAAGATCTAATCAGGAAACGGCAAACCATGAGAATCTCCACCGCAGCTGACAGAATAGAACTAGCCGAGCTCTCGAAGTTACTCAATAAGCGTAAGACAGCTGACATACGGAAGTATAATAGGGAGAGGATCGAATACGCTGTAAAGAACGGAGGTAGCCTGAAATCAGTGAAGAGACGTCTTGGCGTGGGGAAAAATCAGATGTATGCACTTAAGGATAAGCAAGGCAATGTCATCACAAATAGGGATAATATAGTGACAGTGGCCGAGGAGTTTTATAGGGATGTGTATAGTAGCCGGGGCATACAGGATAATGCCGAACGAGACAGTAGTTCAGAGGAGATAGACATCCCACCAGTAACGACCGAAGAAGTAAGGAAGGCTTTGAAAGAAATAAAAGGGGGCAAAGCACCTGGTGAGGATCAGATAACAGCAGACCTCTTGAAGGATGGCGGAGAAATTGTACTTGAAAAACTGGCAAACCTGTATACGCAATGCCTAATGACCGCAATGGTACCGGAATCTTGGAAGAACGCGAACATCATCCTAATCCATAAGAAAGGCGACATGATGGACTTGAAAAATTACAGGCCGATCAGCTTACTGTCAGTCGCCTACAAGGTATTTACCAAGGTAATAGCTAACCGAATCTCTGCAACCCTAGATTTCAGTCAACCTAAAGAACAAGCAGGGTTCCGTAAAGGTTATTCAACAATGGACCATATTCACACGATCAATCAGGTGATAGAGAGGTGCGCTGAGTATAATGAACCCCTATATATAGCCTTCATAGATTATGAGAAAGCATTTGACTCGGTCGAAACCCTAGCAGTCATTCAGGCATTACGGAACCAGGGGGTAGATGAGCATTATGTAAGAATACTAGAGGATATCTACAATGGGTCTACAGCTACCATTATCCTCCATAGGGAGAGCAGTAAAATACCTATAATGAAGGGTGTCAGACAAGGAGACACAATCTCTCCAATGTTATTCACAGCATGCTTACAAGAAGTATTCAGAACGTTGGATTGGAAACAGGTGGGAGTAAGGGTTAATGGAGAATACCTCAGTAACCTCAGATTTGCTGATGACGTTGCCTTGCTAAGTAACTCGGGGGACGAATTGCAAAGCATGCTTTCCGCATTGGGCGAACAGAGTAGAACCGTGGGCCTCAAAATTAATATGCAGAAAACTAAAGTAATGATCAATAACCTCGGGACAGCACAGCAGTTTCAGATAGGTGGCGAGGCAGTAGAAGTGGTAAGCGAATATATCTACTTAGGCCAAGTTGTGACCCCAGATCCCAACCATGAGACAGAGATAATTAGAAGGATCAGAATGGGGTGGGGTGCATATGGCAGACATTCTCAGATAATGAATAGCAGCCTACCATTGTCGCTGAAGAAGAAAGTGTATGACAGCTGCATCTTACCGGTACTCACCTACGGGGCAGAAACTTGGAGGCTCACTGAGAGGGTTCAACTTAAATTGAGAACGACTCAGCGGGCAATGGAGCGGAAAATGATAGGTGTAACATTAAGGGACAAGAAGAGAGCGGAGTGGGTCAGGGAGCAAACTGGTGTTAAAGACATATTAGTAGAAATTAAGAAGAAGAAATGGACGTGGGCAGGGCATGTAATGCGAAGGCAAGATAACCGCTGGTCATTAAGGGTAACAGAGTGGATCCCTAGAGAAGGCAAGCGTTGCCGGGGGCGGCAGAAAGTTAGATGGGCAGATGAGATCAAGAAGTTTGCGGGGATCAATTGGTCACAGTTGGCACAGGACCGAGGTAATTGGAGAATAATAGGAGAGGCCTTTGCCCTGCAGTGGGCGTAGATAGGCTGGTGATGATTATGATGATGATTCACTGCATAGAGTTTCTTACAATATACACTAGAGAGGAATCTGGCGCTGGCGTCTATGCGGCTCATATCAAGGCCGTCTGTGTCGTCATGGGCCGCCATTATACCATGCGCTCGCTCTCCTTAGTTTCGTAATTGGCTTGGATAGAAACGTTTTAGGGGTCACATACTCGAACACAGTGCTGCAAAAAATTCAAAGAATGGCGTGTTACTATATAAGTGAAAAATAAAACAGGCTCTTTAAAGCTAAGAAAAAAAAGTACGTGGAGCGTATTTTTGCATAACAGTTGTGTCTACTATTCTGCAGACCGAGCTGGTGGTTAACAACAACGTTCATCATCATCATCATCATCACCAGCCTATCAACGCCCACTGCAGGGCAAAGGCCTCTCCCATTATTCTCCAATTACCTCGGTCCTGTGCCAACTGTGACCAATTTATCCCCGCAAACTTCTTGATCTCATCTGCCCATCTAACTTTCTGCCGCCCCCTGCAACGCTTGCCTTCTCTAGGGATCCACTCTGTTACCCTTAATGACCAGCGGTTATCTTGCCTTCGCATTACATGCCCTGCCCACGTCCATTTCTTCTTCTTAATTTCTATTAATATGTCTTTAACACCAGTTTGCTCTCTGACCCACTCCGCTCTCTTCTTGTCCCTTAATGTTACACCTATCATTTTCCGCTCCATTGCCCGCTGAGTCGTTCTCAATTTAAGTTGAACCCTCTTAGTAAGCCTCCAAGTTTCTGCCCCGTAGGTGAGTACCGGTAAGATGCAGCTGTCATACACTTTCTTCTTCAGCGACAATGGTAGGCTGCTATTCATTATCTGAGAATGTCTGCCATATGCACCCCACCCCATTCTGATCCTTCTAATTATCTCTGCCTCATGGTTGGGATCTGGGGTCACAACTTGGCCTAAGTAGATATATTCGCTTACCACTTCCACTGCCTCGCCACCTATCTCAAACTGCTGTGCTGTCCCGAGGTTATTGATCATTACTTTAGTTTTCTGCATGTTAATTTTCAGGCCCACGGTTCTACTCTGTTCGCCCAGTGCGGAAAGCATGCTTTGCAATTCGTCCCCCGAGTTACTTAGCAAGGCAACGTCATCAGCAAATCTGAGGTTACTGAGGTATTCTCCATTAACCCTTACTCCCACCTGTTCCCAATCCAACGTTCTGAATACTTCTTGTAAGCATGCTGTGAATAACATTGGAGAGATTGTGTCTCCTTGTCTGACACCCTTCCTTATAGGTATTTTACTGCTCTCCCTATGAAGGATGATGGTAGCTGTAGACCCACTGTAGATATCCTCTAGTATCCTTACATAATGCTCATCTACCCCCTGGTTCCGTAATGCCTGAATGACTGCTAGGGTTTCGACCGAGTCAAATGCTTTCTCATAATCTATGAAGGCTATATATAGGGGTTCAGTATACTCAGCGCACTTCTCTATCACCTGATTGATCGTGTGAATATGGTCCATTGTTGAATAACCTTTACGGAACCCTGCTTGTTCTTTAGGTTGACTGAAATCTAAGGTTGCAGAGATTCGGTTAGCGATTACCTTGGTAAATACCTTGTAGACGACTGACAGTAAGCTGATCGGCCTGTAATTTTTCAAGTCCTTCATGTCGCTTTTCTTATGGATTAGGATGATGTTCGCGTTCTTCCAAGATTCCGGTACCATTGCGGTCATTAGGCATTGCGTATACAGGTTTGCCAGTTTTTCAAGTACAATTTCTCCGCCATCCTTCAAGAGGTCTGCTGTTATCTGATCCTCACCAGGTGCTTTGCCCCCTTTCATTTCTTTCAAAGCCTTCCTTACTTCTTCGGTCGTTATTGGTGGGATGTCTATCTCCTCTGAACTACTGTCTCGTTCGGCATTATCCTGTATGTCCCGGCTACTGTACAGATCCCTATAGAACTCCTCGGCCACTGTGACTATTTGATCCCTATTTGTGATGACATTGCCTTGCTTATCCTTAAGTGCATACATCTGATTTTTCCCCACGCCAAGACGTCTCTTCACTGCTTTCAGGCTACCTCCGTTCTTTACAGCGTATTCGATCCTCTCCATATTATACTTCCGTATGTCAGCTGTCTTACGCTTATTGATTAACTTCGAGAGCTCGGCTAGTTCTATTCTGTCAGCTGCGGTAGAGCTTCTCATGGTTTGCCGTTTCCTGATTAGATCTTTCGTCTCCTGTGAAAGTTTACCACTATCCTGTCTAGCCATAGTGCCCCCGACTTCTATTGCACACTCCGTGATGATGCGTGTAAGGTTGTCGCTGGCTTCCTGTGTCGTAAGCTCGGCTTCCTCGTTAAGGGCGGAATATCGGTTCTGCAGCGCGATCCTGAATTCTTCTACTTTACGTCTTACTGTTAGTTCGTTTATCGGCTTCTTTCGTACTAACTTGTTGCGGTCCCTCCTCAAATCTAGCCTAATTCGAGATCTTACCATACGGTGGTCACTACACCTTACCCTTCCTAGCACTTCCACATCCTGCACGACGCCAGGGTTATCGCATAATATGAAGTCTATTTCATTTTTGTGCTCCCCATTCGGGCTCCTCCAGGTCCACTTCCGACTCTCCCGTTTACAGAAGAAGGTATTCATTATGCGGAGGTTATTCCGTTCTGCAAACTCAACTAGTAGGTCCCCCCTGCTATTTCTACAGCCTAGACCATAGTTCCCAACTGCCTTGTCTCCAGCCTGATTCTTGCCTACTTTAGCATTGAAGTCCCCCATAACTACGGTATACTGTGTTTTTACTTTAGCCATTGCCGATTCCACATCTTCATAGAAGCGTTCCACTACTTGGTCGTCGTAGCTGGATGTGGGCGCGTAGCCCTGTACCACCTTGAGCTTGTACCTCTTATTGAGCCTAATTACAAGACCTGCTGCACGTTCGTTAATGCTATAGTATTCGTCTATGTTGCCAGCTATGCTTTTATTGACTAGAAATCCCACTCCCAGTTCTCTTCTGTCCTCTAGACCACGGTAACATAGGACGTGTCCATTTTTCAGCACCGTAAAGGCTTCGCCTGCCCTCCTAACCTCGCTAAGCCCTATTACATCCCATTTAATGCCCTCTAATTCCTCGAACAACACCTCGAGACTCGCTTCGCTAGATAATGTTCGCGCGTTAAACGTTGCCAGGTTCAGATTCCATTGGCGGCCTGTCCGGATCCAGGGATTCTTAGCACCCTCTGCTGCGTCACAGGTCTGACCGCCGCCGTGGTCAGTTGCTTCGCAGCCGCTGGGGACTGAGGGCCGAGGGTTAGTTGGCGTATTCATGGGAGGTTAACAACAACGTTAATACTCATTAAAGACTCTTATTTTATCATTTTACCATTATTTCAAACAATAACTTGTTTGAAGAGCTTGGAGATGCTTTTGAGCGTGCCTACGAAACCGTCGCCTTCGTACTGAACCGGTGCATCGGCCGTCAACTACAGTTTTAAAAAACTTGTTCCTCAGCGAGTTTCTTCATACTTGAAGAAAAAAGTAAACGTGCAGTCGTGGACGAAGACAAGATAGGACGGGTACAGGCGCCTATGTCTGTCGTATCCTGTCTTCCTCAAAATACGTTTGGTTTCTTTTTTTTTTTCGTCAGCTACAACTATCGCGGTAGCATATTACTCGCACATTCATACGTTCGTTCGACTCTGGAACGATCAGCGTTAGGTGTAAGATCACACACTGCCTGCTCTTTTACCGAACACGAACTTCGTGCGGCTCACGGCTACCACCGAAGAGGGGGTATTTCGGCTATTTCGTAGCTCGTAGACGTGCTAATGCATAGTCAAGAAAGCAAATGCAAAAAACCGCTTAAGAATTTAATTGTTATGCCAAGCCCAAACCGGAAGCAGGGGTCTTCCCATGATCCCCCCGACGACATTGATTCCCAGGTGCAGTTTTCTATCTAGTTTACTTAGTAAGAAACTCTATGATTAACTGGCGTGGCACGCATGCCGGCAACCATGCGCGTGCGCCGCCATGCTGTTGCCCAAGAGTCTGTGTTGCTAAAGCGACACCACACTGGTTAGGTCGGGCTTCACAAGAAGGCAGTACTTTTCCACGCTTGCACCTCAAAAAGCACAGCACAGGACTACAACGAGCTGTTCGATGTTCCAAGCTATGCCCTACCGAACGCTAAATGATACCGTATTTCGGTCTCTATGATGATACCTCGACGCCAAATACTGTTACGTGCAGCACCATACGATTTACTTATCGCCAGACACGGTTGAAATCGTCGCCCGCTTAGGCAGAACGGTAAAAACTTCGGAGCCTACGTATGCAAGCAACTGCGTGGCAGCGTCGCGTGCGTATGCAAGTGCAAGCCGATTGCCACTCAAGGTCTGCACGTGTTCAAGGACAACAACAGAAATATTGTTATCGAAATTTTTGCCGCGCGGATGCCAAACTTCAGTGTTTTATTCAATTGTCGCTTGTGATTCGCCAGTGCTTGTGCCGGCTGGGCTGCGCGAGCACGACACGGCTCGGGAGACGGCACTCGCATGCACAAGCTGCTCCGCTACCATCGTGACTAAATCAGCGTACGCGTGAAACATTTCTTCAAAACAAATTTTTGGTTTTTGTACTCAACCACACAGTAGAATGCATGTTTGTGGACTCCGTGGTCGCAAGCAACTGCAGTGTCGGCCTCTTGCGCGCCGTGTCGCTTACGTTTACAGCCGCGGTTTCATTCGCCGGTGATGCGGAGTTCTCGAGGTCAAATAGAGCGCCACTGCATAAAGTGAGTGCGATAATTGATATATCTGTTGACGCCAACGCCGAGAATCGGGCTGATACGTGGCAGACGATGCACGCTGCTGTATTTTTTTCCTGTGAGATGTGGGCGCAAAGCGCATGCGCAGGCACATCGGGCATGGTCATGGCGGTTCTCAGAGTTGCCAAGCGAACAAATCGCCCGCTAAACGTTTCAGTCAAATCCATCTATAAGAACATGGCGGTGACTCCGCTTAACGCCGCTTCACCCCAGAGCGTTCGACGGGGCATTGGTGCTTGCGCATTCGCAAATTATCAGTGCTTAGACGTCTTCGGAGTTTCTTTTTTAGAGGGTCTCCCATAAAGCTTTAGCTTTCATCTCCTATGCACGTTTTTACCTTTGCCCATTACGTCTTTATAACACTCGCACTGCATCAAGGCATTCCTGCAGTCATCCTTGTCGTCATCTTTTAAATGCGGAGCATTTCGTAGGCTCGCCTGGTCCTCCTTCGTTGATGGCGGCGCCGTCCACACGCTCACTGCGCATGCGCAACTCTCCTCCTTACACCCACAGCTCCGCGATACTACACTATAAAAAAAGAAATAGTTAGCGGCGCCCGGTTTCGATCCCACGACTCTCTGGCCGCAACGGGAGGTACGCGGTGCTCTTCCCACTACGCTACAAATCCGGGACAGGAGCAAGTGCTACGAACGCGCCTTATGTCCTTGACTCATTCAAACTACGTCAAGAAGCTACTGATACAACGAAGGCACGCGAAGCTGAAAGTCAACGGAAACGACGAACTGAAAACTTTAGATGGGGATGCTGAATTTCCCGTGGGAAAGCTGTGGCGGGAAGCGCCACGCGCCTTGCAGCTCAACCAGCCCCGTCCGCAGCGCCTCTGATGCTGATTGTGGCAGGATGCCCCTAGGGATTGGCCAACCAAAGAATCCATCACGAGATAGGTTCGCGTTCAACCACCGTCGTCATCTTCCCGTAGGGGAACCGCCGAAGAAGAAGAAGAACGAGAAGACAAAGCTGCGAAGAGGAGGGCGTGTACATTGCTCTCAGCCGGTGCACCAATGTCAACAACCTTTACCTCACCAAAGCTGACGGAGACTACCGATTCTACCACAGATACAACATCGACAAGAACATGATAGACGAGTTTCGGCGCCTCGAGCACCACCGCCTACTCACCGTAACACAACAGCACTTGCGTGCCTTTGCCACCGGTGTGGACCCGGACGCGGAATTCCCTCTGGCGCTAGTAAAAACAAGATCACTCAACATAACGGCAACACAATGGAACCACACGGAACCGCCACGATGCTTCGCATCTCATCAGGGTTCCCCACGGGAAGATGGTGTAATTTTTTTTAATCATCATCATCATCGTCGTCATGGCGATGACGGGGACATCCTCCTCCGCAAAAGTTTGCCTTTGGGGAGGAGAATTTCCCCGGGGCGCTGTGCGACATCTGAATTACTGCTTCGAGTATTAATTATAACATGGGTAAGATATGGGCACAATTACCCAGTATGATGATAATTATGATGATCGTGATGATGATGACGACGAGGATGGGTAGGCATGTTATACTAACTAAATGGGGAGAAAGGATGCGCATTTTCCCCAGAAAAATAACTTGGCCTTGGGAAAGCGCGTTTTAAATTTACAGCCGAAACAGATAACGAATTGAGCTATTTTCGCACTCTCGGCGGGAGCAGAAACTACAACAGATCGTGACATAGAATAAGAATCAGGATTCTGAAGAGACGGGCTAAAGATCAAATGTCGAGAAAACTGGAGTAAACCTTCCAATAAAGTACAGGATGCAATCATGCAAACAAGAAAAGGAATTTGAGATAATCTGCCGGCAAATAACGTCCTCTGAGCATACGGTTCTGGCCTATGACGCCGTGTCTAGTAGTACTTTTTTTGTTGGCCGCGTCTATGCTTATTCGGTAATTTCGTCACCCGCCTGTACGTGTACGTTTTAAAGGCAGTTTACATTTATACAGAAGCGTGGGAAGAAATAGGGATAAAAAAAAGGCAAGACATAATTCGCGTGGCTACGACTGAAAAGTCTTCATCTTGTATGCATGGCAATGGCAGAAGGACATGATGGACTTGCACGCATAAAATCAGGGAAATCCGATGCCTAACGACATGGCCACGCTTCGTGAAAGCACTGCGCGTCCAAAGCACAATCTGCGTTTTGTGCGGGGCACAAAGCCGATTGGTTGTGAACCTGAGAAGCAGCACGCATATTTTTCGGAGGGTGCGCAGCATATGCGTCACTGCCGAAATGATTGCCAACGCGTATGTGCGATGTGTACGTCGCACAAAACCTTCGCGTCGGTCGAAGCGCCCCTGGGTATAGCTTAGTGAGGAGAAAAGGACCTCCGAGTTGGACTCTTTCAAAGAGCGAATAAATAAAGACCAAGCCTTGTGCCTGTACAACACAACGGAAAAAAAACGGTGAAAGTTCTTTTTTATAATCCCGTCTGCATGCACATTACAAAGCGGAAAGGTGTTACGTTACACAAGCTCTGAATAGTGAATTTCAATGCATTAACCAGTGGATTGACATTCACTACGAGGGTTTTACTTTTGCTGCTATGCGTAGGCGACCGATCCCCGTTTTTTACCAATTTCTTTTTTCAAATTACTCGGCTTTCACATGCATATGGTCAAGAAGAATGGGGAGAGGGGGTTCGACAAAAAGAGTGAAGAGAAGAACTGATGTTATTAGTGGTCTCTGTGCACCCCCCCCCCCCCTCTCCTGTACTATATGTACCTGCCGACTCCTGAGACAACAAACGGCTGTTGAGGACGAGACCAGGTATGGAGCTGAATGCACTCAAACATATCCGCTATGCTGATTTGAAGGTGGTTGATAATATTTTGCGTCACTGCCATCTTGGAATTCACTTTCCTCTGTCTGTGATTATTTGTTGGCTTCGTTGTATAAAAGGGGCCTGGGAATGAGCCTTGGATATATGACTTACGAGTGTCGCGTGGTCTTATAATTTTGCGCCACCATAGAAAAACACACAAGAGCGCAGAACCGTCGCTTTGCTTCAAAGAACAGGCGCATTACACGCCGTAAATACGTGTATGGATCTCACAGCTGCGACACACGGAAGCTATGACTTTTACGGCGGCAGTTGACGGTAGGGTTTGTTGATGTAGCAGCTCAATCACACGCAGAGCACGAGGGATCGACATAAACGTTCCAATGACGACTTTGAATTGGCGACGGTGAACGTCATATTTCACGACGTATTTTTCTGCCACCTGCTCGCTAACAAATGAAAAGATCAGTTTTAAGTAAGGTATGAAGGTGCCATGGTCAGCGCACCGTGGATGTCCCTGTTAATAACCACGTGGTATTCTAAAATGACAAATGTGATCAGACGACAAGTGAAAGTTGCTGCCACTCCTATGACCTAATGTCCGCGTAACCGGGCGTAACCACATCGTCGTAAACGTGATAATGGACACAGAGGGAAATCTTATCGTAAACGCTAACTGTCCTAGAAAACTTAGCTGAACACTCAAGATCTTTTCGTCAAGTAGTAATGAAATTGATGTGACGTCTCTAAATGCAGCCCTAAACGTAGTAAGGGTTCCTAATTTAAAATGTCTTGACTTTATTTCTGGTGAACGATGTGGAGGTTTTCTTTACAAAGGCTATGGAGGAAATCAACAGCAGCGCGTAACCTCGACCATCTGTGGTATACAGCGCATCTTCCAGCTGTTCGCGAGCCGCAGAACGGCGTGACCACAAATCAAGCTAAACACTCAGTTGTCAACATGGAGGAGCGAACGGTAAATCTTTCAGCCGTTCGCAAGCCGCAGTACGGCACGCCCGCAAATCAAGCTGAACACCCAGTTGTCAACATGGAGATGGGAACTACAGTTTTTAATCTTTTATTTTCGAGAAACATAAACAAACTCACCTTCAAAGAGTCCACACAACGTCAAGGTTATGACAATGTTTTTGTTCGCGTAATTTTCTGGCGTGGCATTGCGAATACAAATATGACCCAGCGACCATTAAGAACAATTCACAGCAGACGCCAAAGCTTTAGAAATAAGCGATGCGCCATTGCAAATACATACTAGTAATCTAAGCTACAGTTGCCACTCTTTTACTGATTTATTCCGTAAACTCTAATCAAACAACGACGGCGATATTCGCATACTCTCCACCGGCACACGCTGGATGGCCATGCAGGGCCGAGCTGGCCACCTTTGACACGCGTGTCATCGCAATACCCAGAGCACAAGCTTCCAATCATTGTCTCATATTGTTTAATGTGCGTTGTTGTTCAAATATGGTGAGCTTCCTCACCGCTGGTGACGCTTCAAAAAATCAATAAAAACGTTCACAACTTATTCGCGTACGTTGAGGCGTAATAATAACAGCGATGACAGTGCTATCACAATCCTCGCTGTCAGACATATCTTATGGAGCCCGTTGATTCTCACGGAATTTTTTCGCACTCTTGATATTAAATGAATTAGGCAGCAAGGAGGTCCGAACTGTCAGCTTACGTAAAGGCGACGTATATGCAAATGTGTCTATGTTAATCATTTGCTTGTGTTACATGTTAAAAAGACAATATGAGTAAACTATATTTCTTTATTGTACTGCGGAAATTTTCCCTTGTTTAATCGTCTTTCGTTTAGCAAGTACAGATGGTTCTACGGCGAGGGTTAAAAGCCGACTGCGCTCAAATTTGTCTTTGCTCAAATTTGATCCAAACATGTAGTTTCTACTCGTGAAATCATGGCGAAATCTCAGGTACTAAAATCCTCTCCTGAGCAATAAACAACATTATTTTTTTCAATCGTGAGAAATGTTTACTTTTGTAGAGTGTTACATTTAGTTTACCTAAACGTAAAATGTTATCAACTGCACATTACTCTAGGGAAAGAAGCAAACAGTGGCAGATACGTAAATTTTTTCGCGTTTTAGTGCACCATCTGTAGCTATGGAAGCTGACATGCGGTTTCAGCCCAATTTTAAAATTCGACCCTCGATGTGCAGTGAGGTGAAAGTTACTGGGGGATATTCACAAAGCTGTGTGGACGTAAAAACATGGTAAAAATAGTTTGTGATTGATCGCCGCCCGTGCGTGGATTGTTCCCTTCATAAAACGCGAGAATTTACGCAAGGCGCCGAATAACTAGAACTGCTTTTTGATATCTTACGAGCAAGTAGGTTTGTAAATCTGGACCTGTTTTGACACGAAAGTATTTTATGCCGGGGTCCACGAAGATCTGACTGACGTCATATCCGTCACGGAAATGACATCGCCAGAAAAACTTTTATTGAAGCGGCTGCGCCATGGTTTGAACCACGAACACTTCGCCGCAACGGGAGGTACGAAACGCGCTCCCGATAGAGATATGAACAGACGCGCAAACAGGACGACAAACGCGCCTGATATCCTTCCCTTCAGGTGGTGCTGCCATCTAGGAGAGGCGAAGCGAAGTAGTGCATCATGACGCTTATGAGCGTTGACAGTTCGCGCCTCGATTCCAGCGCCTACGTGTACGGAGGACGCGCACCGTAACCTGCGGAGGAGCTGTAAGGCAACAACCACGGAGTAAGATCGACGCCGAATAGCGGATGTCGCGCTCGTGGCACGATACGTTGCTCCTTTCGCTGCAGCGGACCGCGTGTTCACCAAACGATTCACTGACAACCCGTTTGGTTTCGTTCGCACGAACAGCTTGCGAGCGCCCGTGGTTTCAGTCGGATTTACGCAATGCTCTGGCGCTTGCAATCAGTGTCTAATGTTGATGCGTATAACGGTGCCATACCGACGAAATACACATAGGGATGGGCAAGTTCATATCGATGCACAATAGACATTCAACTGCTCCTGTGAAGGCACATTTCACTTTCGTGTTTTAGCGCTTCCAATGGAAGAGGAATCAACCACATTTTTTTTTTGTACTTGCTATGGCAAGGTCCGGTAGTCCATAGTTATTCTGATGCAAAAAATGACTGTCGCACGGTCTACTTCATCTCGTTTGATAGCAACGCGTTGTCGCAATTGCGCCCTACTCCATTAGCTGGGGCAAACGCTACTAGAGGTTTTGTGTAAATAGCAATGCGAACACTACGGTGCCACGCTCATTTTGAGGCTGTTGTGAGCAGCAGCCGGTACTGGCGCGCCCGCTTCCGCTCTATCTTCTTCGTCACGACCGGCCACCGGCAATGGCGGCCTTTTTTTTTTTTTTTTGAGTTTCGGTTCCCGAAACGCCAGTCCTCGCGAGCCGTTTGCGTAGCGGGCGTTCATGTCTGAAACGGTATTGTTTGGCAGTTCACACTCTTTTTACGTGTACCATTACATAAAATTCTACAATTTGAGTGCAGTCGGCCTTTAAAGGAGCCATGAAGACAAAATACAAGTTGGGTTTATTAGAAAGACTGCTTAGTCCCGATAACAATGATACCAATATCATCGCAATCTTCGAACAAATAACCGAGATATTAAATAAAACGTGTTAAGCCGTGGCGACCCCCTAGCCAATTTCCCGCAACTTTTCTATGACGTCACGGAACCTTATTTGTGCGACTGGCGGCCGCCTAACTGACCTGTCGCGACGACACATGACTGGACGTCTGTAATGGGGCCTCTAGTTCCATTTGACCGCATCACTTGAATGCTAACGTGCAGTTAACGCACTGAAAATTATATTTTATTGTTGGTACGTATGACGTCATTCTTGCCATTAACACGTCACTGTGGCGCAAAATTTGAAAGTTTTTAAATACTTCTTGCTTTTTTTTCGTTAAAAAAACAACTTTTGTGGCTCTAATGGAGCTGAGTGAGATACTGAATCCTAGTTCTTTCAAATTAAGCGAAGTTGTATTTTCTCTTCATGGCTCCTTTAAGGCAAGATATAATGTGTCTGCGGACGGAAACCTAAATGTGCAGGGAGCTTCCAAAAGAGCTGCGTGCCTATTAAAAGCAACAGAGGCTGTGGAGACGGGGCAACAAGACTGCTCGGTTCTCTTGTGGGTGCTTCCCAAACTACGCGGTGGGCAGCCAAGCAGACAACGCGAGTGCAGTTACGGTGAGACGGTGACTTCGTGGTATGCGCAAGAAGTGTTATGTTGGGAACAGTGTCAATACTTGCTCTAATTCTACTCTAGAAACAAAGTTCTTTCCATTTTTACCGTGTCCCCCCCTTCATGACCAGCGAACAGAAGGATACGCAGTGTGTGTCGCGTGAGGCAAAGGCTTGTTTATTTCGTTGTATGTCCGTGCTCGGAAGACGGGTGCAAATTGTGCTTTGTTTTAACATGAGGTTAATTGAACCAAATGGTAGCCGGCGAAGAGGCTAAGAATACGCGGCGTGCACTTTGTTGGTTGCAGACAATCGACGGCTACAAGATTTCCGTCAAACGTGCCTACGATTTTCCCACCTACTTGACTCAAAACGACTGCGAAAGCTCAAGACAAGGGATCTGTACCAGTCGCTCTCCTGTATTTGCTATTATCAGGTAATCCTCTTGGTGTCTTGAAATCTTGCGAGCCGTTCCGAGCAGGGAAATGAGACAGCATTTTGTTGATGACTACGAACATTATTGTCGCCTTCTTTTCTTGTGTACTGCGGGAATTTTTTTTAGCCATCGCAGCTCTCTGTAACTTCATGTTAGCTAAGCACGGGATGATAAACACCTACGTGTTGATGTGCGTGTATTTTGTTGAGCAGTATTGCTAGCTGCTACCTCACCTGTTTTCTCTTTTTTTGCTGTAATTATAACTGCGCTAGATCAGCACCGCGGATATTTTTTGAATCTGCCGCGTTCTTTAAACTCTCGCTCCGGCTAACAAAACTAATACAATGAGAACTATTTGTTTGTCACCAATGTCGGCAGCTTAGTCCAACGAATTTACCGCGGGAAGTTTGCCGGGGCAACATATTTTGCGAGTATGTTTGTTTCCTTGCCTCGCATCTTTGTTTTTTGCATCTACCCATTGTTTTCGTTGCTAAGCAACCTCTTATTTCCCAATGCTTGTGAGCCAGTATGACCCACCATTCCCTGACACCACCACGTGATTATGGCGTGGGAGGTGAGTCAACGCGCGGTGAGTCTATTCACAGACTGGAGAAATGAGTGCATCACCTCGAGGGTCATTCGCTCAGCAGCCAAAGTTTGCTCTGCTCGCACACGACCTGTCCAAGAATCACCCGCGTGAACGAAAAACAGCCCGCCCGAAAGGAAACGAACGTATACGCTAAGTGATAGCAAATGAGCAATCATACAAATCTGAGAAAGATATTGACGAAAAATCACATGGAAGATGTGTAGATCACAAAAAAAAGTAATTGCTGTTTCTTTTTTACCGACTCAAAGAAAGATTAAGAAATGGAGAGAGAGAGGGACGGAAAGGTCGAGAGAGAAAACGTGGGCTGGTGCAAAGGGAATGACTCCAGTCTACGTACCTGCTCCCGTACGTCATTGAAAGGGACAGCGAGATCGTTTTCAGAATTCATTTCGAATGTTTCCTTTTGTCGCGACGCGTGCGGCGCCTTAGTTTAATGAATGAATGGCGCTGGCGCCCCCGGAGATAATGACGATCGAAACGTTAATTCTCCGCCGGCCTCTGTTTAATTTCACGTTTTATTGTGCGCCGTACACTCGCTCGCACCTTTTTTACGACATCATAATCAGGACCACCTCTGCCTGCCTCCGAGCGGTGCCGGTTCGGGCTTCATTATTCCCATCTCATTACGCCGTACACGTTGAAGACGCCGCGCTATACTCTCAATACTTGGGTAATTTTTTCACGTCTTTATCTCTCGACCGAAAGTCTTTCTCTGTTAATCGCGCACACTAATGCGTTTCTTGTCCGCCCCGCCCAGCCGGCCATTGTGCGAGAACTGAGCCGCTCCTCCCTTTTTCCTGCCTTTCTTCCCCAGGTTTTCCCCAACTTCCCAGGGGCAGGGCCCGAAAAGCAGTCGATGATTCCCGGAACAAAAGCGAAAAGTCCCGAAGCATACGTTAAAATGAAGACGGCCAACCGGAAATGAAGGTGAAAGACCGGAGCAGGGAAGTCCTGAAGTCAAATAATACTACTCTGGTGTTATTGATTTTGCTTGCACGTGCCGAATAAAAATTTGTAAAACGCAAAGATACGCGCACATTCATCGAGAAGAGAAATCTCTACAACCTCGGCAACCAGCTAATTTTCGGGAGGACTGAGAGCCGCATATTTATCTGAGTGACTGCTCTATTCTTCCTGCACCGCGTGCTTTTATTTCACTTCGTTGCCAAATAAGCCTATCGATCGCTCTTATTACAATCTATTATCGAAGAATACATGTGAAATCGTACCGAATACAATAACGGGCAAAACCTCTGGGTTTTTGTCACTCTCTCATTTAGCATATGGAGTACAAAAAGCTGAGATTAAAATCAAGGTATACCACGCATTATTATAAGAGCCCTGAAGATACACGAGGTAAATATATGCGTGTCAAGACAATGTTGCTACAGCTGCTGATATGATGGGCGGTTACTCGCCGCGTATGCTTGTCCAAGAACTACAGTGAAACGGTCCCTGACACAGGTGCAGCCAGGGCATATACCGCACTATATGGGGATGCCTTCCACCGGGCGAGTGCCCCGCAATTAACAACTGATGCTTGATTATAAAAGTTTATTTACTCACTGATATGTTGTGAAGCTGAGCATGAAGTCGTCCAGTGTACACCACGGCATCCCCTTCACTTTTTTTTACTGCAACGAAGCCTTCCTTGTTACTTTCGTATTTTTTGAGCTGGCGTCTTTCTCTCTATTGAAATTGGTAGCTTGTTAGAGTTAACGAATACCCGGAAGCCTATCTCTATGCCTTTTTTTATCTCTTCAACACTCACATCTATCCTTTCACCCCCTCTGCATCCCCTCCATCGCACTGGGTTGTACGAAAGTGAGCTCCCTGCCAAGCTCAATAATATCCGCAGTGCTCTTACTTTCATTTTCCTTCCCTTCAAATCACAAACAACCGTAAACGAGCGCCTGTTCCATAAATTTGAGTAGTAGGGTGATCACGCTCCTCTTAGAGAAAGTGCCCAGGGGACTCCAACTTTGTCGCCTCTTCGTCAAGGACTACGCTTTTTGTGCACAAATAGAGATGTACAGTGCCAGTTTTACCAAGTACTGCATACAATATGTGCGAGTAGCAGAGAAATCGAAAGCCACTGATAGTTACCAGCAGGTATTGTGCTGCACCCTTGGTGTAGTCATTTTCTGGTCTATCAGTTAACCCATGCGTGGCCACCAGCAATCCGCCAAAATGTTCTTCTACTGGTCTATACTGGTCTATACTGCAGACTGTGCACAGGCACTGTGGTGTGGCTGATCAGGTCCTATCCCTGCGCACATATAGACGCCGTGACGAAATAAAACAGTGCTTCATTAGACAAAAAAACATCACAATAGATCAGCTGTTGATCAGAAGATAACAGAAGATCACAGAAGATCACAGGAGATCAGAATGTTGGCCACACTTTTTTAACGGATAATGTAGGCCCCGATTGAAGACAGGCTTTCTTTATTTTTATTAAGTGGTGGAGAGGGCACGGATGGCCAGCACAGTCCAAGGCATCCCGGACTAAGGAAGTCTCCCACCGGGCGGGTGCCCTAACATCAGCACCTCGACTCAAATAAAGTTTATTCTTCATCATCATCATCATCTTAGTAATTGCGTGTACGACTCCGTGCATATAAGCCACACAGGCAGCACTGGAGTTGTACATGGAACGGCACATCGCTATGCCTAAATCATCGCGCTCTAGTTATTGCAATCCCCGAAGCAAAATCAGAAGCTGTTTTTTCCTTGAATAGAAATAATCCCAAGAATAATTATATCACCTTAACGGTCCAGTTGGCATATCTCGACATATCACGTACACCACCCGGTCGCAATTAAATATGTCTGAAGTGCTGTCAACCTTGATCCAGCTGTGCGCTGACTTGATCCTCATAAGGAGCTATTTCTTTGCACGTCTTGCTAGCATACCAGTGAATTATTTTGTGTTGCCGGAGATGAGATAAGAGACCAACACCTTCGCTTTTAGAGCGCTCCCGTGTAGTCGGATTTGTGCTCTTTATATCTGAAAGTATTCCGAGGATTGCAAAGATGTTTATTTTATTTGCGGCCGATTCACCTTCTCAATACCCACTGAGCGCGAGATTCTGCGCTGAAAAAAAAAAAACAGAGCAATGTCACGCAGCCGGGGCAATTCATTCCCTTATTTCTCTTGCTAAGTTTCCACATATTGAAGGCTTTTAGGATAAATTGTTTTTTGCAACCTTGCTTTTATTTTCCGAGTTTTGCACTGTTGTAGGCTACGTATATGCTCCAAAGATCTATCATAATCTCGTACTTTCTGGTTCAGTTTCCGCCGCAGCTGAAACCAGGTAACATTTAGACATCGTTTCTGCAGCGTGACTGGTGAACAGGCGACAACAGACAAAGCACAACTTCTCGCTGACAGTTGGTTACACCGTCGATGACTACGAAATCCTTACGAAAGCCGCCGCAACCCTCCCTTCGCTCTCTTTATTGTTTCGACAGCGAAGCGAAGGACCCACCTTTATTTCGAAAAGAGGCGCTGTTGGTTTTGTGAGTTCAACACGACAATCATGCCTCTGAGAGAACAAGGTACCCTGCAACATTTCAATGTTTTTTTTTCTTTTCTTTCATAACATCCCTTATTCAATGGATAGTAAGATCTCGCTCACGTCTCCCCTTTCCACCGATTCCTCCTTGTCTTGCAGTTCTTACTCATTTCCAGAATACAAGGTATTTTCCGAAGAACATCGTCAGGTGCACAAGAATGAGTAGACTATTTCGTATAACCTGGCCACATGCTCCTCTTCTGACGTGATGAAATAACGAAACCCAGCATAAAGTTTTATATCGAATAGAGTATTATTTTTGCCTGCTTTCCACCGCTGAACCCCATTGAGCCTTTTTGACGTTCACACTGCATCAAGACTGAGCCCTCCTGAAAAATGATTAAGCCAAAATGTTGACCTTCCGCGGTTGTAGAAAGGTAATAACACGCGCCAAACTACGGCTGTGAAACGTGACAAAAACACTGCAGACACACAACGGGAGGGGGTTCTGTCTGTCCTCACAAAAAAATAACCTAAATTAAACGTGGCAAGCTTACCAGTAATCAAAATAACTAGTTGAAAAGGTGGGCGACTGCAAGGGGACCTACTTTCGCCACTTACAAACCTGAGAATGGGTTGCAGTCAAAGGTTAACAAACCGACAGTTTACGCAGCAGAAAACATACCGCGACTATCACGATTCGCCTTAATAAGCGCAGCTGTTAAGGTGTTTTGATTTTTTGGTATACTAAAGCAAAGAATTTGACAGAGACATGAGTGTATATACAGTTACAGACTGCTATTTTAGGGTGCAGCTTTAAGTGATCGTTTCCTGCGGTTGAGCGGTGTCGTAACGCAGCGAACGTGAGGCAGAGTGGGCGATGAAAGAGGGCTTACGCGGAGCGTAGCGGAGAATGAAATGGTGATTGCGGAGGGAACGCGTGGATAATCTTAGGAGGAGATAAACGAGGAACACAGCGCCGCATGAGCGGAGGTTTGTCTGCGGCGGCTAAGAGGTGGCGCCAGCGTAGTGCGCCGCCAGTCGTCCTTTTGCGGATGCAGTCTTGTCTGCGGCGACTGCTCTGAAACGTGCCCACGCATCACCTTCGCCCAAAATCGGCCGACCTCCCGATTAGTGAGCCAATATCGAGGTATCGCTCGGCGGCGCCTGTATTTCTTTCCTTGCATCTCAAAGTTTTATTTTATTTATTTTTTATTCATTTCGAATACTGTTAGCCCTTTTCGGGCTGGTACAGGGTGGGAGGATAGACACATTTTGTCAACACATCAAGCAATGAAACAAAATAAACACATCACGAGAGGTACATTTCCAACTTTCGTTCAAATGATGAACAAGACATGAACAAGAGACGAACTAGGCCCTTACGCCCGCGGATTTCTTGACTAAGCTCTGTTTTTTCTACGTATAAACCTCGCCCAGTGAGCTAGGCACGCAAGTTCACATGTCTATTTAGGCCTGTGCGGAATGGCCCATCGTTATGCCTAAACCATCACATGGTTCGTGCATAACGAGGAGGCTGAAGGTTTGTACATTTCTGACGACAGTGCACGAACATTGTCCCGCTGGTTTATGTGCACGCATGAAAAGAAAATACAGCGGCATTGGACACAGGGAATAACGACCTGCGCAGCCGTAAAAATCTGTTCAGGGAATCGGGAACGTATACCGATGGCTTACAAACAAAGGGTGCGCATGGTGCGCGTTCCCAAAATGGAAGAACGAAAAGAAGGAAAAAAAAAAAAAAAACGGGCGCGTTATGACCGTCCCCTTGCACGTAAAAGAAAGGTCCCGCTCGTGTACATAATCGGAGCACGTCCATAAAGACACGACCGAGGGATGAACCAAAAGCAACAGCGAGGAAAACAAAAGAGAAAAAATAAAAGGCCGAGTGCGAAACGTGCGAGCGGAAATCGTCCGCAACTTTCAGTCACGCCATGCTTTCTTTTGTCTTCCCGAGCTTTCGCATTCGTCGAACCATTTTCTTTCTTTTGTCCGGCGTCAGTCTTTGACGCTAATTAAACGAATGCGAAGAGGCCCGTTATCACCTAACGACGAGCACACATTTGAACGGCGTTTATCGACAATTAGCAAGCGACGCCAGAAAAAGAAAGCAAAAAAAAAAAAAAACAAAAGCGAGAAGGGGGAACAAACGAGTCAGAGTCGAAAGAAACGGCATCGGCGTTGTCGTATGCTTTACAACAGAATCCCTTTGATGGCCAGGACCACGCGTCTGCCACATTATAACTAACACTTTACGAGTCTTCCGTTTACTCAGCGTACCGGCCGCTCATTCCGTCTTGTTCTGTGCCTTTTTTTATTATTTTTCAATCCGCTGAATCGCCTTTTTTGCACTTTGTGTCATGCAGTGCTCCCTTAGAGCTAGCCAAGGCTAATCAAAAGGCAGTGCCAAAAAGCCTGTCTTGTACACAAAAGCAAAAACAGGGAACATTGCTTCTTCCGTTCTCGCGCGCCGCGAGAAAAAAGCAGAAGAGGGGAGGAGGGGTGATAAGAGGAGCCGATGTACGGTCAATGCGCCCTGCAGTATTCGAACGATCGTTCAACGTTAGGGCACCATTTGTTCTTCGGATTTACGCAGCGCCATTTTGGTCCGTTGTTTTCCCACAAATATCGTCGCACTCATTTGGAGGCGCGAGCTTGCTTACCCCTTCACCGATTGTAAGCGGCGCCATCAATAAACAATGTGGCCGCTCCCAAGCGCACAAATGTTTGGGGGCGCGTTTTCGGAGGGTAATAACGACACTGTGTTTGCAAAAGAAGCGAAAGTTTATTCTATTTTGGTCTTTTTTTGTTACGTCAGATTCCCGAAAGAGAAGAAAGAAATCGGAAGAAGAAAACGCGGGGATATGCGGGGGAAGATAACACGAGAGGACGCAAGAAAACAAGAGGTTCTGCCCTCATAGAAAATGCGAGTTTGCTGCGAGTTTTGGCGACCATTTACCAACACTGGCACCAGTGTTATAGGTCGCTAGCGAGCAAATGTACAGAAGAAAAAAAAGTCTGATGAGACAGCACGGGATCAGGCATAATAAATACATTGAGTGTTCGCGTGATTTCCTTTGTCACGCTCTCGACGCCGTCGGCAACTGTTTGGACGCCTGGGCGAGAACGACAGATGAATTTTCATTGTTCTTGTTTCGTTTCGTTCCCTGTTTTGCACATAATCAAGGGGGAGGAGAAATTCCGACGAGCGTGGCGCTTGTGGCACAACCGACCCAGCATTTGTTGGTAATAGTTTGCGCTCACAAGCTCCCCCCCACCTTCTTTTTTGCCTTGTTGAATCGCTGGTTCGTTCGGGCGGGTTCCAGGCGGACATCCGATGGCGACGAGGTATTTCCGGCAGGCGATTTGCGAATCAACTGTTGGGGCTTCGTCCAACGGTGCGAGCTTAAGGAGACTCTTGTTTGTCGTTCGCTAATTTTGTTTGTGTGCGGGCTGTTGTTTGCCTCCTTTTTAGCCCCGCACGTTCCGTTTACCGCATTGGAAATAAAGGATGTGGCGCAACCAAAATCGGCCCGGGGGACCGATTGCTAAAGGCGAATGGCTGTCATTAATAACGGGCTCGGTTAAACGACAACAGGATATTCCCCGCAGCTTGCTGATGACCAAAGCATCCTCTGTTGTTGCTTTCCTGCAGGAATAAAAACAAAATGACAATTAGTATGACATGAAAAAAGAAGCTGATTCCTAACACTTCCTCTTCTTGTTCGGCAGGGCATTCGGAGTGCTGGGTCGCTAACAGGATTTCATATCCGTTTGTTTTTTTCACTGTCCTAATGGCAGGCGCAACCACGCTTGGCTCTTTACTTTCCTGGCCCCTTGGTTTGTTCGATTGTTGCACACACAGCACTACATGGCACGCACGGTTCGCGAATGACCATTTCATTTGTTTTCGTCCTTATTCTCTGACTTCTAGCTAACGCAAGAGTCTGTATAGAAAAGGTGCTTATGATGCCAACTTATTTCTCTTTGAGTAATTACTTCATACTATATTAAAATATATATCTTTTTACAAGGAACTGCGTAGCTTGAAAAACCATGATATTTTGCTTGTCCTAGTGCGTAACTTCTATTCACAAACGTTCTTCTGACAGGGTCAGGTTTCTGCCTATATGTAAGCTTGTCGTTTCTATGTTTCTTTTGTCTATTTGTGTAAGCTTTGCCGTCTCTGGCTGGGGATGGAATTCACAAATGCTTACTCATACTTAATAGGAATGGCAGCAAGTGAGGAGTGCGAAACGTGCGGCACGCCGAAGACGATACGCCACGTTTTATGCGAGTGCCCATGCTACTCGCCTGAAAGAAAGAAGCTGTCGTTAGCACTGAGGAACCTGGACTCTCGGCGGCCATTCTCGGAGGGGAAGATTCTGTGTCACTGGTCTTCTCTGTCGTCCGCTCAGAAGGCGACTAAGGAACTCTTACGCTTTCTACGGGCGAAACTCGAGCTTTAGAGTATAGACTGAAAGCCTACAGTGGCAATCCCTGAACTTGAACATTTAGTGCTTCAGCGCTTGGCACACCTGTCTGCTCCCATTTTTCGTCATTCTTTCCCTTCTCTTTTTGCCTATGTATCCTTTGCCAGGTGCAGGATGGCAAACTAGGCTCTAGCCAGGTCAAGTTTCCTTCCTTCCTTCCTTCTACATCCTTCCTTGCTTCCTTATTGCCTTCATTGTGGCGTGATTGTTAACTACAACTTTCTAGAGTATATATGTTTTGAGTTTACAGTGTTTTAACTCGTTCCGTGTTGTCTTTCAATTTGTATACATTCTTCATGAATTTTGCTCCAAACGTGAGTTTTGCTCCAGCTGAATTCCTCACGTTTGTAAACTCTATTCGGTTACTCCTCAATGCCTTTCGCGGGTTTGTAAGTTTGTTTTCGTGTTTTTAGATCGTTCGTCACCAGCTTATCGCATGAGACAGTGCGCCAGTACCATGATCGTCTGGTTGTTCCTGGGCACTCTAACAAATACTGATTGACTGATTGATTATATTATATTATATTATATTGTATTGTATTGTATTGTATTATATTATATTATATTATATTATATTATATTATATTATATTATATTATATTATATTATATTATATTATATTATATTATATTATATTATAATATATTAAATGCTAAAATTAGTTTGTCACCGTTTCAGTAACGCTATATGCACTTGACTACGTTCACCTGTCCCCAATAACGCTCTGTACAACTCCACTGCCGGAGGCTTTTAAATTCCATATTAGTTTGCAGTGCTCCAATAAAAACATCAGGAAATTCTCTCTCCCAGCACATTGTGTCATGTTTCTGGCGAGAAAAGTATTAAGGGTATAAAAAAGTACACCATTGTCAGTATACGGTGTTGGATTGTATTGGGAAAACGTTTACTAAGGCTGCAGTAATAAATTTCTGAAATATCTACAGTGGTGCAGAAAAAAAAACTAATTAAAACTAAGGACGAACAAGACAACAGCTGTACTATTTCGAGAGAAAAACAAAATTGTACGTGGTGCTATTCAACTTGTGTATACAAAAATACAATCAGTGACATTGTCTCAATCATGAATACTTAGCCCTAGTCTTTCCAGAAAGAGCTCGGATTTACAAATTGACACCGTGCGCACCAAAATGAATAAAATATACGGTGTAATATGTAAACACAGGTACTCTCTTCCAACGGGAGTGGAGCTAGTTGTATAGAAAGCTTTTCTGCTTCCAGCCATAATATAGTGTCATACTCTATGCGGAAGAACAACAATGAAAGGGTATTTTAAAGTTACTGGTGGCACAAAACCAATTTTTTTATGGTATGCGCACACAGAACAATATTTTACAAAGTATCATGTACTCAAAGTTACTTCATTATACTCCTCTTGAGGTTGCTGTGCATCTACAAGATTGAACTGTCAAGAAACAATCAGTCATTCATTTCTATGCTTCAACTCACACGTCATGCCACTTCTTATAATTAGGTCGACATGTTTTCGGTGTTTATTTTTCTTGAAAATCCGCAGTTGTTTGTCGGAGTATATATTTTTGGTGGAAATTCGGCGTTAATCGGACTTTGTTTCTCGTAAATCCCCAATTCTCCGAAGTTCGAAGTTTTGCATTATTCTCAAAACCCCATCAATTCATATCTGAATACTAAACATCAAAACACACGAAGCACATTTCATTTTTTCTAGAAAGTTTGGATGCACAAAAACATATACGCAGAAGCGAAATACTTGAACACAAAACACCTGTACTTGTGCGTGTAACAACCTTAGCTTATTAATTGTAAAACGCTCAAGCATACCTTGCGACGTTGCTTTCATTGATCGGAGCGCGCTCGTTTAGATTGACAACTCTCAGCTTTGAAAATGCCCTTTCGACGTTAGCGCCAGAAACAGGAAGCGCCAGAAGACGCAGCGCGCCGCGAGAAAGCACTGGCCACTCGATATTGTGAAGTCTCCAAAATGACAGGGGTTCAACAATGTTACATATTTCATAGCACTGATGGTTCGCAAAATCACTCAGGAGCTGGCTCATGTCGTCAGTTTCAAGAAGCACTAATTGAAAAATAGGCGCATATGTTTCGAACGCACCGGGAAGCTCATGCATCACGTTTGGATTCACAATTATCCAATACCAAAACGATTCTTTGGTGTACTGGAGTTGATCGCACAGGTTCTTCTCAGATGTCTGCCTCCAGTTTTCGGCGACAGCAGCGTAGTATTCGTGGAAGTCTGCGACAGTCGTTGAGCGGTCATTCTCGTCAAGGAGGTCCAACATACTTGTGACATCTGATGGGAAGACCTCGGTTGGATCACGCCCTTGTCTGATGAGCGCGTGCAAACGAACGCCAGTATGGGATAAACTTGGTGTACCAGGGTACTCTCTGCCTCAAGTTCCTTAATGATTGAGAGCACGGCGCACGAATTGGTCTTCAGAAACCTCATCTTAACGAGCAAGTCGTGCACAGCTTCAGACGATAAAATAAGACTCGTGAGCTTATCACACTTCGTTCCCTTGGCTTCGTCGCTTCTCAAGGAAGGCAAAATGGCGCGCCAGTAGTCCAAAAAAAATGGCAGCATCTCCACTACATGGATGATGGTGAGGATGCGGAGTACGGGGACTCGAAATGACTTCCAAGTTGCGCCCCGAGTGACATCCGATTTGCGCCCCGACCGTCATTCGATTTGAGCCGTAAGCGTCACCTTGATTATTGTCTAAATGAAACTGCAACTCACGGCTCGAATCGAATTTCGCTTGATTTTCGCTTGATGGTGGTGTGCGCACGGATGTACGCGGACGGACATTGGGAGGTCCTAAGGTACTCCACACCGTTACAGGCGAGGGAGTAAGCCGTTTGACGCTCGGGTACTAACTCACGGTCGTATCCCAATGGGTGAGACGACTGGCACTAACTCTGTCTGGTCTACCAACTCGCCGCGGTGGCTCAGTGTCTAATGCTTTGCGCTGCTGAGCACGAGGTCGCGGGTTCGATTCCCGGCCGCGGCGGCCGCTTTTCTGATGGAGGCGAAAAGCAAAAACACCCGTGTGTACGAGATATCGGCGCACGTTAAAGATCCCCTGGCGGTCAAAATTAATCCGGAGCCCTCCACTACGGCGCGCCTCATCGCCTGCGCTGCGTCGGCGCGTTAAAACCCTACAATCAATAAATCTGGTCTACCAGACACAGGCTCGAATCCTGTCGGTGCCTGTGTGATGTTTCGCGATTGTAAATGCTATGCGCACGGACGCGGACGGACATTGTGCGATCCTAAAGGCACTCCGCACCTAATATCTTCTAGAGCTCCATAAAAAGAGAGCCACCTCGATGGACATCCGGTTTTCAGCGACTTGATGGTCATGCACATGGCTAAGCACACAAGATCACGCTCCCGCGACGACTTCAACAGGGCAGGAAAGTGCACCACAAAATCGTGAACTACGTTCAATGAGCTCGCCCTGATTCCATCCTCCAGAGCGTTGTTGCGTGCGGGATGTGCGGGATGGTGCGGGATGTCATTCGCATCTTCTCTCTTTGAGCGGGCCCGAGTGATGAATTCTTCCAGCGAACTTTGCTGTGGCGAGTTGCCTGTGAGATAGGAATAACAAGACGATGTGAACAAATCGGACTACGGCCATGCAAGTCTGTTTAGACCCTGTCATAGAAGTAAGCGTGCACGACGAAACCTCATGAAACTGTATGAAGCATGCTGCATTCACTCTCACATAGTCGTAAATTCAAAGCACCGACAGTTCAGCAAGGACTCACCTTTGTCTGGACGGCACTTCTTCATACGGACGGGGGCGCTGTGATTGTAAATGCTCCAGAATTCTTACGGCGCCTTGCCGTTGGCAATGCTGTCACACGACAAAGCTTGCAAACAATGACTCCTTCAGAGGACGTTGACTCTTCAAAATCACTATACTCCTTTACGTGGTCGCTGCAAAGCTTTCCTTTCCTTCCCATTTTGCTTGCCCGAAATTTCTGTTGACGCGCTACAGAAATGCGTCAAGTGAGCACGCCACGCTTTACGCCAGCAGGCTTTCCGCGCTTGACCCTCCCTGCCGTGGCCGTCTGAAACTGTTCTCTGTCGCGCACGCATGCGAGACAGAGCAGACCAATTACAGACACCCACTACGCCGCGCGGCTGCAACCGAAATCTCTTGAAGGTGGCAGCGGCAGCAGCGCGCGGCGAAGCCCGGGGCCCGTATATACGATAATGCCTGGACGCCCTAGCGCCGCTGTCGCCTGGCGCACCTTAGTGTCGTCAGGGACCGTGTATAAAGATGCCGTCTCGTGCTCCCGGGGACCGGACCCTACATTGGTTGACCTGCTGACGTGTCTCGCTTCGTGCGCGACAGTGCCGTTATTAAATGTGCGGTGGGTGCGGTCTCCGAGATACTGTCGACGCGCGGTAAACTTGAAAATCGGTCAAACCAGAAGATGTATCAATGAGCGCTTACAACTTGCCCTTTTGATGAAGAACGGAACCAGGTAATTTTGGCACTTGAAATCGGACTTTATCGGATAAATACGAATTGTAAAAAATTTTACCGGTGAATGTTTGTCGGATTTTTTCGGATAAAACCGCAAACACGGAGACCTACTTATAATGTAAGCCAAGCGCCTGGCGTGGAAATTGTCTTTTTACCGAACAGCGTACCACTTGCACTCATTGTGCTTTATTTAACCATTCTATTTAAATCGTCTTGAAAGAAATACTTTCTGCTTTGAAAAAATTACAAAGAAACAACTGACTAGTGTTCAGGACCTTTTCGACTCTCCCTGAATCATCATGCTGAGTGTGCATAAAAATATTTATATAGTACCAGGGGCGTAGCCAGGAATTTTTTTCGGGGGAGGGGGGGGGGCGCGGTCGACCAAAACATGGGGGGGGGGGAATCATGTAGGCAAGGCTTCTTGTGCGTTGTTTTTCAAACGAAGCTTGGAATAACTGACTTCAACATGCGATTTGTGTATGCTGAACGCTAACAGTAAAGCGCACCTTAAGAAGCTTAGATGATGATGATGACCTAAATTCCCGTTCGCGGTCTATGGGTAGGCCACGGGTGATTCGTTTGTCCGTAGAGCAGGCGGTTATGCGGGCACGCGCTCCTGAGCGTGATCATGAGTGTGCTCGTGAGTGGCGCGCGGTCCCCGAAGTTCGTCAGGCGGAAGGGGAGGCCAACACTCGGTGTATATTATCAAGATCCACGTGTTCTAGATTTTCCTTTAGGAAAGGGACTAATAAGTGTTTTTATCAGCTATGAAGTGGAGTCGAGCACGATTTGAAGGTTACCGCGCCAGCATCGAGCGACCAAGCGTGTCACCGGCATCGTAGGCCGGTGGCACGCTTGGGCAAGAGTGGCAAGAGTACGAAATCTGGAATTTCATGGATCAGAAACTAAACCATAGGCCGCCTACGGTTTCATTTCGGAACCATGAAAATAAACCTTTCACACTCTTCTCTCCCTTGTTGGCTGTTCCAGGCTACAACAATAGTCCGCATGACTGACTTGCCACCCTTTGGGTTTCCAGCTTCACATTCGTTGTTATCAAACACTGACTTGGTTGCATTTTATCTACGCCGACGATAACGAAACTGGCATGGAAGATTTGCTAAAGCTGGTGTTCTGTCTGCTTCCTTTGAGAGAAGAGAGAAAGAACAACATCTTTATTGGCCGGCTAAATTAGTCGCAGATACCAGCCTCCTGTAGGGGAGGCAGCATCTATGACTGCTGGCGTTGGAGGGCCTCCATCGCGAACTGGACGGCTCCCCGTTGAGAGTCTAAGTCTTCCTTGCCCACTGCACGAGCAAGATGGGGTGGAAGCACGTCTGTTGGGTCCGGAGTCACAGCACATGTCCATAGCATGTGCGCCCAGTGACGGCGAGATTGAGGCATCCCTGCAGCAAGCCATCGACGTCGTTGAAGACCAACTGCAAGGCACGGGCCTCCAGTGCTCCCCAGCCAAGTCAGAACTGCTCCCACTACTGCCACGCCGCAAGTTCAGATCCGACAGCGCACCTGACATACAGCTCCATGCTGGTGACGGTACTACCATCCCAAGAGTCAGCACCTTGCGTGTCCTGGGCCTCCACATCGAAGAGCTACGCTACAACGGCCACACTGTTAAGCTACTGGATTCGAAGGTCTCCAGAGCCATAAGCTTAATTAAGAAGATTTCAACCAAATACGCTGGCATGAGAGAGCACAACCTGCTCAAACTCGTTCAGTCTTTCGCCATCAGCCACCTGGCCTATGTCGCGGCCTTTCATTACTGGACCGACCTCGAGCGCAGAAAGCTGGAGGCGCTCATACGCAAGGCACACAGAGCTGCACTTGGTCTTTAAAACCACACTAATAACGAACGGCTCCTTGAGCTAGGCGTGCGTAATACACTAGGCGAGATAGTCGAGGCGCAGCAAACCGCGCAGCTTACACGTCTCGCGCAGACCCGAACGGGCAGGGCTTCATTTGAAAGAGTAGCTTTGCCGCGATAACCTTCGTCACATGTGCGGCACATTCGTATATTATTGCGGTGAAGCTAGCAAGCTAGCAAACGTGCGTCTAGTTCCTTAAGCAATCGCCTTTTTGTTATTTTTTGTGCTATAACGTGAATAGTAAACTTACGCTTAGCAGAACACCTTATTGCACAGCCGTTGAATGTTGAGCTTATTGCACGTTTCTTAAATTTCATTCTATTTCTAACCGTTAAATCGAACAGACATGGCTTCAGTAAAATTCTGGTTAAGCAAATGCAGAATGCTGATTCTAACTAAGAGGGAGGTCAAGGAAACAACAGAATAGTGCCAAAAAGACAAAGCTCCGCAATAAAGAGAATTGTGCAGTTTTGTTGATGTGAAGGAAATACAGGATGTGCAGAGCAATGTTTTTCATTCACCAGAAATTATGGAACTGCAATAGTCAATGAAATGCGATGTCGGTAGAAAAATAAACATATCAAGGATTGATAATTGATTTGATTGATTGATTGTAGGGTTTAACACGCCGACGCAACGCAGGCGATGAGGCGCGCCGTAGTGGAGGGCTCTGGATGAATTTTGACCACCTGGGGATCTTTACCGTGCGCCGAAATATCGTACACGCGGGCGTTTTTGCTTTTCGCCTCCATCAGAAAAGCGGCCGCCGCGGCCGGGAATCGAACCCGCGACCTTGTGCTCAGCAGCGCAACGCCTTAGCCACTGAGCCACCGCGGCGGGTATGAAGGATTGATAGTTGACTCAACAAAATACAGTGACATTCTCTGTCGTGTTATCACACTTCGTACCAGTGTAAAGAGAAGGACTGACACCCTAAAGTCTAGACCACATGTATGCCTATATGACCGTGCTGTTCCGCCAGCGAAACAGCGGGACTGCCTCGATCGGCTCGCGGCAGGTTCCCCGCGCAGCCCGGTGTATCCGGCACGAAATGCAGCCGGTCTGTTGACATGTACGCCATCTGGAGCGGGCACAGGTACCAGACATTGACGCAGCCCTTGTTTTCAGCTTTATATGAACAAGAATGTCCTTAAAGCTGCAGGTTCCACGCCTGCAGGCGACATCAGGTGGTTTTTCAGGCTCCTTGAACCGCACCCCAGCCTGGCACGAAACATTTCGAGGGGGGGGGGCACGGGCCCGGTGTGACCCCTCCCCCCTCCCTGGCTACGCCCCTGTATAGTACCAGCTTCTACGGACAGCAATTCCCTTTGCTGTGTCTTATATGCTTTATGCTATGCTCTTTCTGCTCTATGCTTAGTTCTTATTATGTCTGTGTTAATTTTGGGGGGTTGGTGCAAGTGCATTTTCGTAACTTCTTTTTATCTTTCTGAGCAAAAAGCATATTAAGTATATGTGGCAATTGTGGTTTGACCAATTAGATTCGACGCATCTCTTTAAAGGGAAGCTGAAGCGCTTTCCAAAAAAATTGAGTTAGATTAACAGTTCTGTAGTTTCTTGCGCGCTGATTCCGAATATCACATTGAAATTTATCGTACACTAGTCCAAGTGGCATTTATCTTACAAAAAGCGCGGCCCCCTTTGAAAGACGCGCGCTTTTCGTCTTTTGACGCCCCTGATTGGTTGCGCCCGTCATGACGTCAAAGGAGGACACCCTTCGGCCGCGCGGGTTGTCGGAAGCATTGCGAACGATCGCACGGTTGCCTTTGCGGCAATTTAGCTTGCAGTTTAATTTTCGCACATGACTGGAAGTTTGTTTTATATATTTCCCGTGCTGTTGGTTCAATTATCTTGGAGCTTAAATCTGCTTTACACAACAGAGAACCCCAAAGCAGTGACTGGGACGTCGACTAGTGGGTTCCATCAAAATATTTTTGAATTAGGCAACCAGCATAGGGGGATTTTATACCTTATGTTAAATTAGGTACTGCCTTAACCGTTTCTTATTATACACAAAACCATTTATGCCGAAGATTAATGGGCGTTTTATAAACAATCTACCAGCGAAAAGCACGTACGTGCACTGCGCGAAAAAATAGCGTTCATGCGCTGTAAACGTATATGCGAGACACATCTTGCCGGTACACGCATAAACGAACAAGCAGACTCTGCTTCCGCATTTCCTTTGTTCGTTGTCGCCCACCCCAGCCCCGTTACTCATCCCCGTACACAGACTCACACGCGCGCGCCATTTCGGCAGCGGCGCTACGGCGCCTCCGCGATTGCTAGCTGCACTTCGATGAGTGGCGTCTTACTGCTCCACATGCATTTATTCTAAAAACACTGCAGCATACTAGTGTCTGCTCAGCATTATTGGCTGTAGTAGGGCTTGATTTTCGCTTGTGCGTTGCGCATTCTGCTACAATATTACGGCCACCTCGTTATAATTAACAGTCCAGTCGGACAAGGCAGTTACGTTGTAGTTACGTTACTTTAGGTAACAATCACCAAACGTTTGTGATAATGAATCGTTGGCCTGTTTCAGCATTTCTAGATTTTAGCATTTACCGCGCTAGTCGGACAGAGGCCGTATATTTACTCTTCGCTCCTAATATTTTAGTATCATCATTATATATATCACCGACTATCACTGGAGCACACTTGAGGTTCAGTGACAACAAGGGCTTGCCAGGTTATAATATGCAGCCACACGGAATCTTGGGCAAAAAATTAGGCCCCCGCAGTCAACACAAATTATGGCACGGTGGTGGTTCGGAGTGGTGTTTTTTTTTTAATTCCAGACAAACATCACCTTATCGTGATATGTATACTTGCAAAATAAGTAATCTGGTTGTCTTGGTTCTTTTACTTTGTAGGAATACTGTTTACCTCTTAGCCGGGAGAGAACTTCTATCAGGATTGGCCCCTTGTTTTAGTTTCGCCAAAAAATTGTTGTTTTGAACACTGTCATGAGCCCATAGGGAAAGAAAACCGACGCGTTTAACGAAACAAGTATTTCCTGAACAAATGCGACTTGGTTTCTGGAATGGAACGAAACGTCCCCGGCCAAAGTACAGCAGTATTCCCCATCCTTCCTATATCTAGAATCTAATGTGAACATTCACGTCCGTCGCATCAAAAAAAAAAAACGCATTAGAGCGGTTTACAAAGTATTTAACGTAGTGTAGTATATTCTCTGTCATCAAGCACAGCCACCTCGGCTGTCGCTTCCGTATGTTATCAAGCATCCCGGCGTGGCATTATTCTGCTTAGGAATACGGCATGATAACGTATGCCTCGTTTGGCGTTTGTGCATACTTTTTGAACACGAAAATTGTACAAATGAGTGCCATCAACCACAACAACAACAAGTATCATTCACAAGGAGACACGGCGAAAAGAGCATGGCCGAGGCGGCCGATCCGGCCGGAAGTCCAGGTATGACGTTTTTCAGCCGGTTTTCACCCGCGCTCTTCGGTCTTCCGGCATCGCGCGGCGACATGGGGGCGGGGCATCGGGCCAAATTTGTTTGCTCATTGCGCCGCTTCTATTGCATGTATTGCGAAAATATTTCGTACACGGGAACTATTCAATGTGCACTTGCTGCTAGTCAACTTTTTTTTTAAATTCTAAAACCGCTTCACCTTCCCTTTAACTCGCCTTGTCCCTTTGGCGTCTTCCGTCGTCCGTAGTCCGCATCCCTTCCCCATTCTCCTCGCCGCACCAGCTGCGCGCTAACGCCTCTCTCACCGCAGCGCCATCTGCGTGTTAGCGCTCGCTCCCGTCGCCGTGCCAGCTGTGCGTCAGCGCGCGTTAGCTCGGTTAAGCATCTAACACATGCGCATGCGCTGCTCTCTCTCATTCCCCTCCGCGTTAACGCGCGGTACATATAAACGCGGTAACTGCGCCGCTCCGCTCAGTCGTTCTGCCACTCCGATGACCACCGATGATTTGAATGGAAACTAACAGGCCTGCTATCGCGATGGTCGGCGCAACCATACGTAATATAATGGAAACAACAACAAATTGTCACGCTAAATGAAAAAAAAAACATAACGGAAACGCAACGGAAACCCCACGATGCGTCGCATCTACCCATGGTTCCCCACGCGGGAAGATGGTGTAAATGTTTATAAAGTGAGAGCCATGCCGCCTCGTTGGATGTACAGGGTCTTTAAGCTGCGTTGTTTGCAGCTTTTTCCCATGCGTCCTCTGTCGTTCTCTATCGCAGCAAGAAAGAAATAAAGTTTCATTTCATTGCATTTCGTGATATGTTTCGCCGAGAAGCGTACGAACGTAAACATGCTCAGGTTCAAATTTGTCACAGGAGCCACGTGTATGCGTCACATTTTGAATTAAATTATACCGCGTTTGTCCTGCAAAAAACACTATTATGGGGCTGCATTTCACTTCTGTCTTAGTATACAGTACAACTGTAAAAATGGTGGGCAGCTCGATTCACTGCGAGGCTTTCCAGCGAATTTAAAGTAGGCTTGCCTCCGAAAAACGACGGCAACGCATGTTTTTTTTTTCGGTTGGTGGCCCCCAGAGATAATTACACCGCTCCTGACATTTGAGACGACTCTTAAACCTCACGGAGTTTCATTCCATTCCCGAATGTTCTGCTTTATTAAAATAGCTCATTAGGAACGTAAGTCTTGTAAAGAGTGACATGGCGCAGCCGCTGCCGGTGGCGTCGGGCGGCCGTATGGGGCCAGTAAAATGGTCGAAAAACGAGCTGTAATTACAGCATCTAAACAAAAATACAGAACGTTTCCCTGTAAGAAAAAGACAGTAAGCCCAACTACGCTTTAACTCGTTTAATCGCCATTTAGAAACATCTTAATTTATTATCGAGCACCAGTTGGTCATGATCGGTATACGACGGCATCGAAGTAGCCGTTGCACGAAGCATTTGCAAAGTTATGAATAAGCTCCCGGCGGCCAATTTGACAAACCTGGCCGCGTAAACGCACCCCACGTGCGCCTGTTTTTCGCGTCGTACAAGAAGAATGGCCGAACCAATAAACTGATTGGTGGGCTAAACCTACCTAAAACATACCACACTATCCTTGCTTAAAAAAAGTATGCGTAGAATTGACCCAAGAGAACATGTTGCAAAAAAAAATTGCTTGTGTTTGCGACAAAACATTTACGCCCACTGGGGCTCGAAACCAGGCCGTTGGCGCGAAAAACCATGATGCTACCTTGAGGCCGCTAAGCCTTTCTTTTCTTTATTGCGTACACCGGGTTATCAGCCGAGACGGTATGTTCTCCGCTGCTATCTAAACGAACCCATTTCTCCGGTATTCAGACGTCCTGGCACATCAGAGGCTTGGAAGAAGAAAACTCCCACCACCTCATCCTAGGTTAACCAGACAAGAAGCCACCTGTCTTCAATAACAGCAGACAAACTCCTATCCCCACAGCACTCTCCCCTATTCTATCTACCCCACTCACTGTCCCTACCTTTGCAAATTCTTTCCATGCCCGGCACAACGTACCAGCAGGTTGGGAGTGCCAATTAACTCCAAACCTCCCCCTTTACCCTTCCCATCTTTTGAGCAGTGGATGGCTCGTCTGGCCGATCCTGATCTTAGACACCAGGAAGAATTGGTAAAGATGGCCAGGACGGCAAGTCAAGTCGCAGCCTGGGTATTCCGGAATAAGGATGCCCTCCACAGAGCGAGTGCCCTGCCATTAGCCCTTACGCTCACCAATAAATGCTTATTCTCTCTCTCTCTCTCTCTCTCTCTCTCTCTCTCTCTCTCTCTCTCTCTCTCTCTCTGTCTCTCTCTCTCTCTGTCTCTCTCTCTTGCCTGCTTGGCCACGAAACGAAACCCACTTTATAGTACACAAGTTAAAAGCTCCAGTCTCTAGTCGGCTGAAGTGGATGGTTCAAAACTTCTATCATGCGCTAGTACATACAGAATGGGTAACCACTCAGGTTCTTCCGGCAGGACTTTACAGACTTCTCTTTTATAAGCAACACTTTCGATGAAATACTGTCGAGCTGTACAAGCGCCCTCGTCTGCACTTTGAACTTCCTTGAGGGATTTCCACATTAGCCATAAACACATAAACAGATGCCATAAGGCGTTAATTTGCAGATTTTTTTTTTCAGGTTCGTTACGCATGACATTCTTTTCCCAAAGTTAGAACACGACAACTTGAGATCCGTCATTCACCAAGGTGTAAAGATGTCGTATGATCAGTGCAAAGCTGTCGTTATTGTGAACAAATAAGTGGGGGAAAGTTTTGATATAATGTCGTTGGTCAAGCAGACGAGTGCCCTACCCCAAAGCCCCTTGTTGTTGGCGACTTAATTATCTTGACCTATTTTGTTTAAAGGTGTACAGTGTTTCTGAGAGAGTGTAGGGATTGCTTTCTAGGGACTGTGGTACAAGTCAGACTGCGTGATTTAACCCCAGACTTTGTTGTTTTAACCTCCGAAATTCGCTGTGTATGTGTGCAAGGTTTCTTGCGCGAAGTGGATACCTTTATGATTTTGAAAGTTAGGTTTTCTTTGGAGTATTTGAATAGTGTACCGCGGAAGCGTTTGTAAAAAGATGTGAGTGATGTGTGTCTACCTGTTCCGGGTTATCGTCAGTAGTATGCAGTAGGTTAAAGAAAAAATGCTCCAAAAAGAGTGAAATGAAGGCTAGTACGTTCATCCGTAAATTTTTCTTCCTCAAGCTTCATTGCCGCACGCCTCCAGTAAAAACCCGGTTACAGGAAAAAGGACTATATGTACACCCGTGTACACTTAACTGTCCTTGTGTAAAATACTTGAAACGACTCGGCACATCTTTCCAGAGTGTTGGGAAGCAGTGTTCCACTGAGACATCCTCCATTGAGGACACTGAGCCGAATAGCGTTGCCGTATTTGCTCAAGAGAAAAAATTGGCCGCGTATCTGCTCCTTTCGTTGCAAATGTCGTCGAAAGACGATAGTCTTTGTAGATATTTGCCAAGGAAATGCCCCTCTTTGCTTTCCCGCTCACCTCTCATGCTGTTCCTGTTCCGTCGCGCTCATCCCAAAGTAAACCCACTAAAGGTTTTTTCAAGGCGATTTAAATTTACCGTGTTTCAATGTTACAGGCGGGGTTCCTCGATGCCAGCGCTGCAGTACGGCGGAGACGCACGTGAATCGAGGCGGCCGACTTCAAGGTTTATAGAACCGCGTTGCCGTGCTCACGTCCGTTCCAAGCAGAACGTGAAACCTAGCTAGTGGAACCTTTCTTTGCTTTTGCCGCGGGATTTCTCATATGCCGCCATGGGGTGGCGCGGGCAACATAACAGCAGGCGGCGGTTTTCTGCAGTAGATGTAGAATATCATTTGCTATCGAAAAGCCAAGCATCCAGGAATTTTTTAATAAAGGAACACTCTAAATATCCCTTGTGTACTATTTTCTGTCTTATATTTGCGTAATGGCATGTTCTTGTTCAATAAAGTTTACAAGTATGAACATATAAACCGGGATTAGACGTTCGCATTTGGCGGTGAGTGTATAAGACTATTGCGCAGTAAGCATTTTACTTCGGCCGGGTGGCTGAATCGAGTTACAGACAGGCAGAGAGACAGACAGAACAGACAGACAGACAGACAAAAAGACCAAACTTCGTGGGTTTAAGTTGCCCAAGAAAGGCTATCGTCTTTAAAAGAACGCTGTCCCAAGCGGGCTCTATTAGACGGCGCTAGTGGGGGCGCGTTTAGGCGGCCAGGTTTGTCAAACGCGCCACGCAGCTATATAAAGGCTTGATTTCTAGGAAAGGAAGCGCGGCATTCCGCTCACCAACAGGTACGCGTAGAATCTCTTTCAAGAGGTCATGGCTTCCTCGCCTTCGATTTGCTACTGCGAGGGATCATTACTGATTCCTCATTTACCGTCGTAATCATCGTAGTGCCCCGAGCGCACGTCCAGCTTCTTTCTCCTCACTTCTTCCGCTTGCTGTTCCTTTAAACGTATAGACTCCGATAGTATATCCTCTGTCGCCTTCTGATCGAGCCTCTTCGCTGGGGGTAGACGGATCTCACAGCAGGCAACTGGCACCTCCTGCGCGGAGCAGAATGAAAGTTCGAGTGGTGATATGGCGTCCCCGTACCTAAGCGAACCGAAATGATACCACGAACAATTATTAACGGGGAAAAAGTCTATAATTTATCTAAAAGAACATTAAAACCTAGGCAGTTAGCGTCAGAACCAGAACAAAATGTCCATCGAGTGCTGGCTGTGTACGCTGCGACGGCCTTGACTTCTTTATGATGCTTTCGCAGCCGGTAGTCTACGCAGCGAGTTCTTTGGCGGATGTATTCAGCGCTGCAGCCCGTCACCTGCGCGCGAAAAGATCTTCTTAGTGCTCAATCACTCAGGTGATGAGCCTATTAACATCCATCGCGGGGCAACGGGGCAGCGGGAACATGTCGGGTAATGCCACCCTCCTGTCGACTAAATATTCAGGAAGGGGGCTATTGGTCGAAGCTGTAGGACGGGAAAACGAACGGCGTTGTCGATAGCAGCCGTTTAAGTTATGTGTTTTTTCTTGCAGGCTTCAGTGCAAACTTGTTCGAAAGGCTCAAAGGTGGATTCTGCCCCTGGAAAGCCGACTTGCACTCCGCTTGCTTGGACTGAACTACAACCTGAGAATTTTTACGAGAAATAATGTTAGTCAAACAATGCTGCGCCCACTGCAGGTAACAGTGTCTGGCTAAAAAATTCAACATGGTGCCCTAAGGAGATCACTATGCTAGCCGGGATAATTTGTTTTCTTTGTCATTATTCTTTATTACACACAATAGGGTAACTTCTGTTAAAATGCCCGTCTAGTTGTAATTATGCCCGGCCAAATACAGATCCAGCTCCCTCTTAGCTTATTTTTCAGACGTCGGTGTGGGTAGGTGATATCGAAATGCATGAGCTTCCCACTGCCTGCATAATTTGTCTAGAAACTAGAGGCATTCGAGTTACAAAATTTTCTTAGGGAATCGAATACGAACATCTAAAAAAATTGTCTCGAATGCGGAATCAAACAGCGTTTTTTTTTTTTTGTTTCAACCTATACTTATAAAAAGAAGTTCCCGATACACTGACTCGCTAACTGACTGAGTTTTCAGCATCCAGGATCCATTAAACCAAACTGCTAGACCTGGAGGCTTACAGGGACACTTAAGTCAAAATACAAGTTGCTCTAGATCGATAGATTAGCTCACCGAGAACGCGAATATGCCACTGTTAGGCGTAGCTTTCTTAAAAGTAAGGTAGAAAATAGCGAGAACGTGAAGGACGGTGCCGCCGCTACTGGATATACCTCGCAACTTGTACCGGAACTGGTTAAAACGTCTGGCTTGCGCAACGTCGTTCCTGGCTGCCGCTGGATGGCTTTACTCGTTCAGACTTGGGGCGGTGGTACCGCTTTTCGAGGAAGTGTGCCCGCTACGCACGAGTGGTTGGTTAGACGCCCACACTCGCGGGGCCTCTACAGTAAAATAGTTTTTTGTACGTGTTGATTTCTGCATATAACAGGTTACAACCATTGCGGCAGAAATAGGGTATACTGTTTATGGTGGTGGAGGAGGGGTTCCGGTGCCCACTTCTTTTTCGAGGTGGGGTGGTCGTGAGGCCGGCTCCGCGAAGAAACGGCCAGGTCGTTCTTTTTCCTTCAAGCATTGAAGATAGGCCGGCCAGAGTCGAAGTGCCTCCGATGGCCTGATGTGCGATGGCGGATCGATTGATTCTTGCAAGGTGCCAGGTCGACGCCAGGTCGACAGTGGGAGCGGAAAGAAATGCAGCACGCGCTGCCTGGTGCACCTTTTCGTTTCTTTAATCAAATTTGGGATCTTTTCCGGAATCCATTGCACGAATCCATTTTATAGCGATTTCTCATAGCCCTCTTCTCGTAGACGACGGACCTTTTTTCCTAAGCTGAGAACGTCGTAGTCTTCTTTGCCTACATGGCAAGTGGTGTACGTGCTTGTGAGTGAGTGTAAACATAGTAGATGCAAGGCGGATCTCGTCATTCTGCTATCCGACTGAGGGCGAGGCAATGAGCTCAAGATTAGTGACAGTGGAAAGTCGCTGAACTAGGGTGATGTGTGACTCAGAATAGTAACGAGCTACGGCGGCGCCTAGTTGAAATTGAGCGGCGGCCCAGTTGGATGATCCCCTCTTGGGCTAGCTTGTATGATAGCTTTCATGTAACCTCTAGCGGCAGCTTTGCATCTTTGGGGATTAGCTGAATTTATGATTTTTTGGTAATGGCATACCATCTACTAAGTAGATAAGTTCCCATGGTGGTGTCAGAGACGAGAGCTGCTTTGGGTTGTCGACGTCGTAGCCCGCGCGATATGACAGCCAGTCACCCTTGAGGAGAGACGGACACGCTGGGCTTGCGATTGCTGCTCGGCCACATCCCGCAGAGCAGTAATCTTGCTGCACTCGTGTAGATCCGCTACTGGGAAGCACTGCGGCAAACCAGTTACCAAGCGTATCGCTTTGCGATTGATTCGCTCAAGCTGAAGGCGTTGAGTCGCGTTCAGAGGCATATATGAATACCCGTAGATAATTTTTTATGATATAAGGGCTAAGGCTATCTGACGAAGCGCAATCTTTTTGATTTCCCATCCACGAGAGGAAGACGTGACACATAAGTTGCAAGGCCTGATGGAAATCGTGCACCATGCTGTGAAGCCAGATTTTAGCTCCTCCATCGTCGTCAATAAGCATGCCGAGTATAGGAATAGTTCGTTTCCGGCAAATGACTGGGTCCCCTAAATGAACGAGGAGAAGACTGCACCGGAGTCAACTCGAAGTCGTGGGGCGTTGATGATGGCTACGTATTCAGTCTTTTTCGGCGAGGTTTTCATGCCACACTTCTTGGTGTATTCATGGACGACATTGAGACCTGTCTGCAGGATCAGTTCTTGCTCCCCAGGGAACCCAGAATTGGTCCACAGCGTTATGTAGTCTACATACGCGGCGTAATTAAGACCGGATATTGACGGCATGCCTGGATGGGAAACCTGCCATGACGATATTAAATATAGCCGGAGATATGACAGCGCCTTGAGGAACGCCGGTTTGGTTCTTCCAGTCCTCCTGGGTACCTCCAGCCATTACTCAAAAGGTTCTGTACGTAAGAAAGGCCTTCACAAAACGATAAAGGTTTCCGCCTGTGTAGGCCTGTAGACCGTTAAATGTGGCCGAGTGGGGTACGAAGTCAAATGCCTTTTTGACGTCTATTCCAACATCCACTACAAGCTGCGCTCTGCCCGGATACTTCAACAAAGCGTCAATACTGATCACGGGTTTCATGAAGAAACACTTTGATTAGTGGTCCGGCGCTAGAAAGGACGTGGGATTTCGGGAAAGCACGACAGATTTGACCAAACTAACCAAACACTCTTAAAAAAATTACTTGGTGGGCTTCACCACAACACTTTAGAACAACCAATCATCGTGACCAAATGTGCCAATTTGGCGAATGACAAGGCCCACCATGCGATTAGAGCAAAATATAGTATACGCGCTGATACAACAGCGCTAGGCGTGCGCCTGTGGTGTAAGCGGTACGTGGTACCGTTGTATTTGGTTGCTTCTATACCGGTATACAGCACCGCTGCCTCGCTTGCTACTAGTTTATCGTGACGCAGACAGCGGCTGCAGTACTGTCAGCGTTACTCTTGATCAGCTTTTTATTAGCGATTTCTCAGCAATTAAGGCACCGAATCAACGATAAAATGGCTATTGGAAGGTCAGACTTTTGTTTCAAACCAATTTGCTGGTTGCGTTCAGTGCGCCTTTAAAATTTCGGAAGCACAATTCTGTCATGGAATAGGGGCTTCACCAGGCTGGATTTTCGGAAATGATACAGTTAACAGACGGAAAGGTGTAAATTGTGTTTTCGAAAATTTGTGGTTATCTCGCTCACCCGTGCAGACATCAAAATACTTTTTGCTGATATATGCAGCCCATAAGATTCTCTAAAAATCCGTTTGAAGGAGCCATGAAGACAAAACACAAGTTTGGTTCATTCAAAAGATTGCTTCGTTAGAATCATAGTCACACCACTTTTAATGTAAGCTGCGCTCAAATAAGCTATATAATTACGAAAAAAGGGAATGACCATGCGACCCACTAGCTCAATTCCCGCAACAGAACCTATGATGTCCTACCATCCCGCTCTGCGATTTGCGGAGGCCAGCAAACGCAAATTAGGCAGAGCTTATAAGCTTGCCTAACGAGCTATTTGCGTCTAAATGTAATGCATATCTATTTACCAGCAGTAAGAATGGTGCGGTAAACAACAAAAGTTACGAAAATACACGTAAAAATAGAAGTACCGATGTGGGCGCACTATGCTTGTTTTACCTGCACAGCAGTCCAGCGCTTTGGAGTTGTCTTATACGACGCTGGCCGATTGGCGTAAGCGACGTTGCCTCACGCGACCCTGTGTGTGAACCATACCCCGTTTCACGAAGCGGCTATTTTCTACCGTAATAGAAACAAGCCAGGTGTAAATACGGTTAAAAACAAAGCAACGGCAGAGGTCTGAGCATGCTAGCGCCATCTGGGAGGTTTGACGGCAGCAAGAGTGCGGAGCCGAATGGCGCAGTAGAAGTTCGTTTGTATACGCGCCGTTATGACTTCGTTGCACACGTCACCAAAACACACTATTTGGCGAAGAATCATTATTTTAACCTAAATTGATTAATTCTCAGTGAATACGGCATCATTTGCTGCCGCGCAAGCGCTGGGGACACTGTAAAACACGAAATCTTTCGAATAAAACAAACTTGCATTTTGTCTTCATGGATCCTTTAAGGGTTTTGCCCTATCCAGCACTAAATGTGCGAATCTGTATTTCGGCGCAAATTGGGTGTTTTTAAAGATGTGCCAATGTATGTTTCACTGATTGATATATGCAATTGGTTTTTGCTGATAAATGTTACTCCTACCAATTAGCAAAACAAATTTTGGAGTATTCTTTCTGCGACGCCTCTAAAAGGGCGAAAACGATTTTTTTTAATATACGCCCTGACGGGCCGGAAAGGTCTAACAGGAGATTTCAACGCCCAGCCAAACTGCTGGTCCTAGAGGCTTCAATTTTCAGGACTACACTCCTATCATGGTGTAGGAGCTCGATATTTTTTAGCCTTTTTTCTTTAAAAATGCGCCCCTGAAAGAATGAAAAGCGCTAAAATATTTTTTTTTCACAAATGTTCTTTTTTACTGCCGGCCTGTTGAGACATGAAGCAGGTTTTTGTTGCTGTAGGTAACCCATACAAATGTCAAAGAACTGTATTACGACCTTTTTCATAGCAGCCACCTAATTGGGAGAATCTGGATTTTGGTAACGTAAGTGTTCTTGCGGATTTTTTGCTAACTATTCAGCACGTTTACATATACAATTCGTTTTTGCTCGCAAACGCTTCCCATACAAATGTCGAAAAATAAATTTGGGGATTTTGTCCTAACGAACATAACAAGAGGCTAGCGGGATATTTTAAATATAATACACCTTAGGAAGTGGTATTCAGTTCAATTTTCGCGCGTTCGAATAGTGCGCACCATCCTTTCGGACTTTCTGCAACCACACGGCTCCCTTGTTATTTATTATAAAACCGTGACAGATGGTTATCTATCAGGAGACTTTTTTTTAGCATTCTAGCTTGGTTGAATTTGTTTCGGGATAGTTTCAATAAAGCGCGAGTTCCAGCCGTTTCGCATAACCACGCGCCTGCAGTAGGAGTCCAAGTATTGGCAATATGCGGGAGTTCCTAACTGCCTACAACCCGTTACAACACCAACTGCTTACAACTGCTTATAACTGCTTACAGTTATGACAAGTAAAAAACACCTAAAAAATGTGTTGTACCAATCACTGTCACTAGTATAGTCTCCCACCCGGACACCGTCGGGTACTACCGCTAGTATCGTATATTTCAAAGCATACAGCGTCGTTTGAAGTGGTCGCTACTCTCAGGTCGAAATATACAGCAGACAAAAGCAAACTAGAATGCGCATTGACGTTTCCTGGTTTGCCCATGTGTACAGTAGCCATTCGGCTGCCTCACAATATAGGTTAGGTTAGGAAGTGCTTTTATAAAACTCAGTATGGTTAGGAAAGCTCACTCGGGCACAGACGCTTCTGATCGCGGCGCACTGCTCAGTCATTCTTTTCTGAATGGTGATGGGCAGGAAAGGAAGTGAGAACACGGGTGAAGTCATAAGGCTTGCCAGCGTGCTACACTGCGGATCAAATTACGCATCTGTCGGTCAACGAAACTCCCCGTCATCGTGTTACGAAAGCGGTCTTTCCATGCAATGAAGCAGAAGAGACGCGAAGTTGATAGGCGACGCGGGAGAAATGGAAAAAAGGGGGATCCCAGGGGAAGTGGGAGGGAAGGGCCTGTGAGAGGGTGGAAAAACACCTAAGAGCAAGAAAACAAAGAGTGGGGGCCCATAGGGAGTAGATGGAATGAAAAATCAATCTCGTCTGCGTACGAGATTGACAGCAAACATAAGGACGCGAGGTCGACTACGGGATGAAAAGAAAAGTGTGAATCTGAATTCAGGGGAGGTGGGCCGGTGCATCCCATCCTGTAAAGGCGGGTCGTCCGGTGCTCTCTGGAAATAAAAGGCGCAGGAAATAGGCTCGGGGGTTGCGTGGCGATTTTGGTTTTTTGTTCACCTCCTGAGTGCACAATTTATAATAGCGTCTCGGTTTTCCTCAGCTTGCAAAAGTAGCCAAAGAGGCTGACAGATAATAGAAAAATTAATGAATGCCATCAAGACCGTAACCAAAAACACTACGTCTTTTAAAAAAATCACTTAAAACTCAAAAGCGTTGTTTGCTAATTGCTAGATCATGTTAGAAGACCTAATTTCAAGCTACAACGACTGCTTGCTCGATGGTGGCGGAAAACAAAACCACCTCTTTGTTCGAGATTTAAAAGCAGCTTAGCGAGGGTGAGGTGATCGAAAGTATTCGTTACCCTCCACTAACGCATACCCAATAGCCCGGTTGTGGCGTTGGAGCGTGCAACCCAAATTTGAATGAGTAGAGCGTAACAGGTGGGATCGTAACTTGTTGGCTTCATTCCTGGCCACCCAACTTGGCTTGAAAACGTCATCGACGTCCTCGCGACATCTCCTGCTACGTAGCCGAGCAAAAATATTGCCGTTGCAAATATTGCCAAGCGATGCAAAAATATTGCCGTTGCTAATTAATGTTGCACCGTTAGGGGGTATGAGAGTGAGGTATACTGCCGGTATGTTGAAACTATGCTCCTGGGAACGTTAGCGTACGGTACGCTTACAAATGACGTTTAAAACTCGTTAAGTAGGGTCACCGAAATCATGACGCTGTCAGGCGCAAATGAAACTACTTCAAGGAAAGATATTACTGTCCTTATGTTGAAGTGTGGGAAAGTGGTGTAACCACACAATGCGATGACAGGGGATGGGGGTGCGTCCCCTGATGCAGCCGAAGCCTCAAATATTCAAATATGCAGCTGCGTGTCGTCGACCACAAAGCAAGTTGTGTTTGCAATCAATGTGAAAGAAGGGGTGATCAACGATGGTGAAGTGCTATTTATTTATTTATTTATTTATTTATTTATTTATTTATTTATTTATTTATTTATTTATTTATTTATTTATTTATTTACGACTACATAGTGCGGACCTTGGCAAGGGGAGGCCCACCAGGAGGGCACCCCAGTTTCCCAAGACGTCACCGCCTTCGACGAGGCCCGCATCGCCCTGGCCCGCATGGTGCAGAGGATGCACCCCGACCCTCGGGTCGTGAGCGGCCAGGCGCCGCGACCATTGCCTGCACGCATTAGCAGGGACGCCCGCTGTCTGCTTCTCCGCATGCGGCTCGACTGCTGCAATGTGGCGGAGCGTTTACACCGACACGGGCGCAAGGACTCTCCTACATGTGCGGACTGTTCCGAACTGGAGACGCTCGAGCACCCTCTCTGCTTCTGCCCCCACCACGCGGGGCCGAGAGCACAGCTCCCCCGAGCCCTCCAGCGTCGAGGCCTTCCGAGCACTGGCATGGAGGACCTTCTGTTCGCGAAGGGGCCTGCGGCAACCCAACGGGAAATCTTTGCCCATCTGCTCCATTACCTGGAGACGACCGGCCTCACGCAGCGGCTGTAGCCCCGTAGTGCACTGACTGGCTGTTGTGCCCCGACTGGCAGCTTTCTAGGACTGACAGCTCTCTTTATAACTCTCTCTCTCTCTCTCTCTCTCTCTCTCTCTCTCTCTCTCTCTCTCTCTCTCTCTCTCTCTCTCTCTCTCTCTCTCTCTCTCTCTCTCTCTCTCTCTATTTATCTATCTATCTATCTCTCTATCTCTCTCTCTACCTTGGCCGTTCACTCCCCCTCTACTTCTCTTCTTGGCACTGGGTTGTATGCAGGTGAGCTCCCTGCCGAGCTCAAAAAAATATCCTTTGCACTTCCTTTCCTTTTCCTTTCTCGCAAACCACAACCACCACCACCACACTGGGTTCCAGCAGGGTGGGCGCAAAGAGTGCATACAATACGACAGCGCTACATCAATTAAAGCCAGAACGCTTGGGGTGGCTAGATTATTCCACTCAATTATGGCGCGTGGAAAAAAAAACCTGATAAGGTCAATTCGCGCAAAGCAGGAAGTAAAGACGTGATGTTAACGGTGCTAGGTAACCCTTGCTGTTAAGGGCGATATAAACAGTTTGGGGCCAAGCGCTGGTTTTTTTACCTCCGAGCAGCGAAATAAAATGTAATCTCAAATCTGAATTGCTTCTTTGAATTTCTGGTAAAGGCATGTCGTTAGTTTTCATTAGTTCAGTGGGTGAATCAATCCGGGAAAATTCGTTGAGAATAAACTGCGCTTGAACTCCGACTCCCACATGGGAACGTATTCATCAATGTTAGATTTCGTATACGGATGACGATGAATGATGATGAGGCGTATAATGACGGCACAAAGTGTGGTGGCGTCGAATCAAGGTGACGGCGGTGACGATAGTGACTGAGGACAATTGCTTGCACCTGCCACTTATGCAGCCGGGATTTCTTCGCAAACACACACACACAAATGAATAGGTTCCCTTAGTGCAAGTTCATCGCTTACGGCACAGCCTACTACGTTAGTTGGTTTGATGTGACTGCTGCCGCATTCCAACCGAGGTGAATTGCAACAAATTCAAAAACAAAGACGTCCAATATAGCAATGACATTACCCCAGAAAGTCAATAAGTTTTTCAGCCTGCTTAATCACGCGGCAGTAAAGGTTATAACTGAGGGGGAGCAAGCAAAAATGATCAGAAGTTACCCAATACGAGTGGCTGTTATTGTTCTATTTGAAGTATGCATGCAACGTACTCGCAAAATAGACATTGTGCTTCTGGATGTTATGAGCTACGTACAGCTGGGTGTGCGCGACAGAACAACTTCATGAAGGCGTCGTAAAGTTTGCGCGACTGCGCACCGGATCTGCCGCCACAACCAACCCGAACTCAAAAGGAGACATCTATCACTCAAAGAAGGTGGTGCCTGAGCTGAGACAGCATTTTTCTCGGATGCATGCCGATCTAAAAGGAAAGCACACGCAAAGGGTAAAGACGAACCCTGTCAGTGCGCTTGAATATAAACGATGGCCTGAGTATACACGCCTTGTGCCGAGCAGTTCCGAACGAAGCCAGTTCGACGGAGTCAATTCCTTGGACACGCTCGAACGCCCTCGGCGAATACTTTGACTGTAACAAACAAACAGGGGAGCAAACAACGAGGAGCGCTTCCAAACAGGCGTCGAACCGAGGAGACAGGCACTTTGCCGACGCCGCTTCGTAAAGATTCGCAGAAAAGGGACGCAAGCCAGTAGAAACATAACACAAGAGGAACGTACATGTTCACCGAGCGTGCGGATGTCGTTCAATGTGTCGCACGTTCGGAAATGTCGCAGGGTTCCTCCTTGAGACAGCCCGAACGCGAAAAATACGGAGACGGGCTGCTGCATTGGCGGCTGCCGCGGCTGGGGGCGAACACAACGGACACGCAGTCTGCACCGCCAGCGTTGCCAGCCGTGTCTTTGCGACATCGGTGCCAATACGAAGTATTGATGTACGTAACCCGCTCCTTTGCATCGTCGATGACGATGTTGGGCACAAGTTTAAGAAGGGGCGCGAGTTCGAATGCACATCGCTTATGGATGCCTTTATAGAGACACGTATTTTGAAGTAAACAAGCTTTGTTCGTGACACGGTAGGTTCTTTTTTCCACCGGCCCAACTTTTTTCCACTCTGCTTTTGAAAGCGTGTGTCAAAAGAAGGCATATGTAGGCCTTGCTAAGCGAAACGGGTGGTAGACTGGAAGGTTCCATGAGACGCAGATGTTTCTTCTTCCGCAAGCGCCTGAGCCTTTACGTCGGGCTTCTATTGGTGCTGTCTGTTGTCCCACGCGTTTGCCTGCATATGTATTCGAACGTGGATGTGAAGTCGTCTTCTTCGGAGTTTTGAGAAGTTTGGCGAAGACGCCGTGTATGTATGAGGCTAAAGGCTCTTTAAGGCTATGGGCGCCTCGCCTTGTGCATTCACGCGCGCTCGTGTTTGAGTACAAAACTGTCGAAGTTGGGTTCTGTTGGACTTCTAAAGGCAGGCGTGTGAAGCTCAGGGCTGACCTCCTGCGTAACGCCTGCTTGTGGAGTGTAAGACCCATGTGCGGCGTTTTAGTTTTGTTGTGCATAAAGCCGCAAAAACGCCGCAGTGAACTCTTCGTTCATTTTTTTTTCTTTTGAAGTTTGAAGAGCTGCAGATGCACGGGTTCTTTTTTCCGTTCTCCGAAATATTTCATGTTCTCTGTTAAATGTAGACTTCAACATTGTTTTCGTCTGGGGGGGGGGGGGATGCCAAGATACAATGGGAAGAGAAAGAGAAAGAGAGACAGACATAACCCGCCGCGTTGGCTCAGTGGCTAAGGCGTTGTGCTGCTGAGCACGAGGACACGGGTTCGATTACCGGCAGCGGTGGTCGGTTTTCTGATGGAGGCGGAAAGCAAAAACGCCCGTGTGCACGAGATTTCGGCGCACGTTAAAGATCCCCAGGTGGTCAAAATTAATCCGGAGCCCTCCACTACGGCGCGCCTCATCGCCTGCGTTGCGTCGGCGCGTTAAACCCCACAATCAATCAATCAATCAATCAATCAATCAATCAATCAATCAATCAATCAATCAATCAATCAATCAATCAATCAATCAGTCAATCAATCAATCAATCAATCAATCAATCAATCAATCAATCAATCAATCAATCAATCAATCAGTGGCTAAGCCGTTTGCTGCTGACCACAAGAGGCCTCGATCTCCCTTCCCCACGGCCGTTTTTCTGAAGTAGATGGAAATCGAGAACGTCCGTGTATCGAGATTTTGATCCACGTTTAATATCACCAGCTGGTTAAAATTAATCCGGAGCCCTGCACTACAGCGCCTCATCGCCTGCGTTGCGTCGGCGCGTTAAACCCTACGACCAATCAATCAGAGACAGACATAAAGAAAGAGAACCCGAGAGGCAGGTGGACAGAGAGAGATAGAGAGAAAGGGAGTGAGGGAGAGAGGAAGGAGGGAGAGAGAGGGATGTCCGGTAGCTATCTGAGCAGCGTCCAGTCTTCTTTCCTACAATTATAGGGAAAGGTAACTAGCAGGAGACATTATGAATCAGAGAAAATAGCTGTAGATCTGAAATCGTCAACGACGAAGATTGAACTTCAGGACTTAACGATAAAGATTTCTTTACCGAAATCACCATCGGCCGAAACTTGTATCGCGAAATCAAGAATTTCGTAAAATCGCTAAACCTTCGCGTCCGTGACGAACTGCTGACGGAATACGAACTTTGTTCGTTAATATCGGAAATTCGTGAAATGCAGTTTTGTAAAATTTAGGTTCGACTGTGCACTTATTCAAGTACGCGTGCGCTTCTGAATGCAAGGGCAAATGCAAAATTATGTTATTTGGGCTCGAGGTTGCGCTACTTTCGCGTTTACTGGTTATTAGGGTGAGCAATAAATACTGCACGTCGGCAAAATTTCCCGCCATCGATACGTCAACGGAGCGATAGAAAAATAGAGGACGATAAAGCAGTTATGGGGTTCCCAATGTTACCAGGCAAACGTCAAGTCTAAGTGCGGCTTGCTACCTGCCGCTGCCGACACGTCCGTCGCACGCCGTTTCGACGGGTGCTGTGCGTATACTCTGAATATGGTAACCCTTCATGTAACTTCTAAACGGAAGTAACCTATGTCCTAATGGTTACAATGGTGCTAATTTCATATTTTCGTTATCCCAGTCTATTTCAGGGGTTTTAGGCATACTGGCAGTAATGAAATTACAGTAATTAAATTACTTTTTGCTGTAATGAGTAATGTATTGAATTAATTTCGAGTGCTGGTAATTTGCTAATGTAATAAATTACTTCCGGACAGTAATTTCATAGAAATTACTCCTTACTTTCCCAATTACTCTTGACTACGGTATAGCCTGTCCGCTTCTCTTACGGCATAAAAGTTCACCAAGTAGAGTTCCAATGCCCAGAGAGTCTCTGGGCATTGGAACTCTACGAACGCGAAGGAAACAACACTTCGATGAGAGCTCTGCCTGTTTTCTCATGTCTCTTCGTTCCCTTTTCATGCGTTCCGGGAATGCCGGGGCAACAGTCAGTCCAAAAATGTGCAGATTTCGTTCAAGGCTTCGTTACACTGGTCACTGGTGCAAGCCCTCATCCGCGCTAGCGGAGCATGTTTTTAGCATGGCAAAAAACCCTGTGTCATACAAATGAGGACACGCTTCCGATGCTCACATTGTATCACAGCCCTTTTTGAGATGTTATAAAGGTATCTAACATATCAATGGATAGCGCTGTAAATAAACTGAACATAAGTTGGTGTGTAAACAAATATTTTTGAGTTTGCAGTGTATATGTATATGAGTGTAAATAAAGTATCTGACTTGGTAGTGTATGAGTGATGAATTTTTGTTAAAGTAATTTCAAAGTAATTTCATAACTTTCGAAAAGTAATGGTAATGTAATGTCATTACTTTCGGTCACCTGTAATTTATAATGTAAATTAATTACATTTTAGAAAATTATATGAAAGTAATGAGTAATGTACTTTAATTACTTTTTAGACGTAATTCGGCCATCTCTGGTTACCTGCGTGAAGTTAAAAGTGGTGTAAGGGTTACGTCAACGATCTATAGGTAACATCAACAAAATCTGACATGTAACCTTTACGTTGTAACCCGTAAAACTCCCTGTAACCTATAAGAGATTGATTGATTGTGGGGTTTAACGCGCCGACGCAACGCAGGCGATGAGGCGCGCCGTAGTGGAGGGCTCCGGATTAATTTTGACCACCTGGGGATCTTTATCGTGCGCCGAAATCTCGTACACACGGGCGTTTTTGCTTTTCGCCTCCATCAGAAAAGCGGCCGCCGCGGCCGGGAATCGAACCCGCGACCTCGTGCTCAGCAGCGCAACCTATAAGAGATGCTTGTCGCCCCATCTCGACAGGCGACCTGTGATTTCTCCGTTGCATGACGGGATATAGAGAAATGGCGGCGCCCGCATGCCCGGTGGCCGTGTTTTCGCGCCAGTCGAGCCTTTTTACCGCTCAGATGCCCCTACGATGAAGCGAGGATTGGTGTTACAAGACTTGTTTTTCGGTGTGAGTCGCGGAGGCTGCGGCGAGCCCGTTTGGGGCTGACAGTGCTACACGGCCCGTTTTTCTACGACCAGCATCAATTTCGCATATTGGGCCAATGCCCCGGCGCCAGTGAAAGCGAGCGAACTCGGTGCGTATATTCCCGTAACGGTTTCCGGGTTTAATTGGATGTATCTTTTCGCTGGGGGCTTTTCAATTTGAAATTGCAGCATTCGAGAGGGATATTCGTTACCTTACTGGTTGCTTCGCTAGGTGTTTTCTGTTGTCCGCGACGGCAATTGAATGAAATCACGGGCTTCCGTTCGTTGCGTCAGATTAGAGCGGACGATCGGGAAAGCCCGCACATTGTAACAGATAACGGCGCTTATCACCTGCCTTCTACCTATTCCGCGCCTTCGTCAAGTGTTGAACGTTTTTTTTTTTTTTACGCTGGTTGCTTCGGGTGCACTTCACGAGTTCTTGGCCCAAGTAATTGTCAGGTAGCTCTATTTGAATAATTGAATTTTTCCCATTAAACACTTATATTATCGCGCTATTCTTCGGGAATTATCATTTTGTTTCAGCCGTCAGGAAATGTACATTTTTCTCGCTGCATATCTTCGGAATGGTGTCTAGTTTATTGGTCTTGTAGGAATATTGTCCCGTGATGTCACGGGACAATATATTCGGTTAAACACAGGGTGTGTGATGCAGAAAAGTAGTCCACGAAATGCTGACTGAATTTTCTAAACTCACTTTTACCAAGCACAAGCCTCTTTTTTTTTTTTTTTTTTTGCGAAAGATTGCCTTACGGCATAACAAAAAGTTTTCACATGTACAACACCCTTCATTTTTGTGATTTTTTTTCCTTGAGTGGGTAAATTTGGTGTTGGTCATTTTAAGACAGCGGGCCATTTTGACCACATTCAGTGGGTTCATTATTCTCATTTGCACAAATCAGCCGTTCATTTATTTGCGTGGCATTGCAGGGCAAATTGTTGTTTCGAGTGATCCTAGCGTAATGCAGTATAGTTACTTTGCAGAATGGTGGTATGTATGAGCCATCATGCAGGCTGTTTGATTGTTTTTTGTTTTTTTTTTTTTGATGATGCAGAATTTGAGACGAATTTGATTACAGGATGGGTTGGCCAAGTTACACAGAGACAAGTGCAGGTGTAAAAATGGGTGCTGCACCCTCATCGGTTCCTGGCTGTTCGAAAAGTGTGATTGCATCTGGCTGCCTATGCTATGACTTATCAGGACTAATGTTTTTTTTTGAGGCAGTGTTCTTTGAGCTGACAACCAGGACTTCCCTGCGTATGGCACCGAGATGAAATGAAGTCTGATTTCCGTGGAAAAAACGGTATGAAAATGCAATAACTAAAACACATTCATTCAAATATTCTTTGTAAAGATGACAACCATGCCTGCACCGACAGAAGTATGAATCCCTTGTAAAAATGCAAGGCCTTTCTTCAAGAGCTATGGTGTTATATTTCGTATCTTTTTTTGCCTCATGTTTAGTGACTCTTTCTATCAGTTCATTACTGCATGTAGGTTATGAATTTACATAACGATGTCCTCAGCATGAATATTCGTAGTTTTTGAGAAACTCTAGCTATTCTATAAGATTTGTAGTTTTTCAGAGCCAACAAGAAAAACAGCTCTTTTTCGAAAACAGCTCTTATAACGAAAAAGGGCTCTTTAATAAAGCTCCAGTTGTTAGTGTGTGCTTGTGTTGTGTTTTTTTTTCTTGTCAAGTTTGCGGTGTTCTTTCGTTATGAATGTATACCAACTGCGCAGCTGTCAAGCCTATTGCATTTTAACCCAAATAACCCATCGGGTCACTATAGGTACAGACCTCCTTTAAATTCCACTTGTAGATCGGTGCAATTTCTAGATGGATTCACTACCACAACACATCTGGAGGAAGAAAAAAATGTAAGCTGGCGATTCCTTTTTACTAATAGCCGAGGAAGAAACCACCGATCAGAACACCTTACTGAAATGAAAAACTTTTCGGCTTCCGCATGGGATCCCTGTTCAAAATTAAACTAACTGCCAGTACGAATGGGGGGAGAGTAATGTTTAAGTACAGCCAAAAATGTGACGCATACGGCGTCAGCATCGTCAAAGCACGTTTTCTAGGTTTAGCACGACGTTCGTTCTGTTGCGTGTACTAGTTATTCCACATGAAGGCGCGGAAATATTTTTGTTTTCTCTTTTGCAAATGTATGTGGGGCCCCCCAGTTTATCTCGTAGCCCAAAGTTTCTGCCTTTTCTTGGTTAGCATGCAGAAACAATGCGCGAGATCAACTGGAACACGTCACGATTAAATCTCTGGAGGGTTGGGCGGTGTGACTACAGTGGCTTCGCTTGTTCTGAACAATGCGGCAAAATTACTCTGTGTAACGATTGCTGAAGTGATGTGAAATTATTTCAAAGGCCATTAATCACTCTATCTCTGGTGTGGCCTTTCATTTAATTCTCTGGTGTGCGTCTTCATTTCCATGCAATATATTTCTTGTACTTCACATGCGTGTGGTTTGGTGCGAGGGGATTAAGGTTGCACTGAATTTTGTTCTTTTTCTGAAATTTTCTGTAGATGGCTCTTCAAGGTGGGGAAATCCAAGTGACGGCCCCTCACATATACACCTACATCTACGGCAGCAGGGAACAAGTTATTCAGATGACCTCGGGAAATCATCGGCGTGCCCTGATTTTGTGCCTGCTTGTGTACTACGTAAATTGCGAAACATATCTCTGAATTTTTCCAAGCGCCTTTTTTCTTGCAGGAAATTTTAGATCCAAAAGACAGCTTGCAATCGGCCCAAAAGCTTGTTAGTGATGCATAAAAAAAGATAACTTGGCGTGGGAATCACAACTCAGGTGAAATTGCAAAGAGGAACCTAAGGGGGAAGTGTAAAGATGTTTTCGTAAAGACGAATGAATTCCTTGTGTAATATTACAGACTCTGAGTGACACGGAGAATGCAGCAAATATAGCCATAAACACTGGTTTGTATGAAGCAGTGATTTTGTAATAAATGTTCTTTCTACTTTCCCACATTCTGAGTTTTTTCTGTGCGGAACCATGACAATAACGCTGTACTAGAAAAGTGCTCATCTGAGAACCATGCCATATATTTAGCTCAAATTCGAATTCGTCTAAAATTGTTCAATGGCAGTATCCAAACAATTCGAAATTCTTTGCATACATCCGTGCAAATATTGAGGTAAAGAATCTGAGTATTTGGCCATGTTTTTGAAGCTGTTCACGCAACATTTAAAAAACAGCTTTAATAAATAAACCAGTTTTACCTGGGAATCTAAAGCAATATAGGAAAAGTCTACTACTCATTAAGGGACGATAATTACATTGGGGTGTTTCGCAGCTTTGCTTTTTAATAAATAACCCGCCGGTGTTTCATAATAATAAATGTGAATGTTCAAAACTACTGCTGCCAAACTGCTGGAAATGTGCTCCTGTTAAATGCGCGAATATGTGTACATTTACTGCAATTCTCTTTTGATAATCATGGCCTAAGTTGTCAGACAAGAATTTTTGGCTTAAGGCTATGTTATCATAACTTTGGCGTCCTTTCGAAGTACACTATCAAGTGCATGTTTCCACTAAAGCTTGGTTTCACTAAAGCCTAATGTTGATTAACTAAAGCTAAAATTCATGCCCGCAATTTACCAAAAGACCTATCATGCATGTTTGATACTGGTTTCTTAAACGGCACAAAGCTGATGCAAACATCAAATTTAGTCATGCGTGTTTATAAGACTTAAGCATTGCCAATACTCACAAAGATTTTTGGGTGACAACCTGGATAACGATTATCGAACAGGTAATGCAATGCATACATATTCAGAGAACATTTTCAAGCTTTTTAGCACCGCAATTTTAGGAATTCTAAAAGTAACTTCTCTTTTAGCCCTAGCTGTGTGGCCGGCAGTTTATTCAAGGGACGAACAAAAGACACCAGAGGCTTTCCCAGTTTAGGCGGCGCAATGGAGAGCATGGTCGAACATATCGTTTTCCACTAACGCACTATTTGTTTACCATGCGGGAAAGGCGCCTTCGGGGTCTCGCCACAGCGGCGCCGGCGAAAGCGCGCTTGGCACGCAACATGACACCTTCCAGGTGTGTGGCCTTGGACGAGGGTAGATGTCACTTATACAGGTATACATGCTGAAAGCTCCAAAGTAACCTATAACTAAGTAACCCTTACGTGTATACGTATATAAAGGTTACTACGATATAGGTTACTTTTGTACCTTATAAATTATAGGTTATAAAAATTCGAAAACGTGCACCTCTAGTAAGGGTTACCCAGCTTAGAGTAGCGTCACCGCTTGCACGTGTTGTAGATGGAGTGTGCAGCCAATACAGGCGGGAAAAAAGGGAGGAATGGAAATGACGCCGACGGAACGCCGGTACTCGTGGCTGACAAAATAACGACATGCAGGTGGCTGATATCGCTGCTGAGGCGAGCAAACGCAACCGTTATCATGGGTACAGCCCAACGCACGGTTGTAACGGTGTACGGGGGTCGTGCTATAAACGCCGTGTTGCGGACTTATAAAGCCCGAGCACAGCTGCTCGATGGAAACTTGTTTCCATCTAGCGGCCGTGGCACGAGCAAGGCGTGCAAATCAGACCGAGGCTCAAGTTAGCAAGGGAGAGAGCATAGGTGCTCACGCATTCATAAAGATCTTCCAATGAACCTTCGATTATTTTTGGGGGACGAAGCCCCTTAGGGGCTCGGGCTGTCAGCGTCTCCTGTAGTCGTAGTCTCATGTAGTCACGGTACTAAAACACCGGGACACTCATTTCCCACGCCTCGCGCTAGAACGTAACGCGTACTAAAAGTAAAGTGCATAATGAATGAAACCGTTTCAAAATAAACTAACATGATTTAATGATTTGTGGAACGCTTCCTGTCCGCTTCAGCAATCAGCAAGCACAAGCAGAAGTTGTTTGTAGACGGGTTATAATTTGTGTTACCCTCAGGTACCAACCGGCTCTCGACGCTAGGCCTGATCGGGTCGGGTGGTCGGTCGGAGCAAGAAAAGGCATTCTTACCTGGTGCCGGGGCCTCATTGATCACCGAGGACGAGCCACCAGGGCGAGGCCCGGGCATTGCAGTCCGCTCGCGTTGACCTCTGCCACTACCTTAAACTGGGGCAGATGGGGAATGCAAATTGCTTAAATATCGTTCAACGCAACAGAGGGCGCCACCGCATAAGGAAGCACGCGATTGCTCCTCCCACCGGCGCTTCTCCAGCGCCCAATCAGCGTGCGCCGTGTGGCGAGAAAGAGAGACTTGCAATCTTTGAATACACTGATGCACTGCATGCATTGCCCTCCTCAGGTTTCCCGTTAGTGGAGATGGCCCATGACTTTTCCTGGGCCATCTCCACTAACGTGGGCCCAGATGGCCCAGGATTTCTTGCTAAAGCCACCGTTGTTTTGTTGTTTGTGGTTTGTGGGCAAGGAAAACGAAAGGAAGTGCACTGGGGATATTTTAAGTGCGAATGCACTTCTTAAGCGACCCTGAACCTGCGTCCACCGGCGATGTCCGTGCACGTCGAGATGGGCGCGCGCAGCCTGGCCGCTGACATGGCACATACCCACGTGGGGAATTGGCCAGGAATCTCCTCTTCTTCCTTGGCAACGGGGGGAGATGGGCGCGCGCTGCCTGCCGCTGACATGGCACATACCCACGTGGGGGATTGGCCAAGAATCGGGCGTGAGAAGGGCTAATGCACCTGATTAAAGGAGTACTGACACGAAATTTCAAAGCTGAGATCCGCTCTAGCAATCAAGTACAACGACAACACAAATAGGTGTCTGTGAATAAATGCATCTTTCTTTCTTTGTAGTTGTGTGTGTGTGTGTGATCTCTCTTTCGCGAACATTACTGAACCGCGCAAATTCAACTCGTGCATTCGCACTTTCACATTCTTCCCCTCGGGGAAATGCGGGGAATTTTTGAGCTAGGCAGGGAGCTCACCTGCATGCAACTCAGGGCGAGGGGAGAGAGCTTGAAATGGGGCTAGTTGGTTTCTTACTCGGAACATTGCTGGCGCTAGGCGGGACAAGGACGACGAATTACACACAACTGGAGCGCACAGGTGCGCTGCGCTCCAGTTGTGTGTAATTCGTCGTCCTTGTCCCGCCTAGCGCCAGCAATGTTCCGAGGGGAGAGAAGTAGAGGGGGAATGAAATGATGAAGTAGAGTGTTAGAGATGTAGACAATGCTATGAGGAGTCAGTCCGTGCACCTCAGTCAATAACACGACAGTCCGGGCTACGGCCGCTACGGCGCCGCGAGGCACGTGCTTACGAGCACTCGGCATTTTCTCACTCGTCGGAGTTTTCCCCAGTTTTTTCTCACTATCTATCAGTGGTGCAAATGTCTCTGTTGTGACAAGTGTTGACTGGTGGGCTAGTTCTTTCGAAGCTATATAATGAAGTTGTCGTATGGATCATGGCGCCAAATTGTCCTTGCACGTTGCGCTAGTAATTCGCATGATGGCATCCGATTGCCTCGCATTTTTTATTTTACGCCTGTCAGAAAAACTTGAAGAACTTGCGCTCTTCGCTTATTGCTCGACCAGGACCACGTGCGTGTATTTCGAGCCTTTTTTTTTTTTTTTTTTTCAAGATAAGATGTCAGGAACACAGCCTTCGTTGCGTCCGTTTGAGGGGTGCGCTTCGCCGCGTGACGGTTGTGTGCACGGTGAAGCGTGCTTGGAGGTATTCACTCAAGTTGACACGAAAAGGGAGCAATCCGAAGCTGCTGACCCGAAAAAATGGTGCCTTCCAAGATGATACCAAGCTTGTTGAGAATCGTAAAAGCTTTGTTTATTGAAGAAAAAAAAAGAACCCTTTTCGCCGCCGCAAAATTTCCAAAATATTGTGTCTTGAGGGTCATCAAAGGACGTGGCTCGTGTGTCAGTAGATTTTCGATTCTACTATACCGGGGGCAAAGGGGGGGGGGGGGGGTGTTGCCCACACCATTTGCCCTTTATGTAGTTGCCGTCGGCGTTAAAGCTTGAACCAGTGAAGCGTTGTTTTACTGCGAAGCAGTGTATGTCTAACCACCCCCGCCCCCCTTTTTGTTCCCGTGTAACCGCTTTACTCGGCGCCGCTCCGACACTCCTCTTTGCAACCGCCGATCCCTCCCTCATAACTGTTATTCTTCTCGCCACCATCGATGCATCTTTTACAAGTTGCGCAATAGGCTGATATCTGCGGTAGCGCCGTCATCAGCCTTAAGCGCGAATGAGCGTAAAACCACGGAAAGCTGCTGTCGCCGAACGCGTAGGCGCCGCAGTTGCCGCCGTTCACGCCTCAAATTCCACCTCATCGAGTGGCTACGAATCACTGCAATAGGTCGCGAACCGCTTTTAGCCCAAAGCTTCGCTACCAGTTACATTTACCTTGTCTAGCCCGCGCAGATCGCCGGCGAACGGCCGTTTTCACGACGCTGGCGGCGCAGCAGACGCCGCCGGGCGTCGTTCACCGCATACGCTCCGTGGCCGCATATTCACCGACATTTCGCTGCATGGAGGTCCGCCTTTAAGCTTCTGTTTGCTTACGTAATGGCTAACGTGACGCGATTAGGCACGCGATAAAAAACACCAACTGCTACGTGCGTCTTCCGGAGGTGTAGCTTGCACTAAACAGACTCTGCACCCAATGCGGAAGTAAGAAGGCGGAAATTCAGGTTAGAAAGAAAAAGAAGTGAAACGCCACCGCCTTTACCATGCTGTCTGTTTGCCCGAACCACCGCGTAGCCAGGGGGAGTAAATTCCGAGTGATAAATTCCATCGCGCAAACATATTTCAGGGACACCGATCACGTGTGGTGAATATGAAGAAAGTGTCGAAAGGAGGCTTGCGAGTTTGTTAGACCTGAGGTTTTTGGTAAGAGCTACCTCGCAGTCAATTGGAAGATCCAGAATGAGTAGCGGTGTCGATCGCAACAGAATCAGCGGTGTTCACAGTGTTCTTAAAAATCCCATCTTCACGATTTTTCTTTATAATTGAGGGATCTTAATGACTTATTTTGTCGACCTTCATTTATATTATTTTTTGCCTAGCCCTTTGGCTTCGATGTGTTTCCACAACTATGCTCCTCCGCATCAAGTATCAGCATATTATTCCGCAGTCGTTTCACTTCGGATTATGGAACAACGCCTAAACTTTTCGCCCGTCTCGAAGGTATACTCTCTAGATCCCAAACCCATGTTAAAAGCGTTTTAGAAGAAAGGAGGAATCAACAAGCAACACCAGTGTGCTAAGCTCGGCTGAAGCCCGATTAACCTTTCATTTGCACAATGCAGCTACAATTCTATGGAACGTGGTGGCAACGTAACGCAACAGCAAATAACAAAATCTTTCACAATGCGCCATAAGATGTCTAAGGCATACACCAGAAGCGTCAGTAAAGTTTTATTTTCTTCTCGGGGTATACGGCCTCGGGGTGGCAATCTAGGTGAGGGGGCTGTCCCTTTCGGATGCGCATGCGTTCTGGGGTCGTGTGATGCTCATGTGTCGTCGCGGGGCAGCTTCAAGTACTCGCACCCGGTTCCGCTTCTAATGCATCCGTGCGGCAGACGGGGCACCTGCTGTTACTCTCCACCCACCTGTCCACACATGCTGCGTGGAATCGGTGGCTGCCGGGAAGAATTCGCACTAGCTCCTGGGCCCTATAGTGGCACAGACAAACCGCGCACATCACCTCGCCCGAGTCGTTTGCCCCAGGGTTAAAGCGGTAGGCCGGTAGCTCCTCAATCTCGGAGCGTCGCATACCCAACGGTATATCCGTCGCCCGAGCAAAGACGACAAAAGCGCGGAGAAACTGGGTTTGTGCAAAGATGAACCTCCGCGAGGGACGCCTGGCGGTGCCGGTTGTGCGACGTGTTGGTGGAGCCTGTGGTGTGCCCGAGCTACGCCCTTCAGTCTGCTCCGGGCCGGATCTTGGTGCGCACTCGATGGTCCCGCGCGCGCTTTCATGTCGGGCTGGTTGCGCCGACAGGATGCCGGGAAATCCTGGTGGCTGTACGAGCGGCCCGAAATCGGGGCCATGGGGCGGCTTCCGCTGGCAATGCCGGTGTTGCTGCTGCACGCCCCAAAATGGTCCGACGGGGTACCCACGGACACAGCGCTTGGAGCCGACAGAGGGGCTTTCACGACACTCGCATCACATAACCTGCCCGTATCCAGGGCCGCATGATCGACGCTGGCGCCTTGTGTACCGCTAGTACCACTGCACCCGGGGAAGCCACGTTCGCTGGTATTCGTCGACTTGGGGGCGCACAAGGCATCGGTCGGAGGCAGGTGGTTCCTTTGCCGCTGCGGGGGCGAAAGCTCACTCCCGCAGGATGAGCCTTCTGCCACAGGGCTCGGTACGGCAATGTGGGCGTTCGGTGGCTCTGCTTCCGGCTCGGTCGTCGCAGGAGGCGGCCTCGGCCTCTTCCGGCGGGGCTTCCCGCACACCGTTTTCCTCTTTTTGCGTTTTTTTCGTTTGCGCTAACCTACGCCCAGATTGTTTTTGGCTGTGTAAATTTTGTATAAATTGAACTTGAATGTGCCGGTGTACTTCTCTGTATCTGAATGGTACGTTTATTTCCACTGTTCTGTGAAATTTACACAGTTGTGTGTAATTTGCGCAGTTGTGTGAAATGTTTACTCATTTATGTGTCTCATGCATTTCCCTACATATTGCGTTGTATACGGCGCACTCTCGCAGACAAGCCGAGCCACGGCTTTTTGATTGTGCCCCCCAGCATGTAGAACTGTTGTAGTTGTTGATGTTCAAATAAAGATCTGATTTTATTTTATTTGGTTAGTATTCGAGCCAATATATCCCGCACACTTGAGCGTTCTTTGCAAGTATTGCGTTCACAGTTTTTTTTTTTTTTTACCGTGAAAAATCTGTTGACGGGGTGAATAGTTCACTTACCTCTATCACAGGCCCGTAGCCAGAGGGAAGGCCCTAGGCTCCCCCCATCCCCCCCCCCCCCACCCCAAAGATTGGTGCGGGGGGGTTCCATTCCAACTCGACTATCCCCAACTATTTTCTTGGGAGCGCGCGTAACGGATAATATTTACATGGCGAAGAGTTTTGCCTCTCAACAGAGGGCACAGGTCTCACCGCGAGAGCTAGCTTTTCCTTCAGTGACTGTTCCCTTCTGCTTAGATTCCCCTCTCTAGTCAGGAACAAAAGCAGCGGATGCAGTTTTCAGGGCCAAGCCGTTCTCGGAGGAGGGCGCAGTTGCACAGTGTCGCTGACAGCGGCTTAGGGCGCGCCACATCTTTTCTCTGGTCTTCTCATCGACGCCGTGTAGGGAAGGGCCCCATGTTTCCGTTTCCGCATCCAGAGAGGCAATGGTTCGCCCTTGGCCCGGGGCGAAGAACGCTCAATGGAGTGGCGCAAGTGCCTGCACAGAATGGTGAAGTGGCCGAACTGCGGTTATACGCTCTTCCTGAGGTTATATCTTTCTAAGGGCCATACCCAGGCGTTTGGCCGGCGCCGTACCACCTGCACCTTGTGCCTGTCTTGTGTCTGCAGAAGCCCCTAAAAGAAAAAAAAAAAAGGCGGCGAGAGAAATAGACGAACTATATCCATCTCCCCCGGGTTTGGGGGTGTCATGAAGTCAAATGAAAATTAATGGACGCGTATCTGCTCCTTTCGTTGAAAATGTCCCCGAAAGACGATAGTCGACTGACACTCCTGCCAAGTAAAGCCCTCCCGTCTCTTTTCCGCTCAGCTCTCATGCTGTTCCTTTCCCGTCTTGTTCCTCCCAAGATAACACGCCAGAGGTTTGCTGAAGTCAATTGAAATTTACCGCGTCCTACTGCTCGAAGTCGGGTGTCTCGATGTCAGCGCTGCCGTACGGCGGAAACGTGCGTGAATTGAGGCACCCAACTGTAACATTTATAGAACCACGACGCCCTACTGCACGAGCGTTCCAAGTGTAACATGGATCCCATCTAGTGGAACCTTTCGTTGCTTTTGCAGTTTGATTTTTTAAATGCAGCCAGGAGGTAGCGCTGGCAACAGCGGGCGACGGTTTTCTGCCGTTGATGTCGTATTTCATTTGCTATCGCAAAATATAAGCATCCATGATTTTTTTTAAATAAAGAAACACTGCAAATATCACTTATGTGTTCATTTTCTGTCTTATATTTGTGTAATCTCTTGTTCTTGTTCAACAATGTTGACAAGTATGAACACTGACACCGGACTTAGACGTTTAGATTGGGCTGTGAGTATACAATACCCCTGCTACACGAGCGTTTCGAAGGCCTTCGAGTCGAATGTAATTTGACTCAAATGACACCTTTGAGCTGCTACACGACGTTTTTCAAAGGCATTTGGTTAAAATGGCATTTGAGTCAAAGGAGCACGAGAACTGACCTTTGAGAGTCTCAAATGCCTTCGAAACACGAACGGTCGTACCCTCGGGCTCAGTTTCTGCAAATCGTAATAACAAAAACAATTATTTACGAGTAACCCATGGTGTTTGAAGTGCAAGATCTTCATAATTTTTCACTTGTTTTCGTTCTCTGTCACTCGCTCTACGATTACGATGTAACTTGGTACTCTCAACACCGGCGGTGCGAAAAAAAAAAAAAAGAAACTGGCTGCCTTGTGCATGTTTTGTGCGCGCTTGTAGATCGTTATCAAATTGATCACTAATAATTGCTTTTTTGCCCATTTTAACTCTAAAATTAAATTTTCGCCAAGAACAAAACATGGCAGCAGTGGCGACACCAAAACATGGCGCGCGAACACGGAAACTTTCAACTGCCTTTGAGAATGGTCGTGTTGATCGACAGAACTACTTCCGGTTCGAATGATATCTGAAATTTCAAAAGGCCATTCGACTGAAATGTCCTTCCAAACGCTCGTGTAGCACTGGTATAAGAATATTGCGCAGATTTTATTTCACTTTGGCCGGGTGGCTGAATCGAGTCACAGACAGACAGACAGACAGACCAAAATTTCTGCGTTTTAGTGAGACTATCGTCGCCAAAAAAAAGACTACTATGATAACCTAGAAGGACGCCACGGGGTACGTTCCAAACACCCCGAGAGAACCATTATCATCATCGTCTTGTGGGGTCACTCATTCCACACTCACGAACCGGCCAATCGCAAACCGCCATCGACAAAAACCAAAACGAGAAGTGATCCCGTGTAGAAGAACAGAGGGTGCTTGCACAAAGAATAGAGTCAGTCATCAAGCAGATTGTAGGGCCACACCAGACGTGTGGCATAAAAGGACGCACTAGTTTTTTTCAAACACACACGAGGCGAGATGTGTGCTGGAGTGTTGCGGCGCTGCCCGCGCTTGTGTGGCTGTTGTCGAGCTTGATTTGGAGAAAGTGTTTGATTGTGTGTCCCATGAATTATTATTGCTGATTTTAGATCATGTGAACGTAGGAACAGGCATCAAGGAGGGTGTGGCTCTGGCGTACCGGAAGTGCACCACGAGATTAATTGTGAACAAGACGCGGGGGGGCCTATTAGCGTGGAGCGGTCGGTGCGCCAGGGCTGCACTGTGAGCCCACTTCTTTTCTGCCCGCATATTGAGACGCTGTGCTTGAATATAATTGAAAGTGAGGACATTCGCGGGTTTCAGCAAGGCGAGGCAGAGGTCAGACTGCTGGCCTGCGCCGACGACATTGTTTTCTGTACGACTAAGGAAAGTGTAACAAAAGCGGTGGACATTGTTAAACGTTTTGCGTGAATCACAGGTAGTGAAATAAACTTGGGGAAATGTTTGGGTTTCTGGCAAGGGGAGTGGTCTTTGACACCGGAATGTTTTTCCAACGTGAGCTGGAAAACGAGTCCCGTTAAGTATCTCGGGACGCCACTGGAGTGCTACCAGGACAGCCAACCGTATTCGCGTGCCCGAACGCAGGGCATACGCGTCAGAAAAGAAAATTTGAAAGGGGTTTTTCGTCCAAATTTGCTAAAGCGACCGTTTGTAATATATTTGTTATTGCCAAAGTGTGGTACGTGATGGAGGGGTTGCATTGCTCGTGCTTCTTGAATGTAAAGAAAATGCATCGTGCATTTGCTGTGTTTATCTGGTCATCTACCTGGGAAAGGTGCAGTAGAGATAACCTTTTTCGACGCGTCAAGGATTGGATTGGATTGCATGGCGCACCTGTTTGTCCGCCAGTTGGTGAATAGGCCCTTTTTTCTTCGCGATACAAGCGATCCTTTATTGCGAACAGTTTGCCAGGTGCGGCGGTCTCAAATGCTGCCGGAATTTGTCGTATCCAGTTTGCACATGCAGGGAAAGATTTCAGGATACTTTAAAAGGACACTGAAGTGAATTTGTCAAGCTCCCGGTTTTGCTTGCACTGCGTAGACTGGCTCAAATTACAACACTTTTCGCCGTTTATCCGGTTCATAAGTCGGTAATTATTTTATAAAGTGGGAAAGGAGAAAAAACTAACATGCGTGGTCTGTGGCGGCCGCACCAACTAAAGGCTGTGATGACAGGAGGAGATGCACCTTGATTGGACGATGTCCAAGGTTAGCATTCAAACAAGTTTCGGTTTCGGTTCTGTAAAACAATATGCTTGACATCCGACGGCATCGTTGGATGGGCACTCTCGATATCTCAGTAATCGTCGTACCGCACTTCTGCCATGTTGCGGCTGTAAAATGCGTAGGATAGGCCTCCCAGGACAGCTTCAAATCTTAGCAATCACTAGCCGAGGCCTATACCCAGTGGATGAACGGCCTCCGCGTCACCGCAGACGCTCAAATTCCATGGGCTTTTCCCGCATATTCGGAGCTTGCCTCACTCATGCCTGTATCGTAAAAAGCGTGTTCGCACCAGGCCAAGGGTCTGCTGATTCTGGCCTGTGCCCACTGCCCGCAAGTAGACGGTGCTCGCCAACGAGAACTCGCTAGCGCGTCAGTGTCAGTCTGCGCGCGTTCTGCGTACTCGCTCGTGGAGCAGTGAACGTTACGGCAGAAAAATGGTGAACTCAGTTTAGAAAACATCGGCCGCAAACAAAAAAATCAATTTACAAAAAAATCATTTACCTTGGGGTATTCGAACTTGCGGTTTGTAAAACAGTAATCCTAGCGCTTCAGACCACTCGGCCACAAGCCAACGCTGCCGAAGTAGGACATATAAGGCATATAATGTATAACCGGTTTACATTTTATTTAGTTTTAGCCTTTCAAGTACCGTAGGTGACTATTTGTTGTATAGCGCGCGTGCAGTATGCGTCCCCCAAACTTCCACAGTATCTGACGTCTAGCAATTACATTTTTTAGACGGAAAGGCGTTCGCAGATGTGTGGTCGTGCTGCTGACCGCTGTGCTTGTTCACCCAGCGCAAAAAAAGTGCTTCCGGCTTTCTAGTTTTGCGCTGTACGGTAAAAATTTCAGTTGATTTTATTTCCTTAGTACCTATATTGACTTCGCTGACTCTTCTCCCGCCTTCAAGTGGCATTTGATTTTCCTACTAGTGTACCAGTCAGCGAAGGAGTTGCATGTGAACTTGTGCAGCGCTTACGTGGAGCGACCCGGACTCGGAGCTTGATACAGTGTACAAACTAACAAAGTAAAGAAAGGCACATTCTTCTATTCACAAACGTGTTGTGGCTTAGTTTCAACTGAGCGAGCGAATTGCAGCGACCCGTCGGCGGCCGGCGGACTAAACGCTGGGCCGACTGACACTGCGAGCCAGTCGGCGAGCCGTGCAGTAGCGCAGCCAGTTGCCAACTCATCTCCTGACGCCACACGACAACGCCACAGAAAATGGGTGAGGGTGCAGAGAGGAGGACAGCATTTTCGAATTGATTTTTGTAAACAATTTCGCGTAAACGCACTCAGACAGAGAGAGAGAGAGAGAGAGAGAGAGAGAGAGAGAGAGAGAGAGAGAGAGAGAGAGAGAGAGAGAGAGAGAGAGAGAGAGAGAGAGAGAGAGAGAGAGAGAGAGAGAGGAGTTTTATTGAAATTAAAAAAATACAGAAAGGTCGGCCTGATGGTAGTATATCTGGCCAGCTTTTCTGTGTGTGGGAAGGTAAAGGGGAGAGGAAAGAGCGTGGATAGAGGACGAGAGAGATGAAGATGGCGGAGAAATAAATGAAGGGCTATGTATAGAAGAAGCCTATACCGATACTGTGCATGTGTTAAAGTTGAGCCGGTCGGGCCTCAACTACAACATCTCTGAGAGGCCGCTGCTGCGCAGAAATGTCAGCACAGCTTTAAATGCCTTGCGGGAACGCTTCGCGTCTGGCCAAGGTCCCAGCAGCACTTCCTCCGACACCACACGACAGTCCAAACGGGCCAATGTTCTCGCTAATTGTTCTCGAGGATGCGCATAGCGTGGACAGTGGCAGAGAACATGCGAGATATTCTCTGGTACATGGCATGCCTTACAGTCGGGGTCACTCGTAAAGCCAATGAGGTGCTTGTAGCGACGGGTGAAGGCTACGCCAAGCCGTAGTCGGTGAAACAGCGTGGCGTAGTTTCGCTGAATACCAGGAGGTAACCCAAACTTGCAGTCGGGGTCTAGGCGGTGTAGTCTTCTATGACAATTGTCAGGATGGGACCAGTGACTCGCCGAGGCGTGGCGGAGAATGGTAGACGGAGTGGTAGACAGGACTACAATTCGCGCTAGTAATCCCGCAATGTTTAAAAATCACTTCAGTGTCCCTTTAAAGAAGTTATGTCCCTCAGGTTTCTGTCAAGTCGCTTTTGAATGGAATATTTGAGTACAGTCACGTAAAAAATTATATAAATATGCTTGCCACAGTCTGTTCCCGGTTCCGCGAAGCAGGGAACTGTACAAAGGAGGCCCAGGGCAGGATGTACTCAAAAGAGTTACGCGTATTTCTGTAAAACCGGGGGTGAAGTCCTTTTTTTTTCCAAACTTCATTCGGGGACTCTTACTGTGCAAACATGGTTACCATTGATTGATTGGTTGTAGGGGGTTTAACGCGCCGATTGATTGATTGATTGTAGGGTTTAACGCGCCGACGCAACGCAGGCGATGAGGCGCGCCGTAGTGGAGGGCTCCGGATTAATTTTGACCACCTGGGGATCTTTAACGTGCGCCGAAATCTCGTACAGACGGGCGTTTTTGCTTTTCGCCTCCGTCAGAAAAGCAACGCGCCGACGCAACGCAGGCGATGAGGCGTGCCGTAGCGGAGGGCTCCGGATTAATTTTGCCTACCTGGGGATCTTTAACGTGCGCCGAAATCTCGAAATCTTTCGCCTCCATGAGAAAAGCGGCCGCCGTGGCCGGGAATCGAGTCCGCGACCTCGTGCGCAGCAGCGCAACGCCTTAGCCACTGAGCCATCACGGAGGGTTTAAAACACGGTTAAAAGATACGGGGTTAGTTTCGATTGATTGATTAATTGTAGGGCTTAACGCGCCGACGCAACACAGGCGATGAGGCGCGCCGTAGTGGAGGGCTCCGGATTAATTTTGACCACCTGGGTATCTTTAACGTGCGCCGAAATCTCGTGCCCACGGGCGTTTTTGCTTTTCGCCTCCACCAGAAAAGCGGCCGCCGCGGCCGGGAATCGAACCCGCGACCTCGTGCGCAGTAGCGCAATGCCTTAGCCACTGAGCCACCACGGAGGGTTTAAAACAAGTTAAAAGATACGGGGTTAGATTCGATTGATTGATTGAATGTACGGTTTAACGCGCCGACGCAACACAGGCGATGAGGCGCGCCGTAGTGGAGGGCTCCGGATTAATTTTGACCATCTGGGTATCTTTAACGTGCGCCGAAATCTCGTGCACACGGGCGTTTTGCGTTTCGTCTCCGTCAGAAAAGCGGCCGCCGCGGCCGGGAATCGAGCCCGCGACCTCGTGCTCAGCAGCGCAACGCCTTAGCTACTGAGCCACCGCGGCGGGGACGGGGTTAGATTCACTGTTGGTTACCGACTGCACAATCTGTAAACAACTGGACTGCAGATGCCACGTTTTTATACACTGTTGGATGGCAGTTCACTGTTGGGATGTTATGCAGCAAACTTTACACAAACGCTTCCCACTTAACCCGCATGGTATACGGTATTTACCCACAGAAATAACGAGGAGACCCCTACGATTTAGTAATGCTACTCATATGGAGGGCGCGCATGGCCTGGCTCCATGGTGACGTGGATGACCGACCGGCCCGGCAGTTTCTGCGGGAGAGTGTAATGCAGTTCGTTGAAGGCCTGCGAGTCCAGCAGCCAGTACCAGATTGGTTTGACTCTGTAGAGCTGTTAACTACTCTAAAGTGATGTTTAAATGAGAAAACCTAACCGGAGTCACGGCTGACAGTTTTATGTTGGTGTCGTACCACATGCAAAGTATGGTTATTTTTATGGTGTACATGTGTGTTGAAGACTGCTAATAAAGAAAAAAAAAAGAACAGAGAGAGTCGGAGGTGCATGGAGCGTGACCGGGATGCACGGCGGTCGGGCGACCGTACCCGTGCTGTGCCCCAAGAGGTCCTCCACAACTGCAACCCCCAGGAAGTCTCCTCCTCACGAACGTCGGATCGTCGGACATCGGTAGAGGACCGCGACGCCGCAAGTGAGCTGCGTCCACTACAATGCGGCGGGAGCTCGGAGCGCGCTCTAGCACTGCTGCTACGACACGTCACCTGGACCTTTGAACATCGAAACACCACGACTGAGCCTTGGCGACATGAGACAGAACGACTTCGTTCCAGCAGCGAACACATATTGTGGACTTTTCGTTAACCGGCTTTGACTTTAGCTCGCATATTCGAACTGTGCTTTTTCCCTTCTCTTCCGTACTGAGCATTTATCTGTGTGTTTGAACTTTTCACCGTTTTCCCAGCAGCATTTTCTCGGCAACCCCTCCTCCAACGAGCAGCGGTGGCGTCTTCGGGAAGCGTCCCCTACAAAGGAAGCATTCTTGGGCAAGCGGGTGTCAAACACAAGAAAAAGCATCACAGCAAGCCGGCCTAGTTGGAAACAATTCATGATTGGACTTGCGCAAAACAAACGGGGACGAGGAAGGAACGACAAGGACGAGCGCACTCTAACAACTGGTTTAATTTCTTGGAAGAAAGACATATATACCCCACAGACCTGCATACATCTCAATAAAAGCTTTAGGATGACCGGAAAAAGGACATGACCGCACCGGCGGGAGCCGCCTGCGGTAGCCAATCAGAGTGCTGTATTACCGAAATCCTTTTGCATGTTTTCTTTCGCTCCTTGTATCTGTCCCCTCTCCCATCGAATTGACGGCGAATGAAAAGACTTCTCCGTTTACGCGCCTACCTGTCAAAAATAACGGTGACCTGGAGTCAGTCAAAGTGGCGGCTAGTTATACAGTGTGGTATGCTCGATCGCAAATTACAAACAAACGTGTTTTTTTTTTTTTTTTCGCGCACTCCGTGACCTGCGTCCAGCTTCGCAGATCATCCTTCTTCACAGAGTGGAAGGGCACTAATAATTTTTCTGGAGAGGGCGGGGGGTTGAATTCTGTCGGCTGCCTGGTTGCAGTTGCACTCGGGGCACACCGCGAAAGGACACGGACTCATTATTTAGAAGCAACTCTTTTGTGAAGCTCATACAAAAAAAAAATGGCTGCGTATCTGCTCCTTTCGTTGCAAATGTCAAAGAAAGACGACCGTCTTTCGTCTACATTTGCCGAATAAATACCTCCCTTCGCTTTCCTGCTCTCTCATGCTGTTCCTCTCCCGCCGCGCTCCTCCTAAGATGAACACGCTAGGTGTTTGCTTAAGCCAATTTAAATTTACCGCGTCCCACTGCTCCAGGCCGGGTGCCTCGACGCCAGCGCTGCCGCACGGCGGAGACACGCGTGAATTCGAGGCGCCCTGCTTCAACGTTTGTAGAACCACGTTGCCCTTCCCCGCACGCGTTCCAAGCGGAACGTGGAACCCATCTAGTAGAACCTTTCGTAGCAGTTGCCGTTTCATTTCCTGAAATGCCGCCAGAAGCTATAGTGGCGCGGACGACAGCAGGCGACGGATTGAATTTTTTTTTTCTGAAGTGGATGTAGAATTTCATTTGCTATCGCAAAAATGAATTGTTTCTAAAGGAATTGATTTTCTACCTCACATTAGCGTAATGTCTCGTTCTTGTTCAACAATGTTGACAAGTATGAGCACTGCCACCTGACTTAGATGTTTAGATTTGGCTGTGGTTATATATGCGTATTGTGCAGCTTCATTTTAACTTTGCCCGGCTGTCTGAATGAAGTCATAGACAGACAGACAGACAGACAGACAGACAGACAGACAGACAGACAGACAGACAGACAGACAGACAGACAGACAGACACAGACAGACAGACAGACAGACAGACAGACAGACAGACAGACAGACAGACAGACAGACAGACAGACAGACAGACAGACGGACAGACAGACAGACAGACCAAAATGTCTGCGTTTAAGTAGCCCAAGAAAGACTATCGTCTTTAAAAGAAGCTACATCTAATAAGAATGAATTTGAGAAATTACAGGTAAGAAGAACGTTTGCCGAAGATGTTACATGGATGAATTGTTCGGTCATAGCTCACAGGCAGTCGCCTATATGTAACGCGAACTTTTAATGTTTCTCAATATTTGCTGCGTCTTTGGTTTGTGCCTGGAATATATCTAAGGGAGTTACGAAAGACTAGTACCTTCAAATTGAACGTTCTTGGCACCTTTCAATGAATCCTACAGGCTTCCAGTAGGGTGATTATGCGCTCTCATTGCCATGATTACGATCTTTTTTTTTTTTACGCCGTTTTCTTCTTTCCTCGTGCGTTCCTCGTCTTCACCCTTGTAAGCACTCCATATAAGCTATTAGCTTAAACTTGTTTTGTTAATTCTACATTTAGCCAGCTCAAATAACTCTTGTAATTGTCCGCGCACGTAAATAACACATTTTTTTTTGAAGTCGAAGGCGACAACGCATTACTACGTCAACCTTTGGTTATGTAAGGCCGAAGATCGGCCCTGGTGCAAGAAATTTATTTATTTATTTATTTATTTATTTATTTATTTATTACAGGAGCAGGAACCGTAAAAAAACGCGTCAAACTTTTTTTTGTTTTCACAAGAGTTAACGAAGAAGTGTAACGAAGGGTGACACGAAGCACAGAGCTTGCAGCGACACAGAAATTAGGCAATACAATAAAAGGCAAAAAAAAAAAACGCACAAGAAAAGAATGCGTGCCGCACTCGGATTCTGCAGGCGCCAGGTTTGAATTCCAGACACAACTTAGCTCTGTTCTATTTCCAACAATTTTATTCCCTCTGCGCTGTGGGCCAATTTTCGAACCATATCTGAGTCACGACGACGGGAAAACCGGGTTTTAGCGCAATGTAGAATCAATTACTTTTGCATTAAATATTGTAAAGATTCCTCCCAACCTCACTAACGGGGAATAGTGAGGTTGGGAGGACGCTATGACGTGTTTTTCTCGTTCCGAGCGAGTGTTGTGTTGCCACGATTACGGTGAACGTTGGAGTTTTCTTTTTCTTTTTTTTTTTGCCAATCTTAAGTGGTCAGTCTCCCTAAGTGGGTATGATTGGCTTGACAAATATGCGCCGGGGACGCTGGGCGGTTGTCGCGGAGGGCACGCACATACGAGCGCTCGGCGTTTTCGGTCGCCGCGAGGCTCGCGCTTAGTAAGCGCGCTCGGCAATTTCTTAGTATTTTGAACGGCTGACCCGATAAATTCCGATTTTCTGAACAGCTTCGCTTTTAATGCTTGGCGCTTGCTCTCCTCCTCGCTAGGCTGTGTCCTGTCCATGTCGCCGCGACCGCGTTTTCACATTTCGTCCCATGAAAGCCTCGACCAAGAACAGCTACGCTGTCAATCAATTTCTGAAAAGTGGAGAATGTCCTCTTCCGCGCCATAAAACGCTGCAGCGCGGCCTTCTGACGGCGTAAAATATCGAGGGAATTCGGAAGCGTGATTGTGCATGTGAACAAAGGCTACAGGAATGCGCTAAGTACTGGCACAAAATTTGCTCCCCTCTTACAGGCCGGCTATCATAGTTCTGTAGAGTGATTTCAGCTGGATGCCCCTAAATTGTCGCGGAAGCAGTATTTCATTTCATTTCATTTACTGGCACCCTGAGGACCGGGAGGTATTACAGAGGGGAGTGTTTCTTACACGTAAGAAAATTACAAAAGAGCGGTAGTTGATATGCAGTTATTACAGTGATGCGGCTCCTACTCATACAGTATTAGCTAAAAGCGTTTTTAAACAATTCGTGATCTCGGATGGTTGCAATTGATGTGGGAATGTGACTGTATTCGATGCTCGTGCTGCAGTATGCCGCTTCACTCACAACACCTCGTTTTCAGTTGTGCACCGACCCGGTGATTCCTTGCAAACTCCACTTTTGTAAAATGAACAATGTTCCTAGACATATGTACGACCAGTGGCTTCAACCTAGGCCATAATTAAGACATGTTCATAGTTTTTTTTTATTTATCAGCTCCAAATATGATTGTTCGTGGTGTTCAGTTTCACTTTAACCTCTTCCCCATTCACCTTACATCCAAGGTGACCTTTCTTTACACAGTTTTAGCGCCCAGCCCTTTGTCGCCCGTTCGTGGGCTGAGCCGCATCACCGTTGTCGTTACCGAGCGAACGATGGCTGGACCAACGAGTGAAAGAAAAAGCGAACGATGAAAGAACGCAAAGGTGGAGAGTGTCGCGAAATTCGCGAGAGTGTCGCGAAAACCAACAGCCTTTTTAAATCGTCTTGGCCACTTCTCAAGCTGTTCCATGCCTTAAATATAAAAGGAATGAAAACAACTTCTTTGCTTTTCTTCCGCGAACCGCTTTCAAAGCCCGCCTCCTACACTCCAGCCGCATGAAGGCCTCGACACGGTCTATTGGTTGCAGAGAAAGCGAAATGCAATGGTTCGTTTTCTCTGCCCGAGAGGCTGCATTTAAACCCGGAAGGCTGCATTCCTTGAACAAAGGCATGACATTCAGAACACACGTTCCAGTATAGGACATAAGAGCACCGTAAAAGAGGATACTGGGTCTGTTTGTAGACTTTTCCACGAAAACGTTCTGTTGCACAAAGGCAGAAAGGAACGGGAACAAGTGTGGGTTATTTTCCCGTGGAGAAAGGGTGGGGGGGGGGTGAACTCGGATGTACACTGAATGGGCAACAACAGCGAGATGCCATCGTAAATGGAAATCGCTCGTCTGACATGCCGCACTCTACCGACTTGAAGTGAAGAGCGCACACAATGACGCGGCATGAAGGCCGTTTAGCGCATATTGGTGTATAGAACGAAGGATTGAAATTCGGAAGCCAACTGAGAAAACACTGGGGTAAAAGTGGACGCGGGTGGGTACGTGCACAAACCTCACGATCGCGGTACTATTGAAGCGATGTTCCCAAGCATTGCCGGAAAAACGGCCAGGAAAAGCTTCAACATTCATTCTTTCTCCGTTTCTCCGTTTTTTCTGGAAGGTAGTGAGCAATGGACAGTTCGCTGTATAAGGAGCCAGAGCGCGTGCGCCCGCGCGCAGACTCACGCACAGCCATTGGCACTCTGCCCGAAGAGACCAGCTCTGTGAGAGACGCGTATGTGTGAGTTGTCTGTCTGTCTGTATGTATGTATGTATGTATGTATGTATGTATGTATGTATGTATGTATGTATGTATGTATGTATGTATGTATGTATGTATGTATGTATGTATGTATGTATGTATGTATGTATGTATGTATGTATGTATGTATGTGCGTACGTATATGTGTGTATACGTACGTATGTATGTATGTGTATGTATGTATGTGCTTCCAAAAAGGACAAACAGAAAAGCTTCAGTCAATAGGCTGAGGGCACCTCAATTCAGACTGAGTATAGGAGGGATAGACAGAAAAGAGGACAGAAAGGGAGAAGAAAAATGCTGGGTTATTATGAGAAAAAAACCAGGGTACAAGAACACCCGAAGACAGCACAAGCGCAGGGCTGTCTTCATGTGTTCCTGTCCCCGTTAATTCGCGCGCACATTGTTTTTTGTGATGCATCATTGCCAACTCGCCCAACTTTCAATTCTTTTAGGGTTATTATAACCCACGCACCGCTAACAGCACTGGCAGCATGATAGCCGTTCCGAGACCCACGTAGGAGGCGTATAAACTATATTTTTTGCAACGGAGCCGTCAGTCGGGTCTCCCTGGGCGACGTCACGCGACGCCCATGCGGTGTTGGTTCATGCTCGCCTCGCTAAAGATGTCAGTTTCATCTGGGGCCTTCGTGTCCAGGATGCCACCAAGGGTCTTTTGGCGTGGACGTATCCTTGCTCTGGGATTGCCGGGTCTCTTATGAGGGGTTGTCAGAAGGGGCTTCCCCCATCCCCTGGGAAAGGGGGGAGGAGGAGGGGAAATTTTATTGTAGCAGCACTGCGGCCGGAGGGCGGAGCCCTTAGTCCAGGACCCCGGTTGAGCTTGCTGCCGACGTCGCCCTCTGCACCAGCCGTAGCTGGTCTTCAAGGCGAGATCTGGTCAGCCTGGCTCTCGGGTGGTGGCAGCATAGTTCCGGAATCCCCACGCAGCGAGCGCCGCTCCCTGGCTCGTGAGAGATCACCGTTGTTCAGGGCCAGGCTTCCGTTGGATAGGCAAAGGAGCCGCCTTCTCGAGGGCGTCGGAACGTGTTTGTCACGGCAATGCAGTTATTGCTCGGAGCAAAACCCTATGCTGTAATGCCAATTGCTTCTTTTGAGTGCTTGAGGAGGTATAGACTGGGGAGTTGTTGCGAAGGCTGCCTATAGGGCCACTGCTCGTGTTACGGAAACACAATCCGCTTGTTAGGCCCCTCCGTATACTTATTTGACATTCTAGAGATTATATGAAGTAAAGGCTTGCAATTGCTTCGAAGTTGTTTTATCCAGCACTGTGGGCTGTTATGACTGGTTAAAGGGAGACCCAGCAGTCTAATTTTGCTGCACATGCGCGTTTCGGATAGACAGATCGCGTGCTGCACATTAGGCGGTAGGAATGAGTTACGCCGTCCGTGCACCATGGAGGACTCGTTTTTTACGGAGCCGGGTAGGGTTCGACGGGAGGCTGTGGGCTGGCGCTTGCAACTCAGTAATCATGTATTCAGTTGGTCTTCGGTCCATACAGTAAGGTTATCTGCATGAGTGTGAATCGTGCAGCAGAAACCGTTTCCAGCTACCGTGCAACGCGGGCCATGACCGAATTAAAAGGCGCAGGTCGAAGGATACAGCCTTGAGACCTGCCCATGTCCAAGTAGGATGTCTTGGTGCTCCATCCTGCAGAATACGTGGCGCTTAGACGTAAGGGTCGGCTGTCTAAAAAGGACCGGGCCCAGTTTTGGGCTCACTGGCTTAGAAATTAATGTGCGAATTCTGCAAGGATTGCTACTTATAATAAACAAGCGAACGCGGCAGAATACCACCGACGACGATTTGGCCGCGGACGCCAAGCGTAATCAGGATGCCCGTCGGGAGCTCGAATACTGCGAGGCAGAAAACTTCCCCGGCTCGATGCCGTCGTTTGAGTGGGAGTTTGTGGCCAACAAACAACCCGAAGACAGCTACACTCGTCGTCCACTTGCACAGAGTGGAATGGCATTGAATCCCTGAATTTTCCTTCTGTACTAGAACCACAAAGATCACGAAGTACTGTTTGATAAACGAATAATTTTACAGGGAAGCATATCGGGAACGTTTTTATTATGGTTATCCATTCCTCGCCCTTGATGCCGTGTGAAATTTCGATGAAAACGCTAGATCTGATAACAAAATGCTTCCACTATCCGAAAAGAAACCGTTATTGTCGCGGATTATGTCGGCAAGCTCGTTCTCGGAAAGTCAAATTCCAGATAAAATTAAGCGGGGCATGGGATCAGTGATAACCGTACATTCCTCCAAGCAGCTTGAAGAGCTGTAAATGTTTCCCCGCTGACCTCCCTTTCTTCTTCTACTGGTCCCTTCTGCCGCTCAATGTCCGCGGTCTTAAGGACCAACTGAACAATTTCTCGCGAACGTAAGTCTTCTTACGCGACTTGAAGGTGAAAGCCTAGCGATTACGAGATACTTCTTCGCTGTTACATGGTGTTGGTTCGTTTTTGTTGCTTTGCTTTCGAGAGAGAGAGAGAGAGAGAGAGAGAGGAGAGAGAGAGAGAGAGAGAGAGAGAGAGAGAGAGAGAGAGAGAGAGAGAGAGAGAGAGAGAGAGAGAGAGAGAGAGAGAGAGAGAGAGAGAGAGAGAGAGCACTTTATTAAAGAAGACCTCTAAGCGAGGGAGGTGGCCGGCAGCCGGAGCTGTGCGGCGACCTTCGCAGCCCGGGCTATGATGATCTTCTGTCTCTCCAGGTCAGAGCAGCTCAGCGCTGTTTCCCAGAGCTCCGAGGAATTGATTTAAGGGAGGGGATCATATGGACAGGCCCACATGTGATGTTGCACCGTGGCCTTGTCTCCGCATAGTGGGCAAAAGGGAGAGGGATAAACTGAGGGGTGTATGTGATGGAGGAGGACCCTACTGGGAAGGGATTCAGTCTGTGCAAGCCTCCATAGTAGTTCTTCCGTGTTTTTTTGACGCAAATTACTCAGACAGGCACACTGGCCGCAATTCTTCCGCAAGCTCCCCACAGTCATAGCTCTCCTCCGCGTGAACCTGTTCTACTTCCGTGCCGATACTTTCCCCTTCCACGCGGCATGTACTAAGCTCATTTTTGTTCCTACTTCGGTGGCGGTGGGGGAGGGGAGAGAGAGTAAGCATATTTACTGTTTTCTAGAAGAGAGTCTTTAGGGTGGCCTCTTTATACCATGCGAGTCAGCGCAGTGCTTAGCGCACTTGCATCTTGCTCTAGGGACAGGGATCAGAATTTCACATAAACACAAATGTCTTTTTATGCATTTATTTTTGTTTTACTGCAGCTGCCAGTTTAGTCCCATTCGTGTTTTCGGAGAGGAAGACGACGTGGTCACTTTTCGCGTTTGGTAATCTCCTAAGGCTATCGCCTTAAAATTATTTTTAGGGACCGGTTATGCCATTTCTTACTTTTCTACGCACTCGGAGACATCGCAAGGCGCAATGGCGTCAAGAACTTCATACAGAAGAAGTTGTTACCGCCCTTTGCGCTAGAAACAGTCAGTGTAAGACGACAGCTGGAGAAAGTGAGCGGTACAAGTACGCTAGTACGCGAGAATTTCATAACCAATCATGTCATTTTTATTAGTGTAGGCCAGATGTCTTTTATACTCAGCATATACGTGCTTTGGAAAGTTATCTCTTGTTCCATAGAAAACCTACAAATGAGATTAGCCGAGCACAAAAGAAGACGTGGCAAAGAAACCCCACTGAATGCGAAATCTTAGTCAGCCGAGTCCCTACGATGACGGAGTGAGCCCTTGTGCCTGTTCCCCGAAGTGGAAGCCAATGAAAGCTAAGCGCCTCGTGCTTTGAGGGTCTCGTCAGGCCGAACAACTCCCTCCTTTAGTGGTGCGGAAAAGTTGGCAGAGCCATTCAATATCGCGGGACTCGTTTTCCCCGAGCACATGTGAGCGCATATTGAGCACGGACAAAAGCAGCAAAGGGTGCCCTCAACCAGGCCAGAAGAGAACAAGCGCGGCCGAGACTACCCCACAGACAAGACACCCCAAGCATAAAGAAACTGCGACAAAGAAAGGGGTGACGGCGGGGGGGGCTCATACGCGAGTAAGTACATCGACCCTTTGTTGAGCCCGGCGTCGTCGTTTCAACCGCCGAGTAGCAGATGAGCGAAGCGGGTCCCATCTGAGCAGCCCAGAAGAAGGGCGTCTGAAGCGCATTATTCCACACATCCATCCCGTCTGTCGCTGTGCGCGCAGGCGATGCTATACAGAGAGAATGCGGCTCACTCACGAAGGATGCGGTTGGGTGAAGTTCGCTGTGCGGGCCCCGCACGCGTGGCGTCGACGAACAAGGGCTTCCTCGCCTAGGAAATGCTTTCTTTAGCCGGTAGTCTTCACGAACATGACGAACCTGAGATATGCACGTAGGGTCACGTGCCACGCGAGTGTTTCACCGCGCAGCTTGCTCAAAGGCTGTGCTGTGAGACTGGCTTCAAGCACGGTGCTGTTGGTTCTAGCACTAAGAAGGTCCTGCTTTGTTTCCGGTAAAGCACTGTATGTCAAGAAAATAATGCAAAGGGACCACCAGGAAAGGAATGCAGCATTTTTTTTTTCTCGCGCACTTCCGTCGTGTAGATTCCCGAAGAAGTCGTGCTCGTTTGTGAGCCCTCTCGCTTCGAGCGGAGGCGAGGTTTCTGAAGAAGGGGCGGGATTGCAGCGCGTTCATGCTCAGTCTATCGAAAAACCATCTCGTGGCGAAATTCAGCGTAAGTGGGGAAAACAAGGACGCCGTGTATGCTTTGGGGGGAATAGCGTGGCTATACAGAGGGCAGCAAACTGCTTTATCTAGCATCGCAGTACGTACACTTTTTTTCTTTATTTGGTGCAGTAACTGTTGTATGGGGTGGAGTGGAGTGTCGAGGAGAGCAAGCAACAGTGATGTTGCGTTTACACTGCGATTGGGTGCGGGAGGGAGCCCTGTGCATACGCACACGAACACCCCTCCGCTTCCCCTCCGACACCCTTTCTTAAAAGCAGCACACAACTCCTCGCTTGGATGCGGACCCTGCAAGCATGTGACGACGGGTCGGCGCGTACTCCCCGCTTTCATGAATGAGGTAATTCGCGCGGATTCGCGTAGAGTGGGCGGCGGCGCCACTGAAGTGACCGAGTCGTACGAGGGTTGGGGGCCGGAAAAAGCGCGGCAGAATGCCGCATGCCGCCGCATCTGGTGGCGGTGGCTGCCTGAAAGAAGAACTTGTCGCGGGCCTCCGAGTGGCGGTGGCAGTGCGGCAACGGCGGCGAGGGGAGACCGGGGCCAGAAGTGTCTCTTTTCATATTGAAATGGGGGTCGACCGGGGTTGTATACACACAAGTGGGTTATAATGCCCGCTGCCGCCGCCCTGTAGTGGTAGCCAGCGGAGCGGCAAAGAGGAAAAGAGGCAGATTCGGTCGGGGGACTGGGAGGACCGGCAAGGACGCCGGCGCTATATATGAGGCCATGAAAGGATCTGGGCTCGGGAAAGCCCAGTGAGGGACTGCGGGCCAAGAAGAGACTCGGCGGCCGGAGTCGATCGGGAGCTTTTTGGTCGCGGCCACCGCCGGCTGCTGCTTCCTCTGTTGTCGGCGGCGACAGTTGCGCGAATGTGGCGTCTTTTCCACCGCCAAGTGGATTTCCGGAGAGAGAAGCTCTCTCTTTGAATCCGAGCCCCAGCGCAGCAATAGACCGCGCGCAGAAAAGGGACTCCGGGCTCCTGCAAAAGGGGAACAAAGGACAACAATGGCAACATGGAGGACGACTTAGGGAGAACGGGAAGAGAGGCCAAGACGCCCTTGCTTGCAATTCGCGATAACGCTGGACCATTTTGCTTTCGGGACTGCCGGCGAATAATGCCACTGTTGCGGCCTTAGTGCCGTCCGTGTATAGAGGAGATAGAGGGCTCGGCGTATACCGACGCCGAATCGAATCTAGGCAGAGTCCGAAGAAGAGAATCTCAATTACTTTCGGACGGTACTTAAAGGGGCCCCATATATATATTGGTAGTGTCTTCGTAGCAAGGTAGTCTGATCTCTTGGGAGTAGAAAAAAAATATTCGGTAGATCGAACAAGTTTGAATAAATAATTACAGTTCTTGTATTTTGACGTCAGTGAACACAGCAGTCCGCTCCTCCCATCCCCGTTTTTTTTTTTTTCGCTCTCTTTCTCTCTTTGAACCTCCACTTCAAGACTTGTGAATAGGCTTGCATTAGGGAAAGCCAAATAGCGGAGGCGACCTCAAAAATTGGCTTTCTAGTTTGCTATGACTTGCGTGCCCCATGTTGACATCGTCTTCGTCGACCTTGTCATTTCCCTCGCTGCAATAGATTAGTCATACAGCTTAATCTAAGCGTCCATTCCCCGTCGAATTAGCTGAAACAAGATATTGTCACGGGAAGAAGACAACGAGAGCTATCGGCCCAACCTCCGCAGAAGGAGGAAGCTTCCACATCAGCTGTCTTGGGTGCTTGGCCAGGTTCTGGGCTGCTCATCTGAGAGTTTTTTCTTTAGATTTTTGGCTTTGCTTGTATCTCCCCTTTGCCCTTTTCTCTGTGTGTTGTTCGCGCAGGTGAGGCAGTGACTTCGGAAGAGATGAATGGCAACTCTCCCGGCCGGGGCACATCGCCCTGGTCGGCGTCCCTCCCTACCCAGGAACTCCCGTTGGATGAGTTTACAAGTGGCGGTGTGACGAGCATCCCCGTGGCCCTGGTGCCTTCCAACGGCGGTTTCATTCGCCGGAACAACCCGAGCTCCATCCAAAACGACTTGAGGGCGGCCACCGCCCATTTCAAAAAGATCACGGAGGTAAGGCCTTTCGGCAGGGGAGGAATCTTGTGTCGGTCTTCAGATAAAGAATGCCTTGTGGACCTGCTTGCCTGCTCGACGTTTGCGTCGGTTCCGGTAAGCGCCTTTATCCCCCCGCATCTAGCTTGCTCGAAAGGATTGATTCGCGGTGTCAGCACTGCCCTGACTCCCCCGGAGGTGCTCGAGCAATTTGCAAAGGCTGGCGCAATCTCCGTCTACCGATGTAATCGTGTAGTAAATGAGACCAGAGTACCAACTGAATCGGTGATTGCCACATTCATTGGCCGCTCCTGCCCATCAGAAATTAAAGTGTGGCCACTTTTGTTTCGAGTCGAACCCCTCAAACCAAGACCGTTGCAGTGTCGCAAATGCTGGCGCTATGGCCACAGTCAGGGAGGCTGTAAGTCAGTAGCTCGATGCTGTACTTGCGGTGAAGAGCACGCGGATTCCCAGTGCAGCGGTGATGTGAAATGTTGCCTTTGTGGCGAGGATCACCCGGCGGACTCAATCAGCTGCACCGCTCGTGCGCAGGAGGAGAGGATTGTGGAAGTAATCGAGAAACGCCGGTGCTCGCGCGGTGAAGCTATAGCTACTGTCAAGGAACGGGCCGTTAGCTATGCAGGTGCTACGTCTAAACAGATCCCTCTTACGGAGACGGCTTTGAAAAGCATGATGGACGCGGCAGCAGAGAAGGCAGTTGCGAAACATGTGGAGCCGCTGGTGCTCACGATGTCCCAGTGCCTTGCCCAGATGCAGCTGCTGACAGCGAAGCTTTCGGAGTTTATTCAGGCGGTTCCCCTTCTTCCTGCTTCTCTTCGCCCTCAGCATCCGGAAATCATTGCAGACACTGCTCTCCCGTTAACTTCTGCTTCATCATCAGCTCAGGGTATTCAGGAGATGAGTGCGTCTACATCCAGCTCCTCCATGACAACCACTGGAGTGCCTTTGGCATCGCATACAAACCTCGCTGCTTCCCAGCCCCCTGAAAGCATGTATGCCCTACCGGTCTCCTCATCCACTGAGGATAGCTCTTCTGAGATGGAGACTGCTTTTCCTTCGTCTCCACTCAAAAGCAAGAGGACTCGCTCTCCCACAGATGTAAAAACAGACAAGGGACCTAAGTCAAAAACGAAAAAAGGTATGGCTCGCTTTTCTAAGTCTGGAGACATTGTAAAACAGGCAATTGATTCTGCACAGCTCGAGTCGCTATAGGGCGGATCCGGGTTTTGCAGTGGAATTGCCGCTCCGCGATTAGTGCTTCTCCTGACCTCTCCTATCAAATATCTAAGCTCTCCCCGGATATTATTCTGCTCCAGGAAACATGGCTATCTCCCTCTAAATTTTTTACCGTCCGTAACTTTCGCTCGTTCCGCTTGGACCGGCAAGGTAGGGGCGGAGGCTTGCTTACATTAGTTTCCACGGCTTTCTGCCACAGGGCATCTATTTCTTTTACACTGTTATCAAGTGAATGCGAAATTTTGGGCGTTGACATCTGTCTTCCAAACTCTACTCCCTTCACAGTGATTAATGCATACTTCCCATCTGGTGTTGCATCGACGAAACCATTAGATACCGCTCTCGCCTCAAGCAAACCCCACAGTGTTTTAGCAGGTGATTTCAACTCTCACCACGTATCCTGGGGCTACCGCACGGATGCATGCGGTAGGAGATTATGGGAATGGATTGGAGATCACAACCTTTCCTGTCATAACTCCGGGGTGACAACTTGCATAAGGGGCCAGTCCCGCTCAGTCGTGGACTTGACTCTTTCTACGCCAGGTCTGGTAAGAGAGTGGGACACAGTTTCTGATGCCACCAACAGTGATCACGTTCCAGTGTTTTTCGAAATCTTATGCTCCGTGCGAACTCCGAACCGGAAAGTTCAATCATTCGTAGATATGACGCGCTTTGGTAAAGCATTACGCTCAGCTCTTTCTTCAATGGCCCCAGTTGACGAAGAGAGTATAGCTACGGAAGTTTTAAATTTGATTAGCGAAGCAACAGAACGTTCAAAATTCACAGTGTCATCGGTTAGGGATGGCCCTTGCAGTTTCTGGTGGAACGATGAGTGCACGCGTGAGTTGAGACGCAGAAATGCTGCGTGGAAGAGGCTGCTTCGCAACCAGTGCCCCGATAATTGGAGTAGTTTTAAATTCATTCGCGCAATTTTCAAAAGAACTATTGCTAAGGCCAAGGAAGAATATAAGACACAACGATTTTCTTTTCTATCGGACCCACGGAAAAAAAGCACCCTGTTTAAGGTGCTACGTAGTTGGAAAGTAGCTCCCCCAGATCAGAACGTTGAGTCGGTTATCATTTCCCCGGATGAAACCCAGGATTTTCTCAACGGGATTGCACAGGGATTACAACAGCGTTTCACATCGGTGGCGCCATCCATCCTTACCGGATATGGACAGGACAACTTTGTAGAGGTAACTCTGGAAGAGCTCGAGGAGGGATTACGTCGAGCACCCGACGCGGCTCCAGGTCCTGATGGCATCACAGTCAAAATGCTAAAACTTCTGTTCAGTGAGTCCCCCGCCTCTCTTTTGCATGTAATTAACTACTCCTTACGTCATTCGTGGGTCCCACCTGAGTGGCGACTGGCAAAGATTGTTCCCCTACTTAAAAACAAAAGGTTGGGGTTCGTGATAGATAACATTAGGCCTATATCCCTCACTTCCAATGTAGTAAAATTGGTAGAACGAATTCTGCTCAGTAGAATTGAAAATATCTTAGAATGCGAAAACATCTTGAGCCCGAAGCAGGTAGGTTTCAGGCAGGGCTGTTCTATATGGTCTGCTCATATTGATCTGGAGAGCCGCATTCAATTGGCACGCTCACGAAAAGAAGTTGCAGTGCTAGTTACCTTGGATGTCGCTAAAGCTTATGACAGTGTTGAGTATAGAATTCTTTTTAACGCACTTAAGCGTTTTCCTTTCCCAAACTATATCATATCATGGATCGGTAATTTTCTGTCAGGTAGAAAATTCTTTTGTTCTCAGCAGGGCCTCTCCTCTCCAGTATACTCTCAAACCCGAGGTGTTCCCCAGGGCTCTGTTTTGTCTCCCGTGCTTTTTAATATTTTGATGAGCTCTGTTCCTATAAGTCCAGACATTCAGGTGTACGTTTACGCTGACGACATTGCTTTTTTCGCGTCAGGAAAGGACATCCACACGTTGTACGTACGCCTGCAGGCCTATTTATGCGCCTTAGAGATTTGGCTGGATGGCCTCTGCTTCACCCTAAATGTGCAAAAAAGTGCTCTCCTTGTATTTCCGGCTGGGGGCCCAGTCTCCTTTTCTCTCAGCTACCGCCAACAAAACATTCCCCAGGTCGATTCTTTAAAATACCTGGGAATAATATATGAGTACAATCTGGATTGGCGCCCACACATTGATTATATTTCTACCAAAGGAGCACGGTCTGTCTCTGTTTTGAGAAGATTAAGTAATAAGAGATTTGGTATGCGCCGTGACACTTTATTAATGATCTACCGAATGTACGTCCGGCCAATCCTAGAATTTGGATGTGTGCTTTTTTCAGGAAGCCCTCAGTACAAACTTCGGCCGCTAGTAATGCTGGAACGTCAAGCCCTAAGACTATGCCTGGGTCTTCCCCGATATGTACCGATCAACGTTTTGTATATGGAAGCCAGAATTCCCCCTTTACGTTTCCGCATGCATGTCCTCACTGTTGACGCATTCATAAGGGTAATGGCGTCTCCCATATCTAGACCGCAAACTGCCTTCGTAACATGGCCTTCGCTGTTTTTCAGCAGTCCATGGCCCCGATTCAAACGCCCGCAGGTTATAGTTGTACAGTCTTTACTAGACCCCTTACATGTGGCCCTTTTGTCTGTCCCTGTTCCTAATCATTCAGTATCATCTTTAGAGATAGCCTTTGATGAAATTTTTCCCACGAATGCTAAATTACTCCCATTGAGCCTTTTAACGGGCCTTTTGCAAGATCACCTTACCGGTTTCCCCTCCCATGTAATCATTGCAACCGACGCCTCTGTGCGGAATGAGAAGGCAGGAGTGGGAATTTTTTCTCCCGGTTTGGATTGGGCGTTTTCCCTCCGATTGCCTGACTTCACTACATCTTTTCATGCTGAATATCTAGCGATTGTTCTGGCCCTTAGAAAGCTACATTCGGATACAAATCACGCAATTGTGCTTACAGATTCTCTTTCTGTTTGCACTGCCCTATCGGGCTCAAAGTCTTCTCCCCTACGTCGGGCCCTTGGGTATTTACTGCCTCCGTCTTTACAAAAACTTCGTTTGGTATGGGTGCCTGGACACGCAGGTATCTGGCTCAACGAAGCGGCCGACACTCTGGCGGGCATTGCAGTGGATGGCCCAGTGATGGAGGTTCTACCACCCATAAATTTTGTCACCTCGGCACGCTTTCGAAGATTAGGCCTGCTACAAAGCATGGAGGAATCTGCGTACGCAAGTTATGACCTCGAGCACCTTCGGCACTCATGGAAGTGCCGGATTAGTCAGTCACGAGCTTGTGAAGTTACCCTCACCAGCTTTCGGTGTGGTGTCCCAAACTTAAATTATTACTTGTATCGCTGCAATCTGGCCCCTTCACCACTCTGTGCATTTTGTAACGAATTAGAAACAGCTGAACATTTTTTCCTCTCCTGCCGACGGTACTCCTCCATACGAAAAAGATACTTGGAAAACAGCTTTAACAAATTGGCCTTCCCACTGTCTGTTCCTCTGATCTTATCGTTCGGGGCGAAGGCACTGGGTTTTAGCCGCGCAGATCTTTGCTCCGCCGTGCACTTGTTCATTTCGGAATCTGGCCGTCTCCCGTGCTAGCCCCAGGCCATGCCGGGCTTCCCTCAAAAAGATCCCTGCGTGTATGATCGCTACTATCAGTGCCTTCCCGCCCACTGCCTCTCCTTCGCCAGCTTCCCTTCTTGTTTTATTTCTCTACGTACTTTTCATGTTTTCTTTCCTTTATTTTTTTATTTTATTTTATGTTGGTTTCAACACTTCCTGATGCTAGTCTCATGTTTGAGCAGTTTTTTTTTTCTGTATATATTTCCCTAATATTTTATTTACCTCCTTAAATGTCTTTCTTTAATTACCTTGTAATTTCTCTCTGTGAGCGCCCCTTTCCTGGCCAATCCCCCTGAGTGGGTATGAGCCATCTCTTTTGGCACCACCACCACCACCACCAGAAAAAGACCCAGTTGGGCGGACTCCCTCATGGCCGACATCGTGTATATAATGTAAATACATCGCTAGCATCTTCCATTGTTCATTTCCTGTGTCCTGCCGCCACGTAACATGCCATTTGGTGCAGGTTGCGGAGGTCATCCGCATCCTGGCCCCAGCCCCGCTTCGTCTCGGCTGCTGAACATTGCTCAAAGGCTATAGGATCGCGTCGGCCCGCCCCAGCCCCGGTGAGCCATGGACGCACCATTCCCCAGCCCCGTGTCCCCAGCCTGTGACCTGCCGAAACCAAACGACGTGACCAGCCGCGACCTGAACAGAAGACGACACCGTTCCCCTGCCCTGAACTCCAGCATCCCTCCGAGACCATTGGACGATGCTTCACTGCCTCGGCGGACATTGCTGTTTCGGGGCCAGTGCTCACCACGACGAATCATCCTCATCCCTGGCGGCAAGGACTCCTTTTTTCCTCTCATCGGGCATCGTCACCGCATCTGTACATTTACTAAGGCCTCGGTCGGGACGGTCGCTTTCGGCAAGGGGGATGTGTCACGGCAAGAAGACAACGAGAGCTATCGGCACAACCTCCGTAGAAGAATAAAAAGACCCAGCTGGGCGGGCTCCCTCACGGCCGACATCGTGTGTATAATGTAAATACATCGCTCGCATTTTCCATTGTTCATTTCCTGTGTCCTGCCCCCCGAAACAATATTGTCCAATAAGCCAAAAATTTGGGACGGTACTCCCCATAGGGAGATTGTCATATAATGCGTAGCGCTCATTGGTGAATGATCTTCACCGAGCCTTCTCTAAGGAGGCCCTCAATAGGGTTGCGAAGGCAATAAAGCCTGGTCCTTTCGCTCTTTCCTCGCGCCTCAAAGCACCGTAGTAGCGGGAAGCAAGTCAACCTAGAGAGACTTGCCAGGGCCCTTGCGCACCAAGATACGCGCAGCCATTGGCTCCGCTTTGCAGTACAAGTCACGCTTTTTGAGCAGCCGACGCGCATGCCCCGTCTACTACTGCGCGGCACTGCTTTTCGCAATCGGCCGTGCTAGCGTCGGCATATGAGTTCCAGGATAAAGGAAACGAGTGTTTTAAGGCCAGATAGGGTGACCCCAGACACAACATGCTCGCTCGATAATTGAAGATTTCCACCACTGACTAGCGGCTCGCTTGCGTTTCTTGCATGCGGCGCTGTCGCGGCGAACAGGTACCTCCGGCCGCTGCCGGGTCGCGCAGAAAAGGCTTGGCGTCGCCGCAGTTATTTTGTCACCGCTTTATGAAGCCGCGCCGATTAAGATCCTTAGCGCAATCTTTCGCCGTCCTATCACCCCCTCTCACGCATTTGTAAACTTCTTTTCAGCATTTGTCCTGCTCTGGCGGGCGGCTACAAATTTTAGCTGCCGTGGTGTATGCCGATTCGTGCCCGCTCCTTGCCCACCGTGCAGATGCTTGCCGCGGTCGCGTGCGTAGCGTTTCCCCCTGCAGAAGACGCTCCGTGCCTTTCAGGGGTATTCATATCTTGTAAACGACGCACTATATCAACAAACTCAGCTAAGCTCGTGTGACAGATGGCGACGATCGACATTCGCCCCTACAAAGATACGCCGTGCCGGAGTGTCACCTGTATAGACACCGTCCGAACCGCGGGAACCACAATCGGCTTCCCTCAAAGCCGCATTTGATGAAACCCGCTAATAGCGACGCCCTAGTTTTCAGCGCCAGCTGCGTCACAGAGGATAGGAAACACGCGAAAAGCTGCATCAATGCTCCCTGTTGAATAGCGACGAGAATTCACGTGCAAACACATAAAGAAAATAACACGCAGTCTAGTAATACCACGCTTGAAATCACGCCTTCTTAGGGTCCCTAATGGCAGCTGGAGAAGTTGACCGGATTTCTCGCGGCTTAAACCACCACAGCGCATTACAAACAAACTGTTTTTGTTTATTCTTTGCTTTGTTCTGCTTTTATCTGGCTTCTCTTCGGCACCTTTTTATCCCAAACTTTTTTTTTTTGCATTGAGAATTGCGTGAGGGCGTCCCAGCTCAAGCAAGTGGACTTAATTTCTATACACCAGGGTCCTGTAATGTAAGTTTCGCCACAGAACAATAGGGTCCTGCAGAAAACCACATCTCGCAAAATTTCAGCAGTGTTTGTAAAACAAGCTTTACTACATTACACAGTAGCACTGTGGGAAAACAAACCTCACGATGAGCAAGTTGTGCACTCTACAATGCCAAGACCATGGGCGTCGGCATGCAGGGGGATGCAAGAGGGGCACTTTCCTCTCCCCCACCCCCACCCCAAGCCGTATCCGCACAATAAATTGCCCCTTTCCCCAGCTCTCTCCCTCTTTCCACTCAATACAATCCTGCCGACACTCATGGCCGAGACCTAGGACGTTTCGTACGTCGTTGCTCCAACGCTTAATTCCTCCAACAGGCGTTCTTTTCCTCCTCAACGCTTTTCTTCTTACTGGTGCCCCGTTTCTGCCACTTTATTCAGCAGCGTTTCAGTGTTCGTGCTGTTCTGCGCCTCCACATACTGCCAGAAAGAAGATTACACCATGGGCACGCTTGCATGCAGTCCTAGCTCTTTTCGTCTTTTGGGCACGAATATGCCTACGAAAACGCACCAAACATTGGTCTTGCGGAGTTACCACCATTATAGCGCATTTTTTATCCTATCTATAACTGTACCAGGTGCTCTTCCCAAACGAGCATAGCCGGTATAAAAGAACAGGTTGGTAGTGGCTCACGGCATCGGGAGAAGCAATGTCGAGGAGTGTGGCGTAAACGTATCGCCGACATTTATCGCACGCGCTGAAAAACTTGCGCCTAAAAAGAGCGAAGCAACTTGCATCTTCTCCTTCAGTGCCTTCTCTCCTTTTGGTTCGCCTCCTTTTTGGCATGGTGAAGTTACGGCTTCTCGGAAATGCGATATCGGAACTAAGGCGAGCTTCACTGCGTTTACTTAGCTCTCTCTTTGCCCACGTCGTAAATCACTTGCCTTTCAGCGAACGGCCTTAATAAGAAAATATCGCGCATTTCAAGGCGCGAGAGCGAGAGATTGTCCGCAGTGAAGGCGATAATTTCTAACAACAGTAAAAAGGTATAAAGACTGTGTTGCGTTCCACTTTTATTGTGAAGCCCGCCTCTTTTTCGACGCATCCTCTAATCTTGTTTTCGAACCGTCCAAATAGCGCTGCTTCTTCGATACGAGCACGCGCTGTGCGTGGTGGCAGCAATCCAACAACGCACTTTCCTGAAAAGGGGAAAAAAAGCGCAACCTCCGCTCTTAGCTGGAGATTACGAGGGTTAAAACCACTTTCGGGGCGATTACGCGACCACCAACTCATAGTGTAAACTCGCGCTTCAAGCGCTTGTACGCGATTTTCGAAACGTTTATTTTTTGTTCGTCTTGAAATTGCTCTTCAGGCAAACTTCGCCATTCTAAAGAAAAATCTTGCTCAACGCGCTTGTTGCAGAACTTTAAAAAATGAAGAAGGGAAGGCCGCACAGTTTGTGCATTGTTAACACAGCGATGCTGTAGGCGTCGAGAAATAAGCTTCTGAGGATAAAGTGCGCCTGAAACGCGCGAGCTTTCAGAAAACCACCCGCCCGCGCGCGCGAGACCTGCGCGTGGGACTCGCTATCTGCGGCCCATAAGCACTCAATGCCATCACGAGCGCCGCTCATCCCGCAAAGCCCCAGTGATAGAGTGCGGCCCTGCAAGTAACACAACTCGCACTTTTCTGGCAAGGGGCTTCAAAGAAGGAATGCACGATATACGAACAGGAGGTAAAAAAGAGGAGAGCCCAAAGAACGCCGTCGTTGGAAGCGATACCGAGCTTAGGGAACTACGCGGGAGAAGCGGCTATGTTTGACACGTCGGTGAGTGAGCGAGCCTGTATGGTGCGAAGACGCGTTGTGCAGAAGCGCCCATTCTGCGCTTGATACGAACGTGCGCGGGCGATATGGGAAAATGCGCGCTCGTGTTCGAAGATGAGGCGTAGGGACTTTCACTGCTGACGTAAATCAGGGCCGCACGTGGTCGACGTGATTCGTCGAACGATATGAGATGGCACGCAGCTTAAGAATGCGCGCGAAATTTGAAACATGAATACTCTGGATGGGAAACGTGTAGTAATTCAGGGAGGATGCAGAAAATAAAGGGGCTCGGTTGTCGAATACTCACGGCATACTGGCTTGGTGGTGGCGGACAAACTAAACTCGCCTTTAGCAGGATTGTGTCCAATGTTTGTAGCAGAAAGCGCGGGATAAGGAGGCCCGGAGGGGTAGTTGGGAGGTCCGAAAAAAAGGACGAGATTCGGCCTGTAAGGGATCACTGAGCGCGTTTAACGGGCAAAACGGAAGAAAATAGAAAGCGGTGCTATTCCCTTCACACCCCGCCTTCTTATGTGCGCCCGCAGCCAGAGCCGGCTTATACCGTACAAACTGCGGTCTGAACGAATCAGTATAAAATAAGACTAGTCTTGCCGCTTGGCAATAAATCTTACTTTCTTCTGTGCCTTTATCGGATCCAGCGTGGAAAGACGGCGCGTGTGCGGTTGTTAGCTGATGCATTTCACACCCTCACATCACTCCCCTCGTGGGGTGGCAGCGGTAACAACCACGCGAGAAAAAGACGCCTCTGGTACGTTCGTCCGTGAAGTTTTCGGCGTGGGGCAATCATCCATCACTTGTCAAAGTTTTGTGGAATAAATAAGCAGAACACGCAATTGCCTGAAAGTTTTCGCGGCATTGCCAGTAAACACCTCCGCAATATGCGCGGATGCGATCATTTTGAATTCAATAAACCCCGTAGGCAAACCGGACGATTCTGCCACGATTTCCCCCGATATTTTTTTTATTCATTGCGGACCTTATCAACATAGCCTGCGAGAGAGCGAACGTAAAAAAAGTGTAATCGAGAGATTCTATACACATTCACAGTATTAAAGCGAAGCTTTTTACCTCAACCCCCTAGGGTTCTGTCGCGACCATTGGTGTCGACACAAAACTCCCGCGAACAAAGAAAAGAAGCTACTGGCACCACTATGAATTGAGGCTGAAACAAATAGAGAAACGGAGCGAAAGGCCATTATCTTGCCGATTGAGCTGCGAGCTCACGTGGAAACGGGGGAGGGCACTCACCGAGCACATCGGAGGATTTACCCCCTGCGTACTCGCCGAAGGCCACGTGATAGCGTCAGGCGACCTCTCGCGCCGCTGTGCGCTCCACCCACGGCACTTGTAGCGGCCGTTTGTGCGCTTGTGCATGCGCCAGGAGTTATAAAATTAAAGGAAGCTCACACCAACGCATGGAATCTCACTTTTCCGTCCCTGCCGTCGATCTGGTCTCCTCTGTCGGCGGCGGCAGAGACGAAGAAGTCAGATCGTCTAACATCGAGTTTGAGTTTCTTTAATTTAACAAAAAAGGAACCCAGTTTCCACTCAGGTGCATCACCAATACAACTCAACCAACCACCGTTCATAAATCATGCATTGACTTAACCTTAGCAAAAAATATCTCTTCGAAGTAATAAAGGCTGTGGTTATGTCCATTTGACTCGTCTCTGGTTTCACTCTCTGAGGAGTGACATGTGTGAATTCAAGTGACGACGCATGGGTAATCGTTGTGGGTGTCGTTTACAGCTTCGCTTTCCGACCACCTTGACAAGGTGGGTTAGCGCGCTTTTTTTGTAATGCGTTCCTCTCATGAGAATAGTGCAGGCTGTTGTAGTTGTTAAACTCTCACGGGGCGCAGTGGTGGATAGATAGATAGATAGAAACTTTATTGTTCATGGGATGGTGGGGCGAATCAGCCGCCTCGGTCCAGGCAGCCGCTGAGGGCCCTGATGATGTGGGCGTTGTCGACCATCCTGGATGCCTAGCAGCAGGAAATCGATGGTTTTTTTTTAACAACGTTGTTAACTAATGCTTTCTTATTAACACTGCGTGTGTGTCGGGACTAGCACGAAACTCAATATCTGCGGGTGTGCGTTATCGCGTTTGTCAGGCTTCACGGTAGGAAGCCCTAACGTTGAACCTGACGACGTGCCAAACAACGTCAAACTCATTGCCCGTCAAGGCGCGGGTAGTGGTTAACAACGCTGTACCTCGATACCTGACGTCAAGCATTAACCTGTCCCCCTTCGTGTCTCCTGCTGGATTTCTTTTGCTTGTGATTGCTTCTACGGAATAACATTTACTCGCTATAGGTTTTGGCACTAGATAGCAAAAGCTGCGTCCAAGAAATATAAGCCAGATTGGGCTCTGTCCATACTAGTTTCCAAGTCGGGTGTGGTAGTTCACTAGGATAATGTTAATAAATTATATTTTATTTTAGACGACATAGCGATAAAATTGTGTGAAATTTAAAAGGTCCCATTTTTCAGGGGATCTCGTTGTTGAACATGTAAGCATGTCTCGCGCGGCGAAGCGGAACGAGCCTGTATGCAACTGTAACGGCAAGAACAAGGGAAACTGCACAGAGCCAGGGCGTCGCTCCACGCAGGCATTCTTTTCCTGGCAGCGGCAGGCAGGTGGGTCTTCTCCAGTTACAGCGTTTTGGGCAGCCAGCGAGCGGTGACATCGTTTCTCCCATTCGACTAGACAAGAACGAGCCGCGACCAACCGCCCCGGCGCAATTTTTGTGGGCAAAACCGGAGTACGCACACAACACGGCTCGATACGAAGAAAGGAGCGGGGAAAGAGGGCCCTTCTTCGGGGGGAAGGTGGGTGGTGTAGGCAAGGGGCGCGAGGGCTTTGTGACGGAGCTTTTGTTATGCGGCGCCTTTGACAAAGCTCTTCGTATACCTGCAACTCACGCGCACACGAGGCGCAAGAATATTCCGCATACATATGCACCCGTCCGCAACGTGGCCCATGCAGCCTCGGCGATTTCACCCTGGCAGTCAAACGACCCGCGGGTCCTCCTCCCTCGAGCACGACGCCGCGAGCGCCGATGATGCAGTCGGCCGGCCGTTCCTGCGTTGTCCGGAGTACAACACAAGGAAGCGGCGAAGCTGGAAGCAAAGGGGCCCGGTTGCTTTGACAATGCGGCCGCATTTAGCCTGCCTTGTGGGTTAAGTACCAAGAATTCAGACGACCACAATATGGACGTAACGAGAAGCGAGCGCCCCCGGTCTACCGACAGTGGGGGGCGAGGGCGAACCCACGGAAAGGGGCCGGGCGGCTTGAGAAAGGTGGCGGCGCGGAGGCACGGCTCCGTCGTGCGGCCAGCGGTGCTTTTCGCAGGTGCCGTGTCAAGCGACACTTACGCCTCCCCTCGCTCTCCTTCCGCGCCTTGTATTCCACCCACGACTCTAGTTTACCACGTTGCGCCGGCGAAGGGCGCATGGCGGCTGTATCGGCATTCATTCTCGACGCCCGAAGAATGGCACGCAGAATGGCGGAGAACGAGGCCGACGCTCTTTTATTTCCATTGGACTTCCCCGCCGCCGGCTGACGGGCTCGCATGTTCCTCTTTGACCAAAGCATTCACCCGCTGATAGACGAGACTGTGGGGCCTTTCACGCGCCCCGGGGGAATAATCGTTCTCTCGTGGGCGATGTCGCATCTATTGTGGGACTCGGCGTGTGCTTATACATTGCAGGGCCGGGCGGGCATGGGCTAATTCTCCTTTGCCAAAGCAGGCGTCGTGCGCGTAGCATTAGTATAGCTCGAAATGAAGGCGGTACGGAACGTAACTGGTAGTTATTCTTCCTTTCATTCCTGCCTCGATTGATTCCTAATGAATATGTATGGGCCATCTGTGGTACGGTGTATTTACAGTGCGTCGTTTTTATTTTATGTTGGCTGCTTCGATGCGAATTGTAAAGGTAGTTGCTAAGGCCTCATTGGTGGCCCTTTATTGCCTCTCCCGTTAAAAAAAAAACATTGAAAAGGACCAACTAGTTTATTAGGAAGCCGCGGCACATAATCAACGTGCTTCAAAGGATACATCGGAAAAGGTGGCAGTTGTTCTTATACCCATCGTAAAATGTCTGCTAAGAACGTCCAGGGACCACAGTGCAGCTGTTTCGAGTATGCTGCAAGAGGTGTGTCACTTGACGAGGTGACAGCCGCATCCACTAAATCAGCGGATGCAAACTCAACAAGGATATTATACCAGCTAACTGCAAACATTCCTCACTCTGAATGCGCGATTAGACAGCATACATGTCCCAAACGGACCAGAGGAGAAGCATACAACAAATGACGAGGACTCAAACGTAAAAGAGTAATTTTTTTACTGCTCTTAAGCTTTGAATTTACGTTGTAAGCGATGACGACAGACATGAAAGATCCTGGCAAAAGTCGCCCTCCAGCTTCAATGTAAACATATATTACACTCGCACAGAAGAAGAACCTGATCCCTAGTCAATGGACGCACATGGACGATCAAAACTGTCTATCGATCGACTCAGGCCGTTATTAGTAATGCGAAATCAAGCACTCAATTTATGCATATGCCATATGCACAGGTGCACGATGTTGCTCAGCCATAGGCCCAGAGCATGGCGATGATCAGCCACAGCCGATGTCAGAGAGAAACCTTGCAGCATGGAGGTTGTCACGCTTGGCAGCCACGGGATGACCCACGGTCCAAGCAGCTCCTTGATAGCCAACCTGCAAGACATGGCCTCCTCACTTGTGAAGTTTCATTTACACTTGAGTACTTGAGACCCTCCATGTACGGTGCTGAAAGAGGACATCACGGCGGCCACGCGAACATACAGAACCTTCATCTTGTATAGAAAGAATTGTGCAGAAGTTCAGTGGATTGCCTACTAATGCGTCGCGTTCTTACGCCGCCTGTATAGAGTGATAGTTCTTTATAGCCACATATAGCTATGAGTAGTGAAAGAAGTTGGATTATTTTATTCTATTGATGTTCTCTTGCGTTTCTTTTCGCAAATCATATGAATGTATACCATTATAGCGATGAAACGCCTTTACTTCGCTAGTTATGTTTTTTTCCCCTTCGGAAATCCAAGACGTACAGCAGAGTTGGTCCGTTTACGATATTTTCATACGTGTTTCCAATGTTCTCACTCAGGATTTTTTCGTTTATTGTTCGGTTTCGGGAGCATATGTATAAGCTGCTGTTTTTTTGTTTCGTCAGACCACTATTGTTAAAATTTTAATTTTTTAATTCTTCTTATTTTCTCGTTTTTCAAAATTCTGCCCGGCAGCCCACGTTGCGGCCCGCGAACTTCACTACCGGGCACTCCCGACGAGGCCGGGTGACTTGGACCCCCCGACAGACACTCTACACCCAGTACCAGACACCTACTCCGATATCTTAGCGCAGTTTCGCCACACCTCCACACTCTGCACTCACCAACGAAGAATACCGCATTTGGCGACGTCTCCAAACAAATATATTCTACAACGCCCCATCCTGTCTCTTATCTCCCTCATCTTCCCTAACAGCACGCACACATGAAGACTAAGGCAAAGAAGTGGACAGGCCGTTTCAGCCGTTTCACCTACAACTGCCCTGACTTCCACATCCAAGCCACAACCCCCCACCTCGTATTCTCCTGCCCAGACCACCGTTCCCCCACTCCCCTCGCACATACTCCCGAGAAGTGGGAATGCGCGCTGACAGCTCGGACCTGCGGGACCAGCAAAACCTGATACAGCGCGCCACCCGAGCAATGACAGCATGCGGCTACCTAAACTAAGACGGCCGCCCGTATGCTCTAAATATACAAAAAAAAAACGTTTGTTCCTCCTCATCCTCCTACTCCTCCCCCTACTGTCCGATCAATTATCTCCATTTAGGCGATTATAAGGCTTAAAAGGGCCATGAAGACAAAATAAAAGTTTGGATCATTCAAAAGATTGCCTCGTTAGAACGATGCTGATACCACTTTTAACGTAAACCTCGCTCAAATAAGCTGCATAATTAGGAAAAAGGGAATGGCCATGCGACCCACTAGCTCATTTCCCGCAGCAGAACCTATGATGTCATACCAGCCAGCTCTGCGATTGGCAGAGGCCGGAAAACGCAAACGCAAATTCGGCATAACTTCTAAGCTTGCCGAACGAGCTGTTTGACCTTAAATTTAGGGCGCATTTATTTTATATCAGTAAGAATGGTGGGACAAAGTTACGAAAGCACACGTAAACATAGAAGCACCGATGCGTACTGCTGTTGGTACTGCGCGCACTATGCTTGGTTTAGAATAGATGCACTGCACTGCGGGGTTTTGGGGTTGTCTCAGACGACACTAACCGATTGACGCAAGCGACATTGTCTTACGTGACCATATTTGTCGAGGAAGCACTATGTTTCACGAAACGATTATTTTCTCCATGAACGAAAACAATCCTGGTTTAAATACGGTCACAAAACTACTGAACGCAGAAAACCGCTTGCCGCGGTCTGGTTGACTAACAGTAAGCAAGTCTTCGCTCCACACCAAGTTTAGCTGAAAGACCTCCTCTTATGATGTCATTGCAAACATCGTTCAAACGCACGTTTTGGCGCGAAAATCAAAATTTTAATTAATTTCTCAAAAATTAATTAATTTCTCAGTGAATAAAGCATTGTTTGCTTCCGGACAAGCGCTGGTGGCACTACAGAACGCGAAATCTTTCGAATAAAACAACCTTGTATTTTGTCGTCATGGCCCCTTTAAAGGTGTTACTTTTGCAAATCTGCATTTTTGTGGAAATTCAGGGCGTTAGATGGTCCTGGCTGTGGAGGTACTCGGCAAAAAATCCTACTCATTAAAAGCGGAATGTGTACCGTTCTCCACCTTGTGGTCGAGCCTGAGAATAAACCGCAAGTGACGCTGGAGACGCCCACACGCCAATCGAGACGTTTAAATTTGCTTACAGCAGCTTGTCGCCTCAATGGTCACTCCAGCGCACTGCAGCGTTGTTGAAACGAAGGCGAAGTTACCACTGACGTCCTGGGAGCCCCTCTTTCTGCCAGCCAGACAGCGGGAAGACTGATATACTTTGTAAAGGTCTCATGGCTGTTTCTATGCCTTGTAGAGAGTTCTGACAAGCCCCTTTGAACCTGCCTACACTACGGACCCTCATACAACCACCTAACAAAGGATTGAGACATAAGAGGGTCTCAGTTTACGTGCGAAGCAGATCAGTGGTGAGAATCGTACCATTGGGAATGTACCAAATTCTGAAGCCGGCTTATATCGAGAAAAAATTTCTCAACTCATGATGACTTCAGAATAAAATTCCAGGCTCGCTGGGAGCTTCTTCGTTTGGCATTGCGGAAGTCACGGGATACGATCGAGTATAAGCAGAACCCTGTTCGAAAAAAATTGCCCGCGTATCTGCTCCCTTTACCGCAAATGAAGTCGAAATCGCGTAGTCTTCTGCGGCGACCGCCACGTAAACGCATCTTTTCTTTCCCCTGCCAAGCTTTCATGCCTTTCTCCTCCATTTCGCTCCTGTCGCGATAAACGCGGAGGGAGTTTACTAAATTCAACTCGTTTTTCTCGCGTTTCACTGCTCGCGTCATCTACTGGAACATTTCATTACGTCGGTAGTTCTTGGAATTCCGCCACGAGGCATGACCCACAGGCGCAAGCGCTTTTTTATATTTTAAGTGCGAATGCATTTCTTAAGCGAGCCTGAATCGTCCGCCGCCGTCGTCCGCATAGCAACAGCTGCGGGTGCGCGCGCTCCTCGTCTTCCCTAGCAACGGGGGGAGATGGGCGCGCGCTACTCTCCTCCTCTTCTCTCCGCTCAGTGACTGCGGGTGTTGGGCGCCTCCTCTCCACTTCGGGTGGGAGAGCTCTCGCTCGCGTAGCGGGCGCTCCGCATTCCGACGCGTGAGGGCGCTCGTGTAGCCCTCGCCGTAACGGCGGGCGCTACTCTCCTCCTCCTCTCTCAGCTCAGTGACTGCGGGTGTTGGGCGCCTCCTCTCCACTTCGGGCGGGAGAGCTCTCGCTCGCGTAGCGGGCGCTCCGCATTCCGACGCGTGAGGGCGCTCGTGTAGCGGCCGCGTGGCGCGGGGGGGTATTAGTCGAGAGCGCGCCGTCGTCGAGAGCGGTCGCTGGTCCTGCATCTCGATAACGATGATGGCGGACCGGGCAACGGTACCAGCAATAACGAGTGAAATATCTTTCTTTGTAGTTGTGTGCGTGTGTGTAATCTCTCGGCTACTCATTAAGATCACGATATCCACCGTAATCGCGCAATCAACAACCGTGCATTCGCACTTACACACTCTCCCCCTCGGGGAAGTGCGAGGGAATTTTTTTGGTCAATGCCTTGCTTTCAACGCATATTTTTATGTCCTATCGCAGAAGCACCTATGTATATGTGAGGCTTTTTTTTCCGAAATGAGCCAGATCCACCCAACGCGCATTTGAGAAACAAGCAGAAGTTTGTTGCCAGACCTAGCTGCAACGCCGTCAAAGCTATTATATCTAGCACGAACTCGGCGTCTGTGCTCCGCACGTCAGGCGCGAACGCAGGTGAACTGGCAAGGAGAACCGCACACCAGGGATCACGCCACGAACGCTGGTCCAGAGTGTTCTCGAATGTCCAGCTGGCCGACGCCGGGCGCTCCTCACGAGGCGCACGCTCACGTGCACTGGTATTTTTTGGTATTTTTGTGAGATACTCACGTGGCGCAAGCCCACGCGCAAGCCTGGACGACGCCGGGATGTCCTCACGAGGCCCACGCTCACGTGCGCTCAGCTGGGCTGAGTTTTCTGGTAATGCACCACGGCGGAACTAGAAAGTTAAGCAGCTATTCTGTTAAAACTGGCAGCTGTCATTGCAGTGGCATCAGATCAGCGACCGTTACATAGCCGGTTCATATGTGCGTTGTCCCCCGGTCGAGTAGGGGGACAAGGATGATGCTCGGAAGCAGGGCGTTATCGTGACATGCTTGAGGATATGGGTCCAGAGCATGGTGAGAATTTCTGGTGATTTTCTGGTGAGCTGATTCGGTTCGTCTGCCATATAGGGACAGCTGGTGAAGCAGATTACGCGCCTCATCGCGTGAGCGACATGCCTTCAATTGACTGGGCCAGTCTGAACGGCGGCAGCGCTTCTGAGCTCTCATGGTGCGCGTGGAAAAAATGTCACAGCCAACTTAAACTTCTAAAAGGACCACTTGAGTCTCGAATCTTTTTTTCTAGTTCCTTGCTTGTGCCTGTGTTCGCACTCCACGTGAAAATATTTTTTTCTTGCTGGCTGAGGACGCTGCCAGTGCCCAAGGGCTCACGGCCGAAGACTAAGGATAACAGTTGGCAAACTCAACAAAGTTTACTCTCTCTCTCTCTCTCTCTCTCTCTCTCTCTCTCTCTCTCTCTCTCTCTCTCTCTCTCTCTCTCTCTCTCTTTCCCCACGCGACCACTCCTTGGGTATGAGACTAAAGGGAAAGGTCTTCACCCAATCTAGCTCTTTCTGTCTGACGCTGTTAAAGGAAAGGGCAAGAGAGAGCGAGTAACATTTATTGAGCAGTCTTAGTGGATTTGAGCCTTCTATAGGTAGCTTTGCGCCACCCTAACAGCTACCGATAGCAGGAGCTCATCGTGGGGGCGGGGACGGGGCAGGGTTGTTGCTCAGTTGTCAGGGGATTGCACGAAGCATTTACATTGCATGATCTCCGTGATGACTGAGAAGCAGCAGATGAACTCGCGTTGAATAGGCCCAGTGTTGTCGTACAGCAGCTACTTGTGCGTGCGGCAACGGGAGTACTTTGCGGTTGAGTCTGCAATGCTGCGGGATTTCTAGGGAAGGACTGGAAGGGGGGGGGGAAGGGGGGGGAGGGGGGGTCGTTTGAATGAGTCCACCAAGGCACGGTCGTCGAAATCCCACCGCTTGTGGAAGGCTTGCTCATCGCCTTCCAGGAAAGAAAGAGAGGTTTGGCTTGCACATCACGTCTACTTTCGGTCTGATGGCTCTTATAGAGGAGGACGGTGACATTGGGGCCATGCAGCCGACGTAAGACTCGCGCATATCTTTCAAAAATCTGTAATTGTGACTTTTCTTCTTGTTTGTGAGAGAGCTAGGACTACTGCCTCTTCTGCCTTTTTTTTTTGGGGGGGGGGGGGGGGGGCTCGCGGCAAGGTGGCGGCGTCCGTCTGTCTTTCTTGTCACCCCCACCCCCTACTGTAGCTTGCCATCTGCTCTAAGTCGCTGCCACTGCGCAGAGCGTTGTTTGTAGAAGTCATAGACTTGTTCAGGTCTTTTGCTCTAGTGTTTCGATACATTTATTGGCCGAGACCCGTGTTCTTGTTCTTGGCCACTGAACGGATCCTGTAGTGCTTCAACCGTTTCTTCAATGTTTCCTTGGTACGACGGTGTCTAGTGAGGGCCATTCTATTTTGTAAAAAACCTTGAGTTTTTTTGTATGTTTGAGAGAGGTTAGGTTTTTTGACTGAGCAAGTTCTTTCTTAGCTTGCCAACTGTGTTGTGCAGCTTTAAGCCTACCTGTGCATGCTCTCATGGAGTGTGAAGGGCAGGGTTGGCTTTATTGATTTCCTAGTTCAGTTGTTGACTTCTGTCTTAGTACTGCGTATGCAACCGAGTACGTTATTCTGGAGAGCACGAAAGCCCGTACTATAGATACAGCATGTACAGTGTTTCTCTCCTACACGCCTCTGTGTCGGTCGGTGACTTCTGATCACGTGAAGCACCAATTACATTGTTTTTATGAGCCGCTGTATCAGCTAGTCGTTCTTCACTTTTGATTTATTTAGTAATACTGTTAACCCCAATAAAAGGGGTTGCAGCATAGTGGTTAATACATAGATACATGTGTACACGTTTGGATGAGAAAACATCAAAACAACTTCCCAGTACTTCAGTGCCAACGATACAGCGATCTCCCGAGCTCGGCCTCGAGATTTAACTAAAGTGCATTTATCACAAAACCGGAGGAACATGAATTAGAAGAAAGATAAGATTTTTTCAGAAATGTATGTACGCGCAGTTATCTACTAACCAATAGAGCAAAATTGCAGTGATACACTTTGAGAACAGCAATTTCAACTTTCAAGATGAATCTGGAATCTTTCAATGTCATCTTCTGTAACTACGTGTGCCTTTAGGTCATTCTAGTCTATTAGGGTCCGAGCAATAAACTTGGGGGTGTACTTAAATACATTGTTTCGGTTCTTAAATGGTACTAAACTGAACGCGTGTCGTTTCCTTGTGGCGTACCCTGGGGAAAATTCAACATAATCAGATGTTCTGCTGTGGAGCCTCCTTTCAACCAATTTAAACATGAAAAGCAATCGACAAATACGATTTCGCGCGGAAATTTCTTTTAAGCCTGATCTGGCAACTAACTGAGAAACCGATGTTACTCCATAGCTGTTGAAGATGAAGCTCACTACCTTATTGTGTACCCTTTCTACTTTGCGAAGATTAACAGCAGTGTAGGGATCTCAGATAATATTTGAGCCGTCCAGATTTGGAAGAATAAGGGTTTTATATGCCAGGAGATGAGTGTCACTCGAAGCGTTGCGTAATGATCTTTTCAAATAGTAAAGTGCCGACATTGCTTTGCTGCATATATTTTTAATATGTTTGTTTCAATGAAGGTCATCGAATATGATAAGACCGAGGTATTTGAAATCTTTGGCCCGTATTAATGTATTGCCATCGGCGGTGTAGTTAAAAAGAAGAGGGTGCTTTTTATTATTACCAGACATAATAGCACATTTCTTATAATTTACGAACATCTGCCAAGTATTGCACCATCGCATTATTTTACCTAGGTCTGTGTTTAGTTTTAGTTGATCGCTGGGGGACTTAATAACAGAGTATATAACACAGTCATCTGCATGCAATCTTATATTGACGCCACATTGGTCTACAACGTCATTTATAAAGATAAGAAATAGAAACAGGCCTAGTACTGAACCTTGTGGTACGCCAGAGCACACATTCAAAACTTCTGAAGTAGTTTCTTTGTATAATACATATTGCTTACGACCCGTGACAAAAGAACTAACCCAATTACAGAGCTGGGAATTTTTTAAAGGTCCGTGATTTTGATGAGTAACATTAGGTGGGAGATCTTATCGAACGCCGTCGCCAAAACCAGAAAAATTGCGTCCACTTGAGATCGTTCGTTTATGGCTGAAGCGAAATCATGGGTAGTTTCAAGAAGTTGGGTTATTGTGGGAAAACCGCGCCGGAAGCCATGCTGGGTGTAAGACAGAATTAAATGAGTATCGAGGAAAAGGGTAATTGTGCTTGTGAATGACGTGCTCTAGCAGTTTGCAGCAAGTGCTCGTCAGAGCTATCGTGCGATAATTCAGAATATTATGTTTGCTACCTTGTTTGTGTAGTGGTTTTATCGCCAACAGCGTCCAGTCGGCCGGCCGGCAATTTACCCATGGACAGTGATGCATTAAACATAATAGCCAGAACTTTAAAGGACCACTCGGCATATCTTTTTAAGAAAGCATTTGGTATTCGGTCAGCACCCGGGGATTTCCGTATATCCAAATTCAAGAGCAAAGGAAAAATTCCAGCCTCGAAAATTTACAGGTCTTCAATTGGGGGTATCCGTTTATATTTATCGAACGCTGGCCTTACGTTATTATCGTCTGTAAAGACTGACTGTAAATGGTCATTGAAAGCATGAATGATTTTACTGGCATCAGAAGTACAAACGTCATTGATGACAAAACTGTCAGCCATCGACACCTCAAGTGATATAAAGCGCCAGAAGCGAGAAGGCGATTCTTTTATCATGCTGCTCAAGCGTACGTAGTGAAAGTTGTGCTTTGCTTTTTTTTTATTTTATCCTTACGTTGACGTGACAGAAAAGCAATTTTATCATTCAAGTTTCTGTGAACAGCTTTTTACGCGCTTTCCTAAGCCGCTTGATTTTCCTTTTGAGGTGAATAATTTCCCTCGTAATCCAGGGATTGCATAAATTTACACTTTTATTTCTGAATGGGACAAACAGCTGAATACATACATGGAGGGTGTTCTTGAACTTTAACCATAGTGTGTTGACGTCAAACAAGTGAGCACTAGAAGAAAATTCATCACACGCCCGCTCCAATTTATCTAAAATTGACACATCGTCTGCAAAACGAGAAAGCACCTACACGAGTGAATGTAACAACCTCCTTGGCTTTAATCGAGCTGAAATTTACTAGAATGGCATTATGATCTGAAATTACATCTACTACTTCACAATCAATTTCACCTGGTATATTGCTTTGAACAAACACAAGGTCAAGAATCGACTTGCTATTGCCCTGTATCCGGGTTTAGTCTTTTAGCAGTTGTATTAAGGCAAAACGAAAGGCAATATCAATGAGCTCTTCATTATTATTAGTGTTATTACTACCGGTGGTGAAAGAAGAAGAATTGATTGTGGGTAAGTTGAAATCACCATATAAAGTAAGTTTTGTAGTTCGGGATGTTATTAAAGTGACGTTGCGCTTAAGGCTTTCTAACACCGTAAGATCAGCCACCGGTGGCCTGTAAACGACTTCAATTACTAGAAAGTTACTATTTGTTACTTCAATTAATATTTGGCGGTATTGCTAAATAAATAAATAAATTATATTAGAACACCTTGGATTCGAACTGATCTGCAAGGTTTAATTACCTCATTCTCAAGGGTGACTGGGATATTCTCTTCTCGTTTCGAGCGGTGACGCCGAAGGAGAGTGAGAGAGAGAGAGAGAAAGGATTTCAATTAATGCCCGAGATGGGTTCTGAAAGCTAGACGTCTTAAACCGCCCCCCCCCCCCCCCCCCCCCCCCCCCCCCGACCGAGCATGAGCCAGCATTCCTTGGTTCCCAGCGGCAGTGCCGCCAATCCCGACTGCTGTGAGTTCTGGCTCCGGTGGGGAGCTGAGCAGACATTCTCCAATTGCTCTTTAGTCTGAATGTTATATCTTTTTAGTGTACTCACATTGGATTTCCTATTATTAAGGCGGACTTCTTAGCAAGTCCGTATTGCATGGTAGATGGGTAAAGTGCAAAAATATTACACAAAGGACGATGGAGGACAACAGGGACAAGCGCTTGTCCTTGTTGCCCTCCATCGTCCTTTGCGTAATTTTTTTGCGCTTTACTCGTCTACCATGCTATTGGTCGGTTGTATTTCTTTGGAGCTCATGGCAGGACCGCATGTGCTGCAGGTATGCTCTGCTGTTGCACACAGTGAAGAGGTTTGAATAATGGTCTGGATGGCGATGGTTGAGAGAAAAAGTGCTTGGGAAAGTGTTGATCTGCAACCGTCGTCACGTAGTTGCTAATCGCATCTGGCTAAACTGTAGTACTTTAAAATATCCCTGTATGTGGCTAGCCGGTCTCTGTGTGATCTAGTAATGTGTGCTCGTTTTTGGCCTTCCTGTACTGTACGGCATTGGAATGATGGTGGTTGTCGCCGCGTCTTTGGTGACACAGCTCGGTTAGCAAGAGCTCGATCGGTTGCGTGGCCAGCCTATTCCCCGGTAGACCAGATTGGGTCGGAGTTCATATTAAAAGATTTTTCTATTGGTTGAGGGTCTCGTCTAGCAGCGAGGCCGGTGTAAGGGAGACCCTGCATTTCGCGAAGTTAAGTATGACGGACTTCGAGTCGCTCATGGTTGTGGTCGCTCAGGTAGTATTTAGAGCAAAAGCTACAGCCATCTCCTCGCCCTGAGTTGGATCGTTGGCCGGCGTGGATGCCGATTCCACTGTGACTCCATCATTGCTGACGACAGCAATTGCCATATGGCGTTGAGACAAGACCACCGTCGTAGTAGTCGGCAGCGCCTACGTAGGCAATTTGCCGTGGATCACAATGGTTTCCGAAACGTATGTCTATGTAGTGCTGATGCTCTATCTTGCCTTTTTTCCACGTTTATATCTGGGTGCACATTTTTGGGAAGTGGCGGGCTTGAATGCATTTTCGAATTGCTACCGTGTGGGAGGTCCACTTTGTTTTGGAAGGACCTTCCTATTCGTATTCCGAATGGCTGCAGAATGTGTCTCTCCGTTTTTCTGTTGAACAGGTGTTCCAATTGGGCTGTTTGTTGCGGTTCGATTACTTCTTCGATGGAGTTGTGGATGCCTAATGCTTCAAAACGTTCGTTGTCAATGATAAGTGCAATCTAATTGTTTATGAGCCGTTTTAATTCAGCCTTGAGTTTTAATTGTATCGTCGGTTTTTGAGTTGTAGGAAACGAATGCAGTATGTGTTACTAATTACGAAGGTTCCTACGAGCCGTTTGAGTGCGTATTTCTTCATACCTCTATATTGCCGCGAATCATGCATTGGGTTTATTTGTTTGTTTTGTGTTTACTGCCTGGCCTCACCGGGCTGTGTTATCTGTGTCCCAAGAGAAGCGCGTGTTCCATTTTTTATATTTATACCGCACGGGTTATCTCATTCTGATACGGAAAGCGTTTCGCTCTAACGTCACTAGCCTAAAATAATCTTCTTTGATCTACAATGTTCTGGATGTAAATCGACGGTTCGAGAAACACTCGCGCCGAAAGATAAAAACCTGCAGAGCAGACGCTGCGGTATTCGACTCGCCGACGCTCGCCTGGGCACGTCACTTTGTTGACTGCTGCTTCGCCGCCTGTGTATTCTTTGAGTTGTTGGGGGAGCTCAAGTTCGCTCCAATAAACGTGTTTTCCTTGAAGACAACTGCGTCGTCTTTGGCTTCTTGACAATATTTAAAGCGAAGGCTTTCTTAGTGGGACCGGTGACGTTCTGTCAAAAAAAAAAAAAAAAAACTAGTGTATTTCCCCATACGCCAACTGGTCAACCGAAAAGATCTGATATGATCTCTGGACATTGGCCGCGTGCGTGAAACCGGACTTCACCTGTGTCAAAACGGTTACATAAACGTCGCGCAAACGGAACGTCTTAATAGATAGGACACTACAGGCGTCCATCATGAAGACAGAGTACGATAATAAACCTTTATCACATCAATCACGCATCGGTATACATTAAAATCGTTCGTGGATGCGGTCACATAGTGAACGAAAAATGGTCGCATGGGTTTGTTCTTGGTTTCGTTGGGATTTTGAAGGTTTGACGATCGATTGGATGCGCTTTCAGCGAAGGTTGGACGCACTTTTAGCGAAGGTTTTGACTGCATCAGACAGAGAATGCAGCCCAGGATACTCAGAGGCACCATGTTGAAGACTGAGCTGGAAGAAGACAGAGCCTTGAGGTGTTCTCCGACACACAGGAACGATGGGGCCGGAAGTGACCTCCTTTATTTTGACGATGTCTTTACGGTTGGATAGCGTCGAGATGAGTGCATTGTGTGCCGCCGCGTTGTCAAAGGATTTATTCAAATATTGCCAGAATGACCCCCGTGAAGTAACGAGCGGAATGTACGAATACTTGCTTCAGTTGAATTAACACATCCTGGGTCACGATGGGTCTTCAGAAGCCGAACATCGTGCGCGGCATCTTCCGAGTTTTGTGGAAGTGCTTTTGGAGACGCTTACATATTATCTTCTCCATATCCTTGCTATGTATGCTGTGAGCGAGATCAGGCTGAAGGTTTGGATGTGCTTGGACTGTCTAGTTTCGGTATAACGCAGATTTGCACAGCCTCCATCAGTTCAGGATGACGTGCGTTGTTAGAGGTTCGAGGGCTTTGTTGCCTAAGTTAGCCAGAACTTCATAGGTAACCTGGTGTGGTTTTGGGGCGTTTTCAACACGGCTCCCTTCAATTCATGGAGCTTCATCTGTTTGTCGAGTTCAACGATGCGTTTCACAGTGAAATATGGAGGGGAGAAGTTACGTTCAGGGAGCAGGTATTTGAGTTACAAATTTTTCAAAAGGTAATCTGTAGTGCCCTTGAATGCCCTGAGTGCGCGAGTGTGTGTTTCGGTCTGATGTCTCTGCTTTACAGCGGGCCGAAAAAGTGGCGCACCACGTGCCTGGTCTTGCTCGTGAATAGAGCTCCCGACAGTCCTTCCCGAAGCTGCAGCCAAGTTTCTTTGCGTAAGTCTGGTGGCTGTTTCAGTGCGTGCTTGTTCATTATGGCTGTTTTCTTGGGGAGCTTGTGGTTCTGTTTGTGTCTTTTCCACTTGCAGGTGAGGCTGTACGGGCTTTCCCAGAAGGCTCTGGAGAAATCGCAAGTACAGGTTTGCCCCACTTTTGTCAGGAATCAAAGGAGAAAGTTAGGAAAGAGTTAGATGTAGGGATATGGATAAACAGTTTCAGGTTGCACCGAGGTCAACCTTGCATAGAATGTGCCATAGTACTAACCCAAGCGCTGAGCTGAGGTGATCGATCTGACTTCCGATCACGTCCGTAGATATATCACCCCGGCCGCCGCACAAGGTGGTGAACACTTCCCGATCGCGTAAACGAGAGCCACAACATCTCGCACTCTTAATGCGGCTCCCAGCCAAACCCTGCCCACTTAATTCCCGCCATGGAACTGTGCACCACACCGGCCGTTCACTATGCCAACAGAACGTCTCTCCCCTTGGCTTCATTGTGGGCGCGTGAAAAGCGCAAATTGGGCCATGCTGGCCGGAGCTGCGTCAGCGCTCCCTTTCTTCCCTATCCGCAGGTGAGAAACGGGGGTGTCAAAAGCCGCACCACGGGGTCGGGTCCGCGGCCGCTTATCGCCGGACGCGGCCTGGCGCCAGCAGCAACGCTCGCGAGAGAGGTGGGAGAGAGGAAGAGAAAAGCTGGCTCAGTGGGGAAGGAGGGGAGACGGGAACAAGCCAGGAAGCAGGGGCGGGAGCGCAGGTCTCTTCTAATCCCAAACCGCAGCTCAGTCACCGGAAGACAGGCCGTCGCTTCCGGCCGCCAGGAGAAAAGGGAGAGCCGGGCCGCAGCACGAGGTGCCGCCGGGGGCCGCCGTTGCTTCTCCCGTTGGGGCCCACACACGAGGAGTGTCGTGGCACGATAAGGTGGCTTATATTGTGCCCGCGACGCCTGCACAGCCTCCCTTGGCAGGTTTGGAAATATTGAATCGCACCGGGCCTCCTCTTTCAGCCTCTTTGTATGCGTGCGTGCGAGCGTAAGCGCCGCGTCCCGCGGTGCAATGGCACGCGTGCTTTGACGGTGCGCGCGAGTGTGTGTGCGTGAATACGAACGTCGCTTGCGGGGTAGTTGCTACTACAGAGGCGGGATAGGGGCGGTTAGACGAGGGGGACGTAAGTGCGGTGGTTGCCGTACAGCTTTATACGCAACGCCGAGTGCCACAGAACCAGCGCATTCTTTCCTCTGTCTGGTGTGAGCGCTGCTGGGCTCCCTTTGTGACCAGCCTCCCGCGGCAGTGGCGCCCAAATAGACGATCGCGTCGAGGGTGCCGTTCTAAGAAAGGAAAAGGTGCCGGCTGCCTCTTCGGGAGGACAATTTTCTCGCCCAGCACGTGGTGTTGCCAGGCAGCCTATTTCTAAGCGGTGAGGAAATGTGTTCGTATCTTCGGATCTCCTTTTTTATCGACCGAATAAAGTGTTCTCTCGGCTCCAGTTTCCTGTGATCTGCACAATGGTTGTGTGGGCTGCGTCCATGATAAGGAAGGATGAGACGGGGGTCGGTGGAACCTTCAAATATGTTTCTTTTAAGAGGTTCTGTGGATTGGGATTCTATGTCCCAGAGCTGTGGTTGAATGTGCTTTGATTAAATTAGTTTTTTGTTGATATTAGAACTTCCACTCAAATGTCGCCTGAAGGTTGTCAGAAAGAGCGACTCGGAGGCTTTCTTTCCCTGCTTCATTATAGCTTACCGGGGAAATTCTCCTGCATTGTTTATTCATACCTGCAGTCTTCAACAGAATCACTTTAAAGACACTAAACAACAAAAGAAAGTTGCGTTGCGTGGACTGAAAGAGTACAAATCGCTGCTTAAAGCTAAACTAACGAAACCGTTGGCATTTGCGGAACCAGAATAACAGTGTGCTTTCTCCAGATGGTACCTTAGTGTCTTATTATGACCATAGCTCGCTTTTTAAGTACGTTACCGATGATATTCTGTCGACGCCACAAGAAAACGCGTTTTAGCCAGCCGGAGGTAAATGCCTCAGATCGGGTGCCGATAGTGGGCACCATAAGTCTGCTTATTATTCAAACTTTAATTGCCTAGCTCTTTTCTTCTAAAGCAAGTAACTGAAGGAGGTAATGACAATTGAGCTGCAAACATTCTTTATTGTCACTGCCCGAATAAAGTCTACAATGCGCGCGTTAATTGCGAGCATTTCTGGCCTGCGTACTCGAACTCTAACTATACAAGTTCATTCAAAAGTGTCATTTCCCCAACAACAACCTACTCCCTGGTTTGCTGCTGCGATATACCTTTCCTATGTGGGTACACGCTAAGCCCTTCCTGTATAACTGTACGCCACCTACTGGTTCATTTTGATCATGCTGGCTATTCTCATGAGCAACTGCTAGAACAACCCTACCGTTCGGCCTCAATGGCATAGGGGCAGAATCGGGTTCGAGCCCTAGCAGTGTTCATTGTTGTCGAAGTCCCGTCATTTTTTTTAAAGACGATAATCTTTTTTGAGCTACTTAAACCCGAAAATTTTCGTCTGTCTGTCTGGCTGTCTGTTTGTCCTGCGATTCAGCCATCCGGCCAAAAGTTAAAAGAACTGTGGAACGAGAAGCTTATATATCCAAGACCTTCCCGTACCACAAAATCTGAAAACATATTTAATACTTCTCCACGTTGTCGAGCAAAAAGAAAACATCGGCCATATTTGGGGCAAAACATTATTGCACAATTGATACTCGCAGTGTTTTAATTAAAATACAGATGTTCGCTTGATATCCGCGATATCAAATAAAAAATACACTCTGAAAAAAATATTTTGAAAGAAGAATGCAAAAAGAGCTCTCTCGAGTCTGGACTTCTTTCCGAGTTCGATTAGATCAATAAAGTTTATTCCCTCACTCTCCCTCTCAAAAGTAACAAAAGGTTCCAGTAGATGCCGCGACCACTGAAGCGCTGTAAAATTGAATCGACTTTATCAAACCTCCTCCGTGGTTATCTTGGGAGGATCGCAAGCAGGGTGGCCAGGACTGGCGATTCGTCGCCAAACTGGTGACTTTTCGATACTCATGGCGATGGAAATTTCACTGTGGCGACTTGACTACTTTCTGGCTCCTTTAACCACCGGTGATTTTCTATATTTCCGGGCCATTCCGCTGTCCCTCTTTCCACAAAGGGGCCTCATATATACCTTTCAGTGACAATTTCAGCCATTAAGACAAACTGAACAAAGAGCACAAAATAAGCTTTTAGGCAGGTGAAGGTTTTCTGGAAAAGTCCTGAAGAGGTCCCGGCTAATCAGCTACTCAAACACACCACCGTACAGTGCAACTTACGGGCACGAATCAAAATTTGCCTTGGTCTTTTTAATATCCTGCACCTGATGTTCTATGAATAGCGTCAAACCCTTCAAGCAACGCCATCGGTTTAAAGTGTAATGCTTCAGTAGTTTACTGGGGCTTGAGATGTCATGCAGAGTAGTTTGTGGCGTGTCTAATGATGTGTATTAGGCACGGGAATTAAAGAGGCAGCGGAAGTGGTAGCACATGGTCTGCAACAAACGCCCATTCCAAGTCATTCGTGTTCTTTGACTTTGAATGCTTTATGTATACCGCATATTTTAACTTTTTTGTAGACAGTAGTCAACCGCTGTCGTTTTCCCGCACCACGGCCAACGAATTAAATTTGTAATACCGTTTTCTACTTCTGGGAAAGTAATGTCTCGTTCTTCTCCAATTCGCCTCCTTGCGAGGCGGGCGTTGGTGACCGTTGGAGTTCCTGCCAGCCCTGCGCTGCTTTTAGTGCAGCGCTGCGGCTGTGATGAAGGCGACGACCCGTTGAGAGGAAACGAAAACTTGTATTTACACTTTTTACAGTTGGTTACAAAGAGGATACATTGAGGCCGTTGGTCGCTATGTGCCCGCGGCACCCCGTCAGAGACGAGCCACAACTCAACCCGGTCTGTCCGATGAGCGCATGCTTGCAATCGAAGAAACCTCGCATCCGGGGGAGGAGGTCGCGCTCGCTCCGACCGCGTTCCCACGCACCTGCACTGTGGCGGGCCCTTCGTCCAAGGGCGCGCAACCATACGCGCCACTCAAACCAAACGCACGTGCCCAACGATATCCGACGCCTCAACCTAGCGCTAGCTTCGGCCCGGCCGCACACTGCATCCGCCGCGCGAAATCCAAAGCGCGGTCATCCACCCAGCAGCTCCCTCGATTGCCTCCATCTGGCACGCAAGGCCGAAACACGGCGCTCAAGGGGGGGGGAGACTCTACGCCCGCGAGGCCGTTGCCCTGTTGCCTGCCTGGGCATGAAATTAGGGCAATAATGACGGGATCACCCGACCCCTACACGCCCTTCCCAAGATAAACATAAGGGCCCAAAGGCCTCTTATGGAGATCCCAACAAGACACAGATAATAGCGCCAACCGCTCCCTTAAAACTGAATAAGAAAAGATGAACACAACACGGAGCAAACCCGACAAAATTCCCCACGGTCACTTTCCAAGACAACACAGGCACTTGTCCATAAGCATAGTGTCCACTCAGGAAAAGCGCGTCACCGTAAAGAAAACAACACACACGCACACACACTCTCGTGTCAAACAAACACCCATGCAAAGGTCGTTTTTAGGCCGATGGGTCCTCTGCAAGTTCGAGCGTTCACGGTATTCTTCTCCGCCGTAAGACCCCTCACTTCTCTTTGAGTGGGTCCTTCTCGCCGCCCGCCAGGCCACCAACACTGCCACCCGCTTCCCAATATGCGTTAGGTACTCTGGACAAAGCGTCCACGTTTGAATGGTCGCTACCCTTTCGGTGCTGTACAACAACATTATAGCGCTGCAGCGCTAGTGCCCAACGAGTCAACTTTGCGCCCTGTGGCGTGGACAAAGTGAGGAAGGAAAGGGGGTTGTGGTCGGAGATCACCGTCACCTGGGCGCCAAAGAGCCAAATGTCAAACTTTTTAAGCCCCCAGATCACCGCAAATGCCTCCCTCTCTATGGTCGACCATCGAGCTTGAGTGGGCGTGAACTTATGGCTCGCGAACGCTATGGGACGCTCGGAGCCATCCTCGGCGCGCTGGGACAAACAGGCACCCGCCGCGAAAGCCGAGGCGTCGGTGGACAACAAAAACGGCGCGTCCGGCTTCGGCGTTGCCAGCGCTGTCGCCTCGCAAAGTGCCGCTTTGAGTCTTTGGAACGCGCTGTCAGCTTCGGCCGACCACGGAATCTTGTTCGGAATTCCCTTCCCGGTCAGTTCCGTAAGCGGCCTCGCCACCTCAGCATAGTTGGGCACGTAACTTCGGTAGTAGCCGCACAGTCCGAGGACGCTGCGCAGCTCCCTCTTAGTCGTTGGCTCTTTAAGCCCCCGTATTGCAGCCAACTTGTCCGGGTCCGGCGCGTGCGCTCCCGAACCGACCATATGCCCTAAGTAGCGTATGGACCCTCGGGCGACCTGACACTTCTCGAGTTTCACCTTGAGCCTCGCCCGGTCTAACGCCGCGAAGACCGCCCTGAAATGTTGTACGTGCTCGCTCAGGGTCTCACTGAATACCGCTATGTCGTCTAGATACGCACAGGCGTATTCAGAGTGCGGATGGAGCAGCTCGTTCATGGCCCTCTGAAACGTTTGCGCCGCGTTTTTGAGGCCAAAAGGCATGACTTTTCATGCAAACTGCCCCCGATGGCACGTGCCAGGCGGTGAGTGAACGAGCCGCTGGCGCTAGAGGTACTTGCCAGTAGCCTCTTCGCAGGTCCAAAAGGGTAATATAGTAGGCCTGCCCGACGTTCATTATGAGCTCCTGCTGCAGTGTCATCGGATACGCGTCGGGCACCGTTCCTGCGTTCAGTCTGCGGTAATCAACGCATATTCTGACTGATCCGTCCTTTTTCGCCACGCACACGATGGAATGCGCGTGTGGGCTCTCGCACGGGAAAATTAAATCCCTATCTAGTAGCTCGTCCAACTGCGCCCCTACTTCTCCCTTTAGAGCTATGGGGATGCGATACGGTTTACACGGTTTTAGCGCGAAGCCCTCCTGCAACACTACATCGTGTTCGCGTACCCTCGCCACCCCCAGTCTGTCGTCGAACAAACCGCTGTACTCCGCAAACACCTTGCGGATCTGACCACTCTCGTTCTTCTCTAGATGACCTAATAAGTTCCCCAACAAGGTCATGTCCGCGGAACCTCCTTTCCCAGATCGGGGCGCGCACTCCACCTCCCCGAACGCCTCATCTTCCTCGAAAGCGACGCCTATCTGCATTACCCTACTGTTATAGGGTCGCAACTTGCTTGCGTGTACTAGCCGTCGGTTTCCTTCCGGCATTTCGACAAAGTATGAGTGCTCCCTGTACCGCCCGGTTACCCTACCTGGTCCCTTCCACTTGGGGAACATCTTCCCCGGCCTGTCGTCATCAAACACCAACACTGCGTCCCCCTCCTGAAAGCTCTTGCTTGTCGCCCGCTTGTTGAACTGCTTTGCGTAAGCATTCTGCTGTCTGGATCCTACCAGTTCGGCTGTTTGCGCTGCCTGCTCTAGACGCTCTTTCAGCTCTTTCATGTAAGCGGACGGGGACGGGCCAAGGTCCGCTAACGCAGGCATTTCTCCCGTTAAAGCGCGTTTGACGACAGCTAGCGGTCCGCTAGGCGGCCTACCGTACACCATTTCAAATGGCGACACTCCTGTAGTATCATGCGGGACTTCGCGATATGCCCACAAAAGAAAGGGCACCGCCTTGTCCCAGTCTCTACCTTCCTTTTGGATGGTGTGGTACACCATGTTCTTAAACGTCCTGTTCCACCGCTCCACAGCGCCGTTGCTCTCCGGGTGGCCCGGGGTCGAAAACCTCGGGAAGCAGCCGAGTCGCTTTAAGAACTCCTGTGTTAACTCAGCAGTGAAGTTAGTCCCACAGTCGGACGCGATCACTTCGGGTATCCCTGTGCTGCTAAATACCCTCAGTAGGGCGTCGCAAGTCGCCCTAGCGCTCAGAGAGCGGAGACACACTACCTCGGGCCACCGTGTGCACAAATCAATTATGCACAGTGCATATTTGTGCCCTCTACCTGATGGTGGCTGCAGCGGGCCAATGACGTCAACGTTAACTCTCTCGAACGGGTACCTAGGCCTTGCCAGCGGTTCTATCGGGATCCGGTCGGCAGTACGCAAGTCGGATCTTGTCTGGCAGGCATGGCAGCTAGCGCAGTAGCGCCTTACGTCTCCTTCGATAGCCGGCCAAAAGAAACTGTACTTTATGCGGGCCTTCGTTTTGCGGAAACCTAGATGACCAGCCCAGTTTGACTCGTGAGCCATTCGCAATACATCGCCTCTACGACTCTCCGGTAGCACCAGTTGCATTACAGCTTGTCCCAGAAGTTTGTCTCGGTGGTACAAAATGCCGTCTACCACGACCATGCGTCCCTTTCCGCGTTTTGCATTTTCCCAGGCAGCTTGCAATGTCGCATCACTCTGCTGCTCGGCCCGAAACCTCTCCGACGAGCTCCTCTCGCCATTCCCGTCGTGAGTTGTTTCACTGCACTGCTCCTCGCTTTCCGCGTCCTGGCCACCCTTTGCTCGCGTTGTAACCTGACCGATTGCAACTTGGACCGACCCCTCTGCGCTCCGCTCATCGTCTACCAGCCTTGCTAGTTCGCCCTCCGTGCGGTCCGCTACGTCGCTCCCGTCTGCCCATACCACCCCTTTCATCTCGGCTCCCGCCCTAAGACGTTCCCACGCCTCTTCCGAGAGTAGACAATCGGTCTGAGAAACCAACCTGTCCGTCAGCGCGCAAAGTACCGGCACCGCTTCTTTAATGTCCGAAAACACGCCGACCTCGCGCGTTATCGTCAACGGAACCACCGCGAGCTTTGCCACTACCTTCTCTCCGAATGCGGAAGTCAAGTTGATTGTCCCGTGAGGCTCGACTAGCTCCGGTGGCAGCGCGCTTTCTCTAACGGCAGTTATCTCCGCTCCCGTGTCCAGAATTGCGTCCATCTTCCTGCCATGGCAGCCCAAGCTCACGGGCCTAAGTTCGCTGTGGCCTGCACACGCTTCATTCGTTGCAACTCTGGCCGACAAGCTATTTCCTTTTCCTTCCGAGGCCCCTGCCGTCAGTTTGTTGACATTGTGCGGGCATTTCGCTTTTAGGTGGTCCCTTGAACCACACCCGAAGCAGGCTCCCCACTTTTTTCGCACGTCGGTGCTCTGTTTCACCGCGCCCGGTTTTGGCGGCGGTCCACTTGAAGTTACTCCCTGCGAGGCCGGTGCATGCCGTACCTTTGTTTCCGGCTTCTTAGCTGCGCCGTCCCTTCCCTCTGCATCCTCAAAAGTCTGCAGTAGGCTTGCCAAAGCTGAGGCCTTCTTCCAGCCTTCCCCTTCTTGAAGGGTTACGTAGCGCAGCGCAGACTCGGCCAGGTTATTTTTTAGCTGGTCGGCCACCAGCAGCTGGATCACCTCCTCGAACGACTTCACGTTTCTGGCCTCGAGGTAGAAATGAAGGTAACTCTGGAGTCGCGTCGCGAATTGTCTCCACCCTTCACTCGCGCGTTTCCTCGCCCCAAGAAACCTCCGCTGGTATTCCCCGGCTGACAATTTCAGCTCCTCCAGCACTGTCTTTTTGAGAACCTCATACTCACTATGCTGGGATGGAGTAAGTCGCGTCGAAACAAAGGGAACCTTTTCCGCTATAAGCGGAAAGACAATTTTGCCCCACAACTCCCTCGGCGCGGCGTATGCCTCAAGCGTATTTTCCACGGACTCAAACCAGATCGGCACTTCCGCTTCTGAAGGGAATTTCGGCAGCACTCCCGAGACGAGTTTTGAAAAATGCCGGAGTTCGCTGCGCGTGTCCTGTCCGCCCGAGTCGCCGGAGCTCACGCCTGGTTCAGAACTCCTTTTCAGTCTCTCAAGCTCGATCTGCCGCTCGAGTACCAAGCGTCTCTCCTGTTCGATTTTGAGTTCAGTTTCCAATTTTTTCATTTGCATTTCCGTTTCGGACGCCACTGGCTCAGGTGGACTCCGCCCTTCCGCACCTTCATCTTCGTTACCCATGATGGGCTCCCCTCGTTTGTCCGGATTCAAGTGGGCAAAACGCGTGAGCATGCGTTTTACGGGCTCTTGTTGGGTGGCAGTGATCGCGACCCAGCGGAAGACAAAAAGGACTCACCCAGTGTCGATCCGATGTGGCCGCCTGCCTCGTCCCTTTCCGCGCAACTGTCCGACCTCTCCCTCAGATTCGGCAGGTCTGCGATGCCTGTTGGCGCTCCTTCGCCTTCGCCGTGGCGGTGTCGTTCACAGTCCGTCGGTCTGCGGTGACTGCCGGCCTCCTTCGCTACCGCAAAGACTCGCCGTCTCCGTCGGCCGCTCCTCCGCAACTCTCCCAGCTGCTCCGCTAGTCGCCTGGAGTTTCCGGTTGCCTGCAGGTGCTCCTTCACCTGGCTGCAACCCAGTCGTCGCTCCTCCGTCGGCGTCGTGACGACTCCGGTGCTGTCGATCGCACCCAGCAAGTTCGGGTTAAACTCGCCCTTCCCGCTTCGGCCCGTGCTCCTTGGATTGGCAGAGCCCTCCGCCCGTGGCCGATGCGTCTATCCTCCGTCTCGTTCCGTGGTCGTCTCGCCAAGCAGGATCTTGCCGACTGCGCCAGTAATGTCTCGTTCTTCTCCAATTCGCCTCCTTGCGAGGCGGGCGTTGGTGACCGTAGGAGTTCCTGCCAGCCCTGCGCTGCGTTTAGTGCAGCGCTGCGGCTGTGATGAAGGCGACGACCCGTTGAGAGGAAACGAAAACTTGTATTTACACTTTTTACAGTTGGTTACAAAGAGGATACATTGAGGCCGTTGGTCGCTATGTGCCCGCGGCACCCCGTCAGAGACGAGCCACAACTCAACCCGGTCTGTCCGATGAGCGCATGCTTGCAATCGAAGAAACCTCGCATCCGGGGGAGGAGGTCGCGCTCGCTCCGACCGCGTTCCCACGCACCTGCACTGTGGCGGGCCCTTCGTCCAAGGGCGCGCAACCATACGCGCCACTCAAACCAAACGCACGTGCCCAACGATATCCGACGCCTCAACCTAGCGCTAGCTTCGGCCCGGCCGCACACTGCATCCGCCGCGCGAAATCCAAAGCGCGGTCATCCACCCAGCAGCTCCCTCGATTGCCTCCATCTGGCACGCAAGGCCGAAACACGGCGCTCAAGGGGGGGGGAGACTCTACGCCCGCGAGGCCGTTGCCCTGTTGCCTGCCTGGGCATGAAATTAGGGCAATAATGACGGGATCACCCGACCCCTACAGGGAATTTTTTAATTTTTTCCGCGAAGGTAATCAAACAGTACTAGCATCACTTTGCCGAGAATGGCGAATTTTCTGGCTCCTTTTTAAACATTCACTTTGATGTGGCGACTTTTTTGGCTACTTTCGGCCGCTTCCTGGCGGCTTTTCCATCTGAGGACCTGGCAACCCCGATCGAAAGGGAGGGAAAGAGCATGCGAGCTGTGTGGGAGATGGAAGAGAGGCATTTACATGGCAGACGGATCAGAAGACTATCGCCTTTCAACGACATTTGCAGCGACGAAGTGAGCATATATGGGGCCAACAATTTTTTTTTTTGCGAGGTCTAAGACGTTTCCTTAGCTAAATTCTATGCATTCATTTCGTGAATAAGGGTCGTTTGATACGTTTAAGGTCGATTTAGCCGAGGGGAGCAGCATATCAAGAATTTTAATCGCTGTTCTGCCTCGCACCGGACTTTACCTATCTTGGAACTGAATATGACGACTATAACTACTAACGAGCAAGTTCCTAGGGCTAAATTGAAGGTATTTCCAGTGTCCTTAACTTGTACAACATGCATGAAAAGAACAGAAGAATTATTATTACCCGTGAGGTGGCCCAGAAACCAAATTTTTGGTGACTGAAACAGCACGACGACGCAATACGAACCACTGTGATGTCATTGCGAATGTTCAAGCGACGGCTGCGAGTGGTGCATGGTGCTTTCTCTTTTGCCACCTATTACAGGTGAATTAAGCCTGTAGACATGCTCAGCAGCCAAATAAGGGATTCCATTAGTGAAATAGCACAATGCAGCCACAAATAAGACTTGGAGGAATTAAGTTTAGCGTAAATTTAAGAATATGTTTTGGATTGGTTCTGTTGACGGGAAGAAAATAGCCGACACACCTTCGTTCAAGTAAATATCTAAGAACGAGCCAGACGAATAGTTCAAGGCCGTCGGCTGCAACAGAGTGGGGACTGCGGTCGTGGACCACCTTGCCCTTTCGAAAGGATTGGTAGTGGGTGGACAGGCGAGAAAAACAGTCGTAATGCCTGTTCGGATGCACATTCTAATCGCATCTCTCAGAGATAAATGTTTATCATTCTGTAACAGCGTAATTACGTCTAAAACGTACGTGACGCTCACGAAAATGTCTCCAGTGAAGAGCCATCTAGTGAAAAATATTGTGACGGGGATGTTCGGCTATGTACTGAGCCGACGGGTATGCGTCAGTGTCTGTCTGATGAGAGCTGAGCAGCTAGAAGAGGAAGTCGACGACGATCGCTCTCGACTTGGTTCGTGCGTGAATCTGGACACTCTGCTCTGGCTTTCCCCTTGTAAATACCTTTGCTGAATACAATACCTTCCCCGTAACATTTTGGTGTGAGGTGCTGGGTACGACACACGCAGCACGGAGCTCCGCAGCGGACGGCAAGTTCCCCGACCAACGATGGCGCCCGAGGGAGCTACCGCGACTGCTTCCCCATTCATCGTTATCTCCCAGCAGCGTGACCCGGGCACGTTTTGCGGCACAGATGATGTTGACCTTGAAGACTGGCTGAAGACGTATGAGCGCATTAGCGCTCATAGCAGGTGGGATCCCACCATCATGCTTGCGAACGTGGATAACTCTCTGAGGGGAGCGGCCAGGACTTGGTTTCGAACTAACGAAGAGACGGTAACAAGTTAGGACGACTGTAAATCCAAGCTGCGCGAGCTGTTCGGGAACCCTGTAGACCGTCAAACTGCCGCTAAGAAGGCACTGGCTTCCCGTGTACAGACCCCTACCGAGCCTTATGTGGCGTACATTCTGGACGTGCTATCCTTGTGCCAGAAAGCTGACGACCAAATGGCGGAAGCGGACAAAGTCGGGCATATCCTCAAGGGAATAGCGGACGACGCTTTCAATTTACTCATGTGCAAAGACTGCACAACGGTGCAATCAGTCATCAAGGAATGTCGCCGGTTTGAGCAGGCAAAAGGACGTCGCCTGACTACTAGTTTTACCCGACTTCCAAACACCGCTCCAACGTCGTCGTGCGAGGATCGTTGTCTTTCCGAACATCGACCCCCGGAGACTGACGTGAGCCCAGCTACGACGGGAAGTCTAACCAGGCTTATAAGACGAGAGCTCGAGGCTATGGCCCCCACGACGCTTCCCCAATCGGAAACGTGCCTCCCGTCGATCCCTCTGATCCAAGCGGTCGTTCGGGAAGAAGTAGCCAAGCTCGCCTTTCAGCCGGTTTGTGCTGTGAGAGGCGCAGGCGTTCACGCGCCTCACCTTTCCTCGGGCTACGGCGGCCGCAATGAATACCAACCGTCCACCTATCGTAGCCGCTACCTTTCGGAATGGAGGACACCCGACGACAAGCCGATTTGCTTCCACTGCCGCCGAGTCGGGCATGTTGCACGGTACTGCCAGAGGCGTTCACCATTCTCATTCCGGCAAGACCTTTCCAGCTACACGCACCCTTCTCAGATGCCTCGTCGCTTTACTCCACCGCCTCCGCCGCAACCAGTAGACGTCAACGCTCCGTTCCGCCGTTACAGCCGATCGCCGCCACCCCAGCGCCGTCAGTCCCGTTCGCCACAGCCTCGGCGTCCCCTCTCGCCGACGCCGTATAACAACTCCCGTCCGGAAAACTAAATGATGCAGCTCTCAGAGGTGATGCTGCATGTCCCACGACCACCGAAAATCCTCTGTTGACGCTTTGTAGACGGAAAAATTTGCTGGAGATTCAAGTTGACGATGTTGCCGTTACCGCCTTGATTGACACGGGTGCACATATGTCTATTATGAACTCGGAGCTTCGCCGCCGCCTTCGCAAGGTGCTTACGCCCCCCACTTCACGTGTTGTACGGGTCGCTGATGGAAGTACGCCCACTGTCGCCGGGATGTGTGCAGCGCGTGTTACTATAGCTGGCCGACAAACCGTCGTATTGTTTACTGTGCTAGACCAATGCACTCACGACGTTATTCTTGGCCTCGATTTTCTCGCGGACCATTCAGCACTCATCGATTGTTCAGCTGGAGTGCTTCACTTAGAGCTTCCTTCTTATCACGGCCACGACGATGTCCGCAGGCAGCACTTCTGTTCCTCTGCCGACGTTCGCTTACCACCCCTAGCCACTACACTCGTGTCCTTGCAACTGTCCCCCCTTGTCCCTGATGGTGATTACCTCGCTTCGCCTCTTGCTGACGTACTCTTCGCGCGTAATGTGATGACGCCGCACGCTGTCGTAACGGTTTTGGATGGTCGCGTCCGACTGCCGTTCACTAATTTTGGCTATACACCGCAGGTTATCCCAAAGGGAATGTCGCTAGCTACACTATGTACCATTTCACAGTGCGAGGTGAATGCATTAGCCGATGTCACTGGCCTAGACTGCCAGCGCGAGGCCAAGCCCACTTCACCTCTGCCGCTCGATCTCGAACCCATGATAGCCTCTGATCTGCCAACTGTACACGCAAGGCAACTTCGTGATCTATTGTCTTCGTTTAGAGACATTTTTGACCTTGACGATCGCCCTCTGGGGCAGGCCACTGCTGTTCAGCATCGCATCCACACAGGGGATGCCAATCCCGTACGCAGACGGCCTTACCGGGTGTCCATGATGGAACGCCAAACCATTCAAGCGGAAGTGGACAAGACGCTTCGCAAAGACATTATTGAGCCTTCCACTAGTCCATGGGCATCCCCCGTTATCTTGGTCAAGAAGAAGGATGGTACATGGCGCTTTTGCGTCGACTATCGTCACCTCAACAAGGTTACTACTAAAGACGTGTACCCACTTCCCCGCATTGACGACGCGTTGGATTGCCTCCACGGGGCCAAGTACTTTTCTTCCATTGATCTCCGAACTGGATATTGGCAGATTGCCGTTGATGAGCTCGATCGCGAAAAAACAGCTTTCGTAACGCCGGATGGTCTTTATCAATTCAAAGTAATGCCCTTCGGCTTTTGTAACGCGCCAGCCACGTTCGAGAGGATGATGGACTCCCTGCTCCATGGCTTTAAATGGTCTACATGTCTCTGTTACCTTGATGACGTCATTGTTTTCTCGCCCACGTTTGAAAGCCATCTGGAACGACTTGCAGCGATCCTTGACGTTTTCCGACGAGCAGGACTACAGCTGAATTCCAAGAAGTGCCGCTTCGGGCGACGCGAGATCACAGTACTCGGCCATCTAGTTGACGCCACTGGAGTCCGCCCCGACCCTGAAAAGGTTCGGGCTGTCAGAGAGTTCCCTCAACCTCGCTCGCCCAAAGACGTCCGAAGCTTCGTAGGCTTGTGTTCATACTTTCGCCGCTTCATTAGAAATTTTGCGACTATCGCCCAGCCACTCACTGATCTCCTGCGCAAGAACGCTACCTTCTCGTGGGGCCCAGAACAAACGGAAGCCTTCCAAACGCTTACAAATGTACTCACTGCTTCTCCCATTCTGGGTCATTTCGACCCGTCGGCACCCACTGAAGTCCGTACAGATGCGAGTGGACACGGCATTGGCGCTGTTTTAGCGCAACGACAAGCAAACGGCGACCGAGTCATTGCTTACGCCAGCCGTCTTCTCTCGTCGTCAGAGCGGAACTACGCTATCACGGAGCGCGAATGTCTTGCTCTTGTATGGGCCGTAGGAAAATTCCGTCCCTACCTCTACGGGAGGCAGTTCACAGTTGTCACCGACCACCACGCCCTTTGCTGGCTCTCCTCCTTAAAGGACCCCACGGGCCGCTTGGGGCGTTGGGCTTTGACCTTACAAGAATACTGCTTTACTGTATCATACAAATCTGGTCGTACACATCAAGATGCGGACTGCTTGTCCCGGCATCCCGTCGATCCACCTGGTTCCTCTGCCCAGGACTCCGACGCCTGTGTCCTGGCTATTTCTGATTTGATTCATATTGAGGCTGAACAGCGTCGTGACAACAGCTTACGAGCGATCATAGACAATCTGCGCTCATCGGCACACGATCCTTCGCTGCAGGCATACCTAGTACAAGATGGGGTGCTTTACCGCCGCAACTTTCGCCCTGACAGCCCTGCTTTGCTCCTGGTTGTTCCGCAACACCTTCGAAGGTCCGTGCTCCATCAACTGCACGATGCACCTACTGCAGGCCATCTGGGTCTGACACGCACCTATGACCGCGTCAGGCGGCGCTTTTTCTGGCCTGGCCTATATAGGTCGGTTCGACGCTACGTCAGTGCTTGTGACGCCTGCCAACGACGGAAAAGGTTAACAACGGCACCGGCTGGTCCCTTACAGTCCCTCGACGTGCCGAGCGAACCGTTCTACCGTGTAGGGATGGACCTCCTTTGTCCCTTCCCTTTCTCAACCTCCGGGAACAAGTGGATTGCCGTGGCAACGGACTATGCTACCCGTTTTGCTATTACCCGGGCGCTACCTACAAGTTGTGCGACTGATGTCGCCGACTTCCTCCTTCACGACGTCATTTTACACCACGGCGCTCCACGTCAACTTCTCACCGACCGGGGACGATACTTTTTATCCAAAGTGGTCGCTGATCTCCTTCGTTTGAGTTCCACGACACACAAGCTCACCACTTCTTACCATCCCCAAACCAATGGACTTACGGAACGTTTTAACCGCACCCTTACGGACATGCTGTCTATGTATGTCTCCGCGGATCACAAAGATTGGGACTTGACGTTGCCGTATGTGACTTTCGCGTATAACTCCTCGCGCCACGACACGGCTGGTTTTTCACCCTTTTATCTCCTCTATGGACGTGAGCCCACTTTGCCGCTTGACACCTTGATGCCCTCATCGATCACTCCACCGACCGAATATGCATTCGAAGCTATTTCTCGAGCAACTCTAGCCCGTGAGGTCGCCCGCGCCCGCCTTTCGGCCTCGCAGGTGTCGCAGAAAACACGTTATGACCTTAAGCACCGTAACGTCTATTATCCTCCTGGAACGCTCGTATTGTTATGGTCGCCTTCTCGCCGCGTGGGCCTCTCTGAAAAGCTTCTTTCGCCATATCATGGCCCTTACAAGGTCCTCCGGCAGGTCACCGATGTGACGTATGAGATCAGTCCTGTTGCCGCGTCCACATCGTCTTCCACGCCGAAGACCGACATCGTGCATGTACTGCGGCTAAAGCCCTACAATTCTCCCAGCTTGGACGCAACACCTTAGTCAGCACCTAGTCGGTGCTTTCCCGGCCGGGGGGCTATGTGACGGGGATGTTCGGCTAGGTACTGAGCCGACGGGTATGCGTCAGTGTCTGTCTGATGAGAGCTGAGCAGCTAGAAGAGGAAGTCGACGACGATCGCTCTCGACTTGGTTCGTGCGTGAATCTGGACACTCTGCTCTGGCTTTCCCCTTGTAAATACCTTTGGTGAATACAATACCTTCCCCGTAACAATATCTTTTTTGCATGTTTGTGCGGCCCCTGCTTTATGAAGAATTAAGGGTAATGTTTTGTATATGTTGTCGTCAACGCGTAATCTAGCGATTGCGCGCTTAAAATCGCGACCTTCGGAAGCCTATTTAGGGCCCTTTCAAAAGCTCGCAGAACGCACTAAACCAAAACATCACTGGACTGTAATCATCTGACTCAGCGCTCCGTTGTAAGTGAGACGTTTAATGGCTTACTGGTTGTACATAGTTCATTGGTCAATTTCATTGTCGTTTCTCATACCTTCCATATACATTCATTTCTTCATGTAATCTCTGACTCCCAGCAGGCAATTCGGAACTACATTAAGGGACGCATCTCCCCCCCTGCTCTCAAAATACTACTCACCAATCCCCCCTCCGACCCCGTGGCGCTGGTATGGACTCCGGCCCACACTGGCATAGGCGCTAATGAGGCGGTACATGACCATGCTCGAGCTTTGACTCTCCGGGCTCCCGCTTCTTTTACGGCTACCCACGGGGCCCCTAGGCCAGTGGCTTCTGAATCACTTTTAACTTACAGGGACATTACCCTGCACCACCGCCTCCTCCGCCGAACTCTGCCTCCATCCCACCCCTCCCTCACCCCCGCAGCAGCTCACATGTGGCGCATTCTGCAAACACACACCTTCCCCCATCGCACCCAACTGGTCCACACACACCCCCACATTTTCACATCCCCTAATTGCTCAGCATGTGGGGCTCTGGACACCCACTACCACTCCCTTTGTGAGTGTCCAGCCTCTCCATATCCCCCTCTCCCCTCCCCCACCCTCTGGGAACAGGCCCTGGGGAGCCCAGACATCTCCGATCAACTATTGGTGACGTCGCGGGCACTGGACGTCGCGGAGGCCTTATGGTCTTCCGCCACCCCCCCTTCCTAATCCCAGAGACTAATAAAGTTTGTTCTCTCTCTCTCTCTCTCTCTCTCTCTCTCTCTCTCTCTCTCTCTCTCTCTCTCTCTCTCTCTCTCTCTCTCTCTCTCTCTCTGTCCCCAGTACCCTCCCCCCAGTGGGAAGTAGCATGCCCAAGATCACTTTCTCAGGCCGACCTCTTCTCCTTTTCAATAAACATTTTCTCTCTCTCTCTCTCTCTCTCTCTCTCTCTCTCTCTCTGTCTCTCAGTTTTTAGATTAGGGAGTCGCAAAGTACCTCAGCCTAAAATTGCTGCTCTATGTCCATCAGATAACTTAGGAACTTGCTCAAAAGATTTTTGTTTTCTTTCCCGGCCTTGGAGTTCGCCGACCGATGCAATTACGTCACTGCAGCGGCGACGTAGCGGCTATTGGCTGGCTTCCCTTCAGTTGCAGCAATAAACGCATTCGATAGCCACTTAAAAAATGAAGCCAGAAAAGCAAGGCAGAAACGGAAGGCGTATCTGCTGCGACGAGCAAATCACGCCATGGCGCTCCGTGCTGGCCACAACTTTAGCTTTCGCAGTGCTTCCACACACAAAAGAGAGAGTGAAAGCGTTTATCGGAAGTGTTGCAGAGTCCCTTCAAAATTAGGACCCCGTGGCGTCACTCTACCAGCTTGGCATCAGCGAAACAACAGTGTCTGCCTTTGTCTATACCATAGGTCGATAAATCTGTAGATGGAATCTATTCCCGTCTACGCTATAGGAAACAACGCCAAACACGAGCCTTTGTGTAAATGAGCAACGATTGTTTCTAAACACAGGGCCCGTTTTATGTTCCTTGTTGCTATTCACGCGTACGCATCGCGCTGGAATGAGCGTTAGCGCGGGAGAAAGGCACGATGTAATTCCACTGAGAGACGGTCTGTTACACCGCCGCCTCGCCAACTTCCTGCAGCGTCCGTGCAAGTCGAGTCAGCGCTCCACGAAAGCGAAAAACGATATCGGGGAAGGAGGCTGTCCCAGTAATCACCACCGCGCGAAGAGGAATCTACTAATTGTGTTACCCGTCCAGCACGAGAAAGGTGATTCGTTCGCACAAGCCCTCGAAGTTAAAGAATTACGGTGCGTAAAGAAGTCAAACGAAACCCCAGTGGCGTGTAACAGACCAGCCTGACTTGGTATACGAGAGAACGCCGCGATGAAAGAGCCTTATGTCCTCAGTCTGTTGACACGAAATCTGATTCAGGCATAGAAGAAGACGCGAGGGACTTTATGGAGACGTAATTATGAGCCTATTGTGCTTCTATGTGTGTACAGGGCGGTAGAGAAAGAGCGAAGGAGGCGGAGAGGAGGAAAGAAAGTGGCAGCCGTGTGCGTATAGTAAATTCGAGTAGAGAAAGAAGGAGATACCATAGATGGAATGGCAATTAGCGGCAGTACGCTGCAGCTCCACCATATTATCGGCGACGTTTACTCCGCGTGCCTGTTAACGCGCACGTTCGAATACATTTGTGGGGTGCCGCGTCGGTAGAAGGCAGCATCCCAACGTAAAACATAACTGTTTATTAACGTGGAAGCAGCAGCGGGGCAAGCATGCCGGCCTGCGCTCGAAAGGTTAGAGGAACAATCATAATCTCGAGCTTAGCGGCTTGGGTTTTATGTTTTATCGACCCCAGTGGTGACGTAAGCCTCCGGCGAAACTGCGGTGTCGCTGTCCCTTATCGGAAACGTGTTGCAACGAGTGGCCGTGTCACGCTGGGCTAAACAGTGACGAGACGGAGGCTGCGCAGGTTTGTGCGCAGTGGTCACCACACATTACAATAGGACCATATATTATATATAGGGCCGGAGAAAAGAGTAATTATAGTTGTTCCTTTGGGAGCAGCATTGTGCGTAAGCCCATCTCAGCGCACGAAGTCGACGAGAAGCCGTTAATGGAATACGTGGACATACTTCTAATCGTAGAAGCTTTGTCGCATACACTGGCGGTTTAGTTCTTCTAGCATGACAACAGGCCGATGTTCATGTTTGGGATGCTAAGAGGGCGATTAAGTCTACAGGGTTTTCAAATATTCTCGACAATACGGTTTCTTAGTGGAGGGAGGATTCGGAAGATTCCTTAGCGATCATCCTGCGACACAAGACATTTTGAGAAAATCATCAAAGATGAAAAATGTCCAGTTAGTTAAGGATCCCGCTGCAGAACGGTAAGGGTACGTGACGAAGCGGAGGAACACGAATATTATAATTCGAATGGCCAAGACCTGGAAAAAACTACTGTGGTGATGCTATTAACATAAGCGCAGAAAGGGCTGGTAGCGGAGGAAAACAAATTTCTCACCATTCTCTTTCCTCTTTCGGGACGCCTCCCGACTTCATGGCTATTAACAACCCTCGTATATGCACCCACGCTAGCGACCTTCTGTCCATTGCACATTATGTTCCACACCAGCTATTCAATCCCCAAAGACAGTGGGCGAAGCCGTGTGAAGTACCGGCACCTAGAACGTTATTATTTTTTTTCCGCTATCCCAGGCTGCAATCACGTTCACAATAAAGTTGACTAATTCCGAGAAAGCCTACATCGTCTACTGAATATGTAATTTACTGGCATTTTATGTCCCGATACATGGTTAACATTAATTCTGAAACTGTCAGAATTTTGATAGTTAATAAGTTCGATCGGGCCTTACATTAAGTGCTTCTAATCGCGATAGGTATTTCAAATATGGCGCCAAAAACGTCTTCGGCAAATAATTAGTCGTTATTCAGGGTATATTTTCTCCCGTTATGCCGGATTACGCCACCAGCGCGTTTCGCTTACCCAATGCGCTCGACCCATCTCTGCGACATAACTGGTACGTTTAAACTCACTTCATGCTGCGAGAAACAAGCACAGTGCACGCAGCCTCTACGTCGCAACTCCGCGTACGGGAGACCGCGACTTCTTTTCTTCCCAAAGCGAAGGCGAAAAGGCTCCAAAGAAGGGAGAAAATAGGAGGTGTGCGAGCACCGCGTCGCATCTCTTGTCCCCGGTCGAGCCAATAGCGGGACTTGACGTCGGTGAAAAGGATAAAAAGTGCCCGGGTAAAAGGGTGGCCGCTGGCGTACGGAGAATACAGCGTGGTAGCACACCGTATACATGCACCGCAGCAGCGAAGAAAGCGGCAGCCAGACCCCCGAATGAAAGAGCGCCGCTGTGCGTTCGTCAGTCTCGCCGTGTGTCCGACGCGCCCGAAGAAAAGGGACGAATTAATGGCATTTTCGTTCTCCCGGCCGCGCACGCCTTTCCTTTTCTGGAGGGTGCGCGCTCTATTGAGACCGGTAAGGAGTCGCTTTTATCTGTCATTACAGAACGGCTGGGCGGGCTGCGCGGACCGCCCAACGTAGCGCCTCGCTTCTTTGTGCCTCGGCGAGAACGCGGTCGCGACGCAAACCTCCTCCTTCTCCTCCTCCTCCTCTTCCGCCTCTTCCCCTAGCGCGAAAAGAAAGCAGGAACACGAGGGAGAGGCGCTAGTGCCGGAATCGAAAGCGACGCCCGCCCATTGCACAAAAGTCGCTCATTGTGCGGTCTCAATCTGCGACGACGAAACGCGTCGGCGGTTTGTTTCGCGCGCCTCCTGTGCTGCATGCTTGCCCTCGTTGCTCCCGTGCATTCGGTTCTGCGGGCGATTTTTTGAAGGAAAAGAGAAACTGGGAAATTGTTGCGGGGAGACGAAGAGGCAAACACCTTCTTCGGACTCGCCCAGCTGTGCTCCCTAATGAAGATCATAGGAGGATTTCTCGCTGTATCGGTCCCGGATAACCCGTGGGCAGTCCGAGGAGTGTTTTCGGACTAGAGAACCCGTTAGGCCTGACGCGAAACGTTCTCAACTATTCTCTGCTATTAGGGCCGAAGCCCCTTAGGGGCTGGGGCTGTTGGCGCCTCCTGCCGTCGTCGTCGTAATCGTGGTCTCATGTAGTCACGGTACTAAAACACCGGGAAACTCGTTTACGCCTAAAAAAAAAAAAAACTCCGGAACACGCGTTTGCACCCAGAATACACTTATACACTGCATGCTTCGCTCCTCCTCAGGTTTCGCGTTAGTGGAGACGGTCCTGGTTTTTTTTTTTTTTTTTTTCAGTCTCTCTTCAACTGCAAAACCTTCCTGTGCAGCAGACCACAGCTGCTCCACACCAGCGTCCTCCATTGATATAACGCGTGTCTAGATCACCGAGAGAGGGTTTGAAGTCTTAACAAGGTGAATATATCAGGCGATATTATTGTTAAATTCCGGTTATAACGTAACGGGTGCCAAGAGAGATTCACATCACTCCCATTGCCACAATACGGGCATTTGAAGCTGGTTGCCTTGCAAAGTCCGTCCGCTGGACTTTATATGGCTCCTATATCTGCGCTACTTTATCCAGACACGTGACAGACATGGCTAATGGTGTTGCAGGCGTATGGAGCAGCACATGAAGTTTCCTTCATGATTGGCGCGCATTTACGTTAAATGGCGCCCAACGGAAAAGAGCGATATGAAGTCGTGTTTTCGGTAAAGGTTTGTTTCGCGCCCAAGGCGATCATTTTCATGGGCTTTTACAGCGAAGCTGTATATGTATAATCCCTTCCTAGCTCCAGCGCCCGCGTGGAACAAAAACTGGGCATGTGGAAGGAAAACTAGCGGACTTGCGTTCAGCGAATATGAAAATTCATACGAAATAAAAAAAAATGCCTTAGGGCCTCCATGTTTTCATGCCTGATATTGGCCGTAAAAATGTCTCCGCAGCAATGCACTTGTGTGTAATGGTGAAGCTGACTTTAATAAAAGAGATGTTAGCTTAGTTTTCTTTTTTTTAAGCTGTCTTTCCCACATTTTGTGTTGTGCAGTGAAGTATGCCATCTACGGAGGGAGTATCGTTACGGCCAGACTTTATGCTCCTCTCTCCCCTCCCCCCCCCCCCCACTAACCAAATGCCATATTAGCATAACCAAATGCCTAATATGGTCACGTCTTAACCTCCTAAGGTGGACCTAAGTTTAAAGAAGGAGGAAAAATCGCGTAATATAATGCACGTTGTTGCCCACATGCGTGGAGGGGGTGTGCAGTGACTCGCTGGATATTTTTGAAAATAGTGGCGTCTACTCGTTGAAGTACTGCTTTTTCACCACAACGGAACACGACGCCTAGCGTACTTTCAATTGCAATACTGATAATCAACTTTTGGCTTCTTGCGTTACATACGTTCTCTTCTAGCTGCGCTTAGAACGTCGCCCCCCCCCCCCCTCCACCAAAATAAAAAAAAAATGACATGGACAGAAAACCTTTATCCGTGCCTTTTTAGCCAATCCTGAAGAATTAAATGCCAAGACTAAAATGCGAGGTTCACTTTACAGCATAAGGTAGTTACCGGGAACCCGTTGCGCTGTTTCGTAACGAGAAATGGAAAGTAAACATTTTACTACATCTCCAACAGGGCAACTTCATTTGCCATCTTTATGGTTCGTAAGCGACATTACGCAAGAATGCAAAGACATCTCGCTGTTCTAGGCACCTGTTAGATTTTAAAGGAACGCAAATGGTCAACAGTGGAGCCGTAACAGAAAATCTGTGCTCACTGTAAGGTCCCGAAAACTTGGCTTAACACTGTAAATCTGCTTGTCACTTTGCAAGAATAGCTAAAAATGAGATATTGATTGTACTGCGCACGTTAGCCATATAATTCGCAAATTCACTTGCGATGAAAGCCTTAAATAAGTGATCCGACACCGTTATTTCATCAAACCTGCCGTCAGAGTCGCTAAAATTTCATTTAACTAAAGCTGCGCGCAAAAGACCCGTTACAATGGTTGCATTTATATCTCTGCGCTGGTTAAAATTCAGTAATTTTATGTTGCCTTTTGAATACACAAAAAGAACATTGTAAGCTCTTAGAAAAAATGTCGGGGCAGCGAAGTGGTGTTACCATTTCAGGGCATCCCACAAATGCAAGAATGCGTCAAGCCACCAGTGAAAGCGATTGAAACTGCTGTTGTAAACTGAATTCCGGAGATCGAGGCTTCCTGATTTGTTTCTATTTATGATTTTATTGAAGGCTCAAAGCCATAGCCTTGAAAGATCGAGCTTGCTACGAGCCACGGCGTACAAGTTCATTGTCGTTATTGCGGCCGTTCTGAGATTCCCGATGGATCGCCGCATTTTTGGCGTAATAATGAAACCCTATTGCCGCGTTCATGCTATACATTGAACGTTGAGGAACCAAACTGTAGCATACCACTCTTGTTTGCACCTTTCGTGCGCACATACTGCGAGAAAAAAGCACGAAGCGCGCCCACAGTGTGCATTCTCCCGGGCCGCTTAGCGGAGCATCCACACTAGCAGCGCGACGCTGTCGCCACCTACATGTCGATCTCGCGGTGAATAGTGCTCCCCACGCGCGGTGTCTATCTCCCCTCTGCCATTTTCTTATGCGTGCATTTGGGGGGGAGGGGGGGGGGGTTGTGCACGCACGTGCAGCCTTCCTCCGCTCACCGTTGCCTACCCATTCTGGGGGGAGAGAGACCTACGTGGAAGCCTCACTGCTTAATGCGACCTGACTGCAGTTCATTGAGGTCAAATGGTTTGGTTTAGTGTTTCACAAGACAGTAAGATGCCGACATCGCGGTAGGGAAACGGAGAGCCCGAAATTTGTCCCACAGGTTAAAATTGTATCCCCTCCAAGTTTCATTCAGCGTATTTGCTAGGCAGCGGCTCCTTCAGCCGAACTTCACACCCAAACGTGGTTCACCTAGCGGCGCAGCAGTCGCAAGCTATCAAGGGCACTCTTCCCAGCGTAACGCCGCACTCCCTGCCAGTGCTACGGTCATATCTGCTCCTCTAGGCACCCAGGAACATGGCGGCTACCAACATGGGATTTAATACATATAGAAGAATTAAATTAATGTATAACAGTGAGGTAGAACTTTAACGATAACAATTAATACATGTAGAACAAATAAATGTATAACAGAACAATATTAATGCACGTGAAAACATCACTCAAAGATATTTCACGCGTGGGACTATTATTCTTTCCCATTGTATACGTGTAAGCAGTCTCAAGTGCTTCTGCCGTCGTTTTCTTTTTTTCGTTTTTTCTTGTCAAACTGTGCTCGAAGAGATTCATAACGTACTTACCCCACAGCAATTTCTATCGCTATGCGTGATTTTTCTCGGGAAATGGTTTATATTTCATTTGGGGCGTTTCGTTACCCGCGTGGTACATTGGTAAAAGCACTCGCCCGAAAATAAGGCATTTTAACAGAAAGCAATTTAAAGCAATGGCAGCAATGCATACTGGTGCGAATTCCCATCCCACCGCATAATTGCCGCCGATACTCAAGCGGGTTATGCAAAACTTTGAGGCTGACGTGTAAAACGCAAGGTACGTCATTAAGGACTTCCAAACCAGCTATTTCACTCCCTTTTGTGACTTCATTTCTCCGTTGACGCCTGTTCAGTGAATATGGAATGATCGGTGCGTGCATAGAATATCTGCAGCCGAAGTGTCTGAAACAAAATAAAATTTAAGACCATAAACATCACATGCCTGGAGAACTATCACATTTATAACGTCACTGGTTAATCATACTACACCTAACTAAAGGCGTGGTCGAGATTTTGGTAGTTGAAATTCTGGCGCAGCGTGGTTGTATACGGGAATCCGGTGACTAGAAAGTCACATCCGCATTGCGCTTATATAATATTCATATTGTTATGGAGCGTAATGAAATTTTAGAAGTTATAGGCTATTTCCGTTGGCTCGATGTCGTGCAGTTTATTGCCAGGTATATATGCATATTCTGTGAAATGAGTTATATCTTGTCAAACTCATCTATAAACAGCCTCTTTTTCCAGCTATTACAACGTCAGTTATGCAAAGAAAATAGCACTAAAATAGGGCCTCCCCCCAAGCATTTCTCACTTTCGGTGCAGCAAAAATAAAAAAATCCCGGGCCATCTCCTCTAACGTGAAACCTTTGGAGGGGGGAAGCATGCAGTGTATAAGTGTATTCCTGGCGCCTTCGCGTCTTTGCCAACGGAGATGAAACCATTGAGGGGTAGAGGTAAACAGCTCTGCTGCAAAAGTCTCCTGTCTTTGAAGCACGAAGCTATATAGCGCGAGGCGTATACGAGTTTCCCGGTGTTTTAGTACCGTGACTACATGAGAGGATGATTGCGACGATCACAGGAGACGCCAGCCGCCCCAACCCCAAAGGGGCTTCGCCCCTAACAAACATGCAACAATCACTACTATATGCCACTATTGTAAAACGAAAAATCAGCGCAGATACAACTGGAGCCTGGAACCAGGCGATTCGCAAAGCGTGCCGTTTCTTTATAGCCCGTAACAAAAGGGGCCGAGGAGACGAATCAAATGCACGTTCGCCCCACGAAGACTCCGATGCTGTGTAAAACAGACGCCGAACCTGTCAGCAGCACCTCACAATGACGCTTTCCGCACGCGTGACTTTTGAATGTGAGGCGCCAAATGCTGCCGTCACCTGAACCACAGCTGCCTCGGCTTGGTTGCATGCCTCGGAGAATCCCACTTGCGGAAAGGCAGAGACGACGCGCACCTCTGCACGTCTGCAATAAAAGGTCACCCATTGTAAGCTCGGAAGTCAACATGTGGGATCACCATTGCGCCCGAGCACTCAATCGAAGCGTTTCTTTGGGTGCAAGCGTTGGTGGCCCCCTTGTCTGCCTTTGTACGCGCACGATACGTCGCCTTCCGGGTCGCGTGTGAGTGATCAGCACTCTCTTTCTGTGGAGGAGTACCAGAGATGTAGGCACTCCGTGACAGAACGCGGGGCTGTGACATCAACACCAGAACCAGCTGTGAGGCCTACATGTAGGAGCCTCTATGGCAGGCAGTCCGTAATAAAGTCAGCGGCGTAGCCTCGTCTTATATGAAAAGGTCACCTCAGTTGACAATCAAATTAGACTAAATCAGGACTTTCTAAAAGTAATTTCTTAGTGTGACAAATGGCAGATGCCTGTTAATTTCGCTAAAACAGTCTTTATGAGAATTACCCTCAAAAAAGACCCTCTTTTGTTCCAGTACTCTACCAACAATACAATGCCGTCAGAAGTAGCGCAATACAAGTACCTTGGTCTCTGGATTACAAAAAATCTATCCTGGTCAAAACACACAGATTTTGTAGTAGCTAAATCCCTCCGCAAGCTTTTCTTCCTAGGACTGTTCTTTAAGACCGACCACATTAAATGTTCGCCTCATTGCTTACAATGCCATTATCCGTCCTATACTGGAGTATGATGTGATCATATGGGACCCAACACTCAGACTGATATCCAAAAACTTGAAAGGGTGGAAAAAAATGGTTGTTCGGTTCATTTATAACTATTACGGTCCTACTTCGATTAGAAACCTTCTCTTGAAAAGCAAATTGCCAACAATTGCGGACCGAAATCGATTATTGCGCTTAAAAATTCTCGTCCAGTTGATTCTCTTCCAGTCACTATGCCGTTGACACATCGCATATAGTTCACTTTTCATCTGGTTACGAGACAAGACAGAGACACAACCTGACTATATCACCATTGATGCAACGAACAAATTGTTTCAAATATTCTTTTTTCCCTAGGACAATCGTGGATTGGAATAATCTACATAATGATTTTGTTATGCTAAGTACATTGCCTGCTTTTCAAGATACACTGCAGTAATGATTGTTATCTGTGTTTATGCCTTGCTTTTTGTTGATTCTCTGCTTTTGAAGAATCACTGCAGCTATCAGATACATACGTTTGTACTTCGTTTGGTTTTGATTGTTTCTTTGACACTTACCACTGATGTTCATGTTTTGTACCACCCCTGCTATGATCTTGTAAAAGATCGCAGTATCAATAAAAATATTATATATATAATTATATATATATATATATATATATATATATATATATATATATATATATATATATATATATATATATATATATATATATATATATATATATATTTTTTAGCGAATCAGAATCGTATACGAGGGGCTCGTTGAAAATAACACAGAAATAAGAGTTGACAGTCAAGAGTTGGCACTCTTATTTCTGTATTATTTTCAACGAGCCCCTCATTTCCTATTCTGATTCGCTACATGCATAGCGAGGGTCTCTGTTCTGGCAGTTTAGGTGCCATAGGAAGCTTAAGAGGGTTCAACGCTGGTCGACCACTCCGAACATGTCGTAAACACTCGAGTCACGGCCCGGGGGTTAAAAAGAAGGTCCCCTTCACCCGAGTACTCCGAGTGGCACTGGCTACCACCCCCAAGCACAGGAAACAAAAATATCTAAACATAAATACCCCAGAAAGTGGAGGGGAAAATCGCCCCACCGGTCGCGTAGTGGTTATCGCACCAGACCGGTATTCTGGAGGTCGTGGGTTCGGATCCCACCTGGCGGGCATTTTTCTCCACTTTCTTTCTTTCTTTCCAAATTCTTTATCTGTTTCAATCTCGAATGCCTTACCGATTCGGCTATCTGGGCTACAGTGCTCTACTTCACTTTCCAGGATATTTATATTTACTAGAACTGTATCTGACACTTGAGGGTGGTAGCCAGTGCCACTCTGACTATACGGGGAGAAGGGGACCTTCTTTTCAACCCCCGGGGCGTGACTCAAACGTCTACAGCCTGTCATGAGCGGGTAACTGGCGGGAAACCCTCTTATACTACCTTGGCATCAAGGCTGCCAGAACCGAGACCCTCGCTAGGCTTTCGCGGAATAATATACAGGAAATGAGGGGCTCGTTGAGGAAATACAGGAAGATAGGTCGGCAGTCTACAACGCCAAAGGAGCCGAAGGGGTATTGTTAGGCTATTTCTTTTACTACGGTTACTGACGTTAACATTTTTTTATATATATGTAAGAAAGAAGAAAGAAAAACACGCGCCCAGAGTGGGGACCGAACCCACGCCTTTCGATTTGATCTCGAATGCCTTACCAATTCGGCTATCTGGGCGACTGTGCTCTCCTTCACTTTCCAGGATATTTATATTTACTAGAACTGTATCTCACGCTTGAGGGTGGTTCAACGCTGGCAGTCTTGGTGCCATAGGGAGCCTAAGAGGGTTCAACGGTGGTTGCCCACTCTCGACATGTCGTACACACTCGAGTCACGGCGCGGGGATTAAAAAGAAGGTCCCCTTCACTCCGAGAAGTCAGAGTGGCGCTGGCTACCATCCCCAAGCACAGGAAAAAATTACATTGACATAAATACCCCAGAAAGCGTGGGGGGGGGGGGAATCGCCCCGTCGGTAGCGTAGTGGTTATCGCACCAGACCGGTATTCTGGAGGTCGTGGGTTCGGGTACCACCTGGCGGGCATTTTTTCTCCGCTTTCTTTCCTTCTTTCCAAATTCTTTATCTGTTTCAGTGACCTACCACAACCTCCCCTTTGCTTTCCGAGGTTTTCTTGACTGCCAACCCTTATTTCTGTGTTATTTCTACGAGCCCCTCATTTCCTATTCTGATTCGCTATATATAAATATATATATATATATATATATATATATATATATATATATATATATATATATATATATATATACTGTAACGGCGTAATTTGGTCACATATCTGCCGGTACGGTAGCATGCCGATCGGAGTGAAGCAGTCAAGGCGTTGAAGAAGTTTTAAAGTTAACTTATTTAATTTACTTGGTAACATTGATGACATCTAGCACATAAGAATCAGAACGAATACACTTGTTACATAAATGAGAAAGACAGTCAATAATCAAGAGTACTTAGCGGGACATGGCTGACTGGATCTCGGTCTCCCGGCGGGAGGGCACGACGACGGGCGGCAGAGCTTCTGAAGTGAGTCCTGGTGCAGGTCGCCCGCCACCCCAATAGCCGGAGGAGCCGCGTTATATTCGCTTAAAGCGGTCCGGTGGGGGACGTATTGGGGGAAAAAGTGCATCCTGGGGCGTGCGGACGCAATGGAACAAGGCTTTCTGCAGCCGATCCGCGAGACGCTTCTTAGCTCCAATCAGCCATGTTCCCGCCAAAGTGAAAAGGAAAAATCAAACACAGAAGACACCAAGTTCAAACTCGAAGGCGCCCGTTTCCGGCAAAAGAATTACTGGTGAGAATAAAGTAGTGCATACAAACTCGAAAGGGGAACAGACAGGCGGTCGTTTGAACCAGACCGAGGGTTCGGAGCACAGAGCGGCCCGCGTAGACGCAACGGGGGGTCGGAGACGCCACTGGGCGCGGTAACCTGAGACGGGCCGATGGCTCGCTCCCCTCAATAGCCGGCGTCTCTGGTCGCCGACGGGCAAACACGCGCGCCGGAGCCGTTTCTCAGAAAAAAAGGGAGCCAGGGCCCAGCCGCGTCCGAAGCTCTTTCACACACAACACTTGGAAGCAAGAGCCCTGGCTGCGGGCACAGAACTCAAAACAACCAGAAAGCATTAACAGACCTCCGCTTCGCGACAATATAGATAAAGTGAACTCCTGTGAAGACAAACTCGAAGGGACCTTGTTAACTTTTTCGTCTTATCAAAAGCCCCCCTCACAAAAGAATTCACAACACGCCCAGATGTATGCAAATATCTTGCTTCAAGACGGTGAATGAAGTGGAATTACAATGGAGGCAAAACACAAAAACAATAATTTATTTGAGCGCGCAAATTGATGCAACCTTCAAGTGCACTTGCCTGGATTTGTCGAGTCCAAGCGGCGACGGAAAGCGTACATCCACTACCTCAAGCGACAACGCAGCAGAGACAGAGAGGTAACTCCTCGATTTCTAGGCGGTGACATAGTGGGACTCGCGACGCGAACCGAAGTGACCTGACATGCTGACGCTGAGAAACGGCAGTGGTAAGGAAAGCTGCTACGTTAGCGAAGAGCAAGTCTTCTTCATCGCTTTTCTTTTTTACATTTTATCCTCATAGTTTTACACCTCTCTCCTCCAGAGCAGAGTGGCCATAAAACTCGCCCTCGCTTGTTTTTCTTAGTTTTGCCGCTGGCTCCGTGGGTTGAACAGTGGACGAAGTGTAGCTTTGTCCGCCTGTCTTTTTTCTCGCTCCCTCTCTTCCTCTGTGGCGCGAATTCGCTTCGCGCGGTAATTTCCTTTTACTTTTCTTTCCCTCTGGTCACGTGGATGCCCCGACGCCCCCCGACAAGACTGCCGTGTTTGCTACGCAGAATCACCAGCCGAGGTGGTCACAGAGAAGGTTGTTTTTCCGAACCGACGAGTACGTGTAAGGCTGTTCGTTTTGAGGAGACTTTATTTTTGCGTTGGGTCTATGGAAAACCATACATACGTTCCCACGTTGTTCGGCGTAAGCGAGAATTCGTCTTAACCGAGTTCCCCCTTAACGGAAGTTCACTATATATATATATATATATATATATATATATATATATATATATATATATATATATATATATATATATATATATATATATATATATATATATATATATATATATATCGTGTTTCTTGTTGACATGCCCCAATCATAAGAGACGTAGAGCACTAGTGGTTTCATTTTCCACGTGGCTGCTTTAATCATCATCTTCTTCTTCTTCATCTTCATCATCACCAGCCTATCTACGCCCACTGCAGGGCAAAGGCCTATCCCATTGTTCTCCAATTACCTCGGTCCTGTGCCAACTGTCACCAATTTATCCCCGCAAACTTCTTGATCTCATTTCTGCGCCCCCTGCCACGCTTGCCTTCTCTAGGGATACACTCTGTTACCCTTCATGACCAACGGTTATCTTAACCTTCGCATTACATGCCCTCTACACGTCCATTTATTCTTCTTAATTTCTACTAATATGTCCATAAGACGCGGTTGTTCCCTGACCCACTCCGCTCTCTTCTTGGCCCTCAATGTTACACCTATCATCTTCCGTTCCATTGCCCGCTCAGTCGTTCTCAATTTAAGTTGAACCCTCTTAGTGAGCCTCCAAGTTTCTGCCCCGTAGGTGAGTACCGGTAAGATGCAGCTGTCATACACTTTCTTCTTCAGGGAAAGCGGTAGGCTGCCATTCATTATCTGAGAATGTCTGCCGTATGCACTCCACCAATTCCTATTCTTCTAATTATCTCTGCCTCATGGTTGGGATTCGGGGTCACAACGTGGCCTAAGTAGATATATTCGCTTACCAGTTTCACTGCCTCGCCACCTAGCTTAAATTGCTGTGCTGTCCCGAGTTTACTGATCATTACTTTGGTTTTGCGCATATTAATTTTCAGGCCAACGGTTCTACTCTGTTTGTCCAGTGTGGAAAGCTAGCTTTGCAATTGGTCCCCCGAGTTATTTAGCAAGGCAACGTCATCAGCAAATCTGAGGTTGCTGAGGTATTCTCCATTAACCCTCACTCCCACCTGTTCCCAATACAATGTTCTGAATACTTCGTGTAAACATGCTGTGAATAACATCGGATAGATTGTGTCTCCTTGCCTGATGCCCTTCCTTGTAGGTATTTTGCTGCTGTCCTTATGAATGATAATGGTAGCTGTGGAACCACTGTAAATATCCTCTAGTAGCTATTATATGGGCGATTTCAAAATTTCGCCCATGCATGTATTTTAGGCCATTCAATGTTGTGACAGACAGCCATGCGCTGTGTTGGCTCGCCAATTTGAAGGACCCCTCTGGCCGTCTTTAGCGGTGGAGCTTGCGCCTGCACGAGTTCGACGTTACAATCGTCTATAAATCCGGCAGGAAACACTCCGGCGCCGATTGCCTGTCCCACGCCCCCATCGACCCACCACCACAAGACTCCGATGAAGACACCGTGTTCTTCGGAGTCGTGACTGAGAGCGACCTAGCGGCCCAGCAGCGTGCCGACCCCGACTTACGCGTCATGATCGACTACCTCCAAGGACGCAACATCGCCGTGCCCAGGGCCTTCAAACGCAACTTACCTGCATTCAGCCTGAAAAACTCCGTCCGCGTGAAGAAGAATTTCAGCCCAGGAACGAGAACGAATAACCTTCTTGTCATCCCGGCAGATCTTCGTGACGAAATTTTGGAAGCGTGCCACGATGACCCGTCTTCCGGACATCTCGGCACAGCTCGCACAATTGGAAAAATCAAGGCGAAGTACTACTGGCCCCATCTTACATCGTACGTCACCCACTACTTCCGGAGCTGCCGTGACCGCCAGCGACGATTCCGGTACCCTCCCGGTTATTGGGCATTGCGTGTAGAGGTTTGCCAGTTTTACTGTACAATTTGCCCGCCATCCTTCAAGAGGTCTGGGTTATCTGATCTTTACCAGATGCTTTTCCCCCTTTCATTTCTTTCAAAGCCTTTATTACTTCTTCTATCGTTACTGGTGGGATGTCTAACTCCTCTGAACTACTTTCTCTTTCGGCATTATCCTGGGTGTCCCTGATACTATACAGATAGAACTCCTCGGATACTATGACTATTTTATCCCTATTTGTGATGACATTGCCTTGCTTGTCTTTAGTGCATACACCTGATTTTTCCCCACACCTACGCATCTTCACTGCTTTCAGGCTACCTCTGTCGTTTACAGCATATTCGATCCTCTCCATATTATACTTCCCAATGTCAGCTGTGTTACGCTTATTGATTAACTTCGAAGGCTGCGCTAGTTCTATTCTGTCAGTTGGGGAGGAGATTGTCATGGTTTGCTGTTTTCTAATTAGATCTTTCATCTCCTGGGAAGGTTTACCGGTATCCTGGAGAGCCATCGCGCCCCCGATTTCTACTGCACACTCCGTGATAATGCGTGTAAGATTGTCACTGGCTTCCTATGTCGTAAACTCTGCTTACTCGGTAAGAGCTGAATATCGGTTCTGCAGCGCGATCCTGAATTCTTCAACTTTACGTCGTACTGTTAGCTCCTTGATCGGCTTCTTTAGTACTAGCTTGTTACGGTCCCTCCTCAAATCTGGCCTAATTCGAGATCTTACCATACGGTGGTGACTACACCTTACACTTGCGAGCACTTCCACATCCTGCATGACGCCAGGGTTATCGCATAATATGAGGTCTATTTACTCCCCATTCGGGCTCCTACACGTCCACTTCCGGCTCTCCCATTTGCACAAGAAGGTATTCATGATGCGTAGATTGTTCCGTTCTGCGAACTCGACTAGTAGGTCCCCCCTGTTACTTCTACAGCCCAGACTATAGTTTCCAGCGGCCTTGTCACCAGCCTGATTGTTGCTTACATTAGCATTGAAGTCTCCTATAACTGCGGTATAATGTGTTTTTACTTTAACCACTGCCGATTCCACATCTTCATAGAAACGTTCAACTAGCTGGTCGTCATGGCTGGATGTAGGTGCGGGGCCCAATACCACTTTGAATTTGTACCCCTTATTAAGCCTAATTACAAGACCGGCTGCCCTTTTGTTACTGTATAGTATTCGTCTATGTTGCCAGCTATGCTTTTATGGACTAGAAATCCCACTCCCAGTTCTCTTCTGTCCATTAGACCACGGTAACATAGGAAGTGTCTATTTTTCAGCACCGTAAGGGCTTCACCGGTCCTCTTAACCTCACTAAGCCCTATGACATCCCATTTAATGCCCTCTAATTCCTCGAATAACACTCGCCTCGCTAGATAAAGTTCTCACGTTAAGCGTTGCCAGGTTCAGATTCCAATGGCGGCCTGTCCGGCTCCAGGGATTTTTAGCAGCCTCTGCTGCGTCACAGGTCTGACCACCGCCGTGGTCACTAGCTTCGCAGCCACTGGAGACTGAGGGCCGTAGTTAATTGGCGTATTCATGGGAGGTTGTGGCCATTACTACACCAGGGTGGCCAATCCTGCTCTGGTGAGGGAGTGCGTTACCGGCAATGGTCGCCGGGGTCAGGCCGCACGCCAGGCCTCATACTGCAATTCCATCAACACGCGGATCTTTTTTTTTTAGTCCGGCGGGAACAGTCATGGAGCCGGTATTCGAACCACTGTCCTTCTGCACGCGAGACGGATGCTCTACCTCTACGCCACCACTGCACCCTGCTGTGGCTGCTTTATGCGCTGCTAATTCGATTGCGGTACTCTTTAGCCCAACTATATATATTGGGCGCCACTGAACATATTTCGCAACCATTATATTCGCTGATGACAAATAAGGGAAGCTGTAGAATGCATGCCTGTGTAGTGGTGAAAGTACGGGAACTGTTGCTCAACATCAAGGTAGCATGGAATGATAAAAGATAGAGCAGAAGAAGAGAACCCTGCAATTTCTGTGGAATTGTTGTGATCGAGGTAGCTTTGGTAACGAATGAGTGGCTACCACTGGCGTTGGGTCTAATTCAATTCGAAGCTCTGTCCGGTAGCGTTTTATAGCGAATGGTACGCGGAGCGAGCACCGACAATCAATTGAATGTTAGTTGGAAATAAAGAGAGAGGGTTCTGATAATCAGTTTAAGTGCAATAAACATTACGTCCCGTGATCTTTAATAATAAACATTCGTCCTGTGTACTTCGTACCGTCCAGTGTTTCCTCCGAGCCATTTGCTACATGTTTGCATTTAAGATCCCGTTCAATTGTTTGTAGGTTTCCCTAACAAAAAAGGCAACTGTCATTAGAACAATGCCGTCATCACGATGTTTTTGCGCCCCTACATGCTAGAGTTAAATTTATTTTTCCGTGCTTGGTTGTTCCTATTGTTTCTTGACTTTGTTTATTCAACAGCATTTGTTTCTCACCATTCCGGACAGCTGGATATACACGTGTTTACGCTTGTATGTGCTTGAAGCTTCGCAAAGGAGAATAACGTTCTCAACTCTCCTTATGCTGGTTCAAATAAGAAAAATTTGAAAAGGCCGTATCGTTAACCCTGGTTTAGAGACAAAGGAAATAGGAGTGTAAGGTCTCGTAACCGCAAACTAAAATTTCGACATTTCGTGATTTCGTGTTTTAACCATCGTAACCACATTGTCACGAAACCAAAAACGACGCAGTTGTCTTGAAGGAAAACAAGTTTATTGGAGCGAACTTGTGCTCCCCTAGCAACTCAAAGAATACACATGCGGCGAAGCAGTAGTCAGCAAAGTGACGTGCGCAAGCAAGCGTCGGATGATCGAATGCCGCGGCGTCTGCTCTGCAGGCTTTTATCTTTCGGCGCGAGTGTTTCTGGAACCGTCGATTTACATCCAGAACGTTGTAGATCAGAGAAGATTACTCTGGGCTAGTGACATTAAGACGAAACAGTCTGCTTATCTGAATGAGATAGCCCATGCGGCATAAAAATAAAGAATGGAAGACGCGCTTCGCTTGGGACACAGATAACAGAGCCGGGCGTGGCCGGGCAGTAAAAACAAACAATAAAAAACAAACCCATACAAGGTTCGCGGCAATATTTTGTGCTATTGCAGAACTGGGTGTAGCAGCCGGTAACCTAAACGCCATTTAAAATATAACCTCATCCAGCCACGCTTTTTAAGAGCATCCGCTTGTTTCTTGTTTTTTTTTTGTCACGCTATGCCCACCATGGGTTTGACTCCAGTCAAAACTTCGTATGATTTATTTTGCCCGATAATTGATAAATAAAAGCAGCGGGGAATGTACACCAACGTTCCTATTGTTTCTCAAGAAAATGTGATACGTTTCGGGCTTTAGGGAATGATCATGCACTTGCATAGTCATGATGAGAACACTAATTACATCATACAAGTGGTTTCCGATTCATTATTACTGAAAAAGTTTCACCTGATCATGTGCGGGCCACTATTGAAGTCGCTCCAGTCCCAAGACATATGCATCCCGAGTTTAACAAAAAAAAAAAAAAACGTCGTAGCACTTCCGTTCTCCACCTACACAAGAAATACTCATCGGTCAACGACGCCCTGTAAACCGACATCACTTACTCACCTCACTATTCAATCCTATATCAGCCACTGGCACCATGGCACCATCTAAATCGCAGGCGCATACCGCCTTCTATCTCCAGCGGCAAATGAAACTACGGAAATAGCCCTCGCAGCGCATACAGCAACCTCTGACTGCCTCACGATTATCACCGGCTGCCTGTCGAAGATACCTCTTTGAAAGAATTCCACCACTAGCGCTCAAGCTTCTACAAGCCCTGCCATCTCCTCCAACCACCACAATCGTCTAGACCACTGGTCAAGCCTCCCAACGAAGCAGCCCACGCTGCGGCGCGCGAGCTCCACTACCGGGCACTCCCGACGATTCCGGATAACTTGGCTCCCACGCCAGACACGCTACACCCATTACCAGCCACCTACTCCGATATCTTGTCTACACCCGCCGAGAAAACCAGTCCTCACACCCTATATATTCATCAATGTAGTACCCCACATATGGCTACGTCTCCGAACTGAAACGAACTACAACGGCACCATCCTGACCACATCTCACCCAGCCGATTCACTTGCAACTGCCCTGACTGCTTAACGCAGCAACTACCCCTTGTCTCGAGTTCTTTTGTCCTCACCACGCTTCTCCATTGGTAGCCCCAAGCATGGAGAATGCACGCTGGCTAGCTCGGACATTCAGGAGCAGCAAAACCTGATTCGCCGGGCCCCCCGAGCGGCGAAGCACGCGCTTACCTGGGCAAAGACGGTCACCCAACTGCTCTCAATTTGAAGAAAATAAACGTTTATTCCTTCTTCTCCTCCGGTTACCGTGTAGATTAAAACTTTGAAATACCCTTCTCCGGCCTCGTTACGACGGCAGAAGACTAGGAAAGCAAAAAGGAGAGGTAACGCGTCTATAACTAAAAGCTAAGTACCACACTCGGGTATCGTATCTTGAGCTGTGGTTTCTAACTGTAGGAAACCCAACCGCTCCCATCTCCAGCGCCACGCTTCTGATTTATAAAAATAACCTTAGGCGCTATAACTGTTGTCACAACAGTAAAAAGTGCACCAGCGGAGAATTACAATTGTACTACAAACTCCGCAATAATTCTGAGTATCAATTCTGTGGCACCCTGTTACATTAATTATGCATTGCTACCCTTCACTTGGCGAGCGATCTTAAAGGAGCCATGAAGAGAAAACAAAAGTTTGGTTCATTCAAACAATTGCCTCGTCAGAATCATACTGACACCACTTTTGACGTAAACTTCGCTCAAATATGCTACATAATCAGGAAAAAAAGGGACTGGCCATGCGACCCACTAGTTCATTTCCCGCAACAGAACCTATGATGTCATAACATCATAGCAGCTCTGCGATTGGCGGAAGGCGGCAAAAGCAAACGCACATCATGCAGAGCTTGTAAGCTTGCCTAACGAGCTATTTGCGCTTAAATTTAGGGCATATTCCTTTTGAAGCCGTACGAATGGTGGTGCAAACAGTGGAAGTTACGAAAGCACACGTAAACATAGAAGTACCGATGCGTACTGCTGTTGGTACTGCGCGCACTATGCTTGGTTTAGCTGCACAGGACTGCACGGCTTCGGGGTTGTCTCAGACTACACTGGCCGATTCACGCAAGCAACGGTGTCTTACGTGACTATATTTGTCAAGCGAGCACTATGTATCACGAAACGATTATTTTGTCCCTGAACAAAAACAAGCCAGGTTTAAATACAGTCAAAAATCACGAAAACATTCCCAAATAGCAAATGAAAGGCAGAAAACGGCTTGCCACGGTATGGTAGCGCCATCTATGTTCACTAACGGTAAACAATTCATCCCAATCGGCTGCAGAGCGGTCGGTTCCTGTGGTGTCATTGCAGACCACGAAAACGCACAATTTAGCGGGAAAATCAAAATTTTAACTTAAAGTAAATAATTTCTCCGTGAATAAAGCATCGTTTGCATTCGGACAAGCGCTGGGGACACTATAAAACACGAAATCTTTCGAATAACACGAACTTGTATTTTGTCTTCATGGCTCCTTTAAAAACCGCAGCTGGAAACATTTCTCCACTGTAACGGTACTCTGGTGCACAAAGAACAAAAAAAAAAAAAAGAAAAACGCAACGGACACAAGGTGCCTTTATTTTACGCAGTTTTGTTTGTCTCTTCCACTCCGAGCAGTTCAAAACATCTGCGTTGCAGGAAACAGAAACCGTCTCGACAATTGGGAGCGCACTGATGCCAATTAAGTTGCTCTGTCAGAACCGTCACGAGTGCGGGGTGCGAGAAAAGGAAGCTTTGACGAGTCAACAATGGGCGATCAGTGAAAAGAAGCCATGCACTCGGCACACGCCCAGATCCAAAGAGTATGACTGAAGGTGTGCTCGGGGTTTCTGAACTCTCCGAGAAGCGGTTGTCGGGAGTAAACGCGTGTCGGGACTAAACGGGGGGAAACAAACAAAAAAATCTCGCTATTCCCAAGGAGAAGTGGCGGCAACGGGTCGAAATAGGGCGCAGGTTGAAGTTTACCGCTAAAGACAAAATGAGCGCTTTGTTCCCCAAGTGTATGCCACGCAATGTTTCCGCCACGCAATGTTTCCGCCACGCAATGTTTCCGCCACGCAATGTTTCTTTACCAGAAAAAAATACCGAGCGCACGTGAGCGTGTGCCTCGTGAGGAGCGCCCGGCGTCGGCCAGCTCTGTATACCAATTGAAGAACACTCTGCCAAGCGTTCGTGGCGTGATCTCTCGCCTGCTTTCCTCCTCGCCAGTTCCCGTGCGTTAGCGCCTGAAATGGGGAGCACAGACGGCGAGTTCGTGCCTCTGACGCCGAGTTCGCGAAGCCGGTTGTCGCGGGTTATAGCGCGGGGCAACGCGGTCCACTTTGGGAGAGGTGGGAAATGCTCCGGACCTGCCAGTCATGGAGAACTTTCAGCGGCAAGTTCGAAAATCCATGTGAGGTGCAACACCCGAGTCTCCGACGAAGGTTGAGGCGCGGCCTGCTCTGCTGTTTCTCCAGCCTTGCACCACTAGTACAAGCTGCGCCATTTTTTTTTTCTCTTGGCTCGCAGAAAAAAAAGAGCAAGAAAAAAATAACCGAGAAATAAAAGTGTACTACGTCAGTTCGAGGATTAAGGGAAAATTATTGCCCTGCCACTCTGCGAAAACGTATGACCTGCGAAGTTGCACGCCCTCCATGGAGTGCACGAAAACAAAAAAAAAAAAACACGTTTGTTTCTAACTTACGACTAATACCCCTGCTACACTAGGGTACAAATGTCATTTGAACCAAATGTCATTTGAACCAAATGTCATTTGACTCAAATGCCAAGTTGTGCTGCTACACTAGGTTTTAAAATGCCATTTGGCTCAAATGAGATTCGAGCCAAATGAGCACCGAGAGAGACATTTAAGATTTCGAATGCCATTTCCAGCACTCTCGGACGCAGCGTCTTCGATCGGCAATAAAAAATGTAATACCTCCGTACCACCATACTGTCTCCATACTGTCTCCGTAAATGGCCATGCTTCCCTCTGCAATACACAATGGAAAGCAAGTTACAAAGACCAAGCTCACATTAATCTCCTTACAGTTGCTGTACCTCTAAAGGCAAATGCATTGCTGAGATATTATTTTAGGTGCAATATAAGTCGTCTTATATCACAGTATTGAGGATCTGGCAACTAATTTTATTTATTTATGATTTTTTTAATACACTGAAAGTTGTTGTCTGCGCTGGCTCTGTTGCCGGAGACAATATGCTGGATTGTAACCATAGATAGCTTCACTGTAATCAGTAACGTAAATAAAACAGCCATTAAAAACAGACCACGCATACGGCACACGAAAACGAATTAACCTACAGTATCAGAGCCGTTCGTTAAAAATGAAGAAGAGATTCACAGGCACTGAGAAGGACAGATGCTCGTCTGATGATATACCTTACGTATATCCGCAGCATCTTCGGGATTAATCGTGTATTATTGCCGGAGTCTGCTGCACGTAAGCTGTGTCCAGGGGCGTAGCCAGAAATTTCACTCGGGGGGGGAAGGGGGGGGGATAGATTACGTCTCTACCGCCTCCATATGATTTTTCAAGGGATTAAAAATATGTATAACAAATACAAAACTCTTAGATGATACCAATAAACGTTACACGTTGCGGGCGAATTCTTGAACCCTGCGTACTGCCATGAACTGACAAAATAACATTTATTTATAAAAAAGTTATTCGTATATTCGGAGAATTGTGGCACAACGGCTACTTGCAATTTTCTGTTCTGTCTACATAAGAAGAAATAACACTTAAAGAACTGTGGAAATGTAGAACAAATATAACAACAAACGTGGAAACAAACAACATAGGCGTAAACAACTGCATTCATTTAAGAATAACGAAAAATTGCACGCAGCGGGTATTATGAACGTGAAAAGCACAAAGCAAACAACTTGTGGGTGGATGTTTATTTTAATGTCGCTCTGTCTTCTACGACTCTTTTCTTTCCATTTTCGTACACATGAGACGGTTAGGGACAAAGCTAAGCGCCGCTATCTTTTATGCCAATATATTACGTAGGAGCAGCTCGTCAGTCGCCGCGTACAGCGGATAGTTGCCCCAAAAGTAGTCACACAAAAAATACGTCAAAATGTGCACTTATGGTGAAAAAAGCGAGAAGTTCATCAGGGCAACGAAAGTGCCCACTGGCAACAACGTGTACATTCATACAGAAAGCCCGTTCTACATTGAGCGAATTTACCTGCCAATGCGCTGCGAAGCGAATTTACCTGTCAATTAAAACGTTTTTTGAGCCTGCAGTAAAGCGCGCACGCGCGCTACGGACGTGCCCTACGTCGTCTTCATGGCGGGTGCTCTGCGAGGATCCTCGGTCGCCGTTTCCGGCTCACTAGGTTAAATCCCTGCCTATAGCCAGTGCCTCGATGACCTGCTTGATGGCCTGGAGCTGTGTTTCTTGGCCGTCGCTCTGCGTTGCTTCATCGAGCTGCGGCGGTACACGTCCTTAGTTAGCTTCGCTTGGATGTTTGGAGCAGTCCCATAGCATGTGCTCGAATGTGGCCGTCTCCCTGCGGCGCGCTGTGCACTTGTCGTCGAGTGTGATTCTGGATACATCCTGTACAGTAGCGATAGGCTCGGAAGCGTCCTCGTTTGCAATTGCCCGAACAGCAGGGCCTGTGGCCTGCTCAGCCTGTAGCTGCTGAACCACCGTTGCTGCTGACCTGCTCAAACACAGCGTTGCCTTGGGTGCGGTCGGTTAGTCGTCGCGCTCGGGCTTGTGCAGTTTGATTGCGATTGACATTCTACTCCGACGCTGCAACTCCGTGCGCCGGGAACCACTCGATTGGAATCCTCTTGTCGCGGTCTGCCTGTCGGATCAGGATGCGTGCCGCGGGCAATTCTTCTTTCGGCGTAGTTCATCACCGCCTGACTGCAGACGTTCAGGATCGTGGGGTACTATCGGCCTACGATGGCCAGGTCGAGGGATATTTCTTCTGCTTCCTCCACTTGCTTTCTCGGCGTGCTGGCGGGCGCCCGAACGTTGCCTCCGGAGTCGGCAGCTCGGTATATTGGGCTGCGGCCACGTATCTGGCACCGGAGTCTTCCGCGTGCAGCTCCGTTAGTGCCTCGGCTCTAGGGCGTCTTCGGCCTTCGTTGAATTCCGGGTGCATGTTCCTCGGTAATGGATACATCCGCACGTTCCACCGTACGTAGTCGGAAACGGGGAATTTTGATCTCTGTTGTTCGTGATAACCGATGCCTAGGTTGCACAGGATCCTTCTACCGGCCTTGGTCGACGAGTCTTTCAAACTGAGCGGCTCTTCGCGCTTCGGCGACCTCGTCGAGAGAGTTGTGCATGCCCAGCTGGAGGAGACGGTTCGTGTTGGTAGTTTCTGGTAGACCCCGGGCTGTCTTGTAAGCCTTTCGGATTAGGATGTCTAGCTTGTTGTTTTCGCTTTTCATCCACTTGTGGTAGGCTGCCACGTACTCTATGTGGCAGAGTACGAAGGAGTGTATGAGTCTGGTGAGGTTCTCCGCCTTCATGCCTCCCTTATTGGTGCTAACGCACTTGAGCAGTCTGGCCGCGTTCGTCGCCTTTCCCGTGATTCGGGTGACCGTGTCTCCGTTCCGGCCCAGCGCTTCGATCGTCATCCCCACGACTCGGATCTTGCTGGCCGTCGGTATTGTGTTACTGTGCCTTATTCGGACCTTGATCTTTTTGTACTCCTTTTGCTTCTTGATTCGCTGCGTTCTGATCGTTTGGTATACCTCCGACTTGCTTGGGGAGCAACGCAGTCCCGTACCTTCCAGGCTTTCTTCGATAGCGTCGACGGCCGTCAGCAGTATGGATTCTATGTGGACATGGCTGCTGGTACGCCGCAGCAGCAAATTCGCAGGTAAATTCGCAAAATGTAGAGCGCTGCATGTGGTTGTGGCACGGCCGGCGCCGGGAGGTTCGGGAGGTGTTGATGAGAAGAAATAACTACGGCAACTTCGCGACACCCCCCCCCCCCCAACCTATACAGAAAAAAGTGCCCCCTCCTTTGACAAAATTACGGCAACCGTTTTAAAAAGAGGACACATGAAAGCAACTAAAAATAACCTGCAGGGAACAAGATTCTCATAGACCTAAGCGCACGTGGAGGGGAAGGGGGGGTGACGAAGTCCGAAGTCGTTAGCGCACTGGTTTCCGTCGGTGGTCCCGGTTGTATGTAGGTGCTGCAACTGCCAGGTTTGCAGTTTAGCCCGCGAATGTTTTCTAATTTGTTCTGAGGAGCGTCTCTCCGCCTCGTCGCAGAGCGCGCGCTCGCAAATACACTGGCACTGCTACTACTACTGCTACTACGCAAAACACCCCCGTGGGTGAACGCCTGCCTAACTCCTAACGGGGTTAGGCATGCCAGGAAGAAAAACGGGCCACCAAGGGAGAATAGATGCGCTTTCCGAACAGGATTCCTGGGGTGATATACAAAAACCTACGATGGTTTCCGGCGCAGATGGTTGTCTTGGTCGCCATGTATGACAACGAGACAAACGTTCAAGGAGAGGGGGGGGGGGGGCTGAAGCCTCATAAGCCTCCCCCCTGCCCGTTATAACCCTGGCTGCGTCTTTTGAGTTTTTCTGGAATGCCAGCTGTTCGCTATTTCTTATGGTTTCCAAGGAGTCCTACCTGTTCTGTACTTTATTTGACAATGCGTGTCCCCCCCTTTTTAACTAATTTTCGCGTTCTTATGCGTAAACGTTGCTGATAGAACGAGGTGCAGTTCATCTTAACTGGTAAAGCAGATGTGCTTTTTCGTTCCCCAGTGACCCTATGTTTCTCCGGAAAGTGCTTGAGTACAATGGCTTGGTTCACCATTGGGTGCAGATCTTTGAACGGTTACTCGTCATCTTGACAAGTCTATCCCGTCCAGATCATGTTTCTTCACATTTCCGCCCCAAAACGTCGAACAATTACATTCTCGACGTTCTAATGCGCTTCTACACTATTATTTGACCTGTTTCGGTACGATTCACTATATTTACGGAGACCTCTTTTTATGATCGAAACTACCTGAAAGGCATATTTTTCTTGTCATTAAACTGTCATTTGTCATTTAACTGATCCTGGTAGGTTCGTCTGGTAAATTTGATCACAATCCACTATGCTAAATTTTCGGTAAATATTTTGGCTGTACGAAAATTAGATGCATCCTTTTTGTCGGCAGCCGTGCTTTGAGATTCGGTTGCCATTTGTGTAGCCTTCTTTAACCAAATCCTTCGTAAAATAATCAAATTGACGTTGTCTATGTTATACGCCAACCTCACCCGACGACAACGTAAATCAAAACACCGAAAAAATTAAGACCTAAGCAACCAAGACAAAACGTTGAAGAATCACAGACAGTGTAACACACTGAATTTGAAGCCAATTGTGTAACGGAAGCTCATCTTCCTAGAATGCATTTCCAAGAATAAAACACCATGACGCCAACCACAAAGTCAAAATTCCCCGAAGCATTTATGTCTTCTTGCGTGCTTTGATGGTGAAAGCCTGGCAATGCTTATTAACAAATTATTTTCTGCTACATCGTGTTGGCGTCTCTTTCTTCCCTTTCGTTCCTTTATCATATCAGATAATTACTTCCGCAAGAAGATTGGCACACGCTACAGCTTCCCCGGAATCAGCGTTCTGCGTGGCTGATGTACATCTGTTCTACTCGCGTGCCATCACGGTCATGGGTTACACGGCGTGCACTATTCTGCAATTTTATATTTCCAGTTCATAATTTTGCGACCTTTGTGAAGCGGGCACATTAGCCACTCAAGCGCCTATTCACGGAGAATCTCCCTAGAGGGTATGGTTCACGAAGAAAGGAACGCAACAACTCCTCTCCATGGTCATTGATATTCAAGTGTGTTGGACATGTCATTTTGTTCTTCAGACCTGCCTTTCGGTGCAGACTGGACTGTTGACGCGGGCACCAGGGGCAGTGACCACTACCTTATTTACATCCACCATGATGAGTCCTTCGGATGTGCATCACTACACCACAGAGAACTAATAGTAAACTGGCCTGTTTTTAGACATTTTAACCCTATTGGATTCGAGAAACGTTTATTGTGCCTGCAGTAAAGCGCGCACGCGCGCTTAGGACGTGGCCCACGTCGTCGTCTTGGCGGATGCTCTGCGAGGATCCTCGCTCGCCGTTGCCGGCTCGCGAGGTTCCTGCCTAGCAAGCGCCTCGATGACCTGCTGGACAGCCTGGAGTTGCGTATCTTGGTGGTCACTCCGCATTGCTTCCTCAAGCTGCGGCGGTATACGTCCTGAATTAGCTTCGCTTGGATGTTTGGAGCAGTCCCAGAGCATGTGCTCGAATGTGGCCGCCTGCCTGCGGCACACTCTGCACTTGTCGTCGGGGTGTGATTCCGGGTACATCCGGTGCAGTAGCGCCGGGCTCGGAAGCGTCCTCGTTTGCAACTGCCTGAACAGCACGGCCTGTGACCTGCTCAGCCCTTTGCAGGGCGGCGGGAGAAGTCGACGGGCCAGACGAAACGCCTTGGTCAACTCGTTGTAGCTGGTCATTCGGTCTTTGGCGCTGAACCACAGCGGGAGGCCGTTGCCCTGGGCGCGGTCGGTTAGTCCTCCCGCTCGGGCGTGTGCCGTTTCGTTGTGGTTGGCATTCTTCTCCGACGCTGCGCCTGCGTGCGCCGGGAACCGCTTGATACGAATCCTCTTGTCGCGGTCTGCCTGTCGGCTCAGAATGCCGACCGCCGTTGAGGCAATTCTTCCTTTCGCGTAGTTTGTCACCGCCTGTCTGGAATCGGTGAGGATCGTGTGGCATTCTTGGTCTACAGTGACCACGGCGATGGCTATTTCTTCCGCTTCCTCGACTTGCTTGCTTGACGTGCTGGCGGATGCCCGCAAGTTGCCTTCGCAGTCGACCACGGCAATCGCGAAGCCGTTGCGGCCAGCATATTCGGCTGCGTCCATGTATCTGGCGCCGGGTCTCTCGCGTGCAGGTCCGTCAGTTTTTTGGCTCTAGCACGTCTTCTGCCTTCGTTGAAGTCCGGGTGCATGTTCCTCGGCAAGGGGTCTACCCGTACGTTCCGCCGTACGTGGTCGGGAATGGGGCGCTTTGATCCGTGTTGTTCGTGATAACTGATGCCTAGTTTGCACAGGATCTTTCTGCCGGCCTTGGTCGACGACAGTCGTTTCAACTGAGCGGTTCTTTGCGCTTCGGCGATCCCGTCGAGCGTGTTGTGCATGCCCAGCTGGAGGAGACGCTTCGTGTTGGTAGTTTCGGGTAGGCCGAGGGCTGTCTTGTAGGCCCTCTGGATTAGGATGTCTAGCTTGTTCTTTTCGCTTTTCATCCACTTGTGGAAGGCTGCCACGTACGCTATGTGGCAAAGTACGAAGGAGTGTATGAGTCTGGTGAGGTTCTCCTCCTTCATGCCTCCCTTCTTGTTAGTAACGCGCTTGAGCAGTCTTGTCGCGTTCGCCGCCTTTCCGTGATGCGGGTGACGGTGCCTCCGTTCCTACCGAGCGCTTCGACCGTCATCCCTAGGACTCGGATCTTGCCGACCTTCGGTATTGTGTTGCCGTCCCTGGTTCGGATTTTGATCTTTTCGTGCTCCCTTTGCTGCTTGATTCTGTGCGTTTTGTTCGGTCGGTAGGTCAGGACCTCGGACTTGGTGGGGGAGCAACGCAGTCCCGTGCCTTCCAAGCTTTCTTCGATCGCGTCGACAGCCGTCTGCAGTGTGGATTCTATGTGGGCATCGCTGCCCCCGTCCACCCACAGCGTGATGTCGTCCGCGTATATCGTGTGGTTCAGTCCTTCGAGCTGGCATAGTCTTTTGACAACTTGTATCATAACGAGGTTGAAGAGCATTGGTGAGATGACGGAGCCTTGGGGGGTTCCCTGACTACCTAATGTCTTGTCATCCATCTTCAGGTCGCCAGCTGTAAGCTCTGCCGTTCTACCGCTGAGGAAGACCTTAATATATTCGTACGACCTTTCACCTAAGTTTAGATTGAATACCTGCGAAAGGATGGCCGAGTGCGTGACTTTATCAAAGGCACTGTGCAGGTCAAGCCCGAGGACGGCTTTGGTGTCCCTCGTTTCGCCGTCGATGACTTGATGTTTGGTTTGGATCATGGCGTCCTGCGTGCTCAGGTGTTGGCGGAAGCCGATGATCGTCTCGGGATAGAGGTCTTCGTTTTCTAGAAACTCTTGCCACCGGTTGAGTAGGACGTGTTCCAGGACCTTGCCCACGCAGGACGTGAGCGAGATCGGGCGGAGGTTGTCCGTGCTCAGTGGCTTCCCGGGTTTTGGTATGGGAATTGTCTTGGCCCTTTTCCACTGCTTCGGCAGGGTACCGCTCCTCCAGCATTTGTTGTAATACGCCGTGAGGTTGTCGGTGGAGTGGTCGTCGAGATTTTTTAGGGCCTTGTTTGTGATGAGGTCCGGCCCAGGTGCCGAACGGCTGTTCAGGTCGTGAAGGGCAGTGCGTACGTCTTCAATTTCTATATCCCTGTCCAGACGCACGTTGGGTCGGCCGCGGTATGGACCGTGGTCGACCGACGGTGTCGCCGGGACGTATTTGTATTGGAGGTTCTTTCGCAGGGTGGCAGCTCCTGTCTCCATAGTCTCTCGATGCAGAAGTTTGGCGAGACGGTCTCTTTGGTGGGACTTGGTTTTGGTCTCGTCAAGTAGCTGTTTGAGTAAATTCCATGTCTTGCCGTTGTGTAGCTGGCCGTCAGCCGCATTGCATAGCTCGTTCCACTGCTGGCTGCAGAGCGTGCGACAGTGCTCTTCAATCGTGCGGTTGAGCTCGGCCACTTTCTTGCGGAGCCTTCTGTTAAGCCTCTGCTTTTTCCATCTGCTTTGTATGGATTTCTTTGCCTCGATGAGGTGGGCAAGTCGGCTGTCCATCCTGTCTGTATCTACGTCGGTCTCGATTTCTCGCGTCGAGTCGCGCACGTTTCGGACGATCTTTTGAGTCCACGTGTCGATGTCCGTGATCTCGTCTGTCTCGGCTTCTTCTCGATCCCTGAGCTTCCTGAACACGGTCCAGTCGACCCAGGTGTACTTTCTTGTACTGCTTGGTTGTTCTCCCGACGTGGGCACGATGATTTCGAAGATCGTGTGGTCGCTTCCCAGGTCTTCTCCGGTGTTTCTCCAGGTGATGGTGACCGGTTCGTCGTTCTTGACGAACGTGAGGTCGGGTGTGGTGTCGTGAGAGACGAAGTTTCCGATTCTTGTGGGGTATGCCGGGTCCGTGATGAGGGTGTAGTTTAGTTCTAGTGCGTCTTGTGCTAGGTTCCTCCCCTTGGCATTGTTCTTGGTGTATCCCCACGTCTGATCCATGGCGTTGAAGTCTCCGCACGCCAGTAGCTTTGACCTCCCCGCTGCAGTGCTCGCCTTGTGCAGCACCGACTTGAACCGCTGTAGCCTTTGCGACGGGTTGCTGTATATGTTTAATAAAAAAAAACGCTTTCCTTTCTGCGTTTGGTCGGCACGAGCTCCGTGAATGTGTGCTCTATCTTGACGTTTTTGAATACGTGCTCCACGAAGGTCAGTCCCTTTTTGACCAGGGTGCACAGGCGCCTGCCCTCTGTAGGGCCGGCGTGCACTCTGTAGCCGGGAAGGGACGGTGTGGCAGTGAGAGTCTCTTGTAATAGTAGCACGTCGGGTTTTCGGTTGGCGCGCTCGATGTGTTGTTGGATCACTGCGCGCTTCCGTTGGAGGCCGCGGCAGTTCCACTGCCACACGACTATGCTTGCTGGTTCGGTGGCCATGTTTGTCCGAGGTGTAAGTTGTTACCGGGAGCTTGGGTACCTTGCTGTTGAGCGAAAATCGGGTGGCTCGTTATTAGTTGAGTGTTCCCCTCCTGGACGGCGAGTTTGTTGTCGTACTCGCCGAACTTTCTCTCAATGGTGGTCTTCATTGCCAGGATCAGCTTCTCGAGCTTGTCTAGACGGGAGTCGATACCAGCGAAGCGAGAGTCGAGGCCGCTGGCTGTCTCCATATTTGCTTGCTTATCGATGGCTCTCTTCTTTGGTGCAGGCTCCGTGGCGGAGTAGAGCTCTTTCGTCGCTGCCTCGCTAGTACTCGGCGCGGTCGGTGCTTGCTCCATTGGTTGTTCCTTGTTGTTAATCTCCTTGCGGATGTTCGCCATCTCCCGGGTTAATTGCAGGATCGTGACCTTCATCTCAGCATTTTCTTTTCGCAGTGCCTCGATCGTTTGGGTCTCCTTGCTCGTCATTTGTTGCTTCTTGCGGTCGACGCTTGCGTCCCTGCTTTTCATTGCGTTGGGGCATCGGACGGTGTCTGCCCAGCTCACCCGGTCTCTCGACGGGGATCTTTTGGCGCTATGTGCACTAGCGTCACGGCTCTGCAGTCTCTCTTTGCTGCCTGTTATCGATTGTGAGCAATTCCTGGGAGGAGCTCTCGACTTGCGCGCAGATGGTGGCTCGAGCGATGGAAAGTCGTGCTCGAGCGACATCTCGCTTTCGACCTTTCGCCGTTCTCACTGTCTCTTGCGAACGACGTATGGGATTTTGTACCTGGCTTTGCATTCTCTGTCGGCGGTTAACTGCTTACCGCCGCAGAGCTTGCACTTCGGCGAACACGGATGATCCTCTCGGGGGTTCTGTTGTCCGCACCCTCTGCAGATGGTGCCGGTCGGCGACGGACAGACATCTTCGCGGTGTCCGATGCGTCGGCACTGGTGGCAGACGTCCACCTGTTTTCGGTATAACTGGCATTTCATGAGAGCGGAGCCGTATCTCACATAATTTGGCACCTTGGTGCCGCTGAAGGCGACGATGATCGTCGTCGTGGTTCCAATTCTTTTGGCTCCCAAGGCTACCGGGTTGCGTTCGTTGACGATGCTGACGTCGATGTCCCTCGGTGTTTCGCTCACAGGTACTCCCCGGATGACTCCCTTGACGGTGTCGTGCGGAGCCGTGCGGTATGCGCCGACCTCGTGCAGCTTGCCTTGAATGTTAATTTCGCTAATTTTCTCGTAGCGACAGGCGTGTTCTTCCTTGGGCGTACTGATTGCGATTATGTTTTGCTGCACGTTGAGGCACAACGTGTGGGAGTGACCGTCTTCCTTGGTGATTCCAGCCGCTGCGTGTATTGCTGTGGTAATGTGGATCAGCCCAGTCTTGACGACGCTTAGGCCGCCCCTAGGTCTGACAACGATTTTGGTTTCCTCGCGCGGCATTGCCGGCATTCTTGCGGCCTTAATGGCTGAGGCCTTCACTTTCTTGGCGTTGAACGTTGCCTTGCGATTGACGGCGTTGTCATTTTGGAGCTTCTTGTCTGCTCCTCGCTGGCGGTTTCTCAACAGGCGGTCTCCCGCGAGTTTCCAGCCGGCGTCTTCGTGAAATTCTTCGGGAGAAATTTCTTCGCCCATCACTTCGACACACATCTTGGCATCCGAGCTTGTTGTCGGAGCGGACGACTCCATCTCCGAGATGAGCGACAGCCGCCGGGGCCGGCGCTCGCGCAGCACGTGCGGCGACTGCACCTAGCTTCGGCGCTGCACGCCTAGGCTCAGCAGTCGGTCGCACGGCGTTGACACGAAAAGTTCGAAAATTCGGCGAAAAATCACTTGCCTTCGATGATTTCGGTGTCTGTCGATGCCGCTCGACTTTAGGAACACATTGGTGAAGAGGAAACGTCGGTGTTGGCTAATTAGCACTGCGAGAGAACTCATTAAAGACGGAGCCGATGTGAACACACCCGTTCACCTGAGCGACCGCAGCGCCGCCCCTTTAACCCTAGAAATCTTGGGAAACCTTGAGACGTGGATGACTTCACGTCACCCTCAAGCAGCACCTTCAGCGAGCTACCCGTACTGCGCCAATGCATTTTGGGTACAGAGGCATCGATGGAAAATACGAGCTGCCGAGTGCCATTAGGAGACGAACTCAGCTTAGATATCGTATAGATTTTGACAGATTTATCCTTACAACGAAGCTCAGTGTGTTTTCGCGAAGGTGCAAAAGCAAATTCAAAAGTTGTCCCTTAAAAGGAGGAACGAATTTTGCCAGTCGTTGCCACCGTTCATTTCAGTGTCTAAAGTGTGGAATGTTGTGCGCACTTTCCGCTTACCTGTCGCCCAGCTGCGTCCTTTTTGTTCCTCAGCGGCGCTTCGTGACGTGGCGGAAATCTCGATCGCCGAAAAATTTTGTGCAGTGCTTACTTGGGCCAGGCCAGCTACCAGCAAGGGATTGCACAAAGAATAACTTGTCGCACGTACCATAATAGAAGAAGCAATTAATTAAGACGCCCCAATATAGATCAAGATTTACAATTATGCGGTTGGTCATCTGTTCTGACACGGATTCGTCAACGAATCGCAGCAGCGCCTGAAAAAGTGCTGTATTCGAAATTATGTATCCTCAGTCTTCGAGATACGACCCTATGGCTGGAAATTCACAACAGAGTTTGGAGAAGTGAACGAGAGTCAATGTTATGAAGAGTAGCAAAATTATTGTCTGTATTGAAACCAGGGAAGACCCCTAGAATGGCCTAGAATCAATCAGACCTGCCCGCCTCACAAACTGCATATCCAAAGGCATGGATAAAATGATCAATGAACACTTGATGTATTGGTAGAAAGTCAGCATTGTCTATACACGGGAACATACGAATAGCATGAATAGCAGCAGGAATAGCGTCATAGACGTGGTGACATTTGTATAACACGAAAAAACGACAGGCAACATTACGGTAACCGTATTACTTGATGTAAATCGCGCCTACGATACGGCTAGCGACGTTCTTGTTTTAAAAGGAATAACGTTATTCGGCATACGCGGAAGAACGCTCCGCTTCATAGCCGACTTTCTTAATGAAAGGGGAATTTGCGTCACAACGAACAATGCCAAAACATCTGGACATGTTGTTACCCTACGGGTTCCTCTGTAAAACACCCAACCCCTTCCCCCCCCCCCCCTTCAATGCACACACACACACACTTTAGATGTATTGGTGGCACAGCTACCGCAACGCCTCCTATATGGCATCCACTAGTTTACTTACGCGGGCGACATTTGTCTTGGGACGTCCGGACTTTCGCTGGAAGTAATTCAAGCAACATTGTAAAGCGATTGGACGAAGTCTCCAAGTACCTGAGAGAACGTGTAATGGATCTGTCAGCAGAAAAGGCAGCACTTCTCCCGTTCCCTTTTGCAGGGATTTGACATTTGCCTGGATGGCATACAGGCTTGGCGCTTGTGACAAGCCATCGCTCTTTCGGTGTAATGTTAGACTGGAGGCTGTCTTGTTCATACCGCCTGCAACTTCTGGAGACAAAGATGAAGATCGTTCGCGTTCTGTGAGCGTCACCTATCTGGAGCACGGTAAGGAACATCCGAGACACTGCACGGTGCTCTTGTAAGATCCGCTCTGGGATACTCCTTGCCAGTCTGGGATACTCCTTGCCAGGGTTCAAAGCACCTGCGAGCTGAAATGTGTGTGTGTGTGTTTTTTTTGTTTAGTCTTCGCAGTGTGAGTCATTTACTCGACCAGAAAAGGACGACTATTCCGCGGAATGGGGCACTTGAGGCGGCCACCTTAATGAGTAAAACGTTAACTTTCGGCACGGCCACGTGAGCCTTGGCCATAATGAAAAAGAAAGCAGAAATATTCGCTACATCTACCCCTCCCGACACCACCCAGGCATCATGAGTAGACTGATGGTAAATTTCCGGCGTAAAAATATGCCAGAAGAAGTATCTAAGACACCAGGAATGTGCCACCAGAAAAAAAAGTTCCTGCGTTTTCACAGCCGCCCCTTTGCATAGGGGCGATTTCCCGTGCAAGCCGGGTGAACTTCCTAAGAGGACCTTGTGTGGGACTACAGTCCCTCACAAGGGCCGAGCGCCTGGCAGGGGAGTCGCTTGTACCTATTTTACTGGTAGGTTTCCGGCGCCATCAAAGCACGCGAATGTACATGGTGCCTTCTACAGCCATGGTGGACGCTCAACACGCAACCGCCTCTGTCAGGACTTTCACCCCCGGCAGTGGCACAAAAGGCATGATGGCCGGGGGCCCCGCCAGATGGACCAGGGTCAGGGGCCCCTCGGAAGGGTAAAGGCAGCTTTTCTAGACGTGAATTCCCCTTTCAAGGCTCCGCAATCAACCCGGGACGCCTGTACTCGCTAAAGAAACCGGTGGGTGCCCGGCGATACCAGGATTCGAACCCGGTACCTCCCGCATACGAAATGAGTGCGCTACCTCTGAGCCATCGCTGCGGTTAAACCTGTTTTTATCCTATTTTTACACTCGGAACACATTTTAGGAGAATCGGGTTGAACCCTATTTATTCCCCGAATGGACCTTTTCAAAGTAGCGATCTGCACAATGGCGCGATGACGATCCGCCCTTGTTAACCAGAACTTGCTGGAAGCACGCCCCACAAACACAAGTTTCTAACTTATTCAGCATTGGCATTACTCTCGCTCGCTACTGCAGGCTGGCAAATGCCACGCTGATATTGTTGTGCCTAGCAAATGGAAGCTGCGATGTCGAGAGAATATTGTGCCGGCTGAGATACGCTCAACGATCGGACAGGTCTCGAAGGGAGACCAGACCAACATGTTACGCATGCAGATGATATTGCATCTAAACAAGGACGTGTAACAAAATCGATAACCAGCTTTTCGTGAATAAAAGGTTTCATTTATTGGAGGTTATCATTGCTCTCTACTGTCATCCTTACTATTGATTTCAAACAAACGCCCAATTTCAGAGAGTATTTTCTGGAAAACCTTCATGTTTCCCAGATTACCAGCTTGAAGCAAGATACACTTTTAACGCGTTAAAGTTAATAAGCTCGTGATACCTTCCCATAAAATAAACTGAGTGTATTACTTTTTACATTTCTAGATTTAACCCGAAAAAACCGTACTTTCAGAATGGTTTCACAAAAAAAAAACAGATTTCTCCGCAGTTATCAGTTTGAAAAATAGCACAGGGTTTTTACCCCAGATGTTTCAAAAAATATCAAACCCGAAAATGAACAACCCTAAATATACCTGAACACTGTAGTAAGTCATACGGGAAGGGAGCGTTTTTAAGTTTTTAGATGCGAAGCAGCTTATGGTTGAGCCTGTTCCCTCCGCCGTTGTGTGGGCGCCGTTGTGGGCGTCCACACCCCCACTGCGCATGCCTGGCCAGGCACCGCTGATGATGATTGTGTCAGAATGCCCCTAGAGATTGGCCAACCAAAAAATCCATCACGAGAGCTTCGCGTTCAACCACCGTCGTCGTCTTCCCGTAGGGCAAGACTGAGTAGTATGCGAGGCATTCCTCCTATCCTCTCCGACGCTCCTCTCCTCTCCGGCATTCCTCCACTCCTCTCCGAAGCTCCTCTCCACTCCGGAATTGCGCAACGAATGGCAACACCTGCGGCTCCGTGCGCGATAATGCGAAGCAGCTTAGGGTTAGAGACACGACGGTAGCCACTGCATACTCCGCTGGGGGTGCCACTGTAGCTCCGCGGTATAAATGACGCGCGTGCGCGCTCCGCTCCCCTCATTCTCCTCCCGTAACGCCGCGATCGAACTGAAAACTAATGGGAACTTGAGTCGACCCCATGACTGCTTCGCATACTACTCAGGGTTCCCCTGCGGGAAGATGGTGATATTTTCTTTTTTTTCATTATGTTCAAGCCTTATGTGGGGCACCCGAAAGGTTACCGTTTTTACTTATTGACTTTGTGTTTGGGGTCCTGGCCTTTTATTCTTGAAAATTTCCTGCGTCAACACAAAAGCGCATATGGGCTATGCAAACACACTTCATGGTTATATTACTGTAAATAGAGATTGTCAGCACAACAATCTTAAAACACAAAAACCCAAATGAACAAATAAAATAATAAAATTGAACTAACGAAACGTGGCAACTGCGTACCGTAGATAGTATACTAACTGCGAACTGCCATCTTATCATATCCTTAGAGTCATCTAATGTAACTACCCTAGGAACCTCACTCAGCATTTCATTACCCGAATTTTCCTAGTTTGCAAAGGTTAGTTCTGGAAAACCTTGCGTTGGAAGAGCACTGCTCTGGAAGAGAAATATTTATTTTAACTCTTTTGACCACACCACACGAAATTTCTCCTTGGACAGAACAACAGCAAACTGGCTTGTTTTCTTAAGAATAGTTCTTTAAGGATGCCGCGCGTAATAGACAGCATTTCTGCGTTTTTTCGCATAGTTAGACGCTACAATAAAGACACTGCAGTGAGGGCAGGCTTCCAGTGAGGCAGGTAAACGGATTGATAACTTTAAGCAAGCACGCAAAAACATTTTCTGCTGTAAATCAAATTATAATTACCTGTCTACCTAATTACACGTCATGTTTGTAAATACCTAGATGCTTGCATTACCGGCTGAATTTTCGCTTGAAAAACACATACAAAAATTTGCTCGAAGCAAAGAATCCAAGGCTGAAAGGGTTCAAACATGCACCCGGCTAGTGTTTTTAGCATTGATCTCAGCAGGTGCCATCGTGGTTTGCGGTATACTGCATTGCCCGTCAATACAGTTTTGCTGATTTGCCTAGTGTAACTGAATTAGGCAAAATATTTCGCTTTCATGACAAGAGTACGCACGGAGCCATAATAGTATGTTTCCGGCTGATAATCGGCTGATAATCTCTGCAATTTCCCACAAGCGATGATTAGAAGAAGCCTGGCCGGGTATAGGCTTGAGTCGCTGAAAATGATGTCGAAAGCAGATAATGCCTCCTCAATCCCTGTATTTTGGCGCCCCTATTTCATGGTCCGTTTGTCTGTTTCGTATTTCGCAGGCTATTAAATGACAAGGTTTTAATTGGGGATGGTAGTCCGCACCTAACTTATGCAGTTGCCGGAGGCTCAAAGGCCGATCCTTCTTCCGTTAGGGCATTCATTAGTGGCTCTGCTGCTAGCCAAACTACTCGCCCAGCCGTGGGTCATTATTAGGTCACTCTGTGGTCATCAGAGGTAACCACCGAATGATCACCCATGGGTTAACAACTAAAGATAACATCCGTTACCCACTGGTGTTCCACTAATGGGGTCAGGCGGTTCATTTGTAATTCGCTATTTGAAATGACCTACTGGGTGGGTGACCCACTCACACCCGTAGGTCCTCGGCAGGTCAGTGCGATGCCTCGACTTAACCCGTGACTGTTGCTAATAACCCACCAGCGAGCAGAAGCTTCACAAAGATCTGTTATAATTTCTCTTCTGCTGGATTCACGCCACACACCAAGCTATGGGTGTTTACGCAGCCCAAGAAAGACTATCATCCCTAAGAGTGAAGGTGAAGGCCACAGAACCAGCTCACCAACCACGACACTACCCTACACCGACTTTTAGTGTACGCCTAAGCCCTCATTCACACAGCCGTCACCTTCTCCGTCACGGCACCGACACGTCAAGAAACCGCGACGGGGCCGTAAACGGAGTAGCGTTCGTATTCGAGCTCTCCGTCAATGTGCAGGGTCGTCTGCTTAATGATCAGTTTAGCCTAGAATTTAGCGCGTTTAATCTCAAAAGTAAAGAAAATGGCTTAGATTTTTACGCGTGCTCACGTTTCGATAAGTTTAGCCGTAAAAAATTGTTTCCCGATTGGCTGGTTTACCACGTGCGTGGTCCCGTCGCGTTGACGGAACGGAAACGTAGAGCTCGTCTTCCCGTCACCGTCGCACCGTTTTCGGTGAGAAATCGCCCGAGAAACCGTCGCCCATGACGGAAGACGGTGACGTGACAGTGACGTGACGGAGTGAAAGAATGAATGTATGAATGAGGGCTTATGCTGGTTGTCACTTCCCGCCGCCCTTCGCGCCAACCATCCAACATCTGCTCTCGGAATGCCTACCCTTGTGAGACGCACGGGAGCAAAGAACTGGTTAAGGCGGCCCTGCCAGACAAAGAATGCGTCATAACGCCTGCCGCCATACCTCGCGAGCCCCGACAGGGGCTGTGGCACAACGCGAAAGAAACCGGTGCCGTTAGAGACACCTTTTCCCGTCCAACCCACCCACATTGTCCCCACCTCGCGCCTAAACATCATACATTACAAAATAAAGTTCCACACCTCTCTCTCCACCGCTCTTGATAGTAAGTTCAACAAGAGGCACAAACAATGAACAAGCCGACCGCTTTTTGGTCTTATCGAAAAAGGGATGCTTTTTATTCTTGCTGATATATCTACGTCCAAAAAGTACCAAAGTAACAGCACCACCTTTGGCGTCAAACAGACCGTCCAGGGAGCAAGCGGTCAATTGAGGCAAGCGGGAAACAACAAAAAAAAAAAAAGGGAAGAGTTGGCGAAAGCAGAACAGCCAAAAATGGAAACGCAAGAGACAAAAACAAGTGTATCGGACCTCATTCGGCCCTCTTTCTCGTCCCGACTTCGTAGTTCTTGTGGCCGGTTTGACGGCACTGTCATCCGCTCAATTTTTAGTTTACCACACCTCTCATTCCCGTCTCCCTCTTTATTTTTTTCTTCCTTTGGCCGCCGAGTGTTTCTTTGATCTCTTTCTTCACATAACGGTCGTCCTCGTCATTCCTTGCCGGTGGCGGCGAAGGTTGCCAAAGAAAGGAGGGGGCGAACAGTGTGGCCGTGTGCTTTGTGTCATTCACGTTGTTTGAACAAGGAGCGAGCCGGGCTCAGAATCAGCCGCGGACCCGTCCGCGCGTTTTGATTTGTCCGCGCCGCCAGTGCCAAGCCATCGGTGTGCGCCGATTCTCTTCGGGCTCCTTTTTGTTCGGGACCCGGGCCACAGAGATCCCCCAGGGGTGACAGCTCGCTTGTCTATTTTCCCCCCTCTCGGCCTCAGTGTATTCGCTCGGGCCGAAGTCGCCACACACCGATGGCACAACAAAGCTTTTGTTCGGTCCAATACCGGCGTCAATGGTCCTTCGGGCTCCTTGGGGGCTCGGCCACATAGGGAGAAGAATGAAGCTGAAACAGGGTTTTTGGCGCGGCGTTCGCTGCTGAGTTTTTCCTGTCTGTCGCGAAACGCGGTCTCTTCCCCATAGAGGAGGACGTGGGGCCTGAGTAATACGGTTGTTTGTTTGTCAATCCCCGTCTTTGCCGAGAGCTGCCCTCTAAAGTCTTCCTCCTGGCAATCTTCGTCCCTGCGTGTTGCGTCTCTTACTGTTTTTTATTCCAGACTGTTTTGTTGAGATAGTGGACCGCTTCCTGAAAATGTTCCCTTGGCACTCGACGTGACGTTTTCGCTCGACATTTTCGCTCCTTGCAACTGGGAGCAGAGACTCGTCTTGATGAGTGGTTAACAGAGCTTGCAAGAGCAGAAAGTGGGGATAAAAGAAGTCAGAAGTCTGCCGGGCCTGATTCGACAACATGAGCACGTGTTCAATCGGCGACTGACCAAGGGGCCTAGCAGAAAACGTGCATAATTTACATGTATAAACGTATTTATCAACGACCAGCCGAAACTGCTGGGCCTAGGTACTTGAAAATTTTGGAGTATATTTGTGTCACGGGGTAGAGGCTCACAAAGGCTGGTTTCAGGGAAGTTGTATTCCCTAATAAAAAATGGCGGACTTTTGTTTTCACAAATTCTTAATTATCTCGCCGGCTCGTAGAGGTATGAGAATGGTTTTGGCTGATATCTGTAACCCTAACAAAAATCTACAAAACAGTTTTGTTGTTTCAGCTCATATTTGGGAACATATAGGAGGTTTCACGTGCTTTTCTGACTGTACGTGTTCGGAAATTGCTGGCGTGCTCTCTGAGCCGATCGTCTGAGCAAATAATCTCCGAATACGTACAGGCAGCAATTTGGACGTTTGTTGCGCTAAGTGTTTCTTTTCGCCAACCTTTGAAGCCACTGTCATCTTGAAGAGATACCAGGAGCAGCGTACAAGGAAAATCCGCAAAGTGTTTGTAACCCACACAATGACAGACCACCGGTGCGTGAATACATCCTCTCTGGATTTTTTATAGAAAAAGATTACGTAAGTAGAAGTCTTACTCGCAGGCCACTTTCATTGTCACAATAAACTTCCTTTCTCTTTTTTTATTTGCCTCTCTTTCCACTGTCCAAAACTATTATATATACGTTGTTTCTTCAAAATAAAGAATAGTTGGCAAAGCAAATTATACATGGTCGTCTTGTTTTGCAGCGCTGTTCTTTCTCTAGTGCATGCACTGCTTTTAATTATGTTTTTGTTAATGACCGTAAGGCAAGGCCCAAATCTTTTCGCATGGCACGTATTCGCATTGCTAGCAAAATAGTGCATATTGCACAAACAATTGTAATAAAAAGTATAAAGTGAAGTCTTTTTCACCGCACTGCATGACACATGTGTTGGAATCTTTTTGTAGTGCACTTGTGTAGGATGTATATCTTACCCAAAATTTCTCCCGTCCCCTTTATTCCTCGTCTCGGTGCTCGGCTGGCAGTATTTTAGGGGCATCTACACATCCGCTTAGCCCCCTCCAACGTCATGCTGATTGTGCGTGTAAATAAAAAAATTAGCAGTTGCTTAGCTCGGCTATGCCAGGATATACGTAGCTTGATCTAAGGTTCAGCTGGTTATTCTTAGCTTTCTTGGTCGTCTAGGATTAGCTTGATTATCCCGTTTACTGCTGCTTCAATGACACACACACGGTATACGCATTATGTGACACCTGTATATTTATCAAGCGGCTCCGCCGCATGCGTCGCCAATCACCCCAGAGCTAAGCTGGTTCCACGGGCGCACGCCGGTGTTGCTGCGACGCACGAGCCATCGGTTCCACACCCGGCCACCCCTCGCATGATCATCGTGGCCCGGGCCGCCACGGGCGGAACGGAGGTCGGCGAAGACGCTGGGCGCGTAAGGTGTGTGAGAGACGCAGGGCAGCGAGAAACGTTCTGTGCACCGTGTGACGTCACTGCTCCTCGCGCATGCGGAGCACGGCTCTCCAGGAGCCGCGCGAAGCTGCTCAACCTCGGCCAGTGTAGCTCAAGCTACAAAAAATGGCGCCATCCCTCCCTGCGAAAGTGGATGTCCAGCGAAGCTGTTGTAAAACACTACACATGCGGATGGGGGAGAGTATGAAACGTTGCTCGTCGTCTCGGCGGGCTTGTCGCTTGCGCCCGGGGAGCAGCTGCGAACCTTACTTTCCCAGGAACACATAAGGGAGGGGGGGTCCATTGCTCATAGGCGCCTTATCATCCATCATGTGGTTTCCATGCTTGTGTTATGGCAATACTGATCCTAATTAACCTGACACATGCGCTCGGCGTCCTGGGCAAGAACTGTGCGCCATGCCTTTGGTTTTGCCCACGACTCCGACCAACGAAAGGCGAACAGCTTCGCTGTAATATTATTACAAGTGGTCCCTGTCAATCAGGTATTATGTTTGGGTAAATATTGAGACCACAATTAGGAGTCATGCTTTTAAACTTGAACGTCGTCACTCATTCGTTTAAATTGGCCACTGACTGACGTCCCGTAACCACTGTGGTTGTATACGTGACGGCGCGTTTTTTGGTGACGGTAACAAATGTAACAATAATGCCAAATCTGTAGCGAGGCAAGCGTATATACATTTTTTATTCCATGCAGGAAATATTGCCAGAGAGAAAATACGCATAAGAAGTGGTTTTGCAGTTAAACATCATTTAGACCGTACATCGTAACACACAATGTTTACGTTCTGCTTTAGTAAACACACATTAATCTTCTTGTGGCGGCAAAGCTGCCTGGTGGTATACGAAGCCCTATCCGTTACTTTCACTGCAAACTGCATGAGAAAATCCTTTCCTTCTGCATTGCTGAACGTGAAGCAACATATTTCTCGCTCTATACTCCTTCCTCCCCTCCTCCCGTTATTTTTTTTATTTTTTGACTCGGCCTACCATTTATAATAACGGATGACAACAACAACCCTCCAAGCGGCACCAACACTGCTTGGCGCTACGCTGCCACCGGTTTTGAATTCGAAGCCTGATGGCCAATTCGTCAGGAAACTCTCCTTCGGAAACATTTGCACACTGGTGACACCTTTCCCCACCAGTATTATATAGTACGGCACAACGTGAATCCAGCAAGCTCTAAATTTCTGACCATTTCGGATGCGCAGTAGCATTTCTAATATTGCATGTAACCTGCAGCGCTGACTTTCAGTGCAAAACATAATCTAGGGAATAACATATAGCGCGAACAAAGCAGCCCGATTTTTCCGTCCGCCAAAGGATAAAGAACTGAGCATTCCCATCAAACACCGCGGGGAGCGGAGTGTGTCGCCCAATAACCACTCAAATATTTCCAGTGGGCGTCGCGTAGCGTCGCCACCGTGGGTGAAAGTTGCGAATAGCCGTACCCAGCGCCATCAGCTTCCATTTCGGATGGTGAAACGGAAGTGTATCAAACGGTACCCATGTTTCACACGGTTAGCGTACCCACAGTTAGCGTATTTCCAAACGCTTCGCCGCATAGCGCACCCCCACGTGACATGTGCGATGCCACCTCGCGCGACGCGGAACGTTAATTAAACGCGCCCACAGGCTTGCCCCGAACCTCAGCCGACCAAAAGGACACCGAATCATCTATATATTAACGAAAACAACGCCTAGAATTGAGAACTGCCGGGGCTCAAACCCACGCCTTTAGCGCCAGTACCCAGAACTGGCACTGAAGGCCACAGAGGCCTAACGGCGGGCTCATTTTAGCAGTTGTTCAATAGAATAGCGCGCGGAGTTACGCCACCAATATCACGCGGTGGCGCTGTGCAGCGAAGCGTCTGGAAACACACGTCCCTGTAAGCAGCTTCAGGAGCGGGTGCTGTCGCCTCCTAGTACTATACCTCAGTTCGGTTCGCATGCGCGGTGCGCGACAACAAGGTGCCAAAATGTCTTTGGTGCTGGTACAGTGCGCAGGAGCAGTTCCATGGTGCCGCATGGACGTGCAGCATGCCGCAGCGCGCCCGGTGTGTTTACGAAGGGCCATCATGGAGCATCGCGCAGGCATTGTCAAATAGGGCCACATTAAATGCGCGGCTATCTCTGCATATTGAGTGGAGCGCCGTGCACGTACAAAACAACAGTCGCTAGTATACCACAGTTCTGTGTGCGCGTGCCCAATGTGGTTCAGCCTTTACGTACAAGGCCACGTCCTTTGTGAAATTGTTTTATTGCGAAGCTGTCAGTTGTAAATATATATTTCTGTGTTGCTGTTAATGCGTAGCATTTTTTGCCGAGTACCCCCCCCCCCCAGCCAGGATTGTGTAACGCCCTGCATTTTCACAAAAATGCAGATATCACGGAAGTTCCACCTGTGATCGCTATAATGGCGTAAATGAAGATAACCGGCCGCACAAAATTTTGAGAAATTAGAAAATAAGAAAAATATTAAAGAATTGGGGAAATAGGCAAAACGTATAACGCATGGCATTTCCACTATAGTGCAGATTTTGCGGAAGTTCCACCTATACTCGTTATATTTGGGTAAATGAGACAATCGGTTGAAAGAAAGATTGAAGCACTAAAAAAACAAGAGAAATGTAAAAAAAATAACGGAGAATGGTGAACCGGGTAACGCGCTGCATTTCCACAATAACGCAGATTTCGCGAAAGTTCCACTTCTAATCATTATAATAGCATAAATGGCGATAATTGGTCGGACAGCAGTTAAAAAAACAAAAAAAAATGGATGGGAAAAACTCACCCTGATGACAAGCGGCATAGGAATGCTACGCATTAGTAGATAATTCTCTGAATTTCTGCAGGATTTTTTTTTTCGCGTCCGTATGCGAGCAAACTCTCGTAGTGCTAAATACCCTGGGAAGCACCATCTCGCAGTAGCGTATTCCCCAACGCTCAGACTTTAGGTCTAAAGTTAATATGAGCTCAAACGTTCAATGAGTTTGACGTTGCTTGGCACGTCGTCAGGCTTAAAAGGACTCTGCAACTCTTACGATAAACGCCTTCACTATTTCCTTCGGACGTGGAAGCACTGTGAAGGCGTTAGCTATCACAAAGCAACACTGCATGATTTGCTCGTCGCAGCAGATACGCCTTTCCTTTCTGCTTTACTTTTGTGGCGATTTTTAAAAGTGGCTATACTGAATGCATCTATTGCTGCAACTGTCAGTAAGCCGGCTAATAGCCGCTACATCAATCTAATAACGTAACTCAAGTCTCAAGCTCTCGATGAACGCCAGTACCGGGAAAGAGAGAAAATCTTTTTAACAAGAGGGGGGTGCTGCGACCGCCGAAGCGAACGGACGCATTCATATCGGCTCCATCCATAAGGAACTTTTCCACAGTGCTAATTAGTTCGCACAACAGTTTTATCTTCCCCAATGTGTTCGTGAAGTCGAAAGACATCGACGGATACAAATAGTCCCCGGAGGAACGTCTTTTTCACGGAAATTTCGGACCTATTGCGCCACCACCGCGCGAACGACTGGTAAGCCTATAGCATTTCCTCCATGGCCTATAGGGACCGGGCAGCTGGACGGGTGGCGCCACCACTCGGCGCTCCCCTCGTCAGTGGAATGAGCTGGTGCATTGGACTACACAGCCTCCCGTTATTTTTGTCGTGTTTGCTTCGGTGCTTTGAATGTTTTGGTGGTGTTGTGAGTGGACATGTGAGATGAAACGAAGTCTACAGAGATGTGTTGGGTTCTTAGATGCAGTAACGATTACGTAAACTTGTCGGACGCTTCTAAAGTTGGGTATCGGCTGCAATGGCATGAGCGCTTTTTGCAGCGATTTGCGCTTGGCTCCACCCGTTCTGAGTACGAATAAAACTACTATTATTAGTATTAATTTCTTCTTAAATGCACTAACGGCTACGCAAACTTATTGGATGCTTCTAAGGTTTCGAATGGGCTACATTGACATGAGCGCTTTTTGCAACGCTCCGCGCCCATGGCTCCACGCGATCTGAGTATGAATAAAACTATTAGGAATATTAGTATTCCTTTCTACCACTGTAAATTATCTTCGCTGGTTTCAATGACTACGGTTGCCGCACCAGCCTTAGCGCTGGGATACCTCGATACGTGTGCCTTGAAGAGAAAGGCACTTGCGTACGATATGTATTACCGTGTAGCCGTAGAAACGTTGCGGTAGTTTACACTTTCTGAAAATGTGAGCTTTGTGCCTTCGGTTTTAGTGAGCGACACTGTGACAGCATGGGAGCCTGAAAGCCGAAGTGGAACTCCCACGTTTGTGGTGATCACTTTATCAAGTGCCAAATTTATTCCCCCACCCAACAATCCAAGCCACAAATTTAACCATCCCTCCTACCCTTCCCATTTTACCACCTGCGTGGAATAAAGGCTGGCACCGATAGTTAAGAAATGTGGCAGCGCTAACGTCAGCCGGTGTTTTTTAATGCTGAAGAATTCTTTACAGTGTACCTTAAAAAATCGTGTAATGCCTTGTGAAGACACTAAAGACACGCGATTAGTTGCCTCAAGTATGGGTGCTTCAATCCCAGTCCTCCAGCACAGACACATTTTCGACACGCTGGAAAAAGTTTAGATTTGGAGAAAGGTGCATGGAAGTTCAAAATTAAACAGCAAAATCATCTAACCCCTCGTCTGATGATTACGATGGTTGAACGCAAAGCTTTCTTCGTGCGAAATGAATGGGAAATGGTCAAACAAAGACGCTGCGATCAAAAGACCAAACTGTGTGCTGGTCAAATTCGAAGCTTAACTATAAGTTTAACTCCAGAAGGCAACCAAGGAAACCCATACGAGAAAGCTTTGTGATAAACCATCATCGTCGTTAGACAGAGGAATGCATGATTTTTCAAGCGTAGGTGGCAGCTTGTAACCGCAGCATTCAGTTGTGAAGCTGAGTACAGGCTTCGGGCACCCTCCTGTCTTGCGTCCTTCAGCCACGCAGGAATTCGCAGGAATTCAAAAAGTCACATCCACGCTCAAGATTTACCGATCTGAAAAAAGTCATTGTGGTTATGTACGCTTTGCAAGCAGCACCGCAGCAGAACGAAAGAAAGCCATGCATAATAACGTTGCGCTGACCGCCACCAGCATTCCACTGACGAGCGTTTCGCCACGGGCGGCGCTGTTCTCTGAAGCGACGGTGGTGCCATACAACGGCCGCCCGGTCCCTATAGGCGTGCTCCGCGAGCGCTAGGCCTCGTCGTCGCACCTGCTGCGACCCGCCGGCTCGGCGGGAACCGCGCTGCTTCTAGATGGAGTCGTCCGCTCGGACAACGATTCTGAAGCCACGATGTGCGTGCAAGTGATGGGAGAGGAAATCTCACCCGAAGAATATTACGAAGACTCCGGATGGAAACTCGCGGGAGAGCGACGGCCGAGAAACCGTCAAAGGGGGCCCGACACGAAGCTCGCCAGCAGCAACTCTCAAGGCGGGAAGCCAACGAGAGTCACCAAGAACGTCAAAGCCTCAATCGTCAAGGCTGCAAGGATGCCGGAAATGCCGCTCGAGGAAATCAAGGTAATCGTCAGGCCGAGAGGAGGCCTGGATATCTCCAAGACGGGGAACACGACGGTTTCCGCAGCCATACTCGCCGCAGCCGAAGTCACCACTGAGGAAAGCTGCTCGGACACGATATGCCCGAATACGCCGCAGAATATCATGGTGAACAGCATGCCCAAGGAAGAAAACGCTAGTCGCTACGAAATGATCCAAGAAATCAACATCTAAGGCGGGCTGCACGAAGTCAGTGCGTACCGCACAGCCCCACACGACCCCGTCAAAGGTGTGATCAGGGGCATCCCCGCCGACTTAAGTCCAAGAGAAATCTATGTCAACATTGTAAACGCAAGGAATCCTCTGGCCCTGACTACGAAACGAATTCGGAGCACGACAACGGCCATTGTTGCATTCAGCGGACCAAAGGTGCCCAATTTTGTCAAGTACGGAGTAACTCTCGGGCCGTGTCATCTATACCGCAAGCAAATAGACGTCTGCCACCAGTGTGGACGCACCGAAAGGACGTATGCCCAACGCCGACGAACCGAATCTGCAGGGGATACGGTCGTCAGAAGGCCAAAGGAAACACGAGAAGATCAAGATCAAGACCAGCGATGGGACGACGATACCGGCAGTGAACAAGCTTAGAGTCCTGGGGAAGACAGTAGAGTCACTCGGCAGGAACGGCGACACGATCACCCTATATACTCACGAGGAAGGCGGCGAACGCCACCAGAGTTCGGAGACGTGTTTCAACATAGAAAGGATGGATGGGAGAAGAAAATCCAACTAGGCTCATACACTCGTTTGTGACTGCCACATAGCCAACGTGGCGGCCTTCCACAAATGGAGAAAAAGCGAGAAAAACAAGATCGATGTACTGATGCGCAGACCCTACAAGACGGCAATGGTACTATACCCAATCGAGACCACCAACACGAATCGCCTCCTACAGCTAGGAGTCCATAACACCTTGCATGAAATTGCCGCAACACAAAGTGCCGCTCAGCTTGAAAGGCTGTCAACCACCAAAGCAGGCAGAAAGAATCTGAACAACCTTGGCATAGGCTGCCACGTGCAACGAGGGACGAAAAGCTCGATTCCCGACAACAAACGACGAAACCTCAGAGTAGATCCCATTCCAAGGAATGTACACCCGCAGTTCAACAAAGGCAAAAGAAGAGCGAGAGCCAAAGCGCTAACAGACATACACGCAGGCGACACAAAGGCCAGATACGTGTACGCGGCCGAGTATGCCGGCCGCAACGGTTTCGCCGTCGCCGGGGTCCACGCCCATCTCACGGCCCGAGATCTTGCCCAACATGGCTGCAAGCAGACACCGGAAACCACACAGCTCACAACTTTCCAAGAAATTAAACAACATTGCAGGCTCAGTGGAAGATTCTCAGCACCACACCCAGAGCTCACAAACTACGAAATTACACTCAGACCAAGACAGACTAACACATTTCCCTATTTAGCCAGGATGAATTTGTTATTACCCACACAACTGGACGCGCAATGTAAATTTTGTAATCAACCCGGCACTTATTCCAGCAAAATTCCTGACCCGAATCAACAAAACTCCAGACCCGCCGCCCACTTTTCCTTCCCTACCCCTGAGCAGTGAGAGATAGTGCTGTCCAGCTCCCTACCTCAAGATCAATTTCGACTGGTCGAGAGGACCAGTCGAGTCGCGAGTACACATGGTTACCTAAACGACGAACTATTTCATTCACATGTAGCTCAATTAAAAAAGTATTATCTCTATTTTATTACTTGGATATGAATTTCGACATATTAGTATCACAGGAACCATTTGCAAGATCAGTACAGCGAAAATAAAAACTGGCCGTGTATCTGCTGACTTCGCTGCAAATGTCGTCGAACGACGATAGCCTTCTGCCTCCTCTGCCACGTAAATGCCTTTCTTCTCTGCATCGCCCACATCTCTTGCACTTTCCCTCCCTTTCGATCCTTGATAAACACGGAAAAGGTTTACTAAGGTCAATTCAATTTTCCCACGTTCCACTGTTCGCGCCATCTACTGGAACCTTTTGCTACTGTTGAAATTGGAACACTGCCACGAGGTCCAGGCTCGATCCAGCTCTTTTTGCAATTTGAGGTCAAAATATTGTTTTCAACGCGTATTTTTTTACTTGAGAAATATCAAGCACACATTTATTTTAAAATATAAGAACACTGCGAGTACGAGTAGTGAAGTTATGTTTGCCGCTTCAAATATGACTAATGTTTTCGTTTTGTTTAAAAATGTTTACAAGTATGAAGTATGTTTCCATATCTAGTGACTTCGAATGGTTTTGGCTATGTGAACTCCTCGTTCAATAATTCCTTCAACTTTTGACCGGATGGCTGAATCAAAAAACAGACAGACAGACAGACAGACAGACAGACAGACAGACAGACAGACAGACAGAGCAAAATTTTCTGGTTTAAGTAGCCCAAGAAAGACTATAGTCGTACAAAGTGTTTGCACGAGTGTACGTACTGGGGAGACCGCCGTCAATGCTCAAGACAAAAAAAAATTGTTCGTATATACCTTTCACCGATATTTTGAGTAACCAATATATGTTGTATTCAAAAAGCAAAACATTCACTGGTCATCCATCTCAGCAAAGTAGAATGACTCCTAATATTTTTACCTTGTAAACGTTTTTGCAAGGCAAGCAACTTTTCGCGTGTTAAGAGTAAAAGTGTTGTAAAAAAGTAAACAATTCGCTTGTAAAAGCGGTCACAGGAAATCCAGCCTTAAAGGTGTAAAATGTTATTACGCGACATTTGTTCCACGAAATGTTTGCGCAGAAATGTTTGTCTAAAACGGAAAGCAGTCTCAATAGATCGTGGAGCCGACATCACAATGATCGGTGACCCGTTTGTCTACGCACAATTGAACAGGCGATTATGACCTTTGATGCTCTCACGTTCCTTATTCACCTCGACAACAATTGAAAAAGAACGCCTTGCGCTATTCCGATGTACTTGGCCTGGAGTAAATTTATCGCACTAGGCCATTTAATCACTACGCCAATCAGACAGAAAAACACATTTCCACGTTGCTTACAGCTGCACCTTCCAAATTTGAGTAATTCGCGTTTCAGTGCTTTATCGACAGAAAGCCATGGCATGGGCCGGCATGGGCCGGCAAACAGTATGGGCGCCGGCATAATAGCACAGGCTTTTTCTCCAGCAGTAAATGTTGCTCATTTAGTAGAACAGGTCGCTTTTTGCTACAGAGCAATAACGCTAACAAAATCAGCTGATCTGTTGCGCGATTTCGTTAGTCATTACGTCATCTACACTGGAGAATTCAGGGCGAAATTGTACTTGTCGTCGAGGTACCACGATTTGTTCGGTGACGCGTAGTTTGGTCATCTTGACATTGCATAGTTCGGTGGTCCACTGCCGGCCAAATGCTATTGCACGGAAGCATACGTCCAATTTTTTATACCTCAAGCCACTCATGCTCTGTGAGAAGGGTTCGCAGAAGCCGTGGTCGGATCGATAATCAAAAGATTGTGACAAAGTTGAACGAAACAGTCACTCATTTCACCGACGGCCATCCCCGGCGCTACCAAGAATATAGCGCGGACCAAGTTGTGTTACGGAAACACTCGAGATGTAGCTTACACGCTGACCGGACAGCCATGGCAAAGAAAGGTATGGTTGAACCGGGAGTTCTACTCTGCGTTCGCAGCTTCCCAGCGTGCCATCAAATTACCTGGCCACGGAGACACCTCGTTCAATCTCTGCTGCAGATACTCGGCGCCTGTTGCTGCAAATCGTTGCCCACACGCGTTCCGTACTAGCGCCACGTAGCTTATTTAGTGACGCTATTCCGCACTAGTGAATTCCCCTTCTATTCCCTCCACGAGTAATATACAGCACAGAAAACTATATTTAAACTAATGTTTGAACTAAAAATTTTAGTTAAAACCTTTAGCCTCCAATGGCTGGCCTATAATGGTCTCCAATATTTCACAATGGTCTCCAATGGTCTCCTGGCCATCAATGCTCCACCTCGAAACGACGACTCCTCCTTCCTTCGAAACGAGCGATCCTCACAACTCCAAAAAATCAAACCCGCATAGGTTCAAAACACGTGCCGATCGTTTCACAGATCAAACTTCTCGGGCTAGAAACACACCGCAATCACGCGAAGACAGACTGCATCAAACGCCTGTCCTCACGTGTCGCCCACAGCTTAGGACTTCTTGGCCGCATAACATCCAAAAACCATGAGCTTAAGGAAATCGATCGGTTAAGCGTCATCTAAGTATTCGCCATTACCCGAATTACCTGCGCTTTCCCATCTCTCCTCCCTTCTAATACAGCACTGGCCAAACTCAATTGCTTCATCCACCAAATATATAAAAATGGGCGATTGAATGATTAACCTTTCGATTAATCTATTAGTTCTTTAGCCGCGATTATTTGATTTTAATCGTTTAAAGTTACGTTTGCGAAATGAAACAAGGATGCCGTATGTAAATCGTAGGCATGATCGTTGATTATCATAATCGTGTTCAAATAACCTGCCATACGTCACAGCAAAAAACAATGCAACTATGCTCAGAGACGACTGCGATTGAAGCCACAAGCTGATAACCAAGGTAGATGGCAAAATGGCTACTTTTGACACAAATATACAGGATGCAAAAAACGCGGAGCGGCACTCACACTGTTTTACCGTTACATAAACTATAGCGTTACATAAACTAATGTATAGCATGTCCTTTGGCGCGAACCGCCGGCGAGTGCACTGCTAACTCACTTTAGAATGATGACCTTGATCGCGCTGGATGCAGCGCAGCAAAGGTTTAGTTCGTTAGGTTCTTCCGTCGGTATAGCTAATCTTTTTTTCTTTCAGAACCCCGGACGTTGGGGGTCTTTTTCTTTGTTTTTTGTGTGTCAATAAAGTTTATCAACAACAGGGTGTAGTGAAAGGTTGCGTTACTTTCTCTAGCGCTTTTCATTGCCCCCCAAGCAAGGAATGCTGTATGCGCTTTGAAGAGTGTGTCTCAATCGGACAGAGGGACAAAATTTCAACATAAGAAACAGGCAGGGAATGGACAGCGGCTGATTTCGGCGCCCAAGCAGGCGCGCATTTCATACAAATGCACGGCGCGTTTGTATTGGTGGAATATAATTTTACGCGAAACAATGCTTTTGACAGTTCCCGCGCACTCGCCAAAATTCTGTAGAAAGAAATGGCTTGTCGCGTGTGCACGCCGCTACGCTGTTTCCAGGACGGACGCAGTGAGGTAAGGGGTGAGGGTGTTGTAGACTCTTTCATGGGGTCCTGATAGGGCAGAAGGCAAGCAAATCTGACGAACTAACAGCTTTAACATGCATGTAGTATCCTTTTTGCGACTTCTTTCTCGCGTGTCGCCGTGCTTGTGTAAAGTACGTAAAGATGAAACTCGAAATCATTGCATCGTCCCTTCAACTGCATGGTACGCAAGGGCAGTAATTTTGTCACCACGCAGGCTCGAAGATGGGTGATATCCTGGGGACCTTCATAGTAGTCGACGGACCCGACAGCATCACTCCAACTAATGTCAAGCAGACAGTGTTACCCCTTCTCGTGGATCCTTCATGTTCAAATCGTGTTCCACACTCGTTTACCTTTCCAAACTCTACAGTGAGAGTGAGGGATGCCGGGTCGGTAACACAATTTGAACATGAGGGATCCACGATATGGGGTAACACTGTCTGCTTAACAGTAGTTGTGGTGATGCTGTCGTTCCCTTCGATAACCGTTGAAAACTTAATAACTGTTTCATAGTAGGGGTCATGCATACCTCGAGGCAGCTTGTGTAGTTATATGGTTAAACGGTATACGACGCGGCATCGCGAAATATGGTTTTTATTTTTCAGCTTTTTACGCTATGTTTTTATGTACTTACTACGTATATCAAAACTTTCACATTTTACTTTTGCGCAGAACCCTTGAAAAGCTTCAGTATCATTAAAAATTTCTTAATAACTACCAAAATTTTCCATTCGTTTCTCTGAACCCTTTCCTGTGTGGCCGATTTTAAGCAATTCCTAAATTACAAAAAAGAAGATATACGTGCGAAATTCGAATTGACAACCTTGCAGGGCACAGGAAGATCTGGCAAGTCTGTCACCAAATGTTTTGAGCCAAGTTCTTTTTATAAAAGTACAAAGTTAACCAATTTTTTTATTAACTATCAGCATTGAGCAGTTGCGCATACTGCCGCGTCAAAGCAAGTGCAATGTCTAAGTTTTGGAATTACTTTATATAAAACCAGATCACGCAGTTCATCGCACGTGAATTTTTTCTGCAATTCTAATTTTTCCAGGCACATGGGTAAATTCAACCCACCTGAAGGCGAAGGCAAGCGGCGGACCATTGACATCATAACTGAGTTGCTAAACCTCCATAACGCACTTTAAATTTGCAAGTTGAGCCCCTACTGTTATCACCATTGTGGGCATATGGTAAAAAAAGCTATATAACTAAGCTATATAACTAAGCTATAAGCTATAACTAAGCGAGTTCTAGAGCATGTGGGCCATGCTCGAGTTTTTATGGTGATTTGTATTCATTTCCCACAAAGTTCCGTTAAGCGTCTTTTCCCAGCGTACACCATCCTGAGTAATTTCGTGAATTCGTCGAGGATTTCCGCTTAGTAAAATTTAGCATTGCGAGTGTGTTTCACAAGCATAAACGTGCTGACAAAGAAGTTGTTACTTTCTGTGGAATAGGTGAAAATAAAATTTTTGTTCATAAGGTGTCTGCTAACAGCACGTTATGTTGCATAATTCTCTCAAAAGGAATTAATGCTGTTTCCGAGAGAGCAGAGGGGAGCACAGCCGCGCAGTTAGCGTAGTGGTCATCGCACCAGACGCGTATTCTGGAGGTCGTGGGTTCGGATCCCACCCGGCAGGCATGTTTTTCTCCCCTTACTTTCTTTCTTTCTTTCAAAAAATAAGATCTGTTCTGTTTAAGCATAATACATGACTTATCACATTTTCCTGTTCGCTTTCCTCGGCTTTTTGGTCTGCCTACCCTTATTTCTGTCTCTTTCTCGCTGTGGCTCTATCCGAATATATATATATATATATATATATATATATATATAAGGCCCATATATACATATATGAGAATGGTCCTCGGCTATTTCGATTAATTAGAAGGTTAATCGATCAATCGCCAACCAATAATATATATCAGGACAGGGAAAACATAAAAAAAGACGGCGTGTTGAATAACCGGGCGAACATACACAAGAATCTAGTACATCAAATACTACGGAGAAGTACCAGTCTGTAAGGATAAACTATGTGATTACTGTCTTTATACAATACCGTGCCATTAAAAAAGGCCAGCAACGCGTATTCTCGTTTCTTGCCAGCCACGGCGGTATACTAATTCTCTTTCCATGCTAACAGAGCAGGGTAAAGATAGAGGAACTCTTGTGGAAATGCAGGCAGCGCAGTGCCCGTTGAACACTGTCACTATTTTAATACGAAATACAAAAATAAAATATTATCAAATATCACCACTGGACCCGGTTTTTTATCCAATTTCGTCCAGTTTTCCTATCTTCTGTTTTGGGTCTCGTTAAAAAAAAGTGGCCGCGCATATCTGCCCGCTTTGCTGCAGACGTCGACAGACCATGGTCTTCTGCCGTGCACCCTGGCCCCGTAACGGCCTCTTCTTTCTCCCTTGCCGCAAGGGAAAGGGGACTAGCAGGAGGTAAACAGCATGAGACACAAGGTACGTTTCATACTGTTCACCTCCTGTCTCGGCCCTCCTATGATTAACGCAATCGAGGTTTGCTGAATTGAATTCAATGTTCTCGTGTTTGCACGGCTGGCGCGCCATCTGGTGGTGCGCCAGCCGTTACTGAACTGCGCCAGCAAGTTACTGAATTGAACTGGGAAGCAAACCGGCAAGTGCTGAGACGTAGTGTCGAAAACTACTAGAAGGTTTACTATGAAATATTTAAACGCCCATAAATGAGCAAGGAGAGCCAAGATGATTTTTAGAAAACACAAAAATATATGAAGGAATAGCAGGAGAAAACAAATTCTAAAACACCTAAGCGCTCTTTCTGGTGTAGTAAATACGACAGCATTAGCATTGAATTGTGAAACGGGTATGTCAATAATGTGTGCGCCCACATGTTTCACGGCGGTTGTTGATGTAGACTTTTCCCAGTCCATCGCCTTGTGCTCTCCACCTATTAATGTTGTGGAACAAGTACCAACCAGGTGGAAGGCAGCGCGTTCGTTCATATATGGTGCTTTCAGTGGATCGTGTCTAGTGGCGCGCGTGTGCACTGTCATGATAGTCACCATCATTTTCTTTAGCAAACTTTAAATAAATTTCCCTTCTCCTTCGGTTACTACATACATTGGCGGTGATCCGTATGAACAAAGCATTCATACCAAAAACAGAAGATGCTTTCCACATAAAACCACGGATCTACTTAGCATTTCCTTCTGAGGGTTGCAAATAAATGGAACTGCAGCTTTATATGGAACTGAAGTGGAACCTAAATGAAACCAGATAAAGAGTGTATGACTAAAAAAATTGTCAATTTCACTTGTTACCCGTAGATACACGCTATTTGCGGACACGTGCTGCTCACAGTTATCTCGCTCACAGTTATCTCGTGATCACAGTTATCACATGCTCACAGTTATCTCGCTGTACTGAATACATGTCGTAAACTCAGGTGTTTAAGGCTAAGGCCACAACCCAGTCACTATAGGTTCACATTTAGTTAACTAGGTCTTATCGGACTGGGGCGGTACAGGGTTCAGTGATCGTCTCGCAATTCAGGAGAACCCTGGTTCGAATCCCACGCAGAGAAAAATTTACCACATTTTATTTTCAACACGATTTGTCACGTTGTTTATATATGTTTCATGTTATATGTTGCGTCATTTTGAGTATTCATTACCCTGTTTTTCATCCTTTGAGCAGCCAGCCATTATGTGTCCCGTTAGTCCACTACTTTGTCTACCCATTTTCTTTGCCATGAACGCGAGATTTTTTATTACGGGGTTAACTAATGCTTCTGCGTTATTAATCGCTAAAGATGTACCAGGTAGACAAGTGCGATATGAGCGGGAAAATTTCTACAACTTCAAGGGCAGCACTTTGGCTTTGGCTCTTGCATTCAATTCGGAGGCGTAAATGCCGATTTTAACAGATGCGCTAATATCGAAACAGTTACGTGTAAATATGGTTGTTGGCAAATCTCCAAAGTTTACAAAGATTTCTGTGAACTTTGGCCTTTTTAAGAGGCTTGGGTAATGATTAAAGGTGCAAAATAAATGGCCAGGTATCGGGAGCAACTTTAAATGTGGAACAATTTCCAGTGCAAAGAGGCTCGAGCTAAAGTGTTTTAAGCTGTATAAAATGTTTAGTGTTCTTGAAAGTCCTAATTTTTTTTCTTTTTGCATATTGCACCACTGCCAAAATAATTTACGGCTATGTTCTGATCACGAAACCTACGGTAATAGGAACTAGAGTTCAGTGCTCCTTTGGGGCTAGCCGCAAAGTAGAGCCAGCACAATAGAGCAGTGCCGCAAAGGTATCGCAAGGCTGGGCTCGAAGCAGTTAAACGGAAACCCTCCTAGTGCGGTGACATAGAGACGACCGCCCTCTTGAACACAAGAGCGGTTCTTCCGCGCGGCTTGATCACAAAGGCCACTCAAACACGCAAGCCCACAGGCAAGAGGCGATAGAGCTGGAGCAGACGACAGCTGCCGCGAAAGCAGACGACGGCGCGGGGACCCACTCCGCCGCTACGCCGCCGGCAGCATCGGCTTGACGTCTGGCTCGGCTTGGCTCGGCTTTCGATCCGCTCCGCCTTCTGCCTCTCAGCCCAGCCAGTCGGAGCGGCAACGCTCTCTCCCGGGGCGGCCCCGATCCCGCCCCGTTCTCAACAGACGGCACAAAGGCCCAGGGTAGCCTCCTCACCCGCTCATTCTACTCCCGACACAGAACGGCTCTCTCTTCTTGTGCGCTCGAAGCGTGATCGGCTCACCGCTCCGGCTTCACGCCGTACCCCCTCCCTCGCCGCCTTTACGGCACTACGCAATAGCAAAACAGAAGAGCCGGCAAGTTGTCTCTCCGTCATCTGTTGTCGAACGATCGCGCTGTGAGCAGGACAAACTCGTCTTCGTCGCTTTTTTTCGGTTCCAACGCTTTGGTGTGGAAAGTGACAACCAGACATGCTGCTGCCACATCCCTCCGTCATCCAGAAGGGACCTGGTGCCCCTGACAGTGTACCCGCCGCCACTCCGTTTACCGGGGGTCGTGGCAGCGCGGACCACGTCAAGAGGCCCATGAACGCCTTCATGGTCTGGTCACGGGGCCAGCGGCGCAAAATGGCCATCGAGAACCCGAAGATGCACAACTCGGAGATCTCCAAGCGGCTGGGCGTCGAGTGGAAGCAGCTGTCGGAGAGTGACAAGCGGCCCTTCATCGACGAGGCCAAGCGACTGCGAGCCCTGCACATGAAGGAACACCCTGACTACAAGTACCGACCACGGCGCAAGCCCAAGCAGCCCCTGTCTACCGCGAACCCCGGTGCCACGAGCAGGCCGTCACAAGCTAGTCCACCATCGCCATCGGGGGCTGTGGTGGCTAAGCCCAAGGCCACGATGCCCGGAGAGAGACCTTTCTTCGGCTTCGAGTCCCCCTTCAGCCGGCTGGAAAGCGAGAAGGCGGCCACCGTACGATCCGCAATTACAGCCCCGGGCATGACTAGTGTCGCGGCCTCCCAACATTGGTTGAGCTCGAGTCTGGCCAAACTCCGCGCCGAGGCACCGGCCCTGTACTACAAGAGCGAGAACCTGGTCGGCTCGCCGTCTCCTCTGTTCTCATCGCATTCGCCCGTGGTATCGCCAGCGCCGGGCAGCTTCCTGTGTTCGCTTCCGCCACCGGGACAGGGTAGCTTCATGCAGTGTCCCTGCCCGCCGTACTACTCGCCAGCAGCCGCGGCTGCCGCCTTGCACCCCTCCTTCCCGTGCTTCCTCCTCAAGCCCCAGGAAGCAATGGGGCTCACGAGGCCCACCCCGGTGCTCACCCCGTCTGCCATGGCGTGAACGACGAACGAGTGGCGTTGTGGCCCGTCTTCGCATTCGTGCATTCATGTGGACTCACAGACACTCGCAGTGCGCGAGCCACATAACTCCTACGGCGTCGAGAACTGTAGTTTCATCGCACATGTGACACCCTTCCGAGATGAAGCCGCTGACCACATCATCAACACCGAGAGACTGGGGAACCAGTGTTTCATCGCCCTAAAAGGAGCGCGCGTGAGTGTTTTCATCGAAGTTCTGTACATTCGTCCTCTGCGCCTTCCTCAATCACGGCCATCGCTGCTTTTCTTGTAAATAGCTTCTTACCTGTGCCAAGTGTGCGTTAGAGAAGAGATAAACAGACTTATCGACGTTTGGAATTCTTCATCTAGTCTCTCTGCCCGGTGGCTCAAGAATAGACGTCTAGAGGTCACTTTGCAACGGCAACAGAAGTGAGAAAGGAGAAAAAAGAATGTATTTATCTTTGAGCAAGCCGCACAAAACCAACGCGGGAAAGACGACGTGCCAGAAGGGAGCGAGTGCAAAGAAGAATAGGCCAGCCGCGTGGGGGAATATAAAAGCTGCTACGCACCGGTAACAAAGGCGGGGCGGTTGGCGAACAAGAGCAATTGACTCTTTGTATATACGGGGAAAGAACACGGTCGCACAAAGGACCTCAAAGAGGCCACGACGCCGCGGCTTTTCAAGAAATTACGGCATTCATCAGACCACCTGTCAGCGTGCCATTCAGCGCAGCCTCGCCGCCGGCGTGCGTCTACGAAGCAATGGAAGCAAACTACGCAGCGCCTGCAAACCGACAGCGGTGGGCGCCGTTGCAGATGTCTGACTACAAAGCTCCGTCCCGGCCATCGTCAAAGGCAGAACAGACGCCGAGTTTCGAACAGAACCAGTCGGCTCGCAACAACAATCGGCGCACGAGCTCTCTAAGGCTGATTCGCCCACCCAAACAAGAAAACAATAATAATGTGACGGGTTCAAATGCGGCGTTCTAGTTTCTTCAACCGAAGTGTCCGACGGACAAACGCGGTCTTCCATGTGTACATAGAGGTCATCGCCATATGAGTCTTGCATTGTCGACAGGAGATTATACTGTACGGCAAGGCCTGCGCGAAGAGGACTTCCTGCATTCCCACCCGATTGCGCCGCGTCTCTTGGCTTGGGGAAGACTTTGTAGCCCCGCAGCGTCAGGCTGCCCTTCGCTGCGAGTTGTCGACATGCCACGCCGGAAGGACTCTTGGGCCGTTATCGGGGTGTGATAAAAACAAAACAGTTCCTTGCCCCGCGCAGTTTACACGTGCAATAATGGCCAATAAAGAGTTGGAAGCCGGGGCTCGCATTCTGCGGCCTATGCGCTTTCTTTTTCATTATCTAAAGAATTGATGTCTGTGATATCTGCTCTCTTTCAGCTAAAATCTGCCAGACGTATGTGTCCTGGTTTGGCCACAACACTGGGCAGTGCATATGCGCCCCTCTTCCGAGGTCGAAGCTCTACATTAGAATAGATCGAACAGTTTAGGTACCATGGAAATAGAAGCACCGGAGAAACACGTTCAGGCAAGGCTTCGAAAAAAATACTTGCCTATAGTACGCGATTTATAACTGCAATTATATAAACTTTATTCCCCACAGAAGTTGAGTCTTAGCTGGATTTATCAGCTTTCTTTCCTGCTGAACAGTTTAGTACACGCACCTATCCTTAGATGGGGCATTCTTCTGATGGAGGCGGTCACCGTATTGAGCTGTCAACATGCCCAATTTCTTATTTAATACCTGCGTTATAGCTAGCGGAATGCTCACTGAATCCATTTAAAAAAAATAATAAGAGGAAGACATCGTGAAATAGTCTAATAATTTATTAGATCACACTTAATAGCGGAAAATCTTGAACCTTGAGAGACTTCGGCAGATTTGCAGGCGTTGTTTCCGACCCACCCAGAAGTACACTAAGATGCTTCGTTTTCTTTTCACGCTCATGTCACAAATGCCATGATTTAGCCCCCAATGTAGTGATAAATTCCGACCACCAGGGGTGGAGGGTGGAGCAGTGATTAGACTTCGCATATATATATATATATATATATATATATATATATGTGTGTGTGTGTGTGTGTGTGTGTGTGTGTGTGTCTGTGTTTGTCTGTCTGTCGGTCTGACTGTGTGTCTGTGTATTCCTACTGCAAACAAAAACATCAGTCATGAAATTTTGAAGAAATTTGCTATATTGAGCACACTGAGACGGTATCAACGTACAGTGCAAACACGTGACGTCATTGCGGCAGTTGACAAGGTGGCCGAGAAAGCACCTGACGTCGCTTTCTTCACGGGCTTCAGAAAACGCCTGGCGACAGACTTTTGCTAGAATGTGAGCTAAAATAAACCATTATTTCAAATACAAACTCAAGTGCGAGTTTGACAAGCTCATGAAATGGGCTGGAGGCACCAAAGTTGTCAGCTACAAAAAACCGAAGGATTGACTCATGCAGAGTTTGACAGGCAGTTTTGTTCCCGGATTCGTTCAACATCAAAACACAGACATTCTAAATTTTGCAGCACCTATTTAGAACCCAACAAGCTTCACAATCAGAATAAAGAGTTTCTTTCAGCCGCAAGTATGTATCCTCAGCTTGCAAAGGCCATAATTATTATTCAACACCATTTATTAGTTTCAACTAAGAGAAATCGTGCGTACACATGAATCGATGCCCCACAGCATGAACTTTTAGGCAAACCAAATTATACCCACCAAAGTGTACGAATTAATAACCGGTATTATGAACCATCTTTAGGGCGCTCTGTTTATCATCATCATCACCACCATCATCATAATCATCAGCATCATTGTCATCAGCAGCAGCCTACATGTGTCCACCTCAGAACGAATGCTTCACACATGGTATCTAAACTGGTCTTGTTCCGCTCTCTCTATATTCCTCGCCGAAGATTCTATTTACTGTTGAAAGGTTTACATGCAACTCCACAAAACTTTCGTGAGTAAGTGGCAATAAATGTGTTTTATTGTCCGATCCGCACAAGGAAGGAACACGGCATTCCGCGAAGCACAATATATACTTGAGCTTCTTCATCTTCTCTACTTCTTCTGCCCCACTTGTAAGTACCGTGGCTCACACGCAGCGAGACAAAAATACGATGAACGTGCACTAATGTCACAGTGGCATTACCCCTCGACACAGTTTGCTCAACGCCACCTACATTATTTTTGCCAGAATAACTGTGCTGGTGATTAGTATTGTGAGCCTTCTAACATACTACTAAATAGTATGATCATTTGGCGATGCGTCGTCGTTTGTTTCCAGCCTGGCCGGGCTATAGTAACGGTTCAGAATTCTCAAGGATCAACATTGGCTCGCAAGAATCCGCGTGCGTATACGCAGTATGACAGCGCCACTATCTCCAAAATGATTCAAGATGCCAGACAGCACGCTGCAGTGTGTAAGGCAATATTCACAGGTCTACGAAACAAGCCATCAATACACACAGGGCAACGCAATGGCTTACGCAACGGGTCTCCCCAAAGAGAAGGCTCGAAAAGGTTGCCAAGAAACGTTGGCAGAAGAGCTGTCGCTGTATGTGCATTATCGCAACAGTTTTCTGTAATCTTTTTTTTTCCTTTTTGAAGTCCTCTCAGCATTAGAAAGACGGCAAAAACTTGTTTGTAGCGTTCATAACGCCTTAAAAAATATACAGATCCTTCGGAACGCTGCGAAAGAATAGGCTGTTTTCTTTTTATGTACAGAGAAAGAATATCCAGCGTGTACTGCTAACTCTGCTGCGACGTCTGACACAATTCAGCGCGAAAAAAAATCGTGTGGAAACCAAAATGTTGATGCAAGCTACTGTCATAATGATGAGGTACAGCGGAGTTCCTTTTCATTGCAGGAATACAAAATTCATGCAAATTATTAAATTAAGATTGAGAGCTATGGTTAAACCTTGGAGAACGCCAGGTGGGGAACAGAATATGCTCCGGCTAGCTTGGGTCAGTAGAATGTTGCTTCGAAGTCGTCCCTGAAAAAAAAAGGTGTCATATTCATAGTGAAATCACAGCCATGGTGACATTTCTTTATCTTAAGATATGTCTGATTTGCTGTAAAGTGTGGGGAAACTTGTTGCAGCAAATTGTATGCAGAAACGATTGTAGAGCAAAGTCTTGCAGCAATGCTCGTTGAGCAAAAGATTATATGACAAACAGTGGTTTGTCGCAACATGACAGCGGCATTGCAGCAATATTGAACAAATGTTCATGACATTCTAAGGAACGCATTATGCAATGTAAGGTTACGAATGTACTCACCGAACAGCTACATCAGCAATAATTTCTTAGTCGCTACTTTTGAAAAATTACCCTGACGCACCCATTTTGTAGATACCTTTCCTCAGCTCATTCATGCTCACAAAAAAATTCTGGCCTTGCGCAAATGCGGCTCACACTAGCACGTAAGACTTGATGGTAGCTCATGGCCATAACGACGGTTTAAGTCCACGATTGCAGCCGATTTGCTTCTTCTTCGCTGCCGCAACGACCTTTACTCAATCATTGTTACTATAAGTGTGAGCTTCCTTTTTTTTATGTGATCATAAATGGATCACCTCGGAGGGGCGTACGCTATGATGTGTCTTTCTCGTTTCAAGTGTTGCCACGATTACGGCGAACCATGGAGATTTTCTTTTTTGGCCAATCTTCCTACGTGGGTATGCTTAGCCTGACAAACGTGCGCCAAGTACGCTGGGCGGTCACCGCCAGGAGCGCACAAATGAGCACTCAGCATTTTCTTGCTATTTTTAACTGCGGACACCCAAAAAATAACCATTTGCTAAACAGCTTTGCTGTTAAAATAACAATTTAACTTGGTCTTCTCATACAGTTTTACTCAGCACAAAAGTTTCAGAAGTTTCGTGAATACTGCTCGGGCTAACTTTGTACAAAGTTACTACTATACCCGCTCTGATACCTTTTCAAGGTCTAATCATCCGCCGCGGTAGCTCAGTGGCTAAGACATTCTGCTGCTGAGCACGAGGTCGTGGGTTCGATTCCCGGCCCCGGCGGCCGGTTTTGTGATGGAGGCGAATAAAAAAAAAAAAAAACGCCCGTGTGTACGAGATTTCGGCGCACGTGAAAGATCCCCAGATGGTCAAAATTAACCCGGAGCCATCAACTACGGCGCGCCTCATCGCCTGCGTTGCGTCGGCGCGTTAAACCCGACAATCAATCAATCAAGGCCTAATCGACTCTCACGATTTTACAGACGCATAACCAGCTGCACGAAGCATTCTTGTGTTCGTTTTTTTTTTTTTTTTTGCGAAGTTATGAAAGTCCAACCTTCTTTCTGTCGTTTTTCGCCTGGGGAAGTAGCAGTGTGAGACGGTGAGTCGTCGCGAGCAGCAATAAAAGATAAGAGCGCACTAGTGCCGTAAAAGCACACCTTCCTTCCCATTCATGGCTGCACGCGTGCGTGCGGCAACTACGTGTCGCCGTACACAGCTGCGACGGCAAATGCTTGCCAAGGCAGCAAGCGCAGACCAGCTGTGGAAACCTGATGTTGCTGGAAGAAGACATCGCCAAATACCAAAGACAATGGAACCTTTGGAATATGTTTAGCGTGTTCGATGTAGTCTGCAATATGCGCATTGCTTAAAACGAGGTGACAGCCATGTGGGTGGTGGTGGCAACGGGCCTGCAGGAAAGGTTTGCGAAACTATGAGCAGTAACATATGAACACTTGAATAAAGTTTTGGAAAATCATACAGGTCCTTGTTATATGTATATAAGTGTGTGGTTAAGACGGCGTTCGTTGACGAGCTCGGTTCCCGTTTTGCAAAATCAAACAAGGCGGGTTAAGTTTTGCAGTAGACAATTTTAATAGGACCAAGCCATGGCGTCGTTCGTCGTATTGAATTACCCATATGATGAAATATCCCCGTAGATTTAAAAGCTGTATGCTGTATGACGGAATGCTTTGTCTTTACATTCGTGACGTCATTTCAACATACGCCAGTCACACGTGCTTGAAGGGAAAATTGACGGCACGAAGACTTCCTTCACTTCAAGAGAAAAAGACACCCAGACGAACTTTATTCCTGTCTTTACGCCACTTCCATTTCTTTCAATATTAGCGAGCCCAAATTAGTACGATTGTGATAACCACACGTGTGCACCTGTGCGATTACCGCTTTAATAAGATAAAAAAGTGGGGTTAAAGGAAAATTGTAAACGAATAAATTCAACTAATAAAAACACCCTCCTTGTACATCCTATATATATACGTCACCCCTTCTCTCTGAAGCAATGGGTCCTTGGAAGTAATGACTGGGTCTCCAATTTGCACTAACTGAGCCCCAGCCTTTTTTTTTCATATTGGTGCGTTGAAGCACAATTGCTAATTTTTTACCATATTTGGGGAAGGTTGCACAGAGAAAACAGAAAAAAAGTTGCAGAGTCGTGATGGAAAAGGCGTGGAATTGAAGACAGGGAATATAAAACACTGCACGACGTGCTGCTCGCCCAACTTTCCGAACCAACTCGCCCAACTTTCTCATCGTAATGACAGTGACACGAGCTCGTATACAGCACTTTGCAGTAGCCTGTGACTTCGCGAGGATAAACGCAGGAACGCTTGTAAATTTTTCGTGGCGACGTTGCTAGGCCAATCGCGTCCGTTTTCTCTCTTAGCAGGAAGGTGTTTTTGCAGCGCTCTTTCGCAGCCGTTGCAGTTGACGGCAGAACAAAGGCGCGCCGCATAAAACCGCCGCTGTTATCACTCGTGACGAGAGGATAGGCGCGACTTCAGATCGACCACTCCAGTGTTTTCGCCGTGCTACACTGTCGAGTTTGGGCGGCCTCTTTGAAGCAAATCAGCGTACGCTGGTTACCGTTTTGCAGGAAATGGAGAGGATACAAGGCCCTTCAGGATAAGGAGGCATTGGAACGGCGATGTGATATGTAATTTGAAGACGGACGGATGTTGCTGTCTGCCGCCCAAGAAACCGTTCGAGAAGATGATTCGCAGGTTGCCCCACCGTGTAGCAACGGGAAGTTGCTGAATGGATGGCTGCATCCCGCAGCATCACGGAAGCTTGTGGGGACGGAATGCGTCGACCGGAAGTTGACTCAGGCAGACGCGATTTCTGGAGATAGAGAAAGTAAACGAAGGTAAAGGAGGTGGAAATAGTACGCTGCGGTGAATATCTCCCACACGTGCTAAGCACATGTTCGAAGTTTCTCTGCGAAAAAGTCTCAGAAAATGAGAATATTAATTTAATGAAGTGCTTCTTTTATTGCACTGGATACATAAATTAGGTTTAAGTTTATATATTATATATAATGTGTTTTTTGATAAGGCGTGTCACTGAAAGAATGAAGCCTACAAAGGTGCTCGCTTTCCTCCGCTAGCCAGGTTTTAGAACGTCTAAGAACAATCATATGGCGAGAGATGCTGCAGTACGTATACAGATTTGTCCTTGATGTGCGCATTCCGAGTGCTAAATTTTTTACTTATACTGCAATGCGGCCTCGGTGACAAATGGAGTTTGAACGGCCGGGAATCAAACCTCATTTGTGCAGAACTTTAGACTTCTACAAACATTTCCCCTGATGAGCGACAAAAGGCTTCTCATTATTCTCCTAATCAAGGCACATGCATCGTCTGTGATGTTCAATATGCCACCAAACAAATTCTCTGGACATACGCCTTCCACTCCAAAACGAAACAATGCTTCTCGTTGACACCCTTCCCGCTAAGTTAATACCAAATTACTTGAGTTATCTCCCCCATTCACCGTATACCCAGCTAAACTTGCAAAAGCAGTCCAGGACATTCTTATTCAATTTATATCCGTACCCACCATTTTTTCCCTGATATTTCTTATCAGTACCCGTGGTGTCCGATAGCTTCTAGATGTTTGATACATGAGCAAGATACCGACGTTTTTTTTTTTTTTTTTTTGCATTTCAATAAACATAAGAGACGCTTTAAAATGAAGGACAGGTGGAGAAGGAGGAAATAGGCGACATAAGTAACTATCCGCCAGATACACCTTCAACGTGGAGTTTCTGCGGCAACAACTCCCTTTAAAACGGGTGGGTTGCTGTTTCACTCCTCCAACCTGCGGATAAACAAAGGATCAAAGAGTTCGTACATAAATTTCTAAAATAGTTGCAAAGGGAAACTAAATGACGCGCTTGACATAGCGCTGAACCTGACCAAGCACTTACCAGTGAGTGCGGTAACCACGTATGATCGCTAGTTTCTTCTTTGTCTTTTAACTTCACTGCTTAGCGTTTATATTCGAAAAGTAAAAACGAACAGTAAACACAACTACCACAAATATTAAAACACGAATACAGTTATGACTACAGATATGCGCTTCCTGACAGGCCATCAAACACAGAGATGTAGCTCACATTGCGCATCAATCTCTCCGGGGATTCACGAAAGAACAGACAATTACGGACACACACACGCACGCTCTTTTGTGCGTGTATGCGTGCGTGCGTGCGTGCATGTGTGTGTGCGTGCGTGCGTGCATGTGTGTGTGTGCGTGTGCGTGTGCGTGTGCGTGTGTGTGTGCGTGCGTGCGTGCGTGCGTGCGTGCGTGTGCGTGTGTGTGTGTGTGTGTGTGTGTGCGTGCGTGCGTGTGTGTGTGTGTGTGTGTGTGTGTGTGTGTGTGTGTGTGTGTGTGTGTGTGTGTGTGTGTGTGTGTGTGTGTGTGTGTGAGTGTGTGTGTGTGTGTGTGACATTCTTTTTTCAGGATGCCCGCAGAACGCCACAGCGCTATAACGGATTGCCACGGCGAGCTACAGGCAGCGCACAAAGACGAACTGTAAGAATGGCTTTGTTTGTATTCAACGAGATACATCCACCATGTGGCTCTTCCCGCACTCCTCCATAGAACTACAAAGCAATCAGGCGAAATAAGCGTTCCATCGGTATAGCGCCTGCCCATCCGCCGTTACCGCCACACCAGTGCGCAGCGCTCCCCTCACATACAGAATATGCCTGCCCACGCACACTATTCTACCCACAGCGACGCTCCAGATCGCGCGACAACAATCGACTCGCGTTGTCGTCTACCAGGAACGGAACGACAGAAAGGAACGCGCTGTGCTCTGCGCGCGCAGCGATCGCCCAGAAGCGAGGCAGCGCCAGGGGTCAGGTAGAAGGCATGGCGCACAGTCGCTCCGGTCTTAGTCCTCCCACCCCATTCCAGTAGCGTGGCGCAAGCGGTGGCCGCGGTGTCGAGCGCAAACACAAAAGACCGGGGCCGAACAAACAATGACGCTGCGATCACACCAACGTCTCCACGAGACGAAGCAGCCTCGAGGTGGGGCGGGGGAGCCATTCCATTGTCTCTGCCGAAGCGTCGCGAGTTCTCCCCAGCGTCCACCATCGCCTCCCCCTAATAGCAGTCATTGCGGCTAACCAGATGCCGCACATCTGGCCGCGGCTCGGACCTTTTATTTTGCTCCCCGGTAATCGCTCTTCGGAGTGCTCTTCAGAAGCGGTGCTTTGCGCATGGTTTTATTTCCCCCCTGACACCAGGGGCTTGGTGTTGGTTGTGGCGGTGAATGTTTACTTGCTATTTTTAGCCGGTACATAGTTTTCTTTTTCGCCTCCACATAGCGATGAACTACAGTTCTCGCGGCGCCGATTTCGGGGGCGGCTCTACCTGTGTGTGCAGTATATAGCGAGGCTACCGTTCTGCGGCATTCTCGTCGCGCTCGACGCGCTTCGCTGTGTCGTCAGCACAAAGCAGCCCAGGTTCCACCGGGGCTTGGTTACAACTGTCTGACAGAGCTACGTGGCACCCGTGCGGACAGAGGCTTTCACCGCGTTGATGTTCAGTCTTTGAAAAAAGTCTGTTGGGACATGTCCTTTACTAACCTCTATGAGTTCACGATATCTTCGCTGTTTGAAGTTATCGAATGGCTCTTCAGCGCTTTAGTTAGGCGTGAGTCCTGGGGGAACTACAAATCGAGCAAACTATGTGAACGGATTGCGCTGCAAGAATAACGAGCAGGAACTGTAAACGAATTGCCGTGCCGATGCTGAGTAGACGACTGTTTTAACAGCAATCAGAATGCACGCTTCACAAAGGAAACGCGACCATTTCACTACCGCATAAACAGTGATTGTGAAAAGAGAAAAAAGAAACGACTATTCATTAGTTTATTTCGTAGAATAGCGGGCAAATATTCGCTTAATCAACAGCAAAAAATATATTATTCGCACCAACCTGATATTATCCGCACGCCTCGATTTCATGTTAGGGGTATATTTAGAAGCACATAATTACCTTGACAGGGAAAGTGGTGACACGGAAAGTTGCTGTTCGTTATTGCCTTCCATTTTATGGTTAATTTTAATGTGTTGTTCTTTTGCGATGCAGGAAAGAACCCGGAAATGTTGACCGAAGAAGGAATAGGCTATACACATAGCGCGTAAAGACCATTACGTAGCACACATTTTTGTTCACCCGCGCACCGCAAGCAGTGGGGGCGAACACCTGAACACTTACAAAATGCGCGTTCAAATAGAAGCAGGCGTTCCGGTGTCCACCCTTAAGATGAGACGAACTACGCTTGCTGGTGGTCTTTCCTTTCCATTTTAGCAATACATTTATTCATTCATTCGTAATTCAAGCGCCCGTGTTCATCTCGCGGAACACTGTTTTTATTGCGAAGGCATTTTTTTCGCTGTACTCTGGCCCCAGCATGTAATGCCTTCTATCGGGACAGAAATGTACATTTTGGCGGAGTAAACACATTTAATCGCAATGATAGTATAAATGTAGAGTATGCGCAAGCGGAAATTAAAAAAAAAACACATAATTAGTAAATAATGAAGCCAAAAAACTAACAATGCGTTAACGAAATGAAAACTGTTTTATTGCAGCGCTCACGCCAGTAAAAATATATTTTAATAAACTGAAAAAACAAACAGGAACACGAAGAGTCGTAAAACAGCGCCCATCGTCTAATGACGTGTATTTGCACAAAACAAAGCGTAATTGGTGAATGCATTTACTCGTTCATAATAATAGTAGTAGTAGTAATAATAATAATAATAATAATAATATAATAATAATAATAATCCTACTCATTTTCATTGCAGGTTGAGACCTTCCCAGAAATTTTACACCCACATCTACTGTGATTTAGGCGAGTCCATTCTCTGCCGCCGAATTTCCTTTTACAGCGAAGCTTTCTTAGCCTCACTGATGGCGGTGTCTCTACCTAGACGCACTGCAGAGAAGCCGACTACACAGAATGGGAGACACATGACGATGATAATAATGATGATGATGGCAATGAATAAAACGCTTCCAATGGTCGGATTAAAAGCTGGGTCCCTCGCGATATGACGTCAACGTATATCCCATCGCGCCATTCGGCAATAGGTCACATCGGCAATCAGTGAATCAGCAGCGGGAGAAGCAACATGTAAGGACCAAACTGGAAAACGAACTAAAAAAAACCGAAGGAACTAACTGCCAAACGCAAGAACGTGAAAGTGTTGAATATAATCAGGTTGAATTAGCAGAGCTGCCGAAACTGATTGATAAAATTAAAACAAGCGACATTCGTGCATATAACACGGCAGTGATCGAGGAAACGCTGCATTAGAACGGTGGTTTGGGCTAGTTGGTGCATACTGAAATTCGAAACAGCGCAAAAAGACGGGACAAGGATTTCGAATTTCAGGAAACACTGCAAATAGGGAGAAGCTTGAAAGCAACTAAGAGAAAGCTACCCATCTGCAAAGACGAGATGTTCGCACTCAGAGACGAGCAGGTTAACATAACCCACAACTTGGACGGGATAATAAACGTAGCAGAACAATTCTACACCAGGCTGTATGCCAGCGACGTTAGACTAGAGGAAACTACTGAGAGTACATGCTCAACTTGCGATGTCCGACTATAGTAACTAAAGAGGAAGTTGCAAAGGCTCTCAAAGGCATGAAAAGTTGAAAAGTTGCAGGTCACGACGGCATAACCGTAGATCTTTTGAAGGAGGGAGATGATATTGTACTAGAAAAGCTTGCTGTACTATTTTCAATTGAACGCTCGAAAAGTTCCCATAGCCCGGAAAAACGCGAACATTATTCTGATTCACAAGGACCTCAAGAATTGCAGACCCATAAACTGTATACTGTCGGTTGTGTACAAGATTTAGTGTAGTTAGCCGCTGAGGTGACAGCCTGGATTTCCAAGAACCCAGAGGGCGGTCTTGGTTCAGGAAAGGATATTCAACCATAGATCACATCCATATTGTCAATCAAGTGATATAAATATCCGCAGAACACCCTAAACCCCCTCCCATGGTATTTATAGACTATGAGAAAGCGTTTGATTGCGTACTCACCGCAGCCGTGCTAGAAGCACTAAAAGACCAGGGAACAGAGGAAACCTAGATAGACATATATTAGGAATGCACGGGCAGGACAATTTTGCACAAGCAAAGCGATAAATTCCCTATCCGGAAGGGAGTATAGATATCATCTCACCAAAACTATTCACAGCATATCTGGAGGTGTTTTTAGAAAGTTTTACTGGGAAAACATAGGATTAAGGATAAACGGGGAATACTTGAGTGATTTGCGTTTTGCAGACGACGTAGTGTTGCTGAGTGAGACTGAAGAACACTTTCAAACAATGCTTGAGGAACTAGAAAGCACGGCCGTGGGGCTAAAAATAAATATGAATGAACCGTTGTGTCGACCCGAAAAAAAATACCGGTTCTGTTATGGTTCGGGTTCGGGCGAATTGATTTCGTTCCGGTTCAGTTCTCGTTCGAATAAATCCCAACCCGAACCGGTTCTTAGAGTTATTTTATCAGTGAAGGGCTCAAAACTGCTGTGTATTTTAAAGCGACCCCAAAAACTAAATGCAATTGTGGTACATTCAAAATGCTCCTTTGCCCCTATAAATTTTGTGCAATTCTAAATACAACAGTAAGCAATTAGGCCCTGTATTAAGGAAAACATATGTAGTGACGATTTACAAGGTACTTTCCCGCCCAGCCATTATGTGGTCCTTAAGAAGATGAAGTATCATCACTGTCTTTGGAAAAAAACTTTCTTCTGCTTCCTTTTTTTGTTGCTGTTTGTGAAATCGCAATTCTATCGCTGGAATCGCCCATCACCTTGAACGTTAAACAGTAGAGTCAAGCCTGTGTACTGATGCGTCAAATTCGTGCATTAGCAGAGGCAGTTTTAAATACCGGTACACCAATGGTGTACTCTTTTTCATCAGCTGTAGCCAGGGGCGGGGGGGGGGGGGGACGGAACCGTGAAAATTTTTGTTCGGTGATGATGATGAGATTACAATGCACAATATAATATTAGTAATATTATTAACATAATAAAATTAATAACAATAATCAGTCATCTTTATTTACACGCCCTGGGACCAGCAATATACCAATATAAGCGTCCGGACGTAGTCATTTCTTGGGTCATTTAAGAAATGATTACTTGAAGCCTGAGAGGGGCGGCCGCCCCCACCTCAAAATCCGGCACCGGTTGCAGCATAACAAAAGAAATCGTACAGCAGCCATGTAAATGCTAACTATGAATTAGATTGTTTGGTCAATTTCGACAATCTGGTCGAAGTCCCCTTCTCGAGGATGTGAGAAGAAGTTTGTTAAAAGCCAGCTTTACATAACACTGAGTCACTTATTATTGCTGTGATCACTGGAATGCAGTTATAAATAGTGTAGTGAGAGGCCAGGTAACGGTGATAGGATGAAAGGAAGGAAGGAAGAAGAAGAAGAAGAAGAAGAAGAAGAAGAAGAAGAAGAAGAAGAAGAAGAATACGCGGAAGACTAGGGGAAAACTAGGGCAATTGCCAAAGCGCCGGGAGGAAAGACGAGTGCGTGGAAACAAGACGAAGAGGTAGACGTTGTAATGCGTGGTGCAAAGCAAGCAAAGAAATTTACTTCCTCCCCACGAATTCATCACGGATACCGGAAGACTCATATGCTAGCGGATCCGTCCAATCATTTATCTGGCCCCGCTCCTAAGGAGTGTAGTTTTTTTAACATTATGTTCCCATTCTAAAGAACACTTTTTAAATTATTAGACAAACATCAAGCCTTGGCCAATCCCCCTCAGTGGGTACGTGCCATTAAAAATGGAGATGAAGAAGAAGGATGCAAGACCAGTTGGAGTTCGGGTGCGCTAAGAAAGGCGACATTCACCCGAGGGCGGCGACCATGCAGCTCTCTTAACGACCATGGAAATCGGTCGTTAAGAGAGTGTTTGATGTAATTATAGGCTCGTTGACCAACGCTGATGAGCAAGATTGGCCAAAATAGCGTCGTGGCGGACGTTGCCAAAGGCCTTAGTTAGATCTAGAGTAAGAACGGCCCTAGAGTTAAGCGGATAGCAGCCATATCCATCGATTGTCTGATGTTTGAGGCGTAACATGACGTCTTGCGTGGAAATTCCGGCACAAAAGCTAACCTAATAGAGAAGGGAAAAACGGCTCACGTCAGTGAGCGGCTCAGAACGGTTCCGCTCATTGAAGTGAACTGGTTCATTTGAACGACTCAGCGGTTCATTTACGTCTGTAACCTGTGTTAAGCATAATATAAATTGTTACTTAATTTAAGTACGGGAACTATTCCTTGTTATGGAAACCTTTCTTTTGTCCCAACATCGGGTGTATTTGAACAGAAAAAAATTGGCTTCATCGTCATTACGAAAGTTTTGATGTGCCTTTGTGGCATTTCAAAATCCCTCTCGGTCCAAATATAAAGAAAAAATGTAAACTTTTGCTGACTACTAGTGAGCTGTGACGCCAGAAAGAATGATTCTATAAAACAGGATACGAGATGCAATTTACTTCATGAAATGTAGGTTTTGGTTTATGAATAACACTTTCCTCAGTTTACCCGAAGCGAGACGGGTCCGCTTTTTCGCACCGATAATAGATGACGCGAAAGTTGCACACAATACCCGCCTGAGTCGGCGGATGCGCCTCCAATAACTCTGCCGGAAAGTGCGGACGCGATTTGGCCGCGGCCACCTGATTCAACAAGGTTCTCTGGTCGAGCGAGAACCGCCGCTTGGTTCTTTGGGAGAGCCGCTCTTCGCCGAGGAGCGCTCTCCCAAAGAACCGCCGGGAGCCCAGAACCGCCGCTCAACGGCGCACTGAGCGGCTCAGAAGATCCGTTGCGCTCATGACTCGGATTGTCTGCTCACGTGACAGGAGCGACGGAAGGCGCTGAACTGCACCTGGCCCAGCGGGCAGTTTTCTCGCACCGATAATAGATGACGCGAAATTCGCAACAAAGACCCGGCTCATTCGGCGATCCAGGACTACGGCTCAGTTGGCTCAGCATCCCAGTTGGTTCAGTGGCTCTGCTGTGGCCCGCTCGGTTCGACATGAATAACTGAACGGGCCAGAAGCGGCTCCCTCTGCTCAGAAGAAACGCCGCTCACTTTTACTGAGCCACGGCTCACTCGCTCTTCAAAAAGAGCGGCTCAAAAGATCCGGCTCGCTCCTGAGTGACGAATCACTTGGTGGGGATAGAGGGGCATGCTTTCCATAAAGGGATTAAAGCAAATTGGCAAAACGTGCTCAAATGATTTTCCCACACATGATATCAGGGCTAAAGAATAACTTTTCCTCGTTTAGGAATAATCTGGATTTTGGCTGTTTTCCATGCGGCGGTAGCGTCCCTCTCCCAACAATGATTAATGTAATTAGTTCCTCTACCGAGCTGTCGTCAAGGTTGCGGGGGATCTTCTTAATAATAATACCGTTAGGCCCGGGCGCCAATTTAGGGCGAAGACCTAGAATGCCCTGCTTAAATTTCTTGGTGACTCCTCTCTGGATTCTCGGCTCTAGGTTGCGACAAAATTTAACAAAATGCGAACTAATGCCTCAGTAGTTTCTTTTTTTTTTTTCTTTTTCATGGACGATAGTCATGTTCTGAAAACTGAACTTTAGTCATCTAACTCAGCGCCCCGTTGTATGTGAGACTTTTATTGCGTTTACAGCTTGTAGATAGTTCATTTGTCGCTTTCATTGTCATTTTCCATACCTCCCATATTCATTCCTTTCTCTTTCTTTCCCCAGTACCCTCCCCCCCCCCAAAGAGGGAAGTAGCAGGGCCAAGATCAATTTCTCAGGCCGACCTCTTCTCCTTTTCAATAAACATTTACTCTCTCTCTCTCTCTCTCTCTCTCTCTATATATATATATATATATATATATATATATATATATATATATATATATATATATATATATATATATATATCTTGATTGACATCGCGAACCTCTGCTATCGCGATGGCCTTATTTAATTCAGGATTGGGATTACCCATATACCGAGGGAAGCGGCCGGACTTGTGCACGTGAGCGTGCGCCTCGTGACGAGCGGCCGGCGTCGTTCAACTCCACCTTCGAGAACACCAAGCCCAGCTTTCATGGCGCGATCTCTCGCGTGCTCTTCTCTTCGCCAGTTCTCGCCGAGTTAGCGAAGCCGGCTGGCGCCGGTTCTAGCGCATGCTAACGCGGTCCACTTTGGAAGAGATGCGGAAGCCTGCGGACAAAACGATGCGGGCCTGCCAGTCATAGAGACATTCAGCTGCAAGTTCGGAAATCCATGTCAGATGCACCAGCCGGGTCTCCGACGAAGGGAGAGGGGCCGCAAGCTCTGCTGTTTCTCCGCAGCCTTGCATCACAAGTAGAATCTGCACCATTTCTTTTCTTTTCTTTTCTTTTTGCCAGACCCTAACGTGGTGCAAGCCCATGCGCAAGCCTGGGCGACGCCGGGCTTGCGTGCGCTCGGTATACCGAGGTATACCGGTATACCGAGCGCACGCTCGTGTGCGCTCGGTATTTCTGTCCATGTACGGTTCAACCAAGAGCTTAAACAGTTCTGCTGGTAAAAATTGTGAATATTCACGGTGCACATCCGCGTTTTAGGCGTCTTTTTCTAAAAAAAAATTTATTAACGATCGATATGAATGCCCTGCCCCGCACTGTGCTTTTGGCCCCTTATGAAATGTTTTCCGCTGCACTCTGGCAGCTCTTGCTTACAAGAGCAACATGACTTGTAGCTGTTTACATTATGTGTGCAGTTGTAATCTGTTGTTTCCGCTGCTAATTGTTTGTGTTACTGTTCCCGCCAAAAATTGTATTTTTTTTAATTGTCATGTCTTGTTTCAGAATATTCGTGCTTATTCATTTATAACCCTCCGCTACAACAATGACGTGGGCGAATGTAGGTATTTCAGTAATTATTAATAAGGTTCTTTTTTTCGTTCCGGCCGAAAACATTTTTTTCTTTGTTCGGTTCCTGATTTCGTTTCGTTCTTACTCTTCGCTCATAACATCGAAATAAATGTCACAGAAGGAATTAGTCTCTCTTGCTAAAGCACAACACTACACCAGGGCTGGTAATCCTGTTCTGGTGTCAAACGCTTGCGTTCTTGCCCATGTATGCATACCCCGCAAACGTCCGCGAACAGAAACCGTGGAGGGAGAGGTGGCGCAGCGCGGCAGCACAGAAGCCACGGGAGAGGATGTAGGGAGTGTGGCATCAGTGCTGGACGCTGCATTCAGCATCATCATCATAATAATAATCATCATCATCATCATCATTCTATCTATGCCCACTACAGGGCACAGACAGGCCTCTCCCATTAATCTCCAATTATCCCATTCCGGTGCTAACTGCGACCAATTTATCCCCGCAGACTTCTTGATCTCATCTGCCCATCTAACTTTCTGCCGCCCACTGCAGCGCTTGCCTTCTCTAGGGATCCACTCTGTTACCCTTCATGACCAACGGTTATCTTGCCTTCACATTACAAGCCCTGCCCACGTCCATTTCTTCTTAATTTCTACTAATATGTCCTTAACACGTGTTTGTTCCCTGACCCACTCCGCTCTCTTCTTGTCTCTTAATGTTACATCTATCATCTTCTGTTTCATTGCGCGCTCAGTCATCCTCAATTTAAGTTGAACCTTCTTAGTGAGCCTCCAAGTTTCTGCCCCGTAGGTGAGTACCGGCAAGATGCAGGTGTCGTACACTTTCTTCTTCAGGGACAATGGTAGGCCGCCATTCATTATCTGAGATTGCCTGCCGAATGCACTCCACCGCATTCTTATCATTCGAATTATCTCCGCCTCATGGTTGGTATCCCGAGTCACAACTTGGCCTAAGTAGATATATTTGCATAGCACGTCTGCCTCGCCACCTATCTCAAACCGCTGTGCTGTCCCGAGGTTATTGATCATTACTTTAGTTTTCTGCATATTAATTTTCAGGCCCACGGTTCTACTCTGTTTGTCCAGTGCGGAAAGCATGCTTTGCAATTCGGCCCCCGAGTTACTTAGCAAGGCAACGTCATCAGCAAATCTGAGGTTACTTCTCCATTAACCCTTACTCCCACCTGTTCCCAATCCCATGTTCTGAATACTTCTAGTAAGCATGCTGTGAATAACATTGGAGAGATTATGTCTGCTTGTCTGACGCCCTTCCTAATAAGTATTTCACTGCTCTCGTTATGGAGGATGATGGTAGTTGTGGACCCACTGTAAAAAGGAAATTTACAGTCGGACGTTGCATTACGACAGCGCAAAGGCGTAGAGGGCGCGGACGCGGCTGGGCAGGAGCTGTGGGCGGAGAGAGGGTGGCAAGAATGTGGCGTCTGAGCTTGGAGCTACTTTAGAAACAAGAAGGGGGACGACGTGGCTCAGCGGAACTTGAAACGAAGACGGAGGTAGAAGGTGTGGCATCGAACGCGACACAGTCGCTCCAGTCCCCAGTCACGCGGAAGCAGGCGGCCGGCAAATCCCAGCAGTCTCCTGAACTCCCCCTGACTGCACTAGTATCAACCGTGTCTTGTTTAGTGAATGTGCTAAACCGAATGAAACCGAAACAGCTTCGCTGGATAATCTGCCGCGATATGAATGGTTCGGCCCGCCAATATTTCCAATTTCGATAAAATCTCAACGCAAGCGTTGCACACGTACCAGAGCAGGGCTGGCAGCCCTGGTGTAGTATTCTGACGTAACAAGAATAACTAATTTCATCTGTTTGACATTAGTTTCGAGGTTTTAAAAGAAAGAATTTTCGTTCTTTTGGAGTCAGGAACGCTTGCTTTTCTCATTCGAATTTTCGAGCTCCGTAATTATTTACAGCCTGCCTGGATGGCCTGTTTAGAAGCTCAAGTGGGGAAAAATAAGGATCACGAATTAATGAGGAATTCTTGAGCCGTTTGATATGGGCAGATGATATTGTCTTGTTTAGGAAGTCCCGCCGGGATTTTTGCAAAATACCTTCGGGAATTCCATTGTGAAAGCACCGAGCCGGCTCTCTATTATAACCCAATCTTAATCATTATAATAGGGTAAATGTAAATCAGCGGACAAATCAACGATGAATCAAAACGCCACAAACACAAACCAAGCGAAACGAAGAGTCGCCCAGTATAGGCCTCAGTAAGACACGTTTAGAAGTAGAAGGGCACACGCATTGCCTTTGTCCACCTATAGTAAGCTGGAGTACAGAATAGGCAGTGGTTCAGTGAAGGTGTACTGGACTGACATTCCCTAGACCTCTGGTTCAAGTCTCGTGCTAAAATTTATTCAGTTTTCTTTTCTTTGCATTTATTCTCCTTTTTTAGGTGGGGGAACATCGCTTGAAGACGCCAACGCCGGAGGCCGAAGTTCCGCATAATGGGGCATCTAATGCTCTCACACGGACAGGGCATACGTACAGCACCTGCGTGTAGACATAAATGATGGGCGTAGTTCTGAATAGGCTTCATGTTAGCGCTAAGCCAAGAAGGACCATAATGTTCTTGCTCAAAAAGGTCCGTGCGAGAGACTACCCGGAAGGATGTCGCGGACATCCTGCGCACACTTGTCGCGGAACCCGTCTCTGTTTACCATGGCTACCACACGCAGAGGTCACTACCATTACTGTAAAGTAATAACGAATTTCCTAACCCAATCAGCAGTCGTAGTGATTCCCCAAGAGCTTAACTGGACATTCGCCGGGCCGAGATGGTGAGTCATTTTTTCCAGGCTGTCAAACCAGAACTGAATAGAACCGGAAACCGGAACGCAAACGGTATTTCGGCCGGAACTGAACCCGAACACGAACCCTCATTTTCTGAGCTCGCTGAACCCGAACTGGAATTGAACCAAACAAAAGAAAAAAAATGGTTATCAGGTCATGACTAATGGCTCGACTATCCGTTGTTTATAACGCGAGGTCAACACCATTCGGTGCTTTTCTCTTTCGCACCATCAATTCCGTAACTCATCCCGCACTTTCCCCTTCAGATCTGTCAACACTCTCAACGCTCTCTTCATCGTTACAGCATGAGGAGATGTATGCGGACCAATGTTGCAATGGTGTGCTACTGCTGGTAGCGCGAGCAGAATGCATGGCTGAGCAAACGATATGCCTTCTCGACAGCGTGCATGCGATATGAAACAGAATTTGCCCTTCCAACGATGCCACTGTGTAAAGGATATCGGGCCGCAAGATTACTGCACTTTGCAACGGCGAACCCGAAATGTACATACTTGTTGCATTTCGTAATTTTCCTCAAAAAGTCGCACACCTAGAAAGTGTGACCCTAAAGAACTGATCGGTGGCTGAGCCGTTGGCTGCTGACAACAAGGATGCGGGTTCGATCACTACACCCAGCTGCTGTTTTTCTGATGTAGATGAAAAAGAAAAATTTCCATGTTTAGAGATTTTGACGTGCGTTAAAGATGCCCAGGTGGTTTAATTGATCTACCGGCCTGCAAAGTCCTCGGTAGCTTCGGGGCATTAAAGGCACCAATATTTTTGGAAAGTGGGTTTATACATGAAACAAACAAACAAAAAAACAGGGGCCACAACACGGTTTTAAATTATTCCGCGCACAGTTCCCACATAAATAATTACAGCTACTTTTTTTTTTTTTTTTGCTGCCTTCGGCCATCGAATAAGCGAAACACCAGATTTTGCTCAAGGCGTCCCTTCCTTTATTCAACCTTTCACAACCGAATGTGTCGTCACTGCGAAGGAAGCAAGCGCTGTGGTGGGCCAGGCATAATCGCCAGTGTTTACCCGTAGAGCCAACGTTACTTTCGTAGAGCGGACAAGTTCCCGTTTATTTGGCGTATTCGAATAACGATAATAGATATAGCAGAGCAAACTGTTAGCATATCGTAGGCACTTCATCATTCTGCAAAAAATTTTATCCTTCAAACTTGCAGGCAGCATGTATTTTGTCTTGGAAGAAAAAAAACATCATATGAGTAGATGACCCGCGGAAAGGCAGGTCCATCCCGTGCTTCCCCATTTGCCCAATGCTCGCCCTTTCTGCTTGTTTTGCTGTTTCGTCTCCTTTATCGCTGCTTCATTTTGGAAGATACACTTCCACTGATTCTGCTGGTGCTGCTACTCTGCTGGTCCTGCTACTCGTTCCGAAGGAGGGTGTTAAAAAGCGCCTTCCCAAAAAAGAACTCTATCTCCTGATTCACGCGTCGAAACACCCTTCGAGCTTGCAATTGCATAAACTGTTATGAGACTCCTTAACTTAGCGGACGGAACGATGGCGGGGGTCAGACGGAACGAAGACATTAACCGTGACGCAATCATTTGTAATAGAAGCTATCTCAAAATGCATTCCAGTGGTCAGAGCAATATACAGTGACTGAGTATTAGCTCGAGCTCATTTTTAGCAAGATTCTGGGTCACACCCTCGAGAAGGTGACCGCTAACCAATTGTCCTAGGTGGCCAAACAATCGAATTCACAGGTAGCATTTATGTGACTGCTGTAGGATTTCTTTTGTGCTACCAGTGGTGAAAAAAAGTACAGCTGGTATTTAAAGGGGCACTGACACAAACTTTTTGTGTCTTGTTTTTTTTTTTGTTGTTGTTGTTGTTGCGATAAGTAGCTAATTGCCCACTGATCACTTGTAGAAACCTCATTTCCTTAAGCTTGCGAAGGTTTTTTAATTAGAGGCGTTTTCAATGCGGCCAGTCGAAGTTTCGGTTTCAGCCGGTACCGCGAAACGATGGATTTTCTGTGAACAAAGTTGACCACGTGACCATATATCTCGTGAGCCGTTTAATTTTAAAAAAAATTGGCCAGGTATCTGCTCCTTTCGTTGCAAATGTCGTCAAAAGACGATAGTCTTTATCGACTTTTGCCAAGTAAATGCCTCCCTTCGCTTTCCCGCTCACCTCTCATGTTGTTCCTCTTGCGTCGCGCTCCTCCCAAGGTAAAGACGCCAAAGGTTTCCTTAAATCATTTTAAATTTCCCGCGTTGCACTGCTCCAAACCGGGTGTCTCGATGCCAACGCTGCCGTACGGCGAAGACTCGTGTGAATCGAGGTGCCCTACTTCAACGTTTATAGAACCGCGTTTCCCTAGTCCACGTGCGTTCCAAGCAGAACGTGGAACCTATCTAGTGGAACCTTTCGTAACTCTTGCCACTTGATTTCTTTAAATGCCGCCAGAAGCTATATGGCGTGGGCGGCAGCAGGCGACGGCGGAGCGATATTTTTTTATTCAGTTGATGAAGTATTTAATCTCGCCAAAATCAAACACGTGCGATTTTTTATAAAGGAACGCTGCAAATATCACTTCTGTATTAATTTGTTGTCTTATATATGCGTAATGTCTTGTTGTTCTTCAACAATATTGACAAGTATGAACATTACACCGGACTTAGACGGGCACATTTAGCTGTGACTATATAAGACTATTGCGCAAGCATTGTTTTACTTTGGCCGGGTGGCTGAATCGAGTCACAGACAGACAGACATACAGACAGACAAATAGACATACAGACAGACCAAAATTTCTGGGTTTAAGTAGCCCAAGAAAGACTATCGCCTTTAAAAGCGACTGTGGGCGTGACGCAGGGGCTGCGAGTGCAAATTGCTGGCGCGCAAGAGAACGGCGTGCGACGCTCGAGACAGTGGGTGGGAAGACTCGCGCTGGGAGCAGCCGGCCGGTCTGCCTACATGTCCGCTTACATATGCGTACGGCTTAGCACCGCGGCGGATATTCGATTGCCGCTCTGGTAGGCAGTGCAGATGACGATTTTTAATCCAACCCGCCATCGTATCATTAACGCCTTTCTCGTATGTGGTGCCATGTTTGCGACTTGGGTCCCATTTTGGGCAGCGGTAAACAGCTATCGCTCGAGCTACCTGCATGCGCCGGCTTGCGGCCACGGCCGCGACCATGCGGCTCGCTCAGTGCGCTTTTCGTGTCCCCGGCGCGTTTTCGCGCCCAGTGTAATAAAAAGCAATAAAAATAGAGTGCCTAGAATCGCTGTAGAACTTAGGGCGCGGCCAGCTGCCCGATGAGCCGACGAAATCACAGCGCTCCACCGCCAACGATCGGGTCGTTCGTTGCTCGATAGCAGAAGCACCGAGTCCGAGCTCCCATTGGAGCAGCCAGCCAGCAAAAAAAAAACGCCGGCAGTGAGGAAGCGGCCAACACAAACTCGTGACGTGTTTGGATGTTGTTTATTTGCAAAATATCCAGGTAATATTGATTGCGCGAGGTCCTCCGCTGGCTGCTCGGTTGCGTTTCGCACACTTTAAAATTGACCTTAAATCTGTTCTACGCTGTATTTGCCGCTGATATTTTTCAGATGATGCATGTGTGATCACACCAATCTATCTCCTAAGTTATCTCGCCTTCAAAACTTTGTGTCAGTACCGCTTTACACACGTCCCCTGTTAATGTACGGAAGTGACTGGTCAGAACGCAGGCCTTCCCTAGAGGTTTATATTCAGGATGATGGGCGATTCCAGAGAGAATATTGGGGTTTCAACAATAACAACAACAACAACAACAACAACAACAAATAAACAAAGAGAGAAAAAGTATTTTCCACAGAGTGCATGACGCGTGGTGGTTGCTTTAAATAGTCCTAGGACAACCTAAGGGTTTAGTGGGAAAGTAGCTGGTAAATCATCTCAACCTAACGTGTTTTTCTGAGTATTTTGCCCTATTTCTTACTGTTGGCTTTATAATTGCACAACTTTTGTTAGGCAAAGGCAGTATTTTGAATGCTTCAAAATTGTATTTAGTTTTTATGGTTGCGTTAAGCTACCGACATTTTTTTCGACTTCTGTAACAATTTAACTGCCCGAACCGGTTCGCGAACCGGCTCAACCTTGCGAACCGGTTCGGGTTATGATTTAGTCGAGCTGGAACTGAACCGGAACAGAAGAAATTCACCCGAACCCGAACCGCAACCGAAACGATATTTTGTTCGGTTCGACACACTCCTAGTAATAACATTATAATCCGGAACCTTTTTTTTTCGAACAATCCACACCTGTTCGAATTTGGTACAGTTTGTTATTTATTAACGGGAACAAATGCTAGCTCTGTGGGATATGGACATGCGATAATGACTGGTCAGCGTATTACTTTCCGGCAAATACTTCTTAAAAAAAAAAAGGAACAAGCGGTCGCGAGCGACTCATCAGCGCCTAATACGTGGCTGTTGAAACGAAGAATGCGTTCAAAAGCATGGGATCATCAATAACGTCAGCGGTATACATCACATTGTCTTGACATTTAAAGGACAATACTCTCTTGCTATGTCTGAAACAAAGCATTAACACGCCGCATTAAATATACGACTTCACAGCTCCATCATGTCGTTTTTTCGTGAGACGTTTTGCGATATAGTGCTTTCGGGGGAAAGAAAATTCCCTGTCACCCTCTAACATTCGTCAGCGGCCGCGAGACTGACGCACATCGCACGAGAGACTCGAGCTTTGTGGTCGTGGTGCTCGTTAATGAAATCATGGCAAGAAAACTCATTTGAACGAATGATATTTCGTCGAACGTTCCACGTTAGCGACGCTTTTTGAAAGCTTTCGCACGAACACCTTTGTACACCAAGACTTTATTTTATAACATCATTTTCTAGCTGTAACTTAAAATGTGCTTAATTAAGCTCTGGTATCTTTACAGTCTGTCCTGAGGAGGACAAAATGGCGTCTTGTCTCTTTGTTTTTGCGACGAAACCAAGGACGCGTACCGTATACGTATTTTGTGAAGGTTGGGCGAGTTTTGTGGGGCTTCAACCACGTGGAACGAAACTAACCTGCACAATTGAATTGCCCGTTTCCACCCCGAAGAAATAAGAACGACGGTCTTGGTCTGGTGAGTACACGGAGTCTTAAACAAGGTGTACTGCCCTGGGCGGCCGGAATTCTGCAATCCGCTTGTTGGCAGACTAATTGCCGCTATTGTTCGCAGGTTACTGCCGAACGAATTCTTGTGGAGGTATACACACAAAACACAAGTTAGCCTGAATGGGAGTTTCTTGGCTGGAATACGTCTTTTAAACTCCTCACGACAGGCGGCCTGCTCCCACGTGTGGTAGTATGATGGTGGTAAAACTACCAGTTTACACCGGGGGCCACAAGCCGTCGTAAATAAGCGCATTTACCACGGTTGTACCTCTTCACAAAACGCAGTATCTGGCTGTGATTACTGCGTTTGTCCTAATGGGAGTATTAAAAACTCCCATGCCACCTCCATTTCCTTCTCCTCCTCCTTCACCCCTTCCTCCTCTACGCGTCCTTACAAAATGGCTGCCAGTTGGTGTCGTGTGAGCTCCAGCGTCCCCGAACATTTATTGCCAGTGTGAACTTGCGGCCGGACGAACGGATGTGAAGTGCTTCCCAACAACCGAAGCTCGTTGCGAACATTGTGGAACCAGCCTGGACTGACGTGCGACGGACTGCAACGTCGCCTCCGAGTCACCGACCTTCGAGCCGACGGAATACGCCAGCGAGCCGACGCGAGGCCTAAATTCAGTGATCGCTGAGAGTGGCTCGTTAAAAACAACGCGGTTGTGCCTCTGCGAGGTGGTTGAAGGTAAGATTTTCACGTTTTTTATTGTACGCAACATTTTGGGAGACTTGTGCCCCTTCTAGCGTCAAATAAACTCAACGTGTTTCCCGCGCCACTGCACGGGCGATTCTCCGCCACTCGAGGTGAGCGTTGTGCTTGAAAGACGGCACCATGCCCGGAACGTCATTGGGGAGGCCGAACGGTGTGAACGCAATGCGTATTTGCGCGGGTCTCGAGCAGAACACTCACTCATTCACACTTGCAAGCAGAATGAAAACTGTCCGAACTCTGGACGGCTGTTAGGTGTTTTTGTTAGGCTGTGTCTGTGGCTTACTGGCAAGCGAGGGTGAAGTTGGCCGGTCAAACGTCGCAGGACGGCCGCTTTTCCTGAGAAGTAGGTGTGGTGCCAGCCGCGCCTGCTACGAGGAGGGTGACTGCCGCGTGCCGCCGGCGATTAATTGCATTCACTGGAAAGGGAGAAGGTCGGGGCCCCGTGGGAGCTCTCCGTACGCTAGGCGCGTGTAACTATAACCAGCAAACGCCATTCGAGGGAGCATTCTGTAGAGTCGACAGACGACTGCTTATTTTATTTTATTTTTTTTTGAAGGGGGGCACGCGCAGGTGTCACACCGACCGAAATTTTTCCTTAACTTTCGGTGAGGGGAGAGAGGGGCAGTGCGGGGGGTAAAACCTGAAGCTCGTTCCCAGAACACTACACGCAAGGAAAAGAGGGAAAGGAAGCATTTTGAGAAGTTGGTCGCCACAAGGGTCGCGCACCTTTTTGAACAGCAGAACACTTCGTTTTGACGAACTAGTGAGCGCGCAGGTGTCTCGGACAGAAGTGCAATTTTGCGTAGCTTTAAACAAACATTCAGACATTCGGAAAGTTGGACACAAGAGTGACAAGTGCAGCGTCTTTACAGTGCCGTTTCTTTTTTTTTTTTTTTTTCAGGTCAGATGCCCAATATGCCTCTGTATTTGTTACCGCAGATTTAAAGCGTTTTGCTATCCCTCTAATGAATGTGCTGCTGTGGCTTCCAGGGGAATTCGTGAGGGGGTGCGGCAACGTCAGCGTTTGGGAGGCTGGTGCAAGCAAACAGCGCATCGACGACATGCTGACCTCATTGTTTGCAAATGGCTTAAATTTGTTTCGTTGAGGAGTGTTGTAGTAGATAAAGCTCTTTCCAAGATACCTTGTGTTCTCGATGTAGGTGTTTTGTTGATTCTGTGTTTTTATTGTCTTATTAACGTGTTCGCACGTATATCGTATTCATGTAATTTTTATGCAATAAATTGACTGTGCAGAAAACAAACTTTTCACGTTTCGCCATTCAAGGTTTGAAGCGGAAAAAGACTAGAAATTACGTGATCCCCAATGAAAAATAAAAATGCGGCCTGTGCCCTTATTAAGAACTCCCAAATGCAGTAATACATTCCACTGCAGCGCATATATATGAAGCGCACAAAAACACACACAAAAAAACCTCGAATGCAGGTCAACACTGCTCCCAATGCGCCCCCTGAAAACTCCCAGTTGGAGGAAACAATACACTCCCAATGGTACCCCTGGAAACTCCCATTGTAGTGGCAGTAAAATGAAACTCCCATATGCTACTGAAAAAACTGCCGAAATAATGGGAGTAATGCGAAACTCCCATTGGAAGGAGTTTTGAAAACTCCGAATTGGTACTGAGTTATGACACAAGCCATTTACTCCCATTCCGGCTTATTTGTGTTCTGTGTGTATGCTAGCGTGAAACGTCATTCGGCTACTTTCAAAGACATTCGTGTCTGCACCCGTCCCTCCTAGTCGAGAGGGAAGCTGAACATATGAAAAAAATAATTCTTTTACTTCCCCTTGACTGCTTCCGAACAATGTTGCACCTGCATCGTAAAGCGAGCATGAAAGCTATGCCTCAAAAGCGGAATGTGTTCTGTACAGAGAGTAGGAGGGGACCGCTGCGCGTCGCGCGTTGCTGTAGACGCACGACAGGGCATCAGAGCACAATTAATATTTCCGAGTTCAGTTTTTTTTTTTTTTTTCATGCATATTGCAGGGCGTACTTTGGCTTCGTTCGGTTCAAGAGAGTTGCACTATATCCTGCAAGAGCTGCACAATCCTCAGTTGGCAGGGGGCCGAGTTGGAACTCGGCCCGGGTTTAAATCCCGCACAAGCGCAAATGTGCTTTTATTTTTATTTTCTTCATAGTGGTGGGGCATTTCAGAGGGCGCCGCAAGGTGACGCTACAAAGTTTTTCGCTCATGGTCAACGCCGCCGACGGCGCCGGCTTTTCTGCGATACGAAGACCATAACATTGCGCGTTAAAAGGAGCTAGGGACAGTCATTGCAGCTGCCAAAGCAAGCAAACGTTACCACTGAGACGGGTAAAGTTCTAGGCAAGGTTGACACGGTGCACGAAGGACATGCGAGAAACACCACGGTGCGAACTTCTTAGACCGCAGGTAAGCGTGTGTATCGGCCGAGCCTCAATTCCGCGAACGAGAGAGACGATATGGTCGCGCATTCTGAAAGATCCACCGATTCATCTTCGATGACTTTTCGCGCTACAATCTATCTGCTAGGGCGCACGTTACGCGAAAAACGGCGCAGTTCTTCAGCGCCTTTTCAAACGGCCTTTTCGCAGATACAAAGCAGTGACAGGTCTGGCTTTGTATGTCGTATACTAGGAGGTACTCTTCAATAAGGTTCCCTTCTGGAGGCTCTAGAAATGTACCGCATAGGTCTAAGGTAGCCTTTAAGGAACAACTTGCACCACGAAGCTACTTAATTTCTAAGAGCAGAAAGAACTCGTTTCTGCACGTTATGTGCTTAACTGCAAAAGCCCACTTTCGTAAGTTCTACACTTTTTGAAGGGATAGGTCAAGTTTTCTTTGCTGGCATATAATCTGACGCCATAGAAAGAACAAGAAAACAAGCAGGGAATGCAAAAAAAAAATAAAGCAAAATGTATTACAACAAATAAACAAGAGAAAACACACTGGAAAGACGCGAAGACACCAAAAAGGCTGCACGAAAAAGAATCTTCAAAACCAAACGAAATCTAGGGCTCGAAGAACAAAAACAGTGAGGAAACACAACCTGTATTATTTAATTCATGGCTGTGGCCTACCGAACACGATCATCTGACCGACGGCCGCACTCCAGCACCGTTCCGTCTACGCGGCCACGGTAATGACACCAGCAATCCCCCTCTACAAGTCCGCAAAGTCGCTCGGCACCCAGGAGTCGCGGCAAGAGACATACTACAACGAAGCACAGGCGAACGCGCATCTCGAAAAACGCCCCCTTGCACCACGTCAAGCCGCTCCCCTCTATCACGGTGCAGCCGCAGGGAGTCAGTGTATAGACCTAATGTATCTCACACTCCACCGTGCAGAAGAGGGCACTCATACAACCCCCCCCCCCCTTCCCCCCTGCACACACGCGGACTCCCAGGAGCGCTGAGACCGAGAATGACTGGGCCCCATCGCACGGTTGCATGCCTCTGAAAACAATTGCCGCTCGCCTCGAAATACACCCCCGTCGGCGCACTGGGCAGGAGGGCGGAGAATCACGAGCTTTAGACGCTCCCGAAATCCCGTTACCGTACTTTCCGGTACACAATACGTGCATCAACGGAAACAGACCACCGGTGATACATATGTACTGTAGATTTGCGATAATTGAAACTTGAATATTTCAAACTTTCGGTTAATTAAAATAAATTTCAAAACTTCGCTTGGCTCGCTATGTTTTCAAAGTATTCTAAAGCTGCTTAATTCAAACTGCTCTATTCAGTAACTTGCGGAAAAAATATATGCTGCATTTGCCGCTTCAAGCCGCATGTTCGCATCTTTTTATCACTAACAGTCACAAATAAATCCGATTACCTGCATGCACGTGTCAAAGCGAAACCGCGCCCCAACAACTGCACGTGTGTGTGGAATAAGAAAGAAAGAAAGAAAACTGTTTTGAACTCTCATGCAAAGACGAAGTAATCATCCATTTGTGATTTTGTTGTTCAAAGTGTGATATTTCATAACTGCGATATTCACTTCCTTTTGGCGTAAATACTATATTATTAATATATATGTGAATGTTTGGACGGAATATATGTGAACCCAAGTTGGTATGTTGTCCCGAGTCATATTTATGAGAACTTCTGATAATTCAAACATAATTCTGGGTTCCCTTCGAGTTTGAATTATCGCACGCGCGCGCGCACGCACACGTCCACACACACACACACACACACACACACACACACACACACACACACACACACACACACACACACACACACACACACACACGCACGCACACACACACACACACACGCATGCACACACGCACGCACACGCACGCACACGCACACACAGATTTATATATAGGTGTCCCAGTTGACTGGTGGCGTCGGTGATCGGGGTTGATGGCCAGAGTCGACGTTTTTTACTCGCAAGTTACGTTGTCACGTTGTTTTACCTTGATTGAGGCCCGGCACCTTAGCACCACCAGCGGTGTTTAATTACATCGGAGTTCTATTCTAAAAGCAAGACACGCGTTGGAGCGCAGTTTGTACAAGGTGAATCACCCTGTCTTTCTCTGGCCACGTGGCCATACTCGGATGGTCATACTTGAAGGTCCTTGGCCCATACTCCTGCTGTGATTGGGCGATCGTAGTTAACATAACCTTGAAAGTTTCTTGGACGGAGGGGTCACCTTCGCACGCTGCTCTCTGCAGGGTATTCGTTCACAAGATCGTTACGCACAAAAGACGCCTCCGCGTGTCTTCTGCCATAAATGTAACAGGCTTGCGTCCTGCTCGTGCAGGAATAGTTTTATTTTGAACTAATGGTCAGCTCTCTGGTCACTCCTGAAGGTTTGCGGCTTGTATACATTCGTGAAATATGCTCAAACTTGTGTGAGGTTTACTTCCGCATAGCAGTTCTGTTTAGATTACATGCTGAACAGCTCCTAAAAACAGGCAGAGAAGTGCTGCGCAGCTCTTTTCTGCGTAGTGTCAACTTCGTGCATAACTTTCTTGCACGTCCTTGTATTTTCAAGAGTATCAGAACAAGATCCGATCTTAAACAAACTCCTAAAAACTAACGAGTGCCTGTGAACATAAGTTGGGAATGGTTAATCTGTAGTTTGACACTATGAGGGATGGGTTATTCTTCGGATCAAAAATAATAAATTTCGTTTTGTTCACACTGAGCGCAATTTTATTAGTATTCAGCTGTATATTTCATTCATTAGGCCAAGCATCAGCTTCCGATACAAATGCTGTCTTCGGGCTTTGTTGTGCGGGATATTGTGAGTACCAAAACTCACAAAATGTTACCAAAATAGCACTTAGCATATATATACTCGCTGGAGCAGGAGCTACAGGCCAATGCCACCGACTGTGAGGATGTCCGGGATGTAAACACCAGTTACGGGACGCTACATTTCACATCGGAAATCCCCCCCCCCTCCCTCAGGGGAAAATTTAAAAAGACAACTAAAAGAATGCAAAGCATTCTGCATGACTAAGACAAAAAGTGGGCACACCAGTGGTTATCGCCAGGCTTCAATGCTGACAAGGCGACGCGGGACAAGGACTGGTTCGTTGCTTTTGTCCTGGAAAAAAATGGATTCGCATGTTACAACGCCCCCAATGAATTAGCCACACGCTGTAAATCATCTTTGCAAAATTCGCTCTTGGCAACGAAGCGACTCTCACTAACATTGCTTTAAACTTCAAACCAATAAACCACTGCATATCTCCACCACCAGGTGTAGAGGTAGTGCAACAGCTTCGCTCAACATCCTTCTTCGTATATGTAGATCGAGCTGGCGCGTCAACTTTTTTTCTTGCATTCTTCCTGCCCAGGACCTTTTCTTTTATGACTTGCTTTTGTTATACCCATCCCATTCCCCCATTTATTCAAAACAAGAAGGTATACCGTCAACACTGTTCTTTGAATTTCAGCTCCCAAAGATATTTGTGCGCCACCCGCAAGAAAAGAAAAAAGGCGCTCCTGCCATAACATCGTATCAGCAAAAGGCGTATATATGCAACCAGCTCTCCAGACTAATAGGTCTGGTAGCAGTGGCGCACACGGGATATAAGGAAGCCGCTTACTCAGCCCTGTATAGACATTTGAAATAGCAAAGCCTCCTTTCCTGAACTGGACATTTCGCGCTTTACATTCTGCTATCCGTTCACGCGACGCCTCGACGCTGTCATTCAGTGTGTATTTAAGAATAAACAATTTGGCTACACTAGGTTTACTGCCTGTGTGAAAGGAAGTGTGCGTGACAATTTTTCAAGTGGATATTCGAACCTAATTGGTCGCCGTATATTTCGTCCACATGAATATGGTGTTTAAGGGCAAATTTGCGGAAGATTTAAAGTTTTCCTCTGTGGTAGTTACCATTCCACCGAAATATTGCATCTTTTTCAGAGCGATTATTCATTCTTAAATTTCCTTTCCAAATAGGGAACCAGCGTAGTATGATTAGTTAGAATTATTTCCATCGCAATCAAACCACAAACTTCAGGTAGCGGGAGGAACATGGTGTTGATCCAATGCCTTTCACGGCGGAAAATTTAATGGCGCAAAATTATAAAAAAAAACATTTCTCTTGTTGTTCCGGGTCAAGCATTGACCACGGGGTCTTCAGCAGGGCCGAGCGCCATCGTGAAGCAGCAACCGGTTGCCCCTGAGTCATGAGAGCGACAGTGTTTCTAGAACAGAAAAGCGTGGTGGTACAACACCTTGGAGGGCGGTAGCATAGGATGAAGCTGTGGTTCCAGGTAATGGAGTCTAACCGCGATTATTTCACCGACGATAATGATTGTTGCCTAAATTGCAAGGTTGGGAAGGCGCCAGCTATGCCTCCTATCTGCATGTTGCGACTTACTCCTTCATTGTCCAAGTTGCAGACGAGGAAGAGTGCAATGGTCGGCACTTGGCACACTTGAGCTGATGACACTTGGGGCAGTCATTGCAACTCTGCCTGCCCGAACGCACCTTTCAACGCTGTGCCCCTTTGCAATATTCCATGACACGTCCATGACGCTGAAAGCGAAGACACTGCGCGCGTCCAAAGAACTGTCACCGGATAACTTACGATACCCAACATTACCCAACCACGACAAGGCCGGAAAGGCAAAACAACGCTGCCATAATACGCCGTCCCCCCCCCCCCTTTTTTTTTTAATTTTCTTGCCCTCGTTTTCTTTTTTTCACTTTCTCTAGGGCAACCTAACTGACTCTACAGTTCTCCACGTATTCAAGAAGGCTCGTGTCGATATTCAGGGAGACCACCTTTTGTGCTGACAACGTTTCTAGCAATACCTCGGCAATTTATCTTAACTGCTGTTCCCAGGAGTGTTCGTGGCGCGAGCCTGCTTGCAGCGAACTTGTGATAAGAACATTACGTTTTTTACTTGCTTTTTGTTCTCCCCCTACTTGTTATTGTGCCTGCACGCACGGACGACCAAACCCTAGATCTAATGCCGTGACCATGGCGCAAATGATGTGAAAATGTCGCCATTACGCTCCATCATACAGCCCCGAATCACCCTCGCCAACCACACACTCTTACAGCCGTCACTCAAACGCCGTAGGTTCATCCAATTTTTTTAACAGTGAGCAAAAGAAACAAGAAGAGGCCTATGGCGTGTGCACTGGTGGGGAAGTGCACTTTTCGTCCCAAGATAAACAGGGCTCACGAATGAATATTACATGCCAACATATGTTGCCCTTGTCCCGCTACTAACAACGCCACCCCCCCCCCCCCAAAAAAAAAAGGAGGGGTGAGGGGAGTTGGCTGCAAAGGTAAATTACAGAGGGCCGCATGTGGCCATGGACATGGTGGCATTGGTATTAGGGGCACCTTTTCATATTGAGCACCCGGACGGCCATTGAAGCCCAGGGTACCTCAACAAGGAGGCCCTTCATACGACGGGCGCCCGAACATCAGCGCTTGCTCCAAACAAAATTTTATACTCTCTCTGTCCATCTCTCTCATAATACAACCCTGTCCTTCTCAAAATGTTTGGAAAAACACGCGCGCACATGTGCGCATATATATTTGTATGTAGCGAATCAGAATAGAAAATGAGAGGCTCGTTGAAAATAAGACAGAAATAAGGGTTGGCAGTCAAGAAAACCTCGGAAAGCAAAGGGGAGGATGTGGTGGGTCATTGAAACAGATCAAGAATTTGGAAAGAAAGAAAGAAAGCGGAGAAAAAAAAAATGCCCGCCGGGTGGGATCCGAACCTACGGCATTAGATTTCTGGAAATCGTGGGTTCGGACCCCACCCGGCGGGCATTTTTTCTCCGCTTTCTTTCTTTCTTTCCAAATTCTTGATCTGTTTCAATGACCCACCACATCCTCCCCTTTGCTTGCCGAGGTTTTCTTGACTGCCAACCCTTATTTCTTTCTTATATATTTGTATATATATACATATTGTTAATCTACCCTATACATTGCGACGGCGAATGCGGCTACGTGTGAGCAGGCGATCGCGTGAAACGCTCAGAAACGAGAATAATACTTCTTTGTTTTGCTGTGGTACTCGCGTGGGCGTATAGCGCAGCTGCCTTTTGTTGCAAGCACTCAGAAACAACGGATGGCTTGCTTCTTTGTATTCGCTGTATTTCGTGTACTCGAAGAGCAGCAGCGCCGTGGATGGTGTCGCGCCGAAAATGGAGGGAATCGCCGCGTAATGGACTTTTTAACAGCCGAGCTGTTTGCTTTTCGTTCCGCCTTAAATCGTTACAGGAATTCTAACTCAGCCCGGGCGCACCGGGGCGAGCGCCTCGTGAGGAGCGCCTGGCGTTGTCCACGCTTGCACGTGGGCTTGCGCCACGTGAGGAGCTCAAGAAAAAATATTCAGAAAAAAATTACGCCATGTTCCCGTGGGGGGAACCCTGAGGAGGATGCGAAGCAGTAGTGGGGGTTGGTTGGTGTGTAAGTAGAGTTGAAGTAAGTAGTGTGAGTAGAGTTCGTGTGTGGTGTTAGAGTAAGGTGACGCGTGGGTAGGGTGGTATGAATGTCTTTAAGTAGGCAATGTAGGTAACGTCTAGTTGTGGTTGTCGTTTCGCCTTGAGTATGACTGCTTTGTGGTCCGTGAAGTGTAACGTCAGTGGATGTTGCAGTAGCGGTTCCAGACGTTGGGGCTGATGCTGTTGGTTGCACTTGCGTCAGCACTCACGTTGACGGGGATGTTGGCACTGGCGTTGACATCGGCACTCATCCTAGCAGCATCGTAGCAGAACCGGCGAAGTCGGGGGTTGGAAGCACACTCAAAGAAAAAAGGGTGTGGTAGTTTCTCTCTTAAGGGTGAAACAGGAATGTATCATATATTTCTCCCTAAGAGGTAGAAAGATTCTCCCTTTAAGAGGGAGGAGCGCATTTCTACCCCTAGGAGTGGAGGAAGATCTCCCCCTTTCGTGAGCTTATGGAGGAGCGTTCCTCCCCTGGCAGCGTCACCCAAGCAAGGCTTGTCATGCGAGAAAGGCCTAGCGAGCTGATCTGTTTGAGGATCGAGGAAGTACAAATAAGTAGGTTACTGTGGTTGTGTGCGCTTAAAATGCGGTAAAATAACCAAGAAATTACCTACCGAGCACCAGAACTGTGGTTAGCAAGCGATGTCGCCAATCGTATATGCGCGACTTGCATTCGTCTCACTGCGCGCCCCGCCTACGCGTTCGTAGCGAACGCGCCGCCGTAAACACAGTAGAAGTCATACCGATTGCTTTCAAAATGCCGCCTTTATTGACGAAAGGCTCGTAACCCCGCCGTTCACCGCACAGAAGATCACAAGCATCCAATGCGGCCGTTTGAGAACAACCAGTTGTTGTTAGTCGTCTTACCTTGCTACAACCGATGAATCAAAACGCGGATCGTCTGCAATCGTAAATCTCAGCGCAAAGGCAATGCAGGCAACACGAAAAACGTATCCGTCGCTGTCGCATCCTCGACAATGCTCGCCCTCTAGCGTGCTCGAAGTAAAGCAATCGTAAACGTTTTAAAATGACCTATAGATGACGCAAAAAAAAAGTAGGGGTGGGGAGGGGCAGCTACTAAGCATCACCATCAGTGGGGACTTACATCAAGGCGTTTCCTTGGTTTCCTTTATGGATAACGTATATTATTATAGCCAACATCACGAAGGCCACATGTGGGCGGGCACATATTGCGAAGAAACATAGCACAACACAGATACACTTCATTAAAGGCACTGCCAACGCACAATACACGCAACCCGCAACATACACACGTATACACCGCAACATATAGTACACTTTTCACATTTCCGCATGATCACAAGCCACAACTAAACATTGAAACGGCGACAAAGTATTTATAACCCTGATCGCCGAGAATGCAGGTAGGAACAGTGAGATCGTTGCTTGTTTCGATAACCCACGGCAGTGCGTAAGCCTTAGGTGGGTTTTGTTCTTTCATCAAATGGTCGCGGGTTCGATTCCCGGCCGCGGCGGCCGCTTTTCTGATGGAGGCGAAAAGCAAAAACGCGCGTGTGTACGAGATTTCGGCGCACGTTAAAGATCCCCAGGTGGTCAAAATTAATCCGGAGCCCTCCACTACGGCGCGCCTCATCGCCTGCGTTGCGTCGGCGCGTTAAACCCCAGAATCAATCAATCAATCAATCAATCAATCAATCAATCAATCAATCAATCAATCAATCAATCAATCAATCAATCAATCAATCAATCAATCAATCAATCAATCAATCATCTTTCATCAAATGTAACCCGTGCAATTGCAAACTTTTATTAATTTGAGGTTTTGCAAGAAGCAGTAAAATAGCTCAAAGAAGAAAAAACGTTTTACGAAACAGTACGGCAGGTATGTTTGGGTAATGACACTCATTGCCTCGCCTTCGCTCTTTTAGCGTATACAGCGCACCACTGGTCTGGCAACCATTCAGCCAAGATGTTACCGAATGGGTGCCTTTTGTTGTTGGTAACTGATGCGTCAATATGCTGCGGTCCGTGCTCGTTGACGAAAAAAGGGGCAGTTTACTATCATCGCTGACCTCTGTTACCCTTGGGCGTCAGTATAAAACGTCCACAAATGCAGTGGTAACGTTGAACAGGGCGCAGGCGAGTCGCTCACAGCAAGCATGCAGCGGTGCCCACAGAATGTGCTTCAAACACACGGCTGGCGAGCCGCGCGTTAGCGTGGCGGGCACATGGTAATATTAAAAAAAAGGCAGCGAGAAAACAAGCAAGCAGCACACCGCAGGGGCGGTGTTGCTCGTAGTCGTCGTCTGCGCCCGATCGGCGAAAGCCACAGTGCAACGATGAACGGTTTCGTTTTCGGCGTCGGCGCCGACAGCAGATTGCAGACGACAGGGGAGAATATTTCCTCCCCGTTTCGATGTTTCGTAGAGGCCGTACAGAGGGCGCTACGTGTAATTAGCTAAAGGGAGAATCTCGCTGGTACGGGGGAGAAAACCCTCGATTTCGTCCCTTTTAAGTGCGAATGCACTTCTTAAGCGAGCCTGAATCGTCCGCCGCCGTAGTCCGCATAGCAACAGCTGCGGGTGCGCGCGCTCCTCGTCTTCCTCCTCGTCTTCCCTAGCAACGGTAGAGATGGACGCGCGCTACTCTCCTCCTCCTCTCTCCGCTCAGTGACTGCGGGTGTTGGGCGCCTCCTCTCCACTTCGGGGGGAGAGCTCTCGCTCGCGTAGCGGGCGCTCCGCATTCCGACGCGTGAGGGCGCTCGTGTAGCCCTCGCCGTAACGGCGGGCGCTACTCTCCTCCTCCTCTCTCCGCTCAGTGACTGCGGGTGTTGGGCGCCTCCTCTCCACTCCAAGATCACGATATCCACCGTAATCGCGCAATCAACAACCGTGCATTCGCACTTACACACTCTCCCCCTCGGGGAAGTGCGAGGGAATTTTTTTCTACCCTTTTTTCTTCGAGTGCAGACTGAACGGCGCAAAGCGCGTGTGCACACGTGGTTTATACGGCTGGAGGAGGAGAATTGAGGAGAGACGCGCATGCGCAGTGGAGTTGCGCGCAGCGCGTGTGCGCACCTGGTTTATACGGTGGTGAGGAGGAGAGGGAAGCATCCTCATCTCGTGGTGGCCCAGGAAGACACCGGCAACACTGTCGCTCCAGGAGCCATTAAAGTTTAAGACACCACCGGGCATTCAGCAAGCCGAGCAAGCGCAGTGGAGGTGTGGACGACGCAACTACAACAACAAGGGACGGATTTAGCCCCGACCATGAGATGCTTCGCATCTAAAATACCGGGCGCCCGGCGTCGCCCAGCTCGACCTTCGAGAATACAGCCAGAGTTCGTGACGTGATCTCTCGCGTGCTCCCCGTCTCGCTAGTTCACGTGTGTTCGCACCTGAAGTAGGGAGCACAGACGCCGAGTTTGTGCTACAGACGCCGGAATCGCGAAGCCGGTTGCCACAGGTTCTAGCGCGTGCTAGTGCGGCCCACTTAAGAGAGAGATATGGAAGCCTGCGGACAAAAGGATTTGGGCATGTCAGTCATGGAGAACTTTCAGTAGCAAGTAGCAACAGCTGGGTCTCCGACGAAGGTAGAGGGGCCGCCAGCTATGCTGTTTCTCCGACCTCCTACCTGAGAGGGGCCCCATAACCGCCCCCGGGGCGGTCATGCTCACGGACTTCAGGACTGCCCTGCTGCGGCTGCACGCGGCCGATCAGCTCACCAACAGCAGCGGCTACCCGGAGCGCTTCCTTGCAACCAAGATGAGCACTGTGGCTTCCAGAGGCTGCGACCTGCGGCTCCACTGGCTGGCGGGCCACAGTGGCATCCGGGGCAACGAGGACGCCGACGCCCGAGCCAGGGAGGCCCACCAGGAGGGCACCCCAGTCTCCCAAGACGTCCCCGCCTTCGACGTGGCCCGCACCGTCTTGGCCCGCATGGTGCAGACGATGCACCCCTACCCTCGGGTTGTGAGCGGCCTTGCGCCGCGACCATTGCCTGCACGCATAAGCAGGGACGCCCGCTGTCTGCTTCTCCGCATGCGGCTCGACTGCTGCAATGTGGCGGAGCGTCTACACCGACACGGGCGCAAGGACTCTCCTACATGTGCGGACTGTTCCGAACTGGAGACGCTGGAGCACCCACTCTGCTTCTGCCCCCACCACGTGGGGCCGAGAGCACAGCTCCACCGAGTGTTCCAGCGTCGAGGCCTTCCCAGCACCGGCATGGAGGACCTTCTAATCCTGAAGGGGTCTGCAGCAACCCAACGGGAAGTCTTCGCCCATCTGCTCCATTACCTGAAGTCGACCGGCTTCACGCAGCGGCTGTAGACCGGAGTGCAGTGACTGAATGATGTGCCCGGACTGACAGCTTTTTAGTACTGCAGCTCTCTTTCCTATCCTATCGCTCCCCCTCTACTTCCCTTCTTCTGCACTGGGTTGTATGCAGGTGAGCTCCCTGCCGAGCTCAAAATATCCCCAATGCATTTCCTTTCCTTTTCCTGTCGCAAACCACAACCACCTCCAGCCTTGTACCACTAGTGCAAGCTGCGCCTTTTTTTTTTCTGAGCGCATACACCAACATCTGTAATCAAAGAAGCTTTCGAAACGCTGGGATCTTGGAATGGGGAAACCATTGTCGCCATTGGGCATACTGCGACACCCGTCCGTTAAGAAATACGGAGTGAAACAAACGTTAAGTGCATTTAAAAGAGGTCGACCGATGGCTATGACGCACGCCTTATCATATAAACTTAGGAAGTTTCGGCCTCATTTCGACATTTGTTAGGAATGAAGGTGCGCACTGTATTTGGTCACATTTATGAAAAGAAAATGTTGAAAAGTGTTCATATTCAGAGGAGAGGGATGAGTATTAAAGATGAATGCACGGCCTGTATTCATTATTCTACGATGGGTAATTTATTAATGATAACAGAAGCCTGTCCTTGAGGATATGTATTTATTTATTTATTTATTTATTTATTTATTTATTTATTTATTTATTTATTTATGTTACGCTACAGTCAGTATACGACATTGACGGGGACGCATGGTTAGGGCCTTCCCTTCTTTCAGAATATTGTAGTGTCATCTCGTGATTCTTTGAAATAAGGGAGCTCTTGCTATACAAACAGACTTGTTCATTGAAGGTTGCGTCGGTTGGGGAAGGGAGGGGGGCGGAGCATGGTAGTTCGTAATTACGTCCTCACGGTTCAATGTTCTAGCTTCCTTGACGGCGTCACCAATTAGGCGTCGTGGCGACTTCTGTTTCTCCACCGGGACTTTAGAGTTTGGGCACTTGTATCAAAATACACCTATTTTGAGCAGATCCGTTGAAATTGTGGGCCTGCATACAGGGAATGCCCTCTTGAGATGGCGTGAGTGGTCGCTCTGGTAATGAAGATGTTGCCGCCGATTGGTTGCTTTACGATAAAGCATTGTAAATAATTCGCTGTTTGCTGTTTCTAAGGCCCCGTACAAGGAGCTCATGTTTGCTTGAGGGTAGGCGTCAGTAAACTGAATGTTCGGATGTGCTGCTTTTCAGCAGTCTACGGAAATTAGGAGCTCATCTTTCCTGTAAGTATCCTTCACAAGTGGCCTTAAAAGTAATTGAAGAATAAATTCGAATTTTAGCTCTGCTCTGCTGTTTCTCCAGCCTTGCACCATATATAGTGAAAGCTGTGCCAATTTCTTTTGTAACTTAAAATGTGCTATGAAGGCAAAAGTTTGTTTCCTTCAAGAAACTGCTCTGTCCCAAATATGGTGTCGCAATTTCAGCGCAAGGTTTTCAAAAATCAATATAGTTACAATGAAAAGGGATGAAGCAGTGGCGACTCGCTAACCAGTTTTTTGCCGATTCCTGATGACGTCACAGGGACTCGTCTGAGCGGTTAGCGGCCGCCGAAGAAAGCCGCCGCCATAAAACATGACCGAGCGATTGTGGGGACGCCTCTAGTTATGTTTGAATGCCAACGTAGTGTTAACACATTCGTAATAATGTGTACCTATACCCCCAATTTCATCACTGCTGACGTCTTGCAGCTCGCAATGTGGGTTTTTCAATGTTTAACCTTGTTCTTGGTTAAAAACGTCTTTCGAATATAATAAGTCAGGAAGCGCCAGATCTGTCAAGTTAATAAGTTGGTTTGTATTTTGTTTTCATGACCTTTTTAATTAAAGAAACAGTGCGCAGGAATGCTTCTAACGTGTCATTACTTGAAAAAAAACGAATGAACACGGGTAATAAAAGTCAATTTTCTAATTGAACGTGTGCCTCAAAATTGATACTTAATAATTGCTTTTAGTTGAATAGCTAAGTGATAGCGGCATCAATTTCTGCGAGCGCGGTCGTATATATCAGGGGAAATTTCACAATTCAACTGCCTTTCATAGTATACTATGAAACCTAACGTTCAGTATAACGAGAAACACCTGGCTTCCCATGAACACTTCCGCAACCGTTTATAAACTGTTGTTCCTTGCTTTTCCCGTAGACATTTTTTTTTTTCTGTAATACCATTTCTTCGCGTTTTGGCACGAATGTGAAAAGTTACTTTTGTATTCGGCATTGTGCATTGTGTGCCTAATGGAATAAAGCTGAAAACAACTCTGGTAACGCAAGCACCCGAAAGCCTTAACAAACACTCTGTTTGTCATTTTAAAGCCGTCTATTCGTCGTGAACAAATGTTTATACCGAATAAAGGCGACACAAAGAGCTGTTGTCGGAAAGGAGAGTCTTTACGCCACGACGGATCGAAAATACTTTAGCGTCGGGTCTCTTAGGTGCCATATAATAGGCACGTTGGCTGCGCCGACAAGCCCGCAATCAAACAAACGCGCAGGAAAGCGTTTTCTATAGGACACCAGCCATACATTACAGATTGCATTGGCATACCGGAGCATTCATGTTAACAATAGTGAGCGGAGATTTGCTAGCTCATGCGCGTAAAAAAAAAAAAAAAAAACTAACGATGCTTCTGTTACCCCTTCAGACGCAGCACATCAAACATGACAGAAAACTAGAAATCTAAACAAATTTTACCATTTGTGTTTGGGGAGATAATAAAGCGCGTGCTTCTATAGATGGGCGAAATGCTCACGATCGGCACCATTTTTATAAAAGGGCCATCCCATTGTTTGACTAAGATTTACGAAATCTCTATATCTCTGTGCTCAGGGTGGCATAGCTTTGTGTTTACGGTTCGGTTGCTCTAAGCGTTCCTGGCGCTGTCTAGCAATGTTTGCCAATTATTAGAGCCAAGCTGTCGCTTTCGTAGACTCTGAATTCCATAGATAGTTAGCTAGAAAGTGCAAGCATTTACAGTGCGACTACAGCGATGGCCTCCACATGTCCCTTCTCATCCAGCGTCGTGCTGCCCCACAACACCGGCGCCCCTAAACGTTGCGTTAAGAGTTAAACCCAATTTTCCGCCTTATTGTATACTTACCCTGGTATTCTGAATCCTACCTCCACTCGAGCCTCCAGTGGAGGAGAGCCTTGAAATCGACTTCCCCATGCATAAGCATAGCGGAATCCTCCCCTCAGCCGAGTGGAGGGAGCAAGTGGAGTGGAGGAGGGACTCAGAATACGGCCCTTAGACTCCAGGAATTCGTGTATGCACTGAAGCTAAATTAAGTGTGTAGACAATATACATCCTCGTTTTACTTCGAAGAAGTAGCAGATACCTCGCTCAGTTTCATTCCGACCCTGAAGGGCGTTGTTTTCACCAAGAAAGGACGAATATTGACAAACTTGACAATTCCCACTACTCAAAACGTCGCCGGTGATGTCACTGCAAAGGTACCAAAAACAGAATAATTTGTGGTTACTCCGTGCTGATATTAAAGCTGGGCCATCAAACATAACCAAATTGACCACTACAATCGCGCAATCATGCTCATTAGCGGTATCTTTTGTCATCGGCCAATAATCACGCAGACACGTCCTCTGAGGTCTGGAAGCCGTTGGAATCGGCGTGATTGTTGCTTTGACGTGGCATCCCACAGACACGCCCCTGTGACGTCACAGGTGAGCTAGGAGAAAGGTTACGGTGACTCGCCACACTTTCATGTGTTTTAATTCTCATCTGGCGTAGTTGTAAAAAAGTTTCTTTTAAAGTTGGCATGATTGTTATTATGAACCCGATTATTATTAACCCACTCGTATTTGCATGCCTTTTACGGCCCATTCAAAGGCTGACGAGTTTGATGGCGTCTTTCCAGGCCGATAGATTTCGCGACGTCTTTCGCGTCTGGATAGAAGACGTTGCGCGAGATTGCAAAATTCCGACCCCAGGTTGGAGTACGTCTATTGCCAAGACCTGCTGGGAGCGCATGGAAGTCAACGCGAAGTGCCTCGAGAGTCTTCAGCGACAGGAATTCGGTACTTGCGAGGTTTCGATAAAAGCGTTGTTCATTGTGCATCTGAGTGTGTGTGAACGGTTGGCCCGGAAAGTGAAAACTCCTGTATGAGACATTTGTGTCTCTGACACATCCGCTGTCGCTGTCTTAAAAAAAAAAATACTGAAATTATTATTTCTATATTTTGATATTATTTCTATATTTAAACATAAAGAAAAAAGTGACAGCATAGAAATATTGAGATGAAAGGAACTTCATAAATTTCTAGTGTTGTATACGGTTTGAAAATTTTGTGTCCTTCAATATTTCGTATCCTGTGAAGACAAATCTGCTACAGAAGAACGTGAGTACTGTAGAAATAAACACTTTTAAGTCGATGCCACAGCGCAATATCTCTTTAATTAAACTTGCCAGAGAATTCGGCGCCACGCAATGACCAGATACAAAAGACATTGGCTCCTACTTCTGGGCGGAGCCTCGAGTTATCAGTCCGTGGAGTGACAGCGGAATCGTACACGTCAATAGCGTGAGCAATCCCGCACACATCCGTACGTCTCAGTGGGAGTCCTTTTTCGCGTTTCAGCTGCGGACGTCATTGCGGGAATGTTACAAAAGCGTACAGGTGTTTCCGTGAAAGGTTGAAAAAAAAAAATAAACACTACAACGAGCATGCGCTAAATGTCGGAATATTTTCGGAGTTATAGCAGCAGGCATATTAGTTTTGCTTTCATTTTTACATAGGCAAACGCTTCCCCAAGCCAGAAACCTTTATTCCGTGCTTTCAAATCGACATCCTTCGTTTGCCCTTTCTTGTGCGCTTTGGCAGAAACAAAGACACTAGCTCTCCTAGGCTGCATTGTATATTGTGTACAAAATGGAACAACAGCGAAATCTTTGCATACGGCTGAAGGAATGATGGGCCAGATGCAATGACGATCTGGCCTCTCTACTCCTGCCGTTACGGTATCCTAGGCTCCTGCGGTATTTTGACATAGGCGGTGCAAGAAATCGTTTGTTTATGCCACAGAAGCGAAGGGGCCCAAACCATAGCAGAGTAACTGCCCCTAGTACTTCGAGAACAGAATGAAATACCCTCATCTTTGTTGTGTGCACTTTTACCATGACTGCATGCGCGCTCGTGTATGTGTGTGTGTGTGCGTGTGTGCGTGTGCGCCTGTGTGCGCGAGCGCGGGCGTGTGTAGTTAAAACATTCTAGATATTATGGTTTTGAGCAAATTACAAAAACAAGCAAAATAATGTGGCATTTCCCGGCGCTTTACATCTTTAGGTGAGCATGGTGCACTCCAATTCACGTCGCCACAGATCATCTTACCACCCAACAAGCTTCCCTTGACGTCTGATTTTAATAAGGCGCTAGTCATTTTAGACAATTAACGCGTTACGTTGCTTCGTCGGTATTTAATAGATAAAATGAAATAAATGCACTTGCACGCAGCATTTAATTATCCGTGTTTAGCAAAACGAATTTCACCATTGAATGACAACCTTAGAACGCATGCATGCATGCAGCCCGTTCAAGTATGCGCTAGCGTTCGTAGTTTGTTGAGTTCCTTGTAATACGCGTATGTAGGGCTTCCCTCTTGTGCGAGGATTGCCAGGCTACTTCTGCAAGATTTATTACAGAAAAATATTCTATTTCATCACTCTTCGGGCATTCGTTTAAGCAATTTTTAGACAAAGCAAACGAAGTTTGTATAAGTTCACGGACTTAAAAGGGCACTTGTGAAAACAAGTTTAATTGAAGCCTTTTTCGCAACTTTATAATGGACATCCCGGCAAATCCCGTCTCATTGATCGTCTACGGCCCAGACGGAATGTACTTTTCCCATTTAAAGTCACGAAGCCTCGTGGTTTGAGCTGGCCCAGGCTTAATTCGTCCATCCGTCCGTCAGTACGTAGGTCGGTCGCTCGGTCAGAAGGGGTTCGTGGGTTTGTATCTAAAGGTACGTCGGACGTACCCGCAGCATTTCTTAAAGATACGTCGGACGTACCCGCAAAATTTCTTAAAGATACGTCGGACGTACCCGCAAGATTTCTTAAAGATACGTCGGACGTACCCGCAAGATTTTTTAAAGATACCTCGGACGTATCCGGAAAAAAATTTTTTAGTACGTCGGTGTATTCGGTTTCACTCGGTCCAAACATGCAGCATACGTTCAGCGTGTTCTCGCGTCGACGTCGCGTCGCCAGAAATGCATGGCGACGCGAGCTGAAACTCGAGCGACGCCGATGTCTACGCTCGCCGGGCCGGATAGCGGCGTCGACGCAGCGCGAGAGAGCATCGGAAAGCGAGCGGCTGCGTCCGTCTTCGCGTGGTTTGGGGTCGTTCCTTTCAGCAGAAAACAATCAATTTCTTTTTAACTTACGGTAATCGGTTGCCTTGAGACAAATTGCAAACTATTTCTGTTCGCAAGCGCTCATCCATTTGTGGCTTGTTCGGCTTTCATCAGGGAGATCGGGGATCTGCGATAGCTTTGTGTGAGTTAAATGAGGGAGCTCTGGTTACATCGCATCCAGTATTAGCATAATGTGGCTTGTCAGCAAGATCGGTGCGTGACGAGCAAGTGTTATCAACGCCAGAACTCTGCCGTATTCCATTCCATTCGTAGCTCCCGTGGCTTGCGCAGGGGAGACCGGGGATGTGTGATAGCTTTTTTTGACTCAAATAAGGGAGCTGTGGTTACATCGCTTGTAGCACTAGCATTATTGTCCTCGGCTCCAAGAGCGGTGCGCAAGAAGCAAGCGTTACCACTGCTCAAATCTCTCAAATACGACCAAAAGAAAGCACACCCGACACTATTCGTGGGCAGCCTCAGTTGGTACACCGAATTCTTCGCACCTCCTCGTCTGCTCCCGTGGTCGAGCGGTTGAGAGCCGGGCTTCTGTTTGGAAAGTCCATGGTTCGAATCTCGCAAAAACAGTTTTTTTTTTCTTTTTTGGCGAGGGTTTGATCAGTTTTTTTTTTACAGGGTACAGACAGGGTGCCAGAGTACCCTGCCTTTCAGCCTACAAATGACGTTCGACGGTAACCTCACTATCAAGGCAGCGCTTAAATTTGTTTTGCTTACAACTTCAATTCATGAACGTGCAGTCGGTACGCAACATGAAGGTTAAATCAAGTAGCAACTAAAGCAGTTGTGCGAGGTGCGTCTTCGTTTATCATTCTATCTTATTTTGTTCTGATTTGACCGTGATGGCTCGAGATACATTTCGCGGCATTTCAATATTTGCCCGCCAACATACTTAGCAATAAATAAAGACGCCAAGGGATTTCTTTTTTTGCTAAAGCTAAAGTCTTGACAATTGCAGTTCAAGAAGCGATAATAACTGCTCATAAACGACTTCAACAGGATGGCATACGTGTCCAGCAACGCCCGCCGACGCAGCGACTGGCGCGCGACCTCGCCGGTCTCCTGCGGGCCCGCGCGTTGACGTCGAACGACGCCGACGCTCGCGCGACGCGTGATTTCGCGTCCAATGTGGTTAGGGCTTTAAACAGAAACATATGAGGGGAAAAAAAAAGAAAGACACTCGCGTCGCACATGATTTTGTTTCCCTCTTGCGAGAACCCGTAGTGGTCCGCATTCGATCTCTGACCTCAGCGAAGGCTCTAACCGCCCCTTCAAGGTCCAACTAGACAACACGAGGAAAAAAATACATTCTGCGTCAGGTTAGGCATCGTTAGATTCTTGGCTTTTATACATCAAACGCGTGATGGTTTTGCCGTCGATGGTTCGAGATAACCACGATAGTTTCGAGCAACGCCGCTTTCGAGCCACTCTGGGCCCTGTACGTCCGACGTATCTTTAAGAACTCTTGCGCGTACGTCCGACGTATCTTTAAGAAATTTTGCGGGTACGTCCGACGTATCTTTAAGAAATATTGCGGGTACGTCCGACGTATCTTTAAGAAATTTTGCGGGTACGTCCAACGTACCTTTATACACAGCGTTGTATTAAAGCGAAAGCTTTCTCAATCGGGCCAGTGGCGTCCTATCAAAAACTAATGCATTTCCCCGTATACCGGTTGGTCGACCGCAAAGCTCTGATAAGATCTCTGAAAACACGGCGCATGCGTGAAATCGGGCTTCCATTGTGTCAAAGTGATTACTTGAAAATCGCGAGAAAGGAACGGTTCTAGATAAAACAATGCAAGCATCGCTCATGAAGGCGTACAATAGTATGCGTTTATCTCATAAACCACGTATTGGTACACGTTTAGATCATTCGTAGATGCCTTTACTTATAGCGCTTTCCATTGGGCGAACAGGAGCACTTCTAACTGCACCCAAAGTGCTCTCGCGAGTTCTGGCGTCTTCCAGTGGTCGGGCAGGAGCAGGGGCGTTGTGTTTCATATGTCGATGAGGAGCACTTTTTTGGCGCCGAGAGCAGCCGAGAGCAGTTCTCGGTGCTCCGTCGCCAGCGGCGGAGTAACAGGGAACGCCGAGGAAGTCACATGACCTCTTTTGCGTCACTTCTGGTTTTATCCCCGGGTGGCGGAGAAAAAATGGCGGAATCCAGCAGCCGCGGTAGTCACTCAGTGCGTACGGCAGCAGCTAAGCGCGGCCGTCTGGACAAGGAATTACTGCTACTTTTACATGATGAAAGCACCACATATTCAAGCGCAAGCTCATCATCGGACAGCAGCAGCAGCGACGACGACGACGATTTGACATTGCATGAGTTTATGTTCGAGCACCTGTTCACCCCGCCGGAGCAGCGACCGAAGGTAGAGTCGTATCTGGAAAAGACGGTGGACGCTGTTATCGTTTGCAGCTAATTTTTGGGAGACACGATGGTGACCCCTTTATCATGAACATGAACATCCGCTCGGCTTCTTCATTCGTCGCCATGCGGAAGGCAGACACAAAACCACCGGCACGTATCTGGCAAAACTGGCGAGGAATAATTGCGTGCGGCCATCACGAGCGCGCGAAATGCTCCGGGAAGCGAGCGCGGGAAACGTTTGGTCACATGACTCTTGACATCTCGCCCTCCCCCTCTTTTCACTGCTCCCGGAGCAGCGCGAATGTTTCATTCGCGGAACGAAAGCACACGTCCCCGTTACTCCCGTGTGCTGCTCTGGCTGCTCGCTCCACTTGCTCCTGTTCGCCCAATGGAATTCGCCATTAGTGCGCGAGAAATCGTCGAATGGGTTCGTTGTTCGTTCCCGATTTGGGTCTTTGAAGGTTTCACGACGCACTTAATTTCAGCGAAGGTTTTCACGCACTTTTGACGCAGTTCTGATGTTAGAATGCTTTCGCGCAGGAGTAGGCCCGTTCGTCACACGGCGTTTCGTCATAGGCCGGTTCGTAATAGGCCGTTTGGTCACATAGGAACGTTCGTCATAGGACATTTTGTTACTTGGGAAAGTTCGTCACAGGAGCGGTAAAACAAAACTTGCGGTGTGTTTTTAAACGTAAGTGTTGATAAGACATGGCTGATTATCGTTTGTATACATCTTGCGTAATGGTTGCTGGGTAAGAAAGTGTAATTATAACTAATTTGCGCACGCTGTTCTCAAAAACCACGTTATTCTCCAAATCTTTTCTCAGCAACGTGGAGTTCAGAGGTTTTGTAGAATATCTTTCCCTACCCGCGTGACACATTTCCTTTGGAAGGAGAAGTAAGACAAGAAAGAGACAGCATGGTAAACCAAAAATAACTTCAACCACCACCTGCGAAATAGCAAAAGGAAAGGCCAACCCACGAACTGCGGAAGGGTCAACCTGGCAGAAATTATCCGAGTTGAAGCCATTAACACCCACCCCCCCCCCCCCCCCCCTTACCTTCTCGACACCCGCCCAAAATGAATCTTCCAGACCAGGGTGTCGAACCGGAATTTTTTCGGGTTCGGTTCGGGTTCGGGTTTAAGCCTTTCGGGTTCGGTTCGGGTTCAGTTCCAGAGCACCATTCCGTTCCGGTTCGAACCGGTTCGAACCCGTTCGAACCGGTTCGAACGGGTTCAAACGGGTTCGAAGAAAAAAAAAGGAGGCGTGTTTTTTTCTGTTAATTTTTTGTGCTCATTTTTCGTTTCCTTATCAAATCGGCGTAACAACAAATTCATAATGAAGGTTTCTTTGTCCAAATATTTTGTCTTCGCCAAACTAAAGCGACCCTGCAACACGTTTTTCAACTTTTGTCTAAATCTTGAGTGCTTGCAGAAAGTAGTCAACCAACGCATTATACTATGGGGTCGCAATGTGCCTCAGCCAAAAATTACTGTTCTCTCCTCGTCAGATAACATAGAAACTTGCTCAAAATATTTTTCTCTCCTTCCCGGTCTTCGCGTTCTTCGACCGCTGAATGACGTCATTACAGCGGCGTAGCGGCTGTTTGCCGGCTTTCCTTAAGTTGCAGAATAGAACGCATTTGATAGCCATCTAAAAAAAGCCACAAAAGCGAAGCAGAAACGGAAGGTGTATCCGCAGCGATGAGCAAATCACGCACTGTTGCTCTGTGCTGGCAATAGCTATAGTTTTCGCAGTACTTCCAGATGCGAAGAAGATTGAAAGCGTTTTCGAAAGTGTTTATCTATTTATTTACTGCTTTTTTATTTATGTATTTATTTACCTAGTTATATTTATTTATTTATTTATTTACTGTTAGGTTTAACGCGCCGTCGCAACGCCGACGACAAGGCGAGCCATAGTGGAGGGCTCCGGATTAATTTTGACCACCTGGGGATCTTTACGTGCGACGAAATTTCGGACACACGGACGTTTTCGCTTTTCGCTTCCATCAGAAAAGCGGCCGCCGCGACCGGGAATCTAAACCGCGTCTGTGTGCTCATCAGCGCTACGCCTTAGCCACTGAGCCACCGCGGCGAGTTTATCTAAGGTGTTGAAGAGCTCCTTTAACTGTACCCGCAAAATGTTTTCTATGGTAGTGTGACGAGTATGTGGCGCCGACTGCCAAGCGTGGCTGGTGGCATTTAGCTAAATTTCCTACTGCTCATATTTTATCTGCTAACAGAGCTGTTAGAAAGAAAGAATGGCTCTAAAGACTCATTGGACGGCGGGTATAGGACGACATTGGATAGGGAACCACTGGAGATAGGAACTTGCTAATGGCCCTTCAGCGACTGGTGACAGCGATTGGGCTCTAGGAAAGATGATAGCCAAGTGAAGTCACAAGCAGCAGTAATGATCACTTGTAGAGAGAGAGAGAGAGAGAGAAAATGAAGTTTAATTCAATCGAGGCAATGTTTAAAAGAGGCGTCCTCATTCGAAAGGGCCGAATCGACAGCCGTTTCCATCAAGAACAACTGATCTTCCAGGGCGCAGCTGGCTATGGCTGTCTCCACGTTCTCTATGGAAACGTGAAGGTTGGATGGATCTACGGCACACTAGTCGCAGCCGCCTACTATGTGTATGAGGTTCCCAGGCTCTCCACAGAAGCAACGCAATGGAGAGAGTTGTGTCCCGTCAAAGAGGTGAAGTCTGGCGTTGTGTGGGAAGGTGTATGCCCACAGGGTGCGGAGTAATGTTTCCTGGTTAATCGGTAGCGATTTGTGCGGGGAGGAGTACGTTCTATGGAAGAGGCCAGAGTGCTGAGTAACTTCTTGGTCTGTGACTGCAGGATGCATGCACTCGGGCCGGGCTTCATCAGCGCCGGCTAAGCGAGTCAAATCTCGAACCACGAGGTTGGTGATCTTGTTTGCCGTGGATGCTAGTATGAGCTGGCGCCCATACGATCGTGAGTGGTCTCGTTGGTGGTCTCTGATTGATCAACGGAAGTGTTGTAACATGCAATCGACCGTTGGCAAAGTTGGGCCACGCCTGCTAAGGGTCTGTTATGAGAGTTTTGACGCCGCTTTGGCTAAGCGCACATGCTATCGCCGCTTCCTCAGCTTAGAGGGGGCTGTGTTCGGCGGTTGAGATGCTACACCTGTGGGAGGCTGCAGAACGGTAACACAAAGAGAAGGCACTGAAGAATGCTATCGGGCGGCTCTTGCATCAAACCAGTTGATCGTCTCTCCCTTTTTTTCTTGCAGTTTAGTTTCTTTCCAACTGTCTCCCCTCATATATACACACGTTTTGAAAACTCTTTGATGAATATACAATATGCATTAGGCAATTTGTTATTAACTTTAGTCCGAGATGTCAATTTTAATATAGCAACAACATAATAGCGCAATACGGGCATAAAGAAAGACCTTTTATAGCATTCAGGCGGTCTTCACATAACCTTGCGGCTACTTTGTGCGTGACAAAATTTCCTGGTTGGTCGAGAAGGAGAACGCTGCAAAATTTCCAAATGCCAAGGACCCCAAAGATATCGTGTTTGGTCCGACCGTCGAATCCGCCTTTACTGACCCGCTAATTCTTTTAATCAAAATTAATCAACACACCAGTCCCAATAATTCACATTAGCTCATTCACTCACCTAACTAATTTCAACTTCAACTACAACTTTATTGAGCATTTCTTACGTAGAAATGCGAAGACAAACACAAAAAGCTGCAAAACTGCAGCTTGACGAGGTGTTTGCACCTTACGGTTGGCGTGGCAGGAGAAAGAGGAGTTTAAAGCATACGCACAGGAAATAATCCTAAGAAAATAAATGTCGATATTACATACAAACATAAAAGAAAGCAATAAACGCACTATAGCTCACAGTTTGTAAAATATACTTATTAAATGATATACATACACGCATATAGGCACTCATAGGTACATACATACATATAAAGGTTACAAAACAAAGCAGGGTACACAGGTACATAAAAAGAGAAATATTGGATATGTACGGAACCTGTGCAGACACAAAAAAAGCAAAAGACAAAACTTGAAGAAAAAGTCATGTTATATACAGGTATGCATACACTCATCAAAATCTGCGCTACAGAAGTATCCACATAAATAAATACACACAATATTGGCAAAAATCACTGTACGGTACTTTTTAGATGCTAAAGTTTGCAGGGAATGAAGACAATGCCAATAAAACGCTTGAAAAATATTACAAGTAATTTTGGCTAAACCAAGGTTGCCACGAGAGACAACGCTTATCAGAGACAAACTTGTCAGTTAAAAATGTTCTATGTTCAGCAGTAAACGTTTCCTTAAAGGAGCCATGAAGATAAAACACAAGTTTGGTTCGTTCGAAAGGTTGCCTCGTTAGAGCCATAACGACACCACTTATAACGCAAACTTCGCTCAAATAAGCTACATAATTAGGAAAAAAGGAAATGACCATGCGACCCACCAGCTCATTTTCCGCAACAGAACCTATGATGTCACTCGAGAATGCTCTGCGATTGGCGGAGGCCGGCAAAAGCAAACGCATGTTAGGCAGGGCTTACAGTTTGCATAGCGAGCTATATGCCCGTGAAACATACTGCACATTCTTTTTATGACAAAGAACGGTGGAGTAAACGGTTGAAGTTCCGAACGAACACGCAAGCGTGTGCGCCAATGCGTACGAAACTACCGCCGGCCGAGCTCGACAACTCGCCGTCGCGCAGACGAATTTTCGGGTTCGAGGCTCGTAGGGGCCAACGAACCGTTCCAGCACGTACAGCCGCGACCTTGCTTGGTATCTTAATCCCTTGACAGGAGGTTGGCCGTCATATCACCAACCAGCAAAGGTAAAAATATAAACGAGGGGAGTAAGGAACAGCAAGAAGCGACGAGATAGTGCCAGTCGTCGCATAAGTTTCGAATGGTGTTGGCTTGCTGCTGTCGTTACGAGCTCGTTTCTAGTTTGCAACCACTGAAAACTTCAGTTTGTTCGAGTACTTTAGAATGAAATTTCGTTGCTGCGTTTTGAAATGCCCATGTAGTACGGGCAAATCGTCGAGGGAGTGCGACATCCCTGCCGGTGAAGAGATCTCCTTTCATGTGCTGCCAAACGACGAACCACGGCGAAGCAAGTGGCTACGTTTTATGAACTTTGCAAACGGAGGAGAAAGGGAGCTAAAGGAAGTACGAGTGTGCTCGCTTCATTTCTGACGAAGTGATTACGGCAGGGACCCTTACGTTAGCTCACTCCTGGGACATGCTGGCGCTCGTCGCCGACTTCGTCAAATCGCCGTCAAAGCACTCTGACCTTGGGGGAAAAAAATGCCGTACACACCGCGCATTGACGCTCGTATCTTTCTGGTCGGAGCAGAGAGCTCGCGCGAACGGCTTTCCATACACGACACCGGCCAACTGGCATAAGCGATACTGCTACTGAAATTGAACTATTATTAACCGTAATAAAAATACGGCACATACGTACCAGTCTGTATTCGTCCGTCGCGACGGGGCTGACGAGGCAGCGGTGCCGACGGCAGGGCGTTCGTCTGTTGTGGCTATCGCGGAATGGTCGCTTTCCCGTCCACCGCGTATCCCACAACTCCTGCCGCTCGTGCACTTAGAAGCATTGAGCGTTCAAGCGGTGTGAGGTTGTTAAATGCAAGCCCTAGCTCCTCGGCGAGAGTTTTGTTCCCCGGATCAGGCGATTCCATGACTAGGGCTGCGGGTGCACTTGGTTTTACTAGTATTTTTAAAATGGCCGCCGTCTCGGTTTCGGCACGAGTTTCGGTTCCTGTCTGACTCCCGCGTGTGGGTGCTATACTGAGTCGACATACTAAGTATCTGTTTCATGGACTGGCTCGTATGACGCCATTGTTCACGTCACGAAATGTGCAATTTTAGCGGGAGATTTAAAATTGTGGCTTAAATTGCCTTATTCCTCAGTGAATAAAGCATCATTTGCTTCCGGGAAAGCGCTTGGGGTACTATGAAACACCTCTTTCGAATAAAACAAACTTTTGTTTTCTCTTCATGGCTCCTTTAAGTCTCACTTAGAAATTGTATTTATAGCTATGCCAATAGCTATGCCACTCTCGGCTAGGTTATTTAAAAGGCGGGCAGTTCGGGATTGCAACCTATCATTGCCATAATTCGTTCTTGAAAACGGCACGAACCATGTACTCCTTCCCCTAATTTCGTACGGTACGTCCAACGGTTTTCTTAAGCTACATAGACTTAGATATGCTGCAGCGTTGTGTTGCAAGCTATTTTTATACTTTGTTAGAATATTAAAGTTGTAGATACATTGGACAGGAAGCAAATTATACTGCAGAAATAGTTCGTTAGTGTTAGAGTCATATGGTACAGTTGCGATATGTCGAATGGCCTTTTTCTGAAATAAATGCAGCTTATTAATATCTTTTTTTTGCGGAACTGGTTAACCATACGAGGCTGCAGTAATTGATGTGAGCTGTGAATATAGCATGATAAAGAATAAGTTTAATATTTGATGTAACCACAGGCCGTAACCTACAAAGCACCCCACACGCTCGAGATAAATTAGTGCAGACGTGATCGACATGGGCATCCCATTTTAAATGTTCATTAAAAACAATGCCTAATGTTTTTATTTCACTAACTATACAAATCTTTTCAGATCCGATGTACAAACTGAGGTTTCTGTCAACAGATCTTTGAGCTGGGGAAAATAACACCGCTTTAGTTTTCTTAGTATTTATTTTCAACGAGTTTGCTTTAGTCCATTTGTGGAGCTTTTGGAGGTTTATATTTGCTAAATGCAAAAGCTGAGTAGTACCACACGATTGAAAGAAAATGCTGGTATCATCTGCGTAAATAATAAAATGTGCAATGTCAGTAATTTCTACATCATTCATATAAATATTGATCAGGATTGGCCCTAGAAGACTGCCTTGCGGAACTCCAGCCCTTACTTCTTGTGAAGAAGAGTTGTGTTCCTTTATTGCTACGACCTGTTGCCGGTTACTTAAATAAGATTGGAAAAGAGTAAAGCTCCCGGAATCCATAATGTCGTAATTTTTAAAGCAATTTTAAATGACTAATTCTATCAAATCCTTTGAAAAAGTCTATAAATATAACTAAAGTTACCATCTTTTCTTCAAATTTCTGGATTAATAATTCTTTTTGCGTTAGTAAAGCTAATTCGTTGACGTATGTTTACGAAAACCGAACTGTTTTGATGATATAATAGAGTGTTTGTCACAGAAGGACACAAGGTGTTTCGCGATTACTTTTTCTAGCCTTTTAAAATAACTGGAAGTACAGAAACCGGTCTATAATTGGAAAAATTGATTTTGTCCCCGGATTTAAACAGTAGCGTGACCTTAGCTTGCTGCATCTTTTTTGGATAAACACCAGTAGTAAGGCATAAGTTATGTATATGGCTAAGCGGCGATACAAGAAGGTCCAATACAAACTTAATAGGCCGAATCTGAAGCCTATCGATGTCTATGGCCTCGCTATTTTTTAGTGACAAGAAAATCGACCATATTTCCTGAGGCGTTACCGGAGAAAAAAAGGCTCTGTGGGGGTTAGAATCCTTTAGGAAGCTCATAGCGCTTTCATGGTGGGAGCATTGCATAAGATTCGTTAAATAGTGATTAAACTTGGTTGCCAGTTCTTGACGCTTGAGTGGTTTATTATCTACTGTCAATTCAAAGTCGTCGTCAATTCCAAGTCGTCGTAAGTGGGTGCAAAATTTTATTCTATTCCCGCCACATGACATCACGCCGGGAGGAAGCCTCAGAAAACACATGTTCGAAGTACATTTTTTTAGTATAGCGTAAGAACTTTGTCACAAAGTTTCGGTACTTTTTAAAGGCTACAAAAGCGTCCCTGTTATTTGTTTTTACAAACTTATGGGACAATAAATCTTTTTTACGGATCATCTTGAGACATTCGTCTGTAATCAATGGTTTCCTTATATTCTTATTTTTCTTGACCATCTTAAGAGGAAAAGACTTTTTATATGCATCTTTATATGATTCTAGACAAGTATCATAGGCATCATCTGCAGTTGTGCACAGAAGTAAAGGGTTCCACCAAATAGAGGGAATTTTCTGACGAAAAATAGTCAAAGTATTCTGATTAATATCGTGAAAAGCGAAAGATTCGGGGCATTGCTTACATCTTAGTATTGCTGTGTGCATTGAAAACATATATATAGGTAAATGGACACCTATATGTACACCAATCACACCGGACATGGTACTGCTACTTGTATGACTGGTTATAAATACATCAATAAGACTTTGGGAAAGACGGCCCATACGAGTCGGTTCTTTGATCACGTTCATGCAGCCGAAATAACCGAAAAGGAGCTCTAGATCACGCGAATGTGCGCTTGCCTGTAATATATTAATGTTAAAGTCCCCACCAAAAGTTATTTGTAAACCATAAGACAAAACAAAATTGAGAAGGTCTTCTAAAAATGCGAAACAATTTTTGAGTTTTCCATCAGGGGGGCGGTACGCAGCAACAAAAATAGCATTTTTACATTGCACCGTTAAAGCTTCATAATCTGTCGTAACTGTCGAAAATTCGTTCATTGTACTACAAGAAAGCTGTGTAGACACGAGCTGTAACACACCCCGAGCTCGCGATGGGACCTATTTAGAAAGAACGTGTTGAAGCCCGAAAGGCGCAGCACTTCTGTGCCACTCGTATACCAGGTTTCCGTTATCGTGACAACGACGAACTTGAAACTTTCAAAGCTGCGTCTGCTTTTCTTGTAGTTTCACATTCTTCTTTCATTTCCTCGCAGCTTTTGTTGAAGAATTCGCAGCTTTTTTGCATTTCCACATTTTCGTTCCTAGTGGTTTCATATTATTTCTTAATTTCCTCGTAGCTTTTCCGCATTTCCCTTACTTCTTTTCGAAATTCACGCTTAAGATCAGCGATCTCGCGTCTTAGGTCAGCAATGTCAGTTTTCATGACCAAAGCAATGCGGGATTATACACAAGGGCACACAATAGCAATGACACTGGGTGGTTGGCACCAGAGGCAACAGAAAAAGTCACTGAGTAAGCGAACAAAGATTACTGCAGAATATTCAAACCTATGGAATAGGAAGGCGACCATCAGGCGACCGTTCTGTTCGCTGTCTCCGCTGCCAAGTGATGCTGAGGTGGACGGAGCGTTCTTTTAAAGGATCCACTTCGTGACGAAAGCCACACGTGGTCCAGGAAACAGGGGGTGTGGGGAGGCGATGTGGCGAGGGGGTGTGGCGAGCCTGCCCGCTAACCCGCACTAATCGACTTCAATCCATTCACCTCTTAAGTGTAAGGTTAAGCAGATTCGAGATAACATAAAAATGCTATCAAATATACTTTAAAAGTGGAAATTAGGACTCCCCATTTTTTAAAATCTCATGTTCTCTTAGAGCAGTAACCAAAAGACACAACGGCACTGTATACAAGAAAAAGTTACGTCAATTTTGAGAACTGCGAGTGTTTGTGTCTCAGAGCTGTTTGTATATAACTGCCCATTCACACTATAAGTGGAAGATATGGATGTATTGTTGATGGTGTCCCTGAAGGCCTTCACAAGCGGACAGGGATGCATGCGAATTAACAAGACATTAAAAACTTTACGCGATTTTAAACACCATGTATTGAAGCCATGAAGAATATTCCATGATATGTTGCCTCGTAATATGCGTTATAACTTAAGTTATTCTAAACGTAAAAGATAATTGGGAGAGATGGGAAGTTCCTAACGCAAACTGATAGTATATACGGACAACTTTACATTAAATTGAGGGAAATAATTAGAAGAGAACATGATGGGCCTTGGGAACTGCAGACTACGCAAAATATTTCATGGTTCTGTCTGGGGAGTGGCAAAATATCTTCAGACGCAAGGTAGGGTACCGAACTGGAAAACTAGAAATCACATTTTTGAAGCCCCGGAACCGGTTCGGAACGGTTCCTTCGATTCGTTCCGGTTCGGGTTCAGTTCCAAAATGGCGGAAAAAATACGGTTCCGGTTCAGTTCCGGTTCCGGGCAAAAATTCGGGTTCGGTTCCGGTTTTCGGTTCGGTTCCAGTTCCGGTTCGACACCCTGTTCCAGACGAAATTTCCAAGAATGTGAAGGTTAGTGCTACCACTTTCCTCATTACAGAACCGCTCAGAGCCACATGCTTGTTCGACCAGTTTTCCCGTGATGAGTCGGCTGTGACGAGTGGGCCTGCTCCCATGGAAGGTGCCCAAGCCGGCCACAACACTGAAAGGGGGGGGGGGGGGGGGGGGGTTCGTCTTTGTGGCCCGTCTTTCAAGACCTTTCTTCGGCTATGTCTCTGCCTCACCTTTCTATCTAGGGTTGTTAAACTCGTATCGATATTCTTGATCAAACCAAGTCACCCTACTTGCCTACTATGACTTGCATCCTTTGCTGAAGTTTCCCAGACGTACGACCAAAAAGAGAGAAAAAAGAAAACTTGTGCCTCGCTCTTCTTTTTGAGTCGAACCATCTTACTTCCTTTGGTGAGACCCACATGCGTTCAAAAAAAAAAAAAAAAAAGAAAACACGTGGACATTCATTTTGTGCATCTGTGACGAGCTTTCCCATTTGTCGAACCGGCCTATTAAGAATGATCCTATGTGACCAAACGGCCTATTACGAACCTGCCTATGACGAAACGCCTTGTAACGAACGGGCCGTATCCCCTTTCGCGATTCTCTCGACTTTCTTTAGGAAAGGATGGTAAATTTTATACTACTACTTTCATTGCACCTTTCATGTTGCAGAACTCCAGGAACTAACTAAACACAACTTTGCAAATTGCAGTTCTGCTGTTGAGAGACCGAGAAAGCTTGGTTTAAAGCGACCCATGTCCCCATTGACGAAGGAAGGATTCTGGTGGTCCAAGCAGGTTGAATGTAACACAGTCGCTCGAGTCCTCTCCGCCGTCGCTTCCGGGAAGATAAAGCGGCAGCACACGTTATTGGATGGCTGCGAAAGACGCCTTTCACGCCGCGCTGAAAGCTGAATGCCCCGCCACGCTAACGCTGAATCGAGCAGAGCAAGGCATCCGAGGCGCGGAGGAAGAACGCCGGGAAAGGAAGCGGCGATAGGAGGGAAAAAAAAAAAAAAGACTCGTACAAAGAACGTCCTTTTGTCCCAACTTGATTCACTTGGAGAATAAAGGCATGCAGTGCGGACAAAAAAGGCGGGATTGAAGAGCGGAGGAGGAGATCCTTTGATTAACCACTGAAACACAACACAAGAGGATATATCTGTGCGCCATACAAAGGAATGGAGGAGCCTCTTCGCATCGGGATAAAAAAAGCAATGAAAGGGAGATTAACAACGAAAAAAAAAAAACACTATAAACTAACTGGCGCAGAGGCACAAAAAATACACGGCAAGAAAAAAGGGCCGTTCAAAGGCGCAGTTAGAGGAAGAGGAAGTTAAAATAAGAAATCATCGCCGCCTCGAATGTTTCAAAGTGTCCCGTTTCGTGTCTTTCCTATTACGAGGCAGTTTTCTTTGGAGCTTCCCTTTCATCGGCGCCATTTCTATCTATTATCATCCGCGGGCGTTCATCGCCGGCGCGCATTAATACAGCCACCGTGCAGCTCGGCCCGCACTCGAGAGCACAGGGGCGAGGGCTGTACTGCAGGCAGGCGCTGGGGCCCACACGCGCGCACAGAGGACCCATTGAGTCGAGGACAAAAGCTGCCTTTTGAAACACAGCTCCGCGAACAGCTTTAGTCGCGCAAGGCAGCAGCAAGCTGCTGCCGGCAGCTCCGCGAAGCGGCTTCTGCAGCCGCTACTTCCGGCGGCGGCGGCGGCTCTTCGCGGCTGCTGCGAAAGCTGTTGCTGCCGCCGCCTACTCTAAGGTCGATACGCTACTCCGGACGGGAGGCAGGTTGGTTTTCACTTTCTTATTCACCGAAAGCGGCGGCACTTCTGGCGATTACACCAAACACGTTCCAATTTCAACCAATGCCGGAAATCTGCGGTTGGCAGGGACGCTGCTTTCATGCTAAACAAGAAAAGAGGACGGAGTAAGCCAGAGAGCGCGCAGAAGGGAGAGGAGCGGTAGGGCAAGAGGTGAAAAGAAAGGAACCTAGTGGGCGAACGAGCAACCGAGGCAGGGGTGAAAAAAAATGGCGCAGCTTACGCTAGTGGTACAAGGCTGGAGAAACAGCAGAGCTAGCGGCCCCTCTCCCGGCGTCGGAGATCTGGCTGTTGCACGTCACATGGATTTCCGAACCTAGCGCTGAAAGTTCTCCATCACTGGCAGGCCCGGGTGGTTTCGTCCGCAGCCTCTCACATCTCTCCCAAAGTGACCGTGTTAGTACGCGCTAGAAGCGGCCGCAACAGGCTTCGCGAAATCGGCGTCTGTGCTACCCACTTCAGGCGCGAACACACGTGAACTGGTGAGAAGAACAGCGCGCTAGAGAGTGTTCTCGAAGGTCGAGCTGGCCTACACCGGGCGCTCCTCACAAAACCTACGCTCACGTGCGCTCAGTATATTTTCTTGTTATTTTTTGCGAGCTCCTCACGTGGCCCAAACCCAGCCACAAGCCTGGCCGACGCCGGGCGCTTGGGCGCACGTGTGGTCGGTACGTTTTCCTGGTATTTTTTTTCCAACGCTACCGGGCCAAGCTCAAGGTTAAACAGCTGTGCTTTTGATTGATTGATTGATTGTAGGGTTTAACGCGCCGACGCAAAGCAGACGATGAGGCGCGCCGTAGTGGAGGGCTCAGGATTAATTTTGACCACCTGGAGATCTTTAACGTGCGCCGAAATCTCGTACACACGGGCGTTTTTGCTTTTCGCCTCCATCAGAAAAGCGGCCGCCGCGGCCGGGAATCGAACCCGCGACCTCGAGCCACCGCGGCGGGTAAAAAACAGCTGTGCTGTTAAAAAAACCGTGATGCATGGGTGTCCATGGGTAGGTCAAGGATGGCTCGACTGGTGGGTCATTGGTTATTTATAAGGCACAGGTTGCTTAGCTGTGAACCACCAGGGACCCACGGTTGGCTCACTTCTGGGTCGCTTCTGGGTCATCACTGCTGACCCACGCGGTAACGAACGTGTGGGCGACTAATTGGTCACCATTGTAGTTAAAATTGTCACTAGAGCAGTGACCCGCTAGGGAGCAGACGCACCTGTCACTCTTCAGATTGATTCGGGTAATAGACAAACATACAGACCAAAATTTCAGCGGTTACACGGGAAGGTGATAAGGAGGGGCTACTGAAAAGCGTCACATGCAAGGTGATGCATGCAAGGTGCGCGGCCGACCGCATCTTCTGCGTTCGCATCCATCGACCACGATAGAACACGGCGCCAGCCTCTCCCACGATTAGTTGTCGTAGAGGTTCTTGGCAGTGCAGCATGGAGAGCAGCGCATGCCTAATCTCAACATAAGGCTTCTTCATCTATTATGGACATACCCTGCAACCAAGGTCATTCGAAAGGAAACGTCTGATGGCAGCAGGCCTAAATTTGTGGCAAGACACGAATTACCATCGGTGGCTCCATGGTCCTGCCTACCGTTCCCCTCTGTACTATATCCGGGAGGCTAACCTAGTTTCCTGGATATATATCAGAGTCGCTTAATATCTACGTAAGCCTAGATGCCATTGAATAAACGAAAACACAGCAACAACAATTTCAGTTAGTGGTCCTCACGGGTTATCAAATAGCGATGTCGTGGCGCGTCGTGCCACCAAGAATAGGACGTTGCCAACTTCGTCTTCGCTCCTTGGGTCACAGTTGTTGACTCGAATCGAACCGAACCAAACCCAGCAGCTTTTACTTCGGCCGGCGTTTAAAGTCCAAGCGTAAACGAGAGGCCAGATTCGCAGTTTTACTGTACCTTTTATGTGCTTCCTACAAGAATAGCATTTACTAAAATACTACTAACCGGCTTTGTATATGAATGAAGCTGGCCTACAAGCTCAAGTGAGGTCTTTAGGGTGTTGTTTCGCGGGCATATCCTGTGATCAGAGGTCGGCGAACTCACTCATGAGTCCACTCACTCAGACTCATTTGGACTCGAACTCACGCGTGAGTTTGAGTTTGAGTGAGCGCGAGGCTAGCGTGGCATGGTGAGTTTGAGCTTGAGTGAGCTTTAGCCGAGTGAGCCCGACTGAGTTTGAGTACGATTGAGTTTGAGTACGCGTGAGACCTAGTGGATTCTGAGTCCATTTTGAGTTCTGAGTACATTTTGAGTTTGAGTCCATTTTGAGTTCTGAGTACATTTTGAGTTTGAGTACATATTGAGTTTGAGTACATTTTGAGTTCTGAGTACATATTGAGTTTGAGTACATTTTGAGTTCTGAGTACATTTTGAGTTCGAGTCCATTTTGAGTTCTGAGTACATTTTGAGTACATTTGAGTCCATTTTGAGTTCTGAGTACACTTTGAGTTTGAGTTTTGAGAACATTTTGAGTTCTGAGTACATATGAGTTTTGAGTCCATTTTGAGTTTGAGTACATTTTGAGTTCTGAGTACATTTTGAGTTTTGAGTCCGAGTGAGTTCTGAGTTTTGCGCTCAATGTGAGTTTGAGTTTGAGTGAGCGCAGATGTGCTGCACAGCACTGAGTCTGAGTTTGAGTGAGTGGTGATTCAAAAAAAAAATTGTAAGTGAGTTTGAGTGAGCCGCGCCAACTTTGCCGAGGTATGCCTGTGATACCGATGGCTCCAAGAATGCTAGAAGCCTAGGGGAGGGCTCTTGTCCCGCGAAGATATAGAAGGGAATGCGGAGAAGCTCTGAAACATTATCTATAAGTTCACGGCCTTTTGATTGCAAATAAATATGTAGTACAAGGTAGAGGTAGTGGAACCAACTCCTACCCACGAGGATGAGGATCTGGAAAATTTCTACGAGAATTCGGAGTCGGCATTGAATAAGATAAACGCCCAGTACACGACCGCAGCGGGAGACTAACGAAAAAAAAATAATAAGCGAGAAGCAGATAGGTAAACCTGCAGCGGGGTATAGTCAACGTGATGTACACTGGTTTGATTTCTGGAGGTAAACTAATGATCATGAATACATTCTTCCGCAAGCGATACAATACAAAACAGACTTTGAACAGCGCCGAAGTTAAAACGAAAATTGAAACCGACTGCATTCTAGAAGCCAACACAGGTGTTGTACAGGGTGTTCAGGTGTATAGGCGATGTTAAGAGCAACAAAAACAAGATTGAGATGAGAAGGAAAAGGTCGGAACTAGCGAAAGCAGAAATAACCAATTTACATTCAGTAAGGGACAGGCCGCAGGCGTTCAGGGTAACCCTTCAGAACAAATTTGTGAACTCAGCCGGAGAGAAACTACCCGCCACGGCGGCTAAGTGGTTATAGCGTTGTGCTGCATGCTGAGCCTAAGGACTATGGTTAGATCCCAGCCGTGGTGACGGCTTTTCAGATGGAGGTAAAAAGCGAAAACGCTGGTGTGTCATGATTCCGGCGCACGTTAAAGTTCCCGAGGTGGTTGAAATTAATTCGGAACCCTCCACTACGGCGCGTGTCATAGCCTTTGTGCAGCTTCGGCGCGTTGAACCCCACAATCAAACAGCAGGACGGAGTGAAGACAGCGTAGAGATAATGAATGGCAACCTAGCAACGATAATCCCAGAATAACGAAAAAGACCCTACAAAGGAAAACTGGTGGATTGTCTTAGAAGCCCAAGTAACTCATTGAGAAACGTAGGAAAATGAAATTCTACGACCGAAACAGCAAATCAAATGGGCGGCGTTGTAAAAATTCATTAACAGAGCAAGGTTAGTGACCTTTGGTCCAACAACACAGCAATTGTTAAAAGAGCAATGAAAAAAGGGGGAAGGCGAAGTGCAACGAAGATGACGCTTGCTATTAGCAGAGGTACAATGTGTGAACTAACAAATGAAACTGGAGATATCACGAGCAGCTTAGATGAGATAGCGAAGAAGCAGAGGAAGTTCCGTTCATGTTTGTACACTAACAACTTCGGGCCAGGAAACAGAAATAAAATGATTAACTTGATTTATTCCGAAGATTGATTGATTGATTAATTAATAACTAATTAACTAACTAATTGATTGGTCGATTGATTGATTGATTGATTGATTGATTGATTGATTGATTGATTGATTGATTGATTGATTCATTGATTGATTGATTGATTGATTGATTGATTGATTGATTGATTGATTGATTGATTGATTGATTGATTGATTGATTGATTGATTGATTGATTGATTGATTGATTGATTGATTGATTGAAAAGAGCAAAGGACTTTTTAAGGACTTAGCAGTGCGAAGGCGTCCTATTCCGGGATACCTATCAGCTTGAACATCGAAAACGATGGACACATGAATACACGGACGCAGTGCTGAAAGTTCCGGTGATCATAAACCAACGGGCTCATTATTAAGCCATTCTGGTGGCAGTGCTCGCCCTCGTGGGTGAACTGGATGTCGGAATACGCATGGCCTTGGAAGACCTCGACTGCTCGATATGATGATTGGGATTGAAGTGAATCTCGGGGTTTGCTGCCGCCCCCCAGCTTTACGCAAGGTGCTAGCTTCGAAAACGGCTGGTAATCACGCTACTCCACTTATTCACAAAATTGCAAGATAGAAGCCCTCACAATATCGTATACGGGGAAAGCCCGAGTTCGCTGAACCGCAGGTCTACGACCTTTAAAAGGGCGCAAGAAGCCGACGGTGCACTATAGTCCTGTCCGCTCTAAAGCTCCACGTAGACAGGGCCTGTGCGTCTTAGTTCGCGCAAAATCGGAAATATCTCATGGCGCAGCATAGCACTTTTTTCTTTTGTTACGCGATCGACAAGGAAATTTGAATAGCCATAGATCCAAAGATGTGTGGTGGAAGCTGCCCTTGCCTTCTGTGTAGCTGCAGCGGAGTCGATACTGTCGATTCATATCCCATAGGTAAGATTATTTCCAATATGATGGAGAATATTTCGGATGCAATACTGATAGCAGAGATTCCGCAATGAAATGAAACCCACCACGCCCGACCGGCTCAATTCTAGTGCGCTTTTCCGTTGGCTGTCCTCCGTTGGTGGATTCACATTTGAAGACCCCAACGTGTCTTTATTGTTATGGGGACTCACCTCTGGCAACGTAAAGTCTTCAGCGCCTTAAGACCGAATTTAATGCGCTTCTGCATTGCAACTACTCCCAAAAAGGCGCACATACGGAGAAGGCCTTATCGAAAACCAGTAGCACAAAGAGATGGCGCGAGCTCTTTATCGCCGATTAAATCACCGTGAACGGTCCGTAAGTACTCACCAAATGGTACCCAATTAAATGGACTTCGTAGGTATGCTACCCAAATTTTGGTAGCTAAGCATTACCACCCCTCCGTTGCCTTGCTTGACCACCCATTCCACACCCGCTTTCAGAAACTATACAGGCAGATTCATATACGTCAAATCGGTGCTCAACAAACCGGCTCAAACTAACCATTTAGGGGCAGGGTACATCATGGTTCCTAGCTGGGTCCGTGCCAGCTGCGTCAGCATCAGCATCGCGGCCGCAACAACTAATTTCATCGCCTCAGTGACCCGCTGATTTTTTTAGAAATAAAATTGAATTTTTTATTGCTGGTTCTCGTCAATGAAAATATTGGCCGTCGAATCGCCCTCAGAGCGACAGAAGAGACAACAAAATTGCGAGCACTTCGCTGCGGTGGTGCTGCCTTCGCTCCGTGGCCGACGTTGCTAAGCTGACGTCAGGTAGAGAGACAGAGAGAGAGAGAGAAAAAAAACATTTGAATGAGCTCAAATTCACCTCCTGAAGAGTCCACGCAACCTTTTCCCTCAATAAATATGTTTATCCTCCTCCTCCCTGTGTGTGTGTGTCCTTACAGCAACAGAATATAGTCCGAACGACCTATTTACATCTATATACAAACAATAGAAAATGGCCATGACGCGACACTCACCGGACGGAATGGATTATGGAAATGGCGGCGACGAAATGTCTGTAGGGCTGAACAACAAAATTGAGCGACAGGCAGCCAGTGCCGTATCCAAAGCAAGCAATTGTGATCATTGCGATGGTTGAGTGCAAAGCAAGGTTAGCACGGTGTACCAGGCGCGCGCGAGATACGCCGTGTTGCGGACTGCTAACGCCGGAGCCAGGTGTGCGCATCGGGCCGAGCTTCATATTCGCGAGTGAGAGAGACAAGATGCTCACGAATTTTTAAGGACCCAGCAAAGAACCTTCGATCAAGTGTCCTTTTAGCAGCGGCGCTGTCTACGCTTGAGCTTGACCCGTTGGAGTTGGCAAATTGGGCCCATCTCCCCGCGAGGGAGACTCGAGTAAATGCGTCGCACAGGGGGTGGGTGTATTGCGTTAACGTTTAGTGTTTGGGGAGTTGGTGGTAGTGAATGCGTTGTATCAGCAGCTTCTTGGCGTAGTTTGAATGAGTCAAGGATATAAGGCGCGTTCGTAGCCTCCCATTCTGTGTCGGCTTTGTGGCGCAGTGGGTAGAGCACCATGTACATTGCGTTCCGCCCTCAGGGTCGAGGGATCGAAACCATGCGCCGGATAGTATTTTTTTTATATAGTGTAGGGGGAGGGGTGCGGACTACGACTACGGACGTCAACGCGGGTGACATCGTGAGTTACTGAAATGCTCTGCATTTAAAAAGAAAACAGAAGAAAACTGTGCCGCCGGTAACGGGTACACCACCACAGATAGCGTATTATAACAGTGAAGCCGGCTTTCGTGCCTGCTCGAAAGTGAGCACAAGGGGCATATGCGTATGCGCACCCTTTACTGTACCATTTTAAATGTGACACTCTCTCTTCGCCTACTAATGCAAAAAAAAGTAGCCTAGCTTGCACTTGCGGGGCAAGGCCGGAGAAACAGCGGAGCTTGGGGTCGACCTAGCCTCTTCACCCCTTGGATGCGCTGTCAGTGTGGGGAACCGACCGGAAGGGCATTGTAAACTCCGTGTAAACGTTGCCTTGCCCTTTAACACTAAGCCTAGCCTAGCAAGAACGCAGCAAAGCCTAACAAGACATAGCAAAGCCTAGCAAAACCTAGCAAAACCTAGCAAAACCGGAAGCAGCGAGGTCGGCCCCCCAGCTCCGCTATTCCTTGAACCACTAGTGCAAGCCACGCAATTTTTGTTGTTGTTGTTGTTAAAACACATCGTGAGTGCAACACTAGCCACGATGCTGAGATCACGCAGCTATTCATGCGTTGTAAGTCATGCCAAATTCCAAGCTAATACGATTGCCTATTCTTCCGTTCTTCGTTCTCGAACTACATGGCTTTTCGAGAAAGTTCACCTCTTTCATTTGGTCGCTCGGAGCTCCTTAGTGCCTTTATGTGATCCGCCTGTGCCTGGGTCGCGTTCGGTGCAATATCAGAACCCCTATCCCTGGCCTAAAAATTCGAATTGATTACATTACACACAGAGGTGCAAGTTGCACTCAAGCTCAGAGCAGCTCACAAGCTACTGCAGCCGTTGGTAGCATACTCGCACTATGAAATTATGATGATCATCATCATCAGCAGCAGCCTATCTACACCCACTGCAGGACAAAGGCCTTTCCCATTAATCTCCAATTACCCTGGTCCTGTCCTAACTGCCACCTATTTATCCCCGTAAACTTCTTGATCTCATCTGCCCATCTAACTTTCTGCAGCCCCCTGAAGCGCTTGCCTTCTCTAGGGATCCACTCTGTTACCCTTAATGCCCAACGGTTATCTTGCCTTCGCATTATATGCCCTGCCCACGTCCATTTCTCCTGCTTAAATTCTACTAAGATGTCCTTAAACACACTGTAAAAGCAATCCGTAATTTTACGGACAAATTATGGACCAAATGGCCGTAATAAAACAGAGCCGTGTTCCGTTTGATGCAGAACAACGAAAACACCTGTAATTTAACGGAAGTGCGCTCCCTCAGTATACGCATGCTCTCTCCGTTACGCGTCAAACGGCGTCTTTTTCTGCTTTGCAAAACACGGGCGTTTCCTCTGTATGATGCAGAACAGAAACAGATCAGTTTATTAATAACTGCAAGAAATATATTGTCGTGTCGATCATCGGGAATCGATCGAGAAGCGAAAACTGCGCCCCGACAACATTCGTATCGTAATGAATGCGGCTCTGTTTCGTTAGTGTCTAAAGTGTTACTAGTAAACTTAGTGAGGACCATGAGGCCCATACCGCTCAACACGAGCGCTGTATCTTGTCTTTACGACGCTCCGGTGACGTCGCTCTCCGGACCTGCAAACTGCACATGCGTGTGTGACCGGCACACTTGTAGAAAATATAAGGTCATTTGCGTGCAGAAGCAGAGTTGCGGAAGGTAATTTAGTTCTTAAGGAATCAATATCGGCCGAAATATTTAGCCTAAATCTTAAAACCAAAGCACAGCAAGCACTATTCATGCAGCGCGAAATCGCAGTCGCAGCCAGTCACACACATTTTTGCGAGCGCTTTCTCGAAACAGCGGAGTTGATGGCGATCAACTATTGTGGGGGCTTCGCGGAATCTTACTGCGCAAGCGCTATTTAAGAAATCGCACTTTATCAGCCAGGAAATCTGTAAGCCAGCTAGTAAACACCGATGTGTGGCACACGCAGGGTGGGCATCCATCTAGTATACAGGTTGTTCAGCACAAGTGCAGCGTTCGTGCGGTGGTGCAGTGGTCTCGAGCATCGTGCCCATTCGATCAACGTCGCGGGTTCGATTCCTCGTCGAAGTATTCTTTTTTCTTTTCTGAAGGTTCTATAAATTACGGAAAGACGTGCTTTTTGAAACAGAGTGTTTGTTTTGTTACGGCCTTTCCATACAACGGAATGTCCGTTCTTAAAATTCTTTCCGTTGTCTAAACTACGGAAATGTGCCCAGCAACATTTTATCAGCAGCTTTCTCCGTAAAATTGGCCATTTTTTTACAGTGCACGCGTTTGTTCCCTGACCCACTCCGCTCTCTTCTTGTCCCTTACACCTATCATCTTCCGCTCCATTGCCCGCTGAGTCGTTCTCAATTTAAGTTGAACCCTCTTAGTGAGCCTCCAAGTTTCTGCCCCGTAGGTGAGTACCGGTGAGATGCAGCTGTCATACACTGTCTTCTTCAGGTACAACGGTAGGCTGCCATTCATTATCTGAGAAGGTCTGTTGTATGCACTCCAACTCATTCTTATCCTTCTAATTATCTCTGCCTCATGGTTGGGATCCGGGGTCACAATTTGGCCTAAGTAGATATATCCGCATACCACTTCCACTGCCTCGCCACCTATCTCAAACCGCTCTGCTGTCCCGAGGTTATTGACCATTACTTTGGTTTTCTGCATACTAATTTTCAGGCCCACGGTTCTACTCTGTTTGTCCAGTGCGGAAAGCATGCTTTGCAGTTCGTCCCCCGAGTTACTTAGCAAGGCAACGTCATCAGCAAATCTGAGGTTACTGAGGTATTCTCCATTAACCCTTACTCCCAACTGTTCCCAATCCAACGTTCTGAAAACTTCTTGTAAACATGCTGTGAATAACACTGGATAGATTGTGTCTCCTTGTCTGACGCTCTTTCTTATAGGTATTTTACTGTTCTCCTTATGGAGGATGATGGTAGCTGTGGACCCATTGTAGATATACTCTAGTATTCTTACATAATGCTCATCTACCCCCTGGTTCCGTAATGCCTGAATGACTGCTGAGGTTTCGTCCGAGTCAAATACTTTCTCATAATCTATGAAGTCTATATATAGGGGTTCAGTATACTCAGCGCACTTCTCTATCACCTGATTTATCGTGTGAATATGGTCCATTGTTGAATATCCTTTACGGAACCCAGCATGTTCTTTAGGTTGACTGAAATCTAAGGTTGCAGAAATTCTGTTAGCGATTACCTTGGTAAGTACCTTGCAGACGACTGACAGTAAGCTGATCGGCCTGTAATTTTTCAAGTCGTTCATGTCACCTTTCTTGTGGATTAGGGTGATGTTCGCACTCTTCGAAGATTGCGGTACACTTGCAGTCATTAGGCCCCATGAAATGATATTAGCGGCGAAATACTCACTCACTCACTCAGTCACTCACTCACTTCCCTCACTTATTTACTCCACTCACTCACTAACTGATTGACTCCACTCACTCACTCTGCTTCCTCCATCCCCCACTCCCTCCCTCAGCCCCTCATTCCACTTTTTCACTCACCCCACTTACTCATTCACTCAGTTACCCACTCGCTTACTCACTCACTCCACTCACCCACTCACTCACTCATTCACTCGCTGGCTCACTCACTCCCTCCACTCCCTCACCCACTCACTCCCCCATTCACGCACTCGCTCACTCACTCACTCAATCACTCACTCAATCACTCACTCCAATCACTTCACTCCACTCACTCACTCCACTCCCTCCCTCCCTCACTCACCCACTCCACTCATTCACTCCACTCACTCACTCCACTCCCACCCTCACTCACCCACCCACTCCACTGCTTCACTCCACTCACTTACTCCACTCACCTACTCACTCACTCATTCACCCACTCGCGCACAAACTCACCCCACTAACTCACTCACTCCACTCACCCACTCCCTCACTCATTCACCCACTTACTCATTCATCCACTCCCTCACTCCACTCCCTCACTCACTACACTCACTCATTCCACTCCACTCACTGACTCCACTCACTCACTCACTTGCTACACTCACCCACTCACTCACTCATTCACCCACTCGCCCACTCACTCCACTTACTCACTCTACTCCCTCACTCACTCACTCCACTCCCTCACTCATTCACCCACTCGCTCACTCACTCCCTCCACTTACCCATCCCCTCACTCATTCATGTACTCGCTCACTCATTCATGCACTCCTCTCACTCAATCACTGACTCTAGTCACTCACTCACTCCACTCCCTCACTCCCTCTACTCCCTCACCCACTCACTCAGTCAGTCACTCCACTCACAACACTCCTTCACTCACTCCACTCACTCACTCTACTCACTCACTCTGCTCCCTCACTCACTCCACTCACTCACCCACTCCACTCATTCACTCCACTCACTCACCCACTACACTCACACGTTCACTCACTCATTCACCCACTCGCTCACTCACTCGCTCCACTCCCTCAATCACTCCACTCACCCACTCACTCGTTTACCTACTAGCTCACTCACTCCACTCACTCACCCTATTCACTCACTCCACTCACTCGCTCATTCACCCACTCACTCACTCATTCATGTACTCGCTCCCTCACTCCACTCTCTCAATCACTGACTCTATTCACTCACACCCTCACTCACTCCACTCACTCACTCGCTCCACTTACTCACTCATTCACCCACTCACTCACTCCACTCCCTCACACACTCCACTCACTCACTCACTCCTCCCACTCACTCACTCACCCACTACACTTATTCACTCCACTCACTCACTCACTACACTCAGTCACTCCACTCACTCACTTACTCACTCGCTGCACTCACCCACTCACTCCCTCCACTCGACCACTCCACTCACGCACTGACCTTATTCATTCACTCACTCTATTCCACCACTCCACTCATTCGCTCACTCGCTCATTCACCCATTCACGCACTCATTGACGTACTCGCTTACACACTCACTCAATCGCTGACCATATTCGCTCATACACTGCATCCCTCACTCCATCTACTCCATCTACTCTCTCCACTCACTCCACCCCCTCACTCACTCACTCACTCACTCACTCCTCTCATTTACCCACTCACTCACTCCACTACCTTACTCACTCACTCCACTCACTCACTGCAGCCACTCAGTCACTCAACTCACTCTCTCGCTACACTCAGCTGCTCACTCACTCATTCACCTACTCGCTCACTCACTCCACTCACTCACTTACTTCCTCACTACTCCACTCCCTCAATCACACACTCACCCACTCACTCACTCATTCACCTATTAGGTCACTCTACTCACTCACTCAATCCACTCACTCACTCTGTTCCCTCACTCCACTCACTCACTCCACTCACATCCCTCCCTCATTCACTCAACTCACTCACTCCACTTACTCATTCACCCACTCACTCACTCCACTCACATCACTCCCTCCCTTACTCCACTTACTCACTCACTGTGCACTCCAATCACTGACTCACTCATTCGCTAAATACACCCGCTCACTCACTCATTCACCCACTCGCTCACTCACTCCACTCACTTCCTCACTACTCCACTTTCTCAAACACTACACTCACCCACTTACTAATTCACCTACTATCTCACCCACTCACTCTATTCCCTCACTCCCCTCACTCACTCAACCACTCACTCCACCCACTCACGTCACTCACGTCACTCCCTCATTCACTCCACTTTCTCACTCGTTCACCGACTCACTGACTTACTCGTTACCCTCACCCGCTCACTCACTCACCCACACGCTCACTCACTCACTCCACTGATTCACTTCACTCACTCACTCACTCACTCACTCACTTCCTCACTACTCCACTCCCTCAATCACTCCACTCACCCACTCACTCACTCATTCACCTACTAGCTCACTCACTCCCCTCACTCACTCACCCTATTCACTCACTCCATTCCCTCACTCCACTTACTCACTGACTCCATCGACTCACTCCACTCACATCACTCCCTCACTCACTCGCTCTACTCACTCACTCACTCCACTTACTCACTCATTCACTCACTCACTCCACTCACTCAGTCCACTCACATCACTCCCTCAGTCACTCCACTCACATCCCTCTCTCACTCACTTCCCTCACTCACTCACTCGCTACACTCACCCGCTCACTCACTCATTCACCCACTCGCTCACTCACTCACTTCCTCACTACTCCCCTTCCTCAATCACCCACTCATTTACTCTTTCTCCTCACTAGCTCACTCACTCACTATTCCCTCACTCCACTCACTCGTTCATTAACCCACTCACTCACTCATTCACTCCCTCCATTCACTCACGCACTCCATTCACTCACTCACTCCACTCACTCACCCTATAAACTCACTCACTCTATTCCCTCACTCCACTCACTCACTCGCTCATTCACCCACTCACCCACTCGCTCACTCCACGCCATCACTCTATTCCCTCACTCCACTCACTCACTCGATCATTCACCCACTCACTCACTCATTCACCTACTAGCTCACTCACTCACTCCACTCACTCACTCACTCACACTATTCCCTCACTCTATTCCCACACTCCACTCACTCACTCATTCACCCACTCACTCGCTCACTCATTCACCTACTAGCTCACTCACTCACTCCCGCATTCGTTATTGTTTAAAAGACAATGAAACCCGCCCTTCTGTTTTCTCGAACAGACCATGCAACACGTAGGAACCGTGGCACTTCGACTCCGCACAAAATATCTGTAGCGCAGATCCGGATTTTGCACAGTGTTTCTCTGGCGACCGGCGTTCTGGCAGAGAGAGAGAGAGAGCGAGAGAGAGCGACAACACACGTGCCTGGCCGCTGAAGAAGGAAGAGTTGCCGGCGGCCGGAATTCTCTTGTCTCCTTGTTCAACAATAGCGCAGTGAAAGAAGACTGATTCTTTGGGGAAGTAATGAAGACTTGATTGTTGGGATAATAACATTACGCGCGAAGGCGCGCTCCCCAGACGACGCCTTCGCGTCTCATGCTATTGTTATTTTTTTCTTTATTGGAGTAGCCGCCTTTCAATCCCACTTATCCGCTCTCTGTCTCCGTTTTTTGCATCGTACATTATAACAGGATAAAGCAGCCATAGTACATTCTTTATTTTGCCCTCTCTTTTTTCTTCTACATTTTGACAGCTGTCTTTTTTTAAAGGAGCTGTTTCATGGCCTTGTTGTTTTTTACACCCTATGCTTGTCTTGTTGATCATTATCATGGTTCTTCGTTTTTTTGCTGACGCCAGCACATTGCTTTTTTTGCTGTGTAGCATAGAAATTCGTGCCTCTCTTCGTACCGTTAGTTGTTGCGAATATCACGAGCTAAAATATTTTATGTTGTGGGACCACTTCTCTAGAGATTTAGTTTTCGTTAAGTGTGCAAGAGACAGTGTAATAAAAAAGCTTGTTTTGAATCCATGTATTACTAGTGTCGCTTTTTTAAACCCAAAGCATACCACTGTCGTGAATGTTACAATCAATCAATCAATCAATCAATCAATCAATCAATCAATCAATCAATCAATCAATCAATCAATCAATCAATCAATCAATCAATCAAATTTATTTGCTGTGCCCAGGCATGAGGCCATTGTGCTGGCGCACATACAAATACATGTACGAAACAGCAAGAGGTTGAACATACGTGACGGCAAGACGCGTCAAAACAAAGCAAGAAAAGCGACTAACACACGAAAACACAAGGAATAACACTGTTGCACGGAAAAGCGCTGACTCAGCGTTCCACAGACAGGATATATACAACAACAACAACAACAACAACAATAATAATAATAATATAATATAATAATAATAATAATAATAATAATAATAATAATAATAATAATAATAATAATAATAATAATAATAATACTAATAATAAATCTGTTTATTATAGTGGCCAAGTACAGCTGCAGCTTTTGTTCTAACGCACTTAAGAAAAAGACAGACGACGACATACAAATACATCAACATGTGAGAAAAACAACAAAATACAAGCGAAGAAAAAAACTCAAACGTAAAGCTAAAGGTTATTCAAAAAATGAAGGATTACAGCACACTAACGTTGGAACAATCACGAAACGATAAAACCCAGTGTCATAAAAATTCGACAATACAAATGCGCAGATATATATCAGTAGGAACAGTAACATAAACGCAAGCAACAAAAACGGAAATAGGGTAATGATGATAGAATAAGAACTGGGCGGAACCAAGTGAGGGGGAGACAGAAGTCAGAAGGTCGCACATGTAAGAACGAAGGGGTGTACGAAACAGGTCAATATTATGGGAGTAGAGATTGTATGTTTCTTGAAGGCGGTACAATGGGCAGTGTCAATTGCATGTGTTACGGGTACGAAGTATACGATACCTCCGGGTAAATTTCGACTGTACTCTAAGGTTTACATTTGCAAGCAACTCCGAACAAGAAATAATCCCGTGAACAATTTTAAATAAAAAAATTGGGTCAGCTTTGGTTCGTATTGACTTTAAACACTGGAGAGGATGAGAAATAAGAAAAAATCTGAACCATTGCCACTGTGGCGGGAGAAACGATGTTTGTGGATAGATATGAACTTATTTTGCAATTTATCAAGGTTATTACTGTTCGACCTGCACGTGCCGTTCTATTCAACAGAGGCATATTTTAAAACAGGACGGACAACAGACAAACAAAGCTTTAGTAGTGAGATAGCGTTGCTGAATTCTTTTGATATGCTACAAACCCCAAGCGGCGAATGGCGCGCTTAGAAATAGAATCCACATGAGCAGAGAAGTTCAGCGAACTGTCAAAAACCACTCCAAGGTCAGAGATTTTCGACACACGCGGTAGCGGCACACTTATCACAACGTACGGATAAAAGATGGAGTTTGTTTTATGAGTGAAGGACATTACCTTCGTTTTAGTGCCGCTAAGAGCAAGTTTGTTTGCGGAACACCAGTTGCTAAAAGCATCAACATCAGATTGAAGAGCCATGCAATCTTCAACGCTAGTAACTTCTTTAAATATTTTGATGACATGAGCATATAACGGAAAACGGAGTGCTTTATAGAGGCTGAGACGTCATTAACAAACAAAGAAAACCAAACGAAACAAAAGGGGCCCCAGAACAGATCCCTGAGGCACACCACTCGAAGCATGGTAAGCAGCATATTCTTTATCATTAACAGAGACAAAATACGACCGACTATAATATAGCTGCTGAGTAACCCCACGAAGCAATCAAAATGTTATAAGTGGACAGTTTATGCAGAAGCAAGGAATGGTCAACTAGGTCAAACGCTTTGCTAAGGTCACAGTACACGCTATCGAGCTGAACCCGTCCATGCACAGCTTCTGAGGCAAAGGATATAAAAGACAAAACGTTCGTAGTAGTTGAACGCCCAGATAAAACCGTGTTGTCCAGGAAGAAGGATGTTTCCGACGCTACTCGACAACATTATGTACAAAATTGATTCGAACAGTTTGCTTGCCGAGCAGAGGAGAGAAATTGGCCTGTAGTTTCCAACATTTGTTTTCACACCAGATGTGGGCACAGGAACAATACGCGCGACTTTTCAAAGGCGTGGAAAGGTAGATGATTTTATACAATTGTTAAAACACCGATGATATGCGACAGAAATGTTCGTGTCAAAATCCCGCAAGGCCTCACTACAGTTTCCAACACACTTAGGACACGTATTACGCCCTCAGAAATGACGATTTTTTATTGCACAGCGCAGAACGCACTGCTTTGTTTTATTTAAACCAAGGATATCAGAAGCCAATGCCCTCGGCGCGCTTTCTCCAGCATATACGTCCTTTGCGTCAAAACAATCTATCCGACATTTCGGTACTGCCTCTGGGCGCTCAAAAGAATTCCGCATTCTCGAAGTGTAAATTTTACTTTTTCAAGAGTTATTTTTCGTCGCAAATAGTTTTCCATCCATAGCGGAGGAGATCGGGGAACCGTCACGTGCCCGGCTTACTTTCTCCCCCGTCCTTTTGTCAGCCTCCTATAGGCGATGATACACCTGCACCTGTCGACTCGAACGTGCTCAAAAAAGCTGCCGTCGAGAGTAGGAATCGATTTCCCTAGGAACACGTTAAATGGCATCGGCAAATGGGAACCACCAGGAGGTCACCGTCAGAGTATGGTAAGAGTTTCTATTGACCTTTGAGTGAAACCTACATTGAAACACGTCACCAACAGCGGTATCATCGGCCCTGCTCGACAGTGCACCGACTTGCATTACAAAATAACATTGCATTGCAAAGAGCATAACAAAAAATTGCAAATAAAAACAGGCACTTTTGTTTTGCTATAAAGCTCGCTTGTTCTGGCTCTTGACGGGGAGTATTTTATCGTGGCGTATGATGGATGTATGGCTTTAAGAAAACATTCTGCGTGTATTTGAACGTGCGTCATCACCCAATGTCACGTGGTCAGCCCGACCCTCCTCCTTGCTTGAATGGAAGTTCTTGCTTGAGCTCTAAATTGTTCCGAGCTTTTACGTTGCTAAAAAAATGTTCACAGAGTGTTGACTGTACCTTCGTGTTTGATCCGGTAGAGGTTTTTTTTTTTTCATTTTCATGTTAGTAAATTTGAAGAAGGGCGATATCAAAATATGGCTTCGCTAGCGGGCGCTGGGCGTACTCAGTAGTTCACCGGGGAATATACGGTCCTCGTCAAGCTGTGCTTGTCACAACTTTTTGCTCGGGTCGCCATCATTTAAGTAATCAAAGGAAGAACTTCTTTTCCTTCTTTTCCGCTAACCTAGAGTAGACACACTCCTCAATAACTTCAAGCCAGCGAATGTTGAGGGAGGTCGCGATGGAAGATCAATTTGAGGATCTTTAAAAATGTGTGAGCTTCTAGTCTCTCTCTTCCTCGCGAACGTGAGGCTCGACCCGATACAGACGCTTTACTCCGGCTTTAGAAGCGCACAACACGGCGTTTCCTTCATTAACCTCACACGTAGTGCCAACCGATTTCTTGCATTATCTATGTCTCAGATAGTCACATTTTCTCGTTTTAGCCGTGCCACCAGCTGCCTGCCGCTCTCTTTTTTCTCTACCGGTATCCGCATTTTGTCGCTGTGATTCCAATTTCATCTTCTTTTGCCGCAAACTCGGCCCAGCACTGGCTTAACACTCCATTTTACAACGCATTCAACCAGTGAATGGAGGCGTCGAGACGCTGTGCGACGGATGTCTCGGGCAGAGAAACGAGCGAGCTGCGCTTTGAGTTGACGTATCCCTATCAACTCGGTCGCAGCGGTGCGAACGCAGTGCCACCGCAGCCAATGCCACTGCCAGCGGGGCTGAGGAGAAGGAGGATAACCATCTTTATTGTGTAGTAAATTTGTGTGACGTCTTCAGGAGGTGGAGTCCCCAGTCCAGGACCCCATATGCTTTGCCAGCCGCTACAGCCCGCTCAAGCTGGTCAAACAGGCATGAGCTGGACAGGGCGCGCCTCCAGAGCTCGGGAGAGTTGTACGGATTCGGTTTGGGGAGAGGGTGGGAGGGGCATCCACCAACCATGTGGAAAAGAGTGCAGTCTGCTCCACAGAAAGGGCAGCTTGGGGACGTAATGTGTTCGGAGTAGTGGCAGACTCTTTCTGGGTGGGGAAATGTGTTTGTTTGCAAGGCACGGTAGTGGTGTGCCTGCTCTATAGATAGGTGTCAGTGGGGTGGGGGAAGGGTGCGTCGGGCCAGGCGTAGATGTTGGGTCATTTCTCTGTATGCCAGAAGGCGAGTAAATCTCTCCAAGGCGGCGTCTTCACTCCTCGTGCGGCGTGTCATTTCTCGCGCAAGGTCGTGGGCCGTCTCGTTCCCTCTCACTCCCAGATGGGCTGGAGTCCATAAAATCTGGATCTGTTGCGTCGGGGGGTGGCGTAGTAGTATTGCGCGGGCCGCAGCGTGCACCGTTCCGGCCTGGAAGTGCCGGCAGGCCTGTTGGCTGTCCGTCACTACAGTAGTAGCCTTGGTTGAGGAGATGGCAAGCGCGATTGCCGCCTGTTCAGCTTCAGTTGGTGAGCGTGTTTTTATAGACGCAGTGATAGTCGGTCCTCCTTGGGCGGGGCTTACTGCCAGGGCGAACGCTGTGTAGGAGGGGTATGCCGCCGCGTCTGTGAAGACGGCATCAGCATCTTGACTGTACTGCCGTGAGATGGCCTCCGCGCGAGCCTTGCGTCGTCCACTGTGGTGTTCCAGGTGCATGTCACGCGGTAACGGTCGGAATTGAATGCGTTCTTGAATATGTCGGGGTAGGGGCTCTGGAGGTGGGCCGTTGTAGCCTGGTGTATTTATTCCTACTTCTGACAGGACATGGCGGCCAGCCTTGGTGAGAGAGAGCCGTTGGTATTGCTGTAGCAGATGTCCTTTAACTAGCTCCGACGACGTATTAAGTGCGAATGCACTTTATAAGCGACCCCAAACCATCCACCGCCGGCGGCGGCGGCGGCGTCGGCGGCGTCCGCAGTGCTCCTCTATATTTAAAAAAGAAACAGCATCCGGTGCCAGGTTTCGATCCGAGGACTTTCGGGCCGCAGCCCGACGCTCTACCGAATAAGCCACGGACGCGACGCTGATATCGGTTGCAGAACGCGCCTTATATCTTTAACGCATTCAAACTACGTCGTCAGCGGCGTGCGTTGGCGACTCAGCGGCGTTATAGCGGCTTGATAACTGCGTGGTGTACACGTGATACTACAAACCCGATGGAAGAGATGGAAGAGAAGGCGGCGAGGCGGTGGGCTGCGGGGGCCGAGCGCAAGCGCCGCAAGCGGGCCGACAACCGTGCATTCGCACTTTCACATTCTCCCCCTCGGGGAAATGCGGGGGAATTTTTTTATGGATGCCGAGTTGAAGGAGGAGCGAGGTGGATGTGTTCGGGGGAAGGCACAGTGCGCGCTTGTATGATCTTCGGATCATTGTATTCACGCATTCTTCGTGCTTGTTGAGCAGAGCATATGCGACTGCGTAGGTGATGCGGGAAATAATGAAGGCCTGCACGAGACGTAGCGCCGCATGCTCGCCAAAGCCACGCCTCTTCGTGATGATCCTGCGCAGCATATGAGACACCTGGTCCGTAGTGTGTTTGAGGCGAGTTACGAGAGTGGAGTTTCGTTTGTCGTGCTGGAAGATCATTCCAAGGATCTTGATTTCAGGTGTGGGGCGAATAGTGTGGCCCTCTAGGTGTATTTCGACCGGTGGGAGTGGGTCCCGTTTGGGTCTCCCTGGTTGGACCACGAGGAGTTCCGACTTTTGCGGGGCGCAAGAGAGTCCGCAGTATTTGGCGTACTCAGTGACCACATTGGCTGCTTCTTGAAGGCGAGCTTCCATGTCCCGCCATGAGCCTGTGCCTGTCCAGACTGTCACATCGTCGGTATAGATACCATGCTTAATTTATGGAAGATCCGCAAGGCGTTGTGGCAGTTTAATTAGGGCGATATTAAAGAGCATTGGTGAGAGTACTGCTCCTTGTGGAGTGCCTCTGCTCGCCAGGTTGATGGGGTGGGACTTTGCTTCACCGACGTAGATCACTGCTTGCCTGTTTGTGAGGAAGTTTCGCACGTATGCATACGTGCGTTCCCCGCAATGCATCTCTCGCAGGTGGGCCAAAATGACTGAGTGAGACACATTGTAAAATGCCCCCTTGAAGTCCAATGCCAGCATCGCTGTGGGGGAGTGCCGGGTGGCCGGGGTCATGACCTGTTCTTTGATCTGGAGGAGGATGTCCTGGGTGGCGAGGTGAGGTATGAAGCCAAACATAGAGGCCGGCATGAGATCCCGATCGTCTATGTGACGCTGGAGGCGAGCGAGGACGATATGCTCCATGCGTTTTCCGACACAGGATGTTAACCAGATAGGTCGGAGGTTGTCAATGGAGGGGGGCTTGTTCGGTTTTGGAATGAGGTGAACGTTGGCGAGCTTCCATTCGGCAGGAATGTTGCCCTCTCGCCACACTCTATTGAGGCATGCGGTGAGGGACACGAGGGAGTCGTCGTCGAGGTTGGCTAGTAGCCTGTTGGAAACTCCATCGGGACCCGGTGCAGTGTTTTTCCGTAAGCGAGCCAGTGCCGCTCGTACCTCCGAGATGAGGATGTCTTGGTCCAGTGTGGGGTTTGGCTCGCCATCGTAGTCTATGTGGCGCTGTTGAGGACCAGATGGGAAGAATTTTGCCTCAAGGTTTGTCAGAAGTGTGTCTGTTGAGTGCTTGTGCAGGAGGGACCGTAGTTGGTTCAGTGACGTTGTCTTCGAGGTAGAGGGGTCCAGGAGGTAGCGAAGAATTTTCCAGGTTTTTGACGTGCTCACATGATTACCCATGGCGTCACAAAGGGAGAGCCAACTCTGACAACAAAGTTCACGTGCGTATTTTGCCGCCTTTTCAGTGAGCTGTGCAATGCGCTTGCGGTGTTTTCTATTGTGTCGTTGTTTTTTCCAGCGCTTTTGAAGGCTGCATCTAGCTTCCCATATGTGTAGAAGGTGTGTGTCCACGCAGGGATTGTCGGTACTTGTATGTAACTTCGTAGTACAAGTGGCCTGGTCCTGAATAAGTTGGGTTATCCACGCGGAATACTGGTCTTCCTCCATCGGATCTGGGATGTCCTCTGTATGCCGTGATGACCTCATTTTCCTAAAACCAACCCAGTCTGTTAAGGAGGCACGTCCCACTGTGCGGACCAGCTCAGGGCCTGAAATGACATTTTCAATAATAGAATGATCACTGCCCAGTGCCTCTTGCTTGTTTCGCCATACGCACGTCACCTGCTTGTTGCTCAGGGAAAGGTCTGGCGTTGTATCACGGCAGGTGCTTGGGCCCGTGCGAGTGGGTATGTTGAGCTCGTTAAGTATCACCCACGCTTTATCGTCTATATACGTGTGAAGGTAGTTGCCCCTTGGATTCGCGTAAGCGTAACCCCAAAGCGGGTGCGCCGCGTTGAAGTCTCCACTGACGATAAGCTGATGCCTGCCTGCTTTCTTTCTAGCCACTTCTAGCGTGTCATTTAGGGCCTGTGGGGAACATTTGGGTCCGCAGTATACGTTGAGATGGAACATGGGTAAGGAGTTATTTGAGCCTTTGGCGGGCAGTAGTTCTAGGAGAATGCGTGGGGCTCCTGCGAGGGGTAGGGGGTGCTGTATGGCGGTGACTGACCTGGGTACCAGCGTGTGTAACACTCGAGTGCCATCAGCATGAAAGGTGATATATCCAGGTAGCGAAGCGTATGAGTTGGTTTCTTGTAAGGCGATAACGTGCGGGGGTTTTTCTTGAGTTGTAATGTACCGGATAAGTTCTGCGCGTTTTTCGCGGATACCGCGGCAGTTCCACTGCCAAACTACTGTTTCGCCGCGGTTCCGTCTATTTTTATTAGGAGGACCCATCTTCTTCCATGGCATCTTTGGGTGGAGGAGGAAGGGAGTTAGTGACGCGAGTGCACTGTCTGGGAGAAGCTTCAATTTTCGCAAGTCGTTCCTCGAATTTGGCATGCATATCTTTGAGGGCTTGCATGGTCTGATTGAGTTGCTCCGTAATCATTGGTTGTGAGGAGGTCAGCTGCTGCAGGAAAGAACGTATACCCATCACCTCGTCTCGAGTGATAAATGGCGTGGGATTTGCTGGCGTTACCTGGCCCGACGTGGGGGGGAAGGTCGTGGGAAGAGGGGGGGTTTCACCACCGCCTGGTGGGAGGGAAGTGCGAGGGCGCTTGATAGCGGGGGAGAGTTGTTGCGGAGAAGATGAAGGGGAGTTGGCTATTGTTTTTGTTAACGAGGCCCGCAGTTCTGCGAGCTCCTGTCTTAAAGCCGCGTTTTCAGCTTGCAGTTGTGTTATGATTGCGCCGTATTTATCCTCAGCTCTGGAGGACGCTACCCCTGCCCAGCTCACCTTGGGAGAGTCTTCCTGGCGTGGTTCTTTGTGCCTGGTGCCCGTGTTGACTGAGCAGCTTGTCGAGCGTTGGTCCCTGGGTGGCTTGCGCTGCGTCACTGGCGTCGTACCTCGATTGCGTGACTGGCTTGCCGGGCGTTCCCTGGTGGTTGAACGCTCCCTGGTTGCTGAACGCCCGTGTTGTGGCCCGTGACCCTTGTCTCGGCGCGGTCTTGAGCTCGAACGATGAGGTCCCCGGTTGCGGCGCGAGCCAGGAGAGGGGGAGTGCGACCGGCAGGACTCGTTTGATGTGGACTTGTTTGCAGTTTTCTTGGCCTTGTACACGGTGGGCAAGTACCGTTTGGGGCAGTCTTTAGATGCGGTTGTGTGTGGGCCTTTACAAAGCCCACACCGCGGTGTGCAGATGTGCTGAAGCTCGTTGAGGGAGGCGCCGCAGGCCTTGCACTTGGGCGTGGCGGGAGGCCAGGGGCAAACGTCCGCTCCGTGGCCCGTTTGATGGCAGAGGGTGCAAAAGGCGACCGTGTGGCGATAGGGGTAGCATCGGAGGAGGGCTTGATTGACATAGACGTAGTACGGTACTCGCTTGCCTCGAAATGTAATGACGAAGGCCTTGGAGTCTCCGAGTCGACGAGCTGTGAGCACCTCGTAGCCGGGAGCGGTAATGAGCGACTTGACGTACTCTTCTGGATGTTCTTGTACGATGTTGTGTATGACGCCACGGCAGGAGTTGTACGGAGTGATCGGGTAGACGGATATTTCGTGTCTGTTGCCGAAGACCACAATCTTCTGGAGGCTCTCGAGCGCTCGCGCAACTGCTGGGGAAGGTGTGCTGACCACTATGACGTTCTGCTCCGCGCCAACGTGGAGCTGGAAAGGTGCTGGTAAAGTGGGAAGCCCGATCTCCCGAGCGATTGACGCAGTGAGAGAAATCGGGTCCGCACGGGAAAGCTGTAGGCCGTTTCTTGGGCGGATGCCTATTTTAAAGTCGTCCGTGGGTATAGGTGGTTGCCTGGGTTGACGCGTTAATGGGCGATGGCGGAGCGCTGCTGGCAGCGGCGATTCGAGAGCAGACTTGGACGGGGGAGGAGTACGTCGTCGAAGCGAGCGGCGTACTACTTCAATCCATGGGCTGGAGATTTCTTCCTCGGTTTCCGTGGTAGCCGGGGATGTAGTGTCTGTGTCATTCACCTCCATAATTTCCTCAGGTGGGTCTGTAGGAAGTGACAAACTTGCAACTGGGTCGTCGGTGGGGGGGCGCGCTGACGCCATGCTTGCCGGCAAAGGAGCCGGCGGCGTGGTTGCCTCGCCGGCGAGGCGTTAGGCTTAGCGCGCCTGTCCTCTTTAGGTGCTTGTCAAATTGCGAATTCTGGACTCACAGAGATGTGGATGGTATCCTGGTGTTCCTGGTGACGTTAGGAAGAACGCTCGGTGGTCAGCTGCAGTCGCCGGGGGTGATTTCCTAATAAAATTGAACGATTTCTATGGAGCCGACGTGGCGCTCATTCGAACACCCCGAGCGGGCACGTGCGGTCCCTCCTCGAAGGTCCAGCTCCCAGCTGGGCTGACATCACCCTTCTCCGCACGCGCTCTGTCGTTCCCTGCTTTTCGGTCGCTGTCTGTCCGTGTATCGGCGGCGAAACCTTTAGCAAAGATGCTCCACATCTGTTGCTCATGCACAAATATTATTTATAACAGAACCGTAAGACGAATATGGTACTAGCGTCAACTAGACTCGCTTGAGGTTGTCCGTGCCATCATGGCAATCGTGGGTAGAGGGCCGAATTGCTCATCATCGTTATTGGCTTGGATTACAACGTTCCTGGGCACTAGACAGTAAATTACTATGCATGTGAATTTAGGAAAAAGGTCCGCAAGGCCGACATGGCCGTGTCCGAGCTACCACAGATAGCGCCGCCAATATTCTGAAAAGGTATAAGAGCGGGAGAAGAGGTGAAGAGGGGGAGGATAAGGCAAATACACACTGCTTGAAACAGTGCGCTTATCTTGCTGGCACATTGGCAGCCAAAGCCCCAGTTCTTGGTACCATGAAACATATATTTCTCTCTACGATGCTATAATTACAAGCGACTTAAAATAGTGCGTCTTTTTGTTCTAAACAAAAGCTCCTGTTAGAGAAATGGTCTCGATACAACAGGCACAAAAATATGAAACATTGTGATCTAACTCGGCAATGTTTTACGCCCCCCTCTGTACTAACTATTTTGATGTACGCAGGCAAGGAAGAACTAATTCCAGCTTAGAATGTATACCAGGATTACAGTGTACACCAGGATTATAGTGCATACATAGTCCGGGATGCCCTGGACCTTATGGCTGCTCGTGCCCTCTCTATCAGCATGCGCTGGGTCGAGAGGTCCGAGCTGGTCAGCCGGTCAACCCAGTGCTTGTCCGTGGGAGACAGAAAGCTCTTTAATGGGAAGGCGAGGTCAGCCAGGCTAGCCGCCCAACTTGCTACGCCAGATGGAGGTGAAGGTGGCATAAAAAGATATGAGGAACTCACTGATGATTTCTGTAGCAATATATTTACCAGTTACAGCGGGCCAGCAGTCAGCATAGTCTTGTTCTCTCTCTGCAAGGACGTTAGTGGAGCTACGGAGTGATAATTACGTTGTTTACAGCGCCATCGACGAATGAGCTCGTCCCCCTTACCTACCCCGATGGGGGTCCAGGAAAGACAACATCATCCGTGAGTACGACGTATTCGGTATGTTCCCGACTGCTATTCGCGCAGGGCCACAGCCCACTGGCCAAAAGTTGAGGATGGGGGTGCTCGATTGGTGGAAGTAGTGTCAATCTGTTACGGTGAGCTGTCGGTCGAGTGGGTACGATGACGTTGCAATTACACCTCTGCTACACGGGCGTTTCGAAGGCCTTTAAACCGAATATCACTTGGCTCAAATTCCAAATTTGAGCTGCTACACGGTGTTTTTCAAAGGCATTTGATTGAAATTCCGTTTGAGTCCAAAGAGTACCACCAACAACCTTTGAGATTTTCCAAAGACGTTGGAAACGCGAACGCTCGTACTCGCGGGCGCAGTTCCTGCATGCCGTAATTACAAAAACAATTTAGTACAAGTAAAACTTGGTCATTAAAGTTCACGATCTTCTTAAATTTTCACGTGTTCTTGATTTCTATCACTAGATCTACGATTACAAGGTAACTCGTGCTCGCAACACTGGCAGTGAACAAAAAAGAGAGAAAAACGCCTGTGTTGTGCTCCTTTGTATAGGTTGTTATCAATTTTATCACTCATAATTGCGTTTTTTTGACCCAGTTCAACTCTAAAACTCAATTTTTGATGTCAAGTTACGAAAACGAAACTGGGCAGCAGTGGCGACACCAAAACATGGTGGGTGAACTCGGAAACTTCCAGTTTATTTCGTGAATTGTCGTGTAGGTCGGCGGAATCCCTTCCAGTTTGAATGGCATTTGAAATTTCGAAGGTCACTCGACTCATTGATTGTTTGATTGTAGGGTTTAACGCGCCGACGCAACGCAGGCGATGAGGTGCGCCGTAGTGGAGGGCTCCGGATTAATTTTGACCACCTGGGGATCTTTAACGTGCGCCGAAATCTCGTACACACGGGCGTTTTTGCTTTTCGCCTTCTCATCAGAAAAGCAGCCGCCGCGGCCGGGAATCGAGCCCGCGACCTCGTGCTCAGCACCGCAACGCCTTAGCCACTGAGCCACCGCGGCGGGTGTCACTCGACTCAGATGTCCTTTCAAGCGCTCGTGTAGCACAGGTATTAGGTGAACAGGTAGGAAGACTCATATAAAGCCAGGGGGGAAGGGGGAGAAGGGGGGGGGCGACATGTTGTTGTAAACTGTCCCGAACCCTACATTCGCCGCGCCTTGCAAAAGTTGTGTAGAATAGAAATATGCTACTATAATGACATACTATGCTAACAAAATGACGTACAAATGTTCAGTAATAACAAAATATTTTATATCCTTTGCAGAAAAAAGGACGTGGCAACCACACCACGTCCTCTATGTGTTTATTAAGCGGGCTATTTTCTTAAACCTCTGACTGGTTAGTCAAGTATGGTCTTGTAATGCGCGAGTTATCAGGGTTTGTTACGCTCTGATTACTAAATTTTTGCTCCATCGTGGTGGCATTTATTGGTCAGAATAAGAATCTTGCAATTTGCTCCACGATCCCAGAGGCGCTAAAAGGCATTTTTTTATAAATAACAAGGGTTCTTGCACTCGCCCGCACCAATAAGGTCTTGTAAGGCGCGACTTATCCGTGTTTATTAAACTCCAGTAAAGGCATTATTCCAACCAGAGTGGCGGCATTTGGCGCTCACAATTTGCTGCGAGATTCCAGAGGAGCTAAAAGACAGTTTTCGATAAATAACAGGTGTTCTTGCTTCTGTTTCTGCCATTCCCCACTCTCGTGTCGACCTTTGTTTATTGTGAAATGCACGATGAGACAAATCAGGCGGCTTAACTTGACTCGAGCATTAATCATACTTGCCACATTTCGGCCGCGGCCCAGAGGTATACTCGTTGAGACATTCAACTTGGCGAAGCTCGAATTTCTGCTCTTTCGCTTTTTTTGTTTTCTGCGTTTTAGTTCGCTCCATCGCTTCTGCTGGATACACGCAGGTGCGGCGTTAGTTGTTTTAGCCCGACGCTTACATTTATCCTCTTGATCAAAAGAGAGGTGTCAAGTGCTGGCGTCTTTGTTATAGATGTCTGGCTATGTGTGCAGCAGCGACCTTAACACATGCCGAATGTGAAATGCGGCGCTTTGGTAATAGTGGCTGTCAGACGGCGTTTGACGCGGACTTTCTGACTTCTTCAGTGTTGGTATAGGGCGGTTGTGTTTGCGTCCCGCTGAGACTGAGCGCGGAGCCACCCGGGGTGCGGAAAAGCAAGCTCTCTTGTCTTTTGCAATTGCGTGCCAGCTGCGTGCACTTTTTAAAATGAAGCGGCCGAGGAGATTGAAAAGATGTTGAATCCGGCCTAATGTTGACGTCCACAACGCTCATTGTTTTTTTGTTGTTGTTGTTTTGAGTGTTATTTATCAGGCTTTGCTCAGTTCCTTTGGAAAATTCAAATTCTTGCCGTTTACGAGAGAGCTAAGCGAGGGAGAGAAAGTGGGGGATACTTTATTTTAGAAAAAAAGACCTTTGTATTGGTTGACGCAGGCACGGTTTCGGTGGGCCAGGTGCCCCGATGGTCCGCTTCCAAGCGCATTTGTCTTAAACGACAGTGGCAGTGCAAGTAAGAATGCTACGTGACCCCCGCATGACGACGACATTTAACACAAGATAACAGAGACAGATGAAGCATTATTGGCCGCTTGGAAGAACAGCCTCCCTGATCGCAGTTTCTGCCACACCCCCTTTCAACCTTGCAGTCACCCGCACTCAGGGGAGCGAGGAAATGTGAAGGTTAGGAAGAGAAATAACAGTACTGACGTTGCTTTGCAGGCTCTGCTGGAAGCCGATATACGCCAATGAACGCACAAAGTCGCTCTTTCTCACAGTTTGACATATCCGCGCGGTCGCCTTTATTCTAGCCATTGTTCAGGAAAGTCAAGCCTACTACAGCAATGGTCTGTTTTGCTAAAGGCTCGTCACATGTCCGTCACAGATAATAAAGCCAGCGAGCCTGCCAATTCTTCCTTTTCAAAGCCTCGTCAAAAGCCGGTTGTGGAAAGAAACAGCCATATCCGAGGGCATTGTGGCAAAAGCGTTCAACGCATCATCCTATTCTCTCTGGCAAACACACTGTTTTAAAAGCAATGAAGCCCCCGAGCCTGTGGCAGAAAAGTAGGTGAATATTCAGCCCCAAAAATTTGCCGAGTAATTGCTTGCATCGCCACCGATTTCTTCCTTTCTTTTAATGACCTCGAGAAAACGATTGCGCTTCCACCAACGTTTTTTGCACCGACCCGGTCACGTAATGCGCCCCTCCCCTCTCTTCCCCATCTTCCTTCACGTTCTTAGTTTCCGCTTCCTCACCTGCCACCCCGACCCCCATTTTTGTCCCTCTACCCTCCCCTTCTAACCCAACCTCCATAAACCCTACCTTCCCGCCCCTTCTCTCTTCCCCTCCCTTCCAATCGTCCCCATCCCCCACTTTTCTCCAATACTACACGCCCTATTCTGCCTTCATGCACCTCTTGAAACCTCTTGTTTCCGGAATGTCACACATAAAATCGCGAAAAAGCGTTCCGTGCCCTGCTTGAGTTTTTGAAGGACACGGGACTCTCGGACCGGCTATGACGCCACCAGTGCTGCCAATGCTGCGTGGCTTGTGAACCGTCATCTTATTCTCCAGTTCTATCTTTTAGATGCAACGCATCTCATGCTCGCCCCTCTGTCCTTCCTGGGTCTGTCCGGCGTTGTCCGCACAGCTGTGCCTCTCCTCCTCTCCTCTCTGCGATAGCGAACACTCTCTCCCAAACAGCTGCGGGTTGGCGCAGCGCGCTCTCACTCCGTTGCTAGGCGCCGGTGGGCGGCGCTGCGCGCGCTGCGCATGTGCAGTACTCTCTCTCTCTCCGCGCTCTTCTGTCCTTCGGGCGCTGTGAATATAAAGCGGCATGCCGCGCTCCGGCGGTCTCAGTCGACGGTCGTCCGCCCACCTCTCCTTCGCGTGAGAATCCCTGCTATAAGCGTAATCAATACGATGGAAAACGCCAATGGAACCCCCCATGAGATGCGTTGCATCACATAAGGGTTCCCGCGAGGGGAAGTGGGCGTAATTTTTTTCTATCCACCCTCTTTTCTGACTATCCTCCTCCTAGACTCAGTCTTGATTGGGGTGCCCTACACCCAGGAGGCACTTATCGGCTGAGTCGTTTTTCGTTTCTCTTCCAATAAAGCAACTCTCTCTTCCTCTCTCTCTCTCCCCTAAACTCCCGCCTTCCTTCTCTGGTTCATATCCAAATGACCCCTCCTCCTCCTCCCCCTCCTCCTCCTCCTTCCAGTACTCCCTCTCAGGCTTGTGCCACCCTTTTCAATTTAGTTCCTCCCCTCAAGCCCGTGTGTACGAGATTTCGGCGCACGTTAAAGATCCCCAGGTGGTCAAAATTAATCCGGAGCCCTCCACTACGGCGCGCCTCATCGCCTGCGCTGCGTCGGCGCGTTAAACCCTACAATCAATCAATCAGTTCCTCCCCTCAATTTCTCCTCTCCTCTCCAATATGTTCGTGCACCTTCCTATACATTCCTTCCCCTCCCTCTCCCTTCCTCTTCCCTTCCACACCATAATGCCCTCACCCTCGCCTACTCTACTCCCTCTTTCCTCTTCCACACATTTTCTTGCGCCTGTTTTATTCCCTCAATCGATGCGCGTTGTTTCTCACACACTTTAAATTTACTGTCTTACTGATCCTCTCCATTCACCATTACCCCCTCCCTTAGCCCTTTCACAGCACCTTTTGTCATGACTCCTCCCCCCTCCATATTATTCTCTATCCATCCCACTCTACCTATACCACCTCCACTTCCGCTATCCAGCCTTGCCTCTCTTCCCTTTTTACTCCTACCACTCACCTCTTATCCTTTCCTCCCTTCCTGTTCTCCCACTACAATCGAACTCCTTGCCTTCCACTTCGCCATTTCAAAAACCCCTGTCGCAGGCTTGTTCTACCTTTTATAGATAGTCTAATATGAACTTATTAAGTGTTTCAATATTTCGATGTATTAATTTCTAGTCCGGAGGAAGTGTCTGATCGCGACTCCTAGCATATCAGAAACGCGAAGACCACGCCAAAAACGCTGACGCTTATGTCTATCTGGCGGAGGAAGAGAAAGCGGATGCGTTCGGGATCTAAAGAAAATCTGAGCAGTAGATGCTGTAAACATTGAAAACGGGCAAAGGGATCCATTTCAACTACGCCTATGTTCTTCGCAAACGCAATTTGAAATTATAGTCGTGGTTTGCAGCCGTCATTCCTCATTTGAACCTGAATGCCCGACCATTTTTTCAAGATCAGTGTCTATCACGAGGGCGAGGACGACTTGGCTGCGAGCACACTGTGCCGCTCATCAAATATGGAGCCACCAGCACGAATGGCCAAAATTAGATGCATGCCATTCAGCCTCAGTTAGCATGCGGCATTGTGGGCCCGGCATATATCGTGCCCTCAAGAATGCCTCGAAGTGCGGGGCGCGCTTTTGTGTTCGTGTTTGCTAATTTCGGATCAAAATCCTGCGGTTGTGCGTCTGGGCATTCTTTTGTCTTCCTCCTTTTCGTCTAGGACAGCAAGAGGAGCATCTGGCGATGTTGACATTTGCATCCTTAATAAATGCCGTGCCACCCCTGCCATTCCTGTTTATAGAAACTTGCAACAAACGCCTGCCGACTGCCCTTCGCTCCCTGGTTTTCCTCCGGCGGTGTTTTACACTCGATTATTGGCAGAATATGAACTTGTACGCGCGATAACGTGCGAGAGCGCTGCAGTCCACGGAAAAATGTAGTACCCCATTCTGCTTCTCCTTCGTCTCGTATTCGTGTAATGTCGCCTCTGACTAATCTTCGATTCCCTTCGAAGGTTCTTTCTTTTTTTTTTCTGATTGGGTCGGCGAGGGCCTCGGGCTCTTTGCAAAATCTTTTTGGTTCCTCCATGAAAGCTAGCCTCCATCATATAACGACGATCGATTTTAAAATGTAAACACGAGCGTAAATATGCACACGTGTACTAATATAAACACACAAAAGCTGCGTATAATCCGCACTACAAAAGTTGCTCACCCGGCCAAGCGGAGTACAGTTAACTCGCCATGGAACCGATATTGAAAGGACGAACAAAACGTTTTTGTTCACTCGCGGGCTAAACGATATTTTAACAACACTTGTTCATAGCAGCACGGTCGGTGCGAGCGCACGCTCTTGTTGTTAAAGGCTTTGTTCACTTGTCTTTGTTGTTCGACTCCGGCTCTTTTGTTTTCTTTTCGCCGTATTACAAAAGATGTGTTCTAACGTGCAACATCGCGAGAAACAGATCAGAACAGGGTTCATTGTGTCAGTAGGTCTATAAACGCGCAGCGCGCGCAGACTTGAGCGCCCAAAAAACGCTTCATTTTAGCGAGGCGTTTTTCTCCTCCGCTGCCGACCGACCACATTGTTTCTTTGCGAAGCGAGTGGTGAAAGTCTGTCTTTCGGGCATTGTTTCTCGTAGCAGCGCCAAGTTCCGAAACGTCAGACGCGGAACAATAGGGCGAGAATGAGCCTTACGCCCAAGGTGCCTTTGTCTCAAGCCCACCGGCGGTGTTTTGCCTCTCATGCGTAGCCAGCGCAGCGGCGCCATGCGGCGTCAGCAATCAACTCGCACTGCTCAAAAATATGAGAGAAAAAAACACATTTTTTGATGGGGCTCCAGATTATGGTTTACTCAAAGCTCGATGCACTCTGTGGTGCCACACATTTCCTAACGAATTCGCCTATGGAGCATGTTGTTCAGCGAACATATAGCGCCTGCCTCCGGAAAGTGCAGGTCAGATGCCACACTGGTGCTGTACTTGTAATTTCAAAAAGGATTCCCTAAATGGTTTTGAGTCTAGCTCTTCCTTCAAAGAAGTTGGTAAGAGCATGGGATACGACTACAGGGGAGCCTATAGTTACAAGGTGACGTAAACACACACACCCACGCAACGCATTCGCGCCGACGCAACTCATGCACGCTACCACGCCGCATGCACGCGCACGCGCGCACGCACATATGCACGCACACGCACGCACACGCACGCACGCACACGCACACGCACACGCACACACACACGCACACACACACACACACACACACACACACACACACACACACACACACACACACACACACACACACACACACACACACACAAATGAGGATGGCGGTAACGATGTGTCGTGCTCACTGAAGGGCTGGTTTACCTGCCAGCTCACTCCTTCCCCTCACTCGCAGTCCTCCACGCCCGCACCCACCCCCGTGAATTTTATAGTGTTCTGACAATTCTATAGCGAGCTTAAAGGGGCACTGACACAAAATTTTGAAGGCGAGATAACTTCGGAGATAGATTGGTGGGAACACATATACATCACCTGCAAAATATCAGCGGTGAATACAGCCTAGAACATATTTAAAATCAATTTCGAAGTGTGCGAAACGCAACCGAGCGGCCAGCAGAGGACCACGCGCAAGTGTAAATAAACAACATCCAAACACGTCACGAGTTTGTGTTTGCCGCTTCCGCACTGCCGGCTCGCCGCTCCAATCGGAGGGCCGGAGGGCGGAGCTTCTGCTCTCGAGAACGAACGACCCGATCGTTGGCGGCGGAGGCGCCGTGATTTCGTCAGCTCATCGGGCAGCTGGCCGCGACCAAAGTTCTACAGCGATTCCAGGCACTCTGTTTCTATTACTGTTTATTACCATTGGATGCGGAAACGCGCCGGAGGCACGAAAAGCCCACTGAGCAAGCCGCACGGTCGTTGTGCAGGCGGCGGCCACGGCCGCGATAGTGGCCCACGCCGGCGCAGGTAGCTCGAGTGATAGCTTGTTACCGCTTCACGAAATTGTCCCCAAGTCCCAACCATGGTGGCTTACATGAGAAAGGAGTTAATGATGCCATGGCGGGTTGCATTAAAAATTGTGATCTGCACCGCTTACGAGAGCGGCACTCGAATATCCGCCGCAGTGCTAAGCCGAACACATCTGTAGGCGGACCTGTAGGCAGACCGGCCGGCTGCTCCCAGCGCGCGTCTTGCCACCCACCGTCTCGATCGTCGCGCGTCGTTCCTTAGCCGCGAGCGGTAGCATTTGCACTCGCAGCGCCTGCGTCACATCCACGGTCGCTTTTTAATTAGGCGCCTCACGAGATCAGTACGGGGGGGCATTCGCAGAAACTGCCGTCGATGCGGATTCGACAGTGCTACGGCGGCTCTGCTCTGTAACTGTGATATCCCTCCGACGGTCACGTGGTCAGCTTTGTTCACACAAAATCCACAAAATCCATCGTTTCGCGGCACTCGCTGAAACCGAAACTGCGACTGGCCGCATTGAAAATGCCTCTAATTAAACAACCGTCGCACGCTGAAGCAAATGAGGTTTCTACAGGTTATAAGTAGGTCACTAGCTACTTATCGCAACAAAAAAAAACAAGATGCAAAATTTTTGTGTCAGTGCCCCTTTAAATGGTGTCATACGTGAGTCAGTCGGATCAAGAACGTGCATGCAACCCGAATTTGTCTGCTACAATGTCAAAACTATGCGCACTATGCCGCGCATATTGCACTCGTTCGAGCACTGTAAACGCTCATTACGACTCAAAATCTCGTAAAAGTCTGCTCAGCTCCGATCCCGAAGTGCAAGTCGAACTCGTCCGGATAGCTGAAGACGCCGCCGGGGTCCAAGGACTCCCGGCTGCCGCCTAAAAGGGGGAAGAGGACCGAGGAGGATCTCCAACCTCTTCCGGGCCAGTCCGCGGCATCTTAGCCTTCAACCCAGCGTCCCGCCTAATTGTGGTCGTAGCGCCAAATCCTCCCCTGGCGAGCCTGGGCGGGCAAAAGTGAGTTGTAATTGCCATAGCAACGTCACCGCCTTCTTGAGCTTGGAGGCGTACTAATTGTCATGGCAACACAGCGAGGAGGCGCAAAATGGGGGGGGGGGGGGGAGCTGATGCTTTCCTCCCCCCGCTTCTTCCCGCCGCTCCGCTGCCGGCCCCGCTAGCCCCGCGCCGCCCGCTAGGCCTCGCCGAGACCGGCGCGCCTCCTTGCAGGCGTACGTACGCAGCTGGGACAGTAAGACGGCAGCAGAAATCGCACTTCAACACTTTATTCATGTTACGAAAATACGACCGAGCACAAACGCAACGTGCCGTGATAAGCACTGATGTTCGACACGGCATAGCACAAGTTGACATCGAACACGGTACACGTAGTTGTACAGCTCACGACACCGCGCTATCGTTCAGATTAAATTCACGCTTTACGAACGAGTGTCTCACCTTTTGCTAACACGAAGCAAAATCACTTCTTGCTGCGCTTCCTCCCTGTGCATGGGGCATATAACCGCTCTTCTGTGGTTTTCAGAACGCTGTCACGATATTTCCGCGATGCTACGACTCGCACGCGAGCCCCGCGGCTTCTCACGCGCACCGGCGCCGCTGTTGCTCCGGAAGCTGCAGCGACCGTTACCCGGTTACCCCGCTGTCGCGCATGCGCGCCTAAAGTCGCGCCGGGAAGAGGTAGAGTGGGAAAAACAGTGAGAGAAGGAGGAGTGTTTTGCTTGCCCCGCGCCGCTGCAACTTGGAGCGCGTAAATCAAAGAGGAACAAGCAAAAAGTCACCTCGGACACCGGGCACACAATCAACTCTCTATTGAAAAATGGCCAAGAAATTTGCATTGATCCGCTCAGTGTTTAAAGACTTGTTTGTGCCTGGTGGTCCGCACATTCCACAATATCAAAAAGTACTACGTTTTTATGCGTATTTTCGACCGTTTTATTATGCCGCGAGGCCAGGAGTGTAGATGGGTCAATTTTTAATGAGGTTTTCTTTCTGTGTAGGTGGGCGCTCCTGCGCAAAGTCAAGTGCTGAAAAAGAGCATGCGTTTGTTTCATGTAAGTTAGTTCGTGAGTAAGCTGAGCTGCGGCCCCACATAATTTAAAGTCAAAGGCCATTTTTCGGTTGCCCGTCGACAATGTTGTACAGCAATCCTCCATTTGCCAGACACACCACTTGGCACGGGCTAAGCAGGAGAATGCAGTGCTGAAGAACGGGTGACAGGGCAGCCTTTCACGATTGTTCCTTTGTTATGTGATACCGGAAGTATATTCTAGTTTAAAGCATAATATGATCTTTCTCCGAAGAATAATTACTTATATACTGGCTATGTCCTGCGTTATTGTCATGTTTTGGTTTTTGCGGCCAGTGTTACCTTCCTAATACTTGCAAGCCCGTCAAACAAACCCCTTGTATGAATGGCCTAGATGCATATGAGTACCGCCTTGTTTTCTGCTCTATGCTTTTCTCAGGTACCGCAGCCGCTGACAGCCAATTAGGCGCATGTTCGATGCTGAAAAAGTGTTTCCTGCTATAATGCCAGTCGTCATCATCAACAGCAGCAGCAGCCTAGTCGGGTCCAGTGCAGGAGGAAGGCATCTCCCATTGACCTCCAACCGCTCCTGTACTGCATGGTCAGGGAAGTTGGCCAAATAAGCACCAGTCTTAAGAAGGCTTATCTGGCCAACTTGCCTAACAATTGTGGGGCCGGCACGATTTGTGGGCCGCCATTGAATGGGGCTGGAATTCCAGAGCAAAGCAGGTGCCATAGAGCTTGGGAGCTCTTGGAAGCTTTTTGAATTAAAAATAAAGGTTATGAGTGAAGCGCTGTTTAGTTATATACTATCAGTGGTTTCGACGCTGAAATTTTGAAAATATTTTTCCTCTATCCTTGGGCTTCGCAAGGGAGGCGTGGGGGAAGCTTGTACTGGCGGGCATCATTGGAAATTCTGGTGCAATTTTCCGCCTTCATCAAATTTCAGCCATACATACGGGTTTAGTGTGTAATAAACAATTGAGACAGTTTTGAGTCAGTGCTTGTTCTGTGCGTGTTTTTTTCTGTTGTAAGTTTTTTTTTTCTATTTCACCATTACGTCATTCTCAGCCGAGTACCATTTGGGCCAGCAGCCTATTTCTTGCAATAAAATTAATTTCAACCACTTGTTGTTTTCTCTGAGTTCAGTTTGACCCTATTTGACTGTATTGTACTTACGTTTTATCGTTCGGTGTTTAACCTAAAACTCTGCTTCCAGTGTATGTTGACTGCTCAAACAAGAGCCCGAACGGCACAGAGAAAATAACACATTTTACAAATATTTCAGGTTCATGACTAATTCATGTGGACTCAGGAAGATTGGTTGCTTATGGCTGTTCAACGATAAATGTCATCTAGATCAGCACATGTTACGGTGACTCTCATACCTGCAAGGAGTACTAGCGAAGAATTTTGTTGTGTTTTGTGTTTTTTTCCGCTGCTGTTGGTACCAATAATCATATAATGGCACCATAGATAGTCGACAGTACGATGAACAATTATACAGGCATTCCTTCGGTGGCGTCGTGCCAATTTTGGTTTGAATGAAACCAGCCTTAGGGTGACGACCCCGACAAGGCAACCACGGTGACGTTACTGCTTTGGTCATTGCCGCCCTTGCCACATGATGTCATTGTGAACGTCAAGATTCTATGTCTTATCTTTTGAGTTTAAGTAAAAACAGCCTAAATGCTTACTGTCAAGCTGTTTCATTGCTGCGTGCATGATTTTGTGTAAATAGACTTTCTGGAGGTTGTACAAATGTGGTTACTTGGGCTTGTTTTCCGTGCAAAGCCCTGGTCATTGAGATTGTTCTATATATTGTATGCGCTTCGGCTGTTGAAATTGTTTTCACCGTTATGGTGGTCCTGTATAGGACTGATAGTATGTTGAAATATTAAAAATGATTATAAATAATAAATTACTCATGATCCGAGGCGCCGCCAGTGGCAACATGACGCTAGCGCTAGTCTATTGTAGCATGATATTGCTGGGCTACTTTCTGTTTAGACAGTTCGTTACAACTGCGCAAGCCATTACAACGGATGAAAGCGATGTTTACACATTCAAACTGCCCAGTTGTCCTGTTTGTATACAGAGGCAGCACGCAAAGGCTTTTGAGTCCATGTTCTGCGCAGCCTTCATAAAGTGAACCCCGCTGCACCGGTGTGTTTTAGTGCGTACCATTTATTTAGTAGTAAGCTCCAGATTTGGAGGTATGGACCAAATTTTCAATCCTTCTGTTTGTGCTCAAGTGGGTTTTATTGATGTAAAAACCATTCGCGTCATCTACGGCCCTGAAGGTGAAGTATATATACGCCACACCTTTCCAATCTGCGGTCACCGGTGACACAATTCATGCATGTCAACATTGCTTAGGCAGGGTTAAGGCAAGAAATAGGTATGTAAACAAAAATTGCAGCCGGATGCGTTTCTGCGAAAATAAGTTGCAAATGCAGGTTTAAAAATTGTGCCTTAGATCGGCGCGATGAAAGAACAACAAAAGCAACAAATAAAGAGTGTCGCGAGTTGCGCCAACTGCAACAAAAACAAAACATAAACGCTGTCTAATCATTTTTGAAAATTGCGTCCAAGAGAAAGAGTAGAAACAGAGTGAAAACAAAAGGCAAAGAAAGATTCTGCTTCGCGAAGTCACAAGCGGAGCCAAGCAAAACAAAAACAAAACATTTGAGAGTGTTCGGCTGGTGTAAACTACATACGCGCAGTCAGCTCCGCCCGGTCGCCTAAGAAGATAGCGAGACGACAACAATTCATACAGCTCACTATACCGTAATTCCTCAATAGGGAGCTGCGGCCGAAAGTTTTTTGCTGACAAATGGGTGATGCAGAATGTTGTCTCTTGCACAGAGTATGTGAACTTCTTTGAGTCCTCTATAACGCTCTGGCCTCTAAGTTGGGTTTTGTACAGCGGTATATAGGCGAACATGAAAAAAAGACAAAAACACAAAGAACAGGTTACAAACCAGAGGGTGCCATGTTACTATGAGCTTTCGAGGTTGCGAGCAGGTCAATATAGGATTTTTTTAAAGGTGCGAAGCACCTTAGAGGCTCGGGCTGTCGGCGTCTGCTGTCGTCGTCTCATGTCGTCACGGTAAATCAAGTTGTCAAACAATGGTAAAAAAAAGTGCGTAATGAATAAGAGCGGTTTAAAACAAACTTCTATGATTTAAACTAATTTAGAATACAGGAATATTCAGGATTTAATTGCATATTAACAAAAATTTATGAAATCATGTCTCGAAATTGGTTTCAAACGCCAGGTTTTCTCCTATAAAGCATACTTTTTAGCATGTTGTGGCGTGTGACACGAAGACCACTTACGGCCAGACTGTCTCTCATTTAATTGCTTAAATGCAGTTCAACGCAAGGGAGGGCGCCACCGCCTCAGCAAGCGCGCGATTGCTCCTCCCATCGGCGCATCTCCGGCTCCCAATTAGCGCACGCCACATGATGTGGCAAGAGAGAGACTTACAATCTTTGAATACACTTATACCTTGCATGCTTCGCCCCTCCCCATGTTTCACGTGAGTGGAGATGGCCCGGTAATTTTTTCATGAAAAACACAACGAATGTAGTGAAGCATCAGTGTGTAAAAGTGCGTACAAACGCAGCCGCAGTATTTTTCTTTGTTTTCATTGTGATCAACATTTCATTCTTATTCTCGTCTTCTAAAAATGATTTCGCTATCTTTCAGGCTGTGTTCAGACTACCGACGTAACAGCCATATCGTGAGCAACAGGCGTAAAAAACGGCGTGTCACGCAGTTCGGTTGGCTGAGACGTAAAATGACGTCATTCTTTAAAGTTATTACGATAGTTGCGGCAAGAGTCTGAACCCGGCCTTAAAGAGAGAGTCAAACAGCCAATGAATTTTTCTTACCTTTTTACATTCAACCATACGATCAGTTCATGAATGCACTGTTCATAATATTATTCGAGAGAGAGCGCCGTGTGTTATAACATTGGGCTTCTACCACAAGTGAAAAAATGAGGACAGTGCTTGTACGTGCATACGTTTTTTTTTCTTGTGAGCACGCGAATTAATGTGCACCCAGCCGCCCCTTTTGTACCACGGAAACGCGGTCCCAAGATGTGAGGGTTTGGTAAACAAATCCCGTGGAGCATGGGGCCGAACTTAGCAGTGTGGTTAATCGATCACAGTTTTTACAGTTAAGCTTCTAAAGGCAAGGACTACGGTTCCGGGCATTTTTGTGGTGCGTTGTGCGAAAAACTCCGGTCCCAAGTTTGGTGCAGAACCATCTGATTCTAAGCAAATGCTCACAAGTCGCATCAATTAGATATGCATCTTTAATATATTAGTTACCAATAGGCACCATTTTCAAAATTAGTTGACTCTCAGGTAGATAATAAAGGTTCCTCGGCACTTTCAAGCCATGAACCCGCGTCGGACCCATTGCGTTCACACTGCCGGCTCTTTGTTGACGTTCCAAGAGCTTGCGTGCCTTGTTTCCTGCGGCTCCTCGGGATGGGGGTCCCGTCGTAAAGAGAAGCTGTTGTAGTTCTCTATTTGAATTTCTCCTTTTTTCTGTCGTCGTAATATGGAGGCCGCATGTATAGTCAGAACTCCAGCTTCGCATGGTAGACTGGTTTATGAACTTTTCACACCAGCATTTGATTTTCTGGTGAATGTGCGAACTTATTCGGGACAGAGAAAGCGACATTTGCATTGCAATGTCATAGGACATTGCTAGGCAATAGGATGCCTGGTCCAAATGCAGCATAACAACAGCTTGTTTTGGCCTCGCTAGTAACCACGTGCACGCTGCGTCGCCTTTACTCCTCACTTTGAGCGCATGCTTGCTTTGGAGGAAAAGCAATCATGTGACAAACAAGTATTAGTTCTAAGGGTTACATCATAAAGCAAGCAAACATGATGTGGGAAACGTTATACTACTATATTGATGTTTATATACTCGCGTTTTGAAGTCAAATCTGATGGAATGCATTCATTAATTATTACTAACGTTTTGGCAAGCATGTCAAAAAAAAAACTTTTTACCATCCTTTCGTAAAGAAAGTTGAGAGAAACGCGAAAGCTTTCTGACATAAGACCTGCGTCAAAACATTCGCTAGAGGTGCGTCCAACCTTTGCTGAAAGCGCGTCCAATCCGTCCTCTAACCTTCAAAGACCCAAATCGCAAACGAAGAACGCACCCATGCGCCAGTTTTCGGCGCACTAAGTAAACGCATCTACTAAGGACATAAATGTATTCCGATGCGTGGTTTGTGAAATAAAGGTATACTATTGTTACGGCAGCACGATCCCCCCTTTTGTTGCAGCCCGCCGAATGCTCCTCTCCGCGTGTGAGAGCTATAGTTTTCTTTCACTCCGCCGTGTAGCCTGTGGACAGGCCTGTTCCCGTGTAGCCTCGGGAACAGGCAACCCAATTAGCCATTTGCGCTAGCAGTGGTATGTGGATCGGTTGTAATACTTCTGTGGTTTGTCATGATTCACTTCCCACGCCGTGCCGGACAGGCTGCAGTAATTTATTTATGTAGAGTCGAGGCATCATCCTTAACATCTGACCCCACCTTTAATGGGATTGCACTATTCAGCTTATTTATACCCGACTTTCCGCGTCGCTGCGACTTTATTTTCGTGACATGCAGGTTGCCATTGAACAGTATTAATCGGACAATTGGCAGTAATGATACTACGTAAATAGTTCCAGGTGCAAATTATATATTACTTAAATTTACATCGTACCAATAATCCACAAGCGGAGGACTTTGAGGGAAAAGGGTGTCCAGGAAAGTCGTAGCATGTTTTCTAGCGAGCTGAAGGCCCCCAGCCCAGTCGGCCAACAGGGGCCCCACAAGCTTCTTGATGAAGAGCTCCCACAACTCATCACAGTGGTAAGAGTCACTGGAAGCGGAACACCACATCGGGGGACAGTTTGTGAGGTGCGGAAGTACCGAATTTGAAAATAGCTTGCATATTTGTGCACAGCGATGGATCCCTGCCGACTGTAGGGCTTTCTCGACGAATGGGCGGACCAGTTTACAGAACCAGACAATTTCAGGCCGGTGGTAGCTCACACCGCTTGGCCAAGGCTGAACACAAACTGGTAGGCTCCCTTCCATGAAGCTTTTCCTTTCAGCTGCGGTTTGAACGCTGGGAATATCACCTGCGAATTCAAGAATTCCATGTATTGCGCTGTAATTCATTGTGTGTGTGCGCGTGCGTAAAACTAAATGTATATTCACAAAACAAAATTTTACTTTTTCTTCACAAACGAAAGCCTGCCAGGTAGGCCAGTGCGGTGAAGTAAAATAGGACGAGAACTTCATCGTGCTTCACCACACGCTGAATTTTAGCACGTGCTAACGTGCAGAAGAAAGGGCATCCTTAGGAATGGAGGGACTTGCTCAGTGGAAGGGGGTTGTAGCTTTCAATGCTGATTGGTATTCCGAACTGGAGGGCGCATTCCCGCTTTTAGCTGCCTCCAAAATGCCAACCTGCACATCGAAATCACATCGATAAACCTTTACAGTGGGTACTATCACAACGCGTTATACTAAACGCACCTTTAGCAATTTCTCGGCTCTGACGACAGTTTTTCGAGCGTCAACTCGGTTGTTGCTGCCGTTGAATTGGTGGAAGCGGCTGAACAGAGACTCAACTGGATCACTATTGAGATCCCGCGTCAAGAAATTCTTGAGACTGAAAACAGTAATAAAATAGTTCTCACAAATAATTTCACACACTGATCAGCCACTTAATTATTGAAGTCAATCAAGTGTTTCCTTTTTTTGAAATTTATTATTTCCCTACGTAATTTAGCACGTACTCCACGACTGTGACCGTTGACTTTGTCGTCATGATGGTTACTTCGTAAGTCTCCTTAGTGAGTGACGTCGCTCGAGCCTTCGCGCTTTCCAGCTTGATGTTGTGGAGGTAGCCGATGAAGTCGGCGACAAGCCACGTGAGTCGATCGTGTTCACTCGCGACCAACAGCCTTTCCCTGGATTTGCAGCCAGGTTGATCCGCAATCACTATATTCCGAGGCCCGTTCGTTAGCTTTGGGATTCTTCTAAAGGAACTCCGGGCTGCTGATGACGATCGGCGAAAATATCAAGTTGACACAGGACCCCTTCATTAGTTCCAGGTTGGTCGGCGCAATGTGCGGTCGGCTTAGGACTCGAACTGACTTCACCAACAACTTGTGTTTGATCTCAAAGAGGGCCTTGAAAAAAAACCTTCTCTAATTTTCTCCGTTCCGCCGAACACCTCTCTCTCTCTAGCAGGTTTGTTCTGAGGTTCTTAATGAGGGGGTTCAGACCAAATGAAAGGAACAATGGGTTATTTTCCCCTGGATGCGGCACAACATGCTGCAGTGTGTTTTCATCCGACATTCCTCGAAACAAAGCGGTGTTTGTGCAGTTGCTGTCCGTGACAATACGGATAGTGAGAAACCCCGCCTTATCGACAGCTCTCAGCACACTGAGAGTGAGGTTACGGACCCGGTCATGCTTCAGGTTCCTGGGGATACCCTATGAGGATAACATAAGCCATGGAAGGCCCCGCAGGACAAAGCAAAGGAGGCTCTGTTGGCTATTTAAGTGGAACCGCCGGTTTGAGGTTCACAGCCGATATCAAGAAGCCCGAAAATTTTGTCGACTTAACGGTCATAAATTACTGTTTACTGTATTATCATTTCGTCAATAATCAGGATGCAGTATGGCGGGGTTTTGTTACCGCAAGCTTTGTTTTTCTACTTGGAGCGATTCATTTATCGGGCTGGTTAAGCCAGTCTCTCCCGCAGACGATCCGACGAACTTTTGTAGTGTGCTTCGATAGGGAAGCGTCAGAAATGTTCTGCCCCTCACATGATCGTAGCCTTTACAAGAAGTCCCCTTCACAACACACATTCCCGCAGCGATTCATTTATCGGGCTGGTTACGCCAGTCTCTCCCGCAGAAGATACGACGAGCTTTTGTGGTGTGCTTCGACAGGAAAGCATTTGCAATTTTCTGCCCCTCAATGATCGTGGCCTTAACGAGAAGTCCCCTTCCACAACACACATTCCCGAAGCGTGGGTTCCTGCCAAGTCAGCCGCGCCTTATCAAAGTTGATAATCTGTTCAATGACAATTTTGTCACATTATCTCCTTCTTGTGCGGCTTCGGAAAGGGTATTTAGAGCTCGCACAGCTTGGTTGCCCTCATGTAGCTGAACTTTCTCTCTGAATTCATCACAGGTTTCCTGAAGTTTTTGCAAGCTTTAGTCTCTGCACTTTCACTTCAAGAAGGTTTCTTTTCGTCCCTTCAATGTATCCAACCAGGTCAAATGTCGTCTGGAATTCTTAGGTTTTCAATCCACTTTCCAAGTGTTCCTGACCATCCACAGACTCCCCTGAAGCTATGTTCTGTTGCGTCTGGTATTCACTGGCTGCGCGTTCAGCGTCGGGTTCTTCTAGACGAGGACGTTTTGCTTTTTTCCCACCTTCCGCTAGCGCTGGTTCAACCTAAATTCTCGCCTGCATGCATGCATCACGTGGGACACGAAGCAGAGTTCTGCGCTCCTTGCAACAGGGCGGCAACATGTAGGTTGGGTAGGACGGAAACTGACCCGGCGTGGCTATTGGAAGCAGCAACTTGCGTTTCATTTGTACGTTGTAATTGTCTGGGGTGAAGTGAAGCGAACACACGACGGTACTAGAGCTTGGCTGCCCCTGGCTGCCCTTGTCGCTCCCTTGTCGGGAAATGTCCCCCAGCCAGAGCGGGCGCGAGCCTACTTCCTCCCAGAATGGAAGTCTCCGTCGAGGGATCAGCAATAGACCCCGCGGAGCTGCTAAAGCCAGAATGGCAGCAGATCCGCCACAAGATCAAGAACCTCTCCCGACAACCGGTGACGCGTAATGAGCCAGTCAAAGGACGACGACCCCCTCAACAGCGGAGAAGACCAAGACCCCCGCCTCCATTGAGTCCACTGCCCGACGACGATGTAAAGATCATCCTCCGCCCTCAAGGTGGACTGGACCTCCACACGATCCCGGCCGCCACGCTAGCGGACTACGTTTTGACGCAGGCCGGCGGACCACTACCCAACGAGGACCAAGTCAGAATCCATCACAAAGCAAACTTCATCATTGTCAGCACTCCCTCTGAGGAGAGGGCGCACAAGTACCTCTGCACGACCCATCTTCAACTGCCCAACGGCACGTACACCCTGTGCAACCACATCCCCCCGCCATCCGATACCGCGGTTGGAGTAATATTACCCGTGCCAGAAAACGACACTCAGGAAGAAATTATGCACAGCCTGGTAGCGTACAACCACGACCTCCATATACTAGACGCCAAGCGGCTGCGGAACTCCACCCTGGTCCAAGTGCTGTTTCAGGGACCCCACGTGCCATTCTGGGTGGTCCGCTACAGGGCGGCCACCCTCCGCTGCCACCCGTTCAAGCGGAAGTCGGAGGCCTGCTTCAACTGTTGGCAGCCGGGCCATCGAAAAGACGTCTGCCCCAATCAACCACCAACCCAAAGATGCCCCGCGTGCGGCCTAGCCCAAGCCCCGGAACAGCACCCGTGCAAACGGAACTGTATCCTGTGCGGAGAGGCGCACCCAACGGGAGCCGCGGGTTGCCCCCGCCGCTTCCAACCAAGGTGTAGACCACCACACATCAAGAACGAGACGCCGAAGGTATTAACCAACAATCAACAGTGCAGCACCAACCAAGGCAAGCGACCCCAGACTGACGGGAACCGCAACCACAAGACTACCAAACCCCCCGAGAAGACGACGCAGGTGAAACAACTGCCACCACTGGGGCAAAAGCGGAGTTACATCCAAGTTCTCCAAGGAGCGACCAGCACCCAGCACCGCAACAATGGTTACACCAGCACAGGCGAGTACCCAGGGCCTTTTCGCTCCCAAGTTCACCCCTCCTCCCCTACAACTCCACCCCCCACAGCTCAGGATAGCAAACTTGATCTTATTCTAAAAGAGATGCAAAATATGCGAGCCGACATAGCCCTACTTAGAAGCGAGAACGCCCAACTGAGGGCAGAGAACAGTAACCTTAAAGCGCAGATAGCGAAGCTGACAACCTGCAACGCCGCGGAGACAGAACCCACCCCGCCACCCCTTAAGCGCAAAAACACGAGAAAGCCGGCGACTACCCCGAAATCCGACGACAACAAGGTCAGCGTAGACATGGAAGAACTCAAACAAGAAATGCTTCGATCACTTAACGCCACCCTAAAAGAATCCATAACGGCCCTGCGCGCGGAACTACTTGGTCTGGCGAGCGTGGAGGCACCGGCAAGCAACCCAACCGACCAGGCAAGCATGACCCCTCTACCAATAGATATCGAGCAAGATGCCGACTTCTAGACAAATCACCATATGGCAGTGGAACTGCAGGGGCTACAGAGCTAAGAGAAGCCAGCTGCAAGCCCACTTGTCCACGCTAAATGAACAACCCGAGGTCATAGCATTGCAGGAGACAGGACCCAACACCAAACTTCTCAACTACACAGCACACACACACCCCGATCACCCGCAACTAGCTACACTCGTAAACAGAAACATATGCACGTCCACTAGCGAAATCACCAACACAAATATACCGCACATATTCACCACTTTATTGCCAGTCAAGAAAGGACAACAGCCGCTCCACGTGCTCAACGTTTACAGCCCTCCAAAACATACGACCCACAACTTCAAGCCCCTCCTGCTCGAAGCCCTGAGAATAGCCAGACAGCAACCCCTGATAATAGTAGGAGACTTTATTGCTCCACGCGAGGCATGGGGATACCATAAGACAACAAGCAAGGGCAGGAAACTAGAGGAATTAATGCAGGCTTTGGGTCTCACTATACACAATACGCCAGGGACCGCGACCCGCATCGGAAACAGCGTACAAAAGGACACAACATCGGACCTAACCCTAACGCACAAAATAGCAGCGGGAAAATGGAGGGTCACCTCTCAAAACTTTGGGAGCGACCACCACATAATAGAATTAAAACTCAACTACACGACGCGGCTGGCACATGAGCCACCAAGGAAACCCCTCACCAACTGGGATCTATTCAGACAGAAATGTGCGCGAGTGGAACCACCCAAAGAATTTACAGAAAGCAACATCAGAGAATGGACGCAGAACATTTTAAAATGCAAAGAAGGCAGCGACGCACCAATAGACCCCATGATCACGGCCCCGTACGTCGATTCTAAGCTACATCACATGTGGGACGCGTATCGCAGCATCGAAGCGAGATGGAAAAAACACCGGCACAGGAAGGCACTGAGAAGAAAGCTACAGAACCTTAAGATAGCAATAGCCAAACACGCAGACTACCTGACGCGATTACAGTGGCTCCAAGTGTGCGACGAAATGCGCGGCACACGATGAAGCGCACGTGGGCGATACGGAAACTAATCGACCCCAGTAACAACAAGACAGAATCGGCCAAGAAGATCACGAAACTTCTACAAGATTACCAGGGCTCTGAATTACAAATGCATAGAGAGCTTATAAAACTATACGCAACGCAAAATGATAGTACGCGCTCTCCCCCTCCGCATCATATGGGCGCGAGCAACGAAATGCTAGACGCCGAATTCACATTCGGAGAGGTGCATGCCGCCATTACAGAACTCAGAAAAGCGACCTCACCCGGAGAAGACAAGATATCGAACAAGATACTACGACATCTAGAGGAGACGGCGATTCAGACTCTAACAGACTACTTTAACAAGGTGTGGCGGGAGGGGGAAGTGCCCCCTGACTGGAAGCACGCTAACATAACACTCATTCCAAAGCCAAGCAAGCCAATAAAAATAGAAAATCTCAGACCAATATCGCTTACGTCGTGCGTGGGGAAACTCATGGAACAGGTCGTGAACTCCCGCTTAGCAGATTACCTCGAGACGAACGACATGCTACCACACAACCAACTCGGTTTCAGACCAAGGCTCTCCACTCAGGACGCACTTCTACAAATTCAACACGATTTATTGGACCACCCACCGAAAAAAGACAATGCGGCCATTTTAGCCATTGACCTCCACAAAGCCTTTGGTAACGTCTCGCACAAGGCAATACTCGCAGAAATCTCAACGCTCGGGCTAGGAGAAAGAACATTCGCTTATGTTAAATCCTTCCTCACAGGCCGGACGGCCAGGATGAAGCTAGGAACGTCCCAAACCCAGATCTTCAAGATGCCAGACAAGGGGACCCCCCAGGGAGCCGTAATTTCGCCTTTGCTCTTCAACCTCGCAATCCGACCGATGGCCAAAGCATTATACAGCATCCCAGGACTAAGATCAACTATATACGCAGATGATATCACCCTTTGGGTTGACCGGGGCAGCGACGCCGACATCGAACAGACGCTAAGGACAGGCGCCGAAATAATCGCGGAACTTGCAACCAAGGCGGGCCTCACTTACTCAACGACAAAATCCGAACTGATGATCCTTCATCCCCCCAGGACGAAACCGGCCACCCAACCGCCCATCAAAGTCGACATCAGAGGGCAAAACATACCCACCGTCTCAAGCTTAAAAATACTAGGACTACGGATACAGGCCAACAGCGTGTCCTATGATCACACACGATACAAACAATTTCCATGCTAAGAAGAATAACCTCAAGGCAACGTGGCCTCACAGAGGAAGAGACACTAAGGATCGTACAAGGCTTCGTAGTCAGCAGATTCAGTTATCACCTGCCTTATGTGAACTTAACCCAATCGAACAAAGGTTCGCTCGACGCTCTACTTCGGAGAGCTTACAGCACGGCCCTGCACATTCCACACTCTGCTTCAACAACCAGACTTGCGAACCTGGGCATTCACAATACCGTAGACGAGATAATCGATGCCCATCGGACGGCACAGATACACAGGCTGGCGCAGACCACGACGGGCAGGTCCATACTGCAGCGGATCCAAATTCAACCCCCCAACAGCGACTCCACTCCGGCCAGGATACCAAGAAACATCCGAGCCCTAATCAAAGTCAAACCTATCCCCAGAAACATGCACCCGACCTTCCACGCGGGAAGAAGAGAGGCACGCGCGCAGTACCATTCACAGCACTACCCACCAGACAAATACACCGTGTATGTGGATGCGGCACGGTAGCCCGGCAGAGCAGCCTTCGCAATCGCAGGCATCGCCTCCGCCACAGAAACGCAACCAATAATCAAAGCCTCCATCTGTACGGCGAACCCCACCACTGCAGAAGAAACGGCCCTGGCTCTCGCCATAACCAAGACACCAACACCGACCGTCGTCCTGTCAGACTCACAGCAGGCGCTACGGAAATATGAGAAGGACAACATCTCAGCCTCGGCCCTAAAAATTCTCGTGAAAAGACCTCCCGACCAGCCCGTGATACTGCTGTGGACCCCGGCTCACACTGGCGTGGGAACCAACGAGGTAGCTAATGAACAGGCCCGAGCATTAATACCCCGGGCGAGCACGTCTCTTGGTTCTACGCATCGATCCGCACTCGAGTTCACTGGGTACGCCCTCACCACATACCGAGACATCACACAACACTACCGCCTCACCCGCAGAACACTACCCCCGCCCAACGCCAAACTTACGATAGAGGAAGCACAGATGTGGCGCACTCTACAAACCCATTCCTTCCCACATCGCACGCAGTTACAGCACTCCCCATGAAAGTAGAAAAAACTGCGCGTAAAAGACAGGACCGTGACAAGTAGACAGGACAAGCGCAGGACAAGCGCAGACTGCGCTTGTCCTGTCTACTTGTCACGGTCCTGTCTTTTACGCGCAGTTTTTTCTACTTTCATGATGCTGCACCAACTAGCCCAACAACATGCTGTATACAGCACTCCCACTCACACCTCTTCCTCTCCGCAGAGTGTCCGAGATGCCGCAGCCTCGACACGCTATACCACTCTTTGTGCGAGTGCCCCGCAAACCCTTACCCCCCCTTCCCCACCCCCACCCACTGGGAGCAGGCCTTGGGTAGCTCTTGCCTCGTGGATCAACGGACCCTGACGCAACGGGCGCTGCAGGTCGCTTCGGTCATCTGGGCTGAGGCCACCGCCCCAACCTGAACCCGGTGTCTCACCAATAAAGTGTTTTTCTCTCTCTCTCTCTCTCCCCCAGCCAGGCATTCTATAGTTCATACCACAAGCTAGGTGCAGCACTGTGAAGGCTAGGCTACATTGTTGTCAACAGTGCGCCAGCTGAGGGCGCATAACTCGCCGTGAAGGAGTTCCTTAAAGGACATTCCCTTTTCCCCTCCAGGCAAGTGGAACCGCAAGGCCCTGGCGCCTTTTGTCACTTCCTTCGCGGTGAGTTAGGCGTCCTGAGGGGGTCTGCTGTTGACAACAATGTAGCCTCTACAGTGCTGCACCTCGCTTGTGGAATGAACTATAGAGGTTTTCTTTGGACGGCAGTTCATCGTAGCACAGTTCCAGGTTTCGTGAGGCATTCGATTTACAAAGCAGCGCACGACAATTTTCAGCATTGCATGCAGTGTAATTCATCCACAGTCTGGTAAACCTAACAGCAGTCCCGGAAAAAAATACTGAGGTCGCATGTTGACCGGACGACTGCGGGGTAAAACTGTCAAGAGTAGAAATAATAACACCTTCGCAAGAGCCGGTGCGAGCAAGGATAAGGCCCTTTCTTCGCCCTTTCTTCACCTCCCGCCACGGCGAGTGACTCAACTTCTCCTTTCACACGAGTTCTTTTGTTCGCGAGATGACTCGTCATGCCGCACTAAAAAGTGGAGATGGAGCGGCAGTGCTTTTGTACTCCTTCTTCATGCCAGATGCGTGCATTTTCTTACCTAGAAGCGTTCCTCCTTTTTCGCCATTTTCAAGTAACCGTTTTGGCACAGCGGAAGCCCGGTTTCGCGCACACGTTTTGTGTCCAGAAATCTTACCAGAGCTTTTCGGTCGACCAAGCGGTCTATGGGGAATAGTGTTTTTGACAGAAAGCCATTGGTCCCACTCATAAAACCTTCGCTTTAAAATAGTAAATGCAGGAACGTGCCAGTGACAACAAAAAATGAAGGGAACTCACACTAACGCGTAAGTCTTGAAGGTAGCGAAGCTGTACGCAACCTTCACAATTATCACGAAGGTTCAAAGTCACGATTGCAGCCAGTTTGCTTCGCTGTCGCAACGACCTTAACTAAACTATTGTTGCTATAAGTGTAAGCTTCTTTCATTTTCTTGAATGTGGTAATCATCTTACTTCACCTCAGAGGGGCGTACGCTATGACGTGTCTTCATCGTTCCGAGCAAGTGTTGCCACGATTTCGGCGAACGCTGGATATTTTTTTTTTGCCAGTCTTCGCCAATCTACCTAAGCGAGTATGCTTGGCTTGACAAACGTGCGCCGGGGACGCTGGGCGGTCGCCGCGAGGTACGCACACACGAGAACTCGGCATTTTCTTGGTTTTGTTAACTGCCGGGCGGTCGCCGCGAGGCCCGCGCTAACGTGCGCGCTCGGCAATTTCTCGGTATTTTGAGCTGAGGACACGAAAAATTACGATTTTCTAAGCAGCTTCACTGTTAAATTTGTACATTTAGTTTTTCCTTATGCTCAATAGCAAACTTCCGCAATAAAAAAAAGAAAAAAAGGTTGCTGCTATCGCGTATGTAAACGGCACAATGCCACAGCTTGCTGCTTAGCACTGCAATGTAATCGTGGCTTTTTTTCTGAATTGAATAAGCTCCCACGCGAATGTGCAGGGGTTCACCATAACATCTAAGGCTTGCGTGGAGAGGGAGTGATTGATCAAGCGTGCTACTAAGTTGGTCGTTGGCTGCATTTGAGTGATTTTTCAGACAATGCCACCTTGCGGCCATGCGCATATAGACTAGGCAGGTTGGTGTTTAAATATTTCTTTTTTTTTCGAGGACTGTAACAAGGTATGCACTAACTAGCGTTCTCGCTCTTTTGCCCATCTCAAAAGGCGTGGTTTCATCTCATTTTTGAAAACACGCCGGTTTTGTTCTAACAATCTCAACGGCGCACGCGCGAGCCGATTGTGTTCTGCTCTGGCAAAACTAAAAACATTTGTTGTCCTACTGTCTAGCAGATTGTGAGCTCGAACTTGTCCAAAACACGTCCATAATAGTTATATGTTTCAATACATAAACAACAATGAAGCTAGTGTGGCTGAAAAGCTATGCGATTATTTGGTGCTGAAGAATGTTCTTTGTGTTCATGAAAGGGCGTACCACTTGTTGTCGCCTGTTCTCGGTGGTTTGGCCTTTTTCTGCACAAGTGTACTTACTGCACAAAAGATTTAGCTGTGCAAAGTTGTCAGAAGACTGCGCATGCTGTGTGATAACATTTTGCCTCAACATCATGTTTGACAGGGCAAAGGGAACAAAACACTTGTGCATGCAGTGCGGAGGTGTGTTGTTCATTTTACGAGCAAGGCTTTGCAGAACCTTTGAATGACTTCCACCTCGAGTTATCGGGCGGCGATCACTATCACCCCCAAGCGAAGGATACCGACGCACCAAGCAACGGTGGAAGCAAAAGTACGGACTAGCACAGGGCGGCTACAACGGGCAGAACATCGCTTTGTATCATGGACTGCTTAATTAACGAACTTGAACTTCCGCTTGTTGGGTGCGACACAGGCAGTAACGCGGAACGACCGCTGAAAATTGTTGCTGTGCTATTCGCGCGCCCGGGAGGATGTTGAAAATATTAGAGAAAGAAGAGGCGGCTATTGGCAGGTGTCCCCCAATATCACCATCATTTTGCAGTTCCATCCGCCATTAAAGATTCATCCCCGTCCCGCGGTCCTCGCCTCGGTTCTTCAACAAAATAATAACACTTACATTTAGAATAGCCTTCCCGGTAATCAAGTTGACAAGGCATCGGACCTATGCATGTTCCGCAAAGGTTCTAGCTGCCCACATTACTAGCATGCCATGCAACTGGACGCGTAATACGGAGGTTGTGGGTTTGGGCCCCTCCTGTGGAGCATGATTTTCTCCGCTTTCCTTAATTTCCGAGAAATCTGTTCCCACACGCAAAAAAATGACAAACTACTTTTGCTACGTTCTCCTTGGCATTTTTGACAGCTAGCTATCAGTTTGTGTTCATTTGACAAGTCCATCATTACCAACTGTGAATATATAAATTGTAACAAAGAGCGATCATGTGTAAAATCACCAATTCCTCGAAGCTGCTATGTTCTCAGTTGTCCCTGAAGAAATATGTCGAACGCTGAGCCACAGCCTCATTGACAGCGGCGCTGACTTGCGAAACCAATCCCCCCCTGGCTCAATGTTTCCTTTCCTGCATATATATTCCGCTTCCTTCGCACAGGCAGAAGCAGTAACCTTTTCGCGAGCCCTGCGCGATCATTTTGTAAGCTTATCCACAACAGGTTCACGGATTCTTTGGGGCTTTAGCAGATCACAACAAAACTATTCTGCCGCTATTGTGCGCTATTTCTAGAACAAAGAACAAGCGCGTGCAGGGTGACATTTCCTCGCTCTCCTTCTGCCCGCTAGTAGCCGCCATGATTGACAACGCTTGTTTCGAGATATTTTGAAAGTTCAATTTGTTACCCGCAAACAATCTTTCTAAAAACGGAACATTGCTTGATCGCTTGACGCAAAGAACTGAAATGCAAAAATGTATTATTCCCTTTAGCAGCATTAAAACACGATCCACGAGATGAACGGTTGTGCAATACCACCAACTACCGCAGTGCAGTGTAACGTCAAGTGGCTTTTGCCATCTTTGTTTTGCGCCTCACAAAAATGATCAAGTAAAATAAAACATGACGGTGCTATGTTGATTTTGGATGCTTTGTCGTCACTATCAAGCATTGTGGCAAAAATATCCTCCGCTTTGAGATAAATACATTAAACAATTGCAATCTATACAATGAGTAGAATTGTTCAAAACTTAACAAAAATAAATAGCTCTTTTTTGGCGACCCGATGCAGTCTTCTTAGCGCGTTGTTTTATTTAGAAATTTGAAGCAGATTATTGGCCGTGCTCTTTATTAGGATGCGGCCACCCCTACAGAAGCCAAGACAAACATTACCCAATTGAAAAGATGTACCATACTAATGACTCAAGACAGAAAAGTCGTCGCCAAATGCTGAGCGATGGATCTACTCGCCGGGAAGCTCAAGTGTAATGTGGGTAAATACAACGTCGAGCTAGAATACTTCAAGCTGTATTCTTTTAGTGAGGTTCCGATAACCGCTACATTTACGTTTCAGACATTGTAAGTCGTACAAACTGGGGAAAGGGACATTTGAATGACATCACGGCGGATTTTTTACTAAAAAGGCACAACTGGTGGCAATCATATGTCCAAAGTCCTTATACGCCAATAAAAAAGGTCCTGGACGGATGGGTTATGACTTGTACTAGGTGCAACCAGATCGATGTTTGCCGTCATGCTTGTTTACACGTTTTTGTATATACTCGTGACAAGCAGAAGAGTTCCACGAAGAAATGGCCCATGTTGCTTAGACAGCTCACTGACCCTCAGGTGGAAGCAGTGTGCGGTGACAGAAATTATCACTTAATCCGCATGGTTTAAATTTTCAGCACTAGAAGGGTAGTGCGTGCGAACGAAGAAACGTCTGTCGGGTTGGGTGCGGTTATCTGATGCGGAAGACATGCCGCACCCGCAGAGGGCTAGAAATCGGCACGGCACAACGTTGGTCCTTGGCCGATTCGGCCGTTAGGTGATGCATTTCGCTGACGACTATAAGTCCTTCCACAATCTCGCGTTCCGACAATCACTTCAGTTGCCGCGTTTGTGTTCTGCGTGATAATTAAACATAATTATTACGGCAGCGTTTTCTTGGAGTGTAACAAGTGATACGGTGCATCCAAAGCGTTGGACTGGGCTAGTTGGTACAGGTTTGAATACATTAAAAGCCAGCGGAAAACACCGGACACAGTAGAAGAAAACTACGGGACAAGCTGGCACTAACAACTGAACGAACAAGGCACTTGAACGCCTAGAAATACCTTCCCAAGGTATTTCTAGACGTGAAAGTATTTCTAGGCGTTAAAGTGCCCCGTTCGTTCAGTTGTTAGGGCCAGCTTGTCCCGCCGTTTTCCGCTACTGTTTCCTGTGTTTACCGCTGGTTTTTAATCCATTCAAAGATACTGCGCAAGAGCGTCGACGGAGAATGTTGAGGATTTGCGACGAAGACGTGTAATCTTAATTGACGGGAAAATGCAATGAATGCTATTTCGCGTGGCGTTCGCACAAAGACTCCTTTCAAGCATTTTAATCAATACCCCTCGTGTCATTCCGCGCGAAACGGGAATTTACAAGGAGGGTAACACGAAAGAAAAAAATCTCTGGCATTGCTGTCACATGAATTCCATTGTTCACACTCACATTTTCGTGTTTGACCGGTATTGAAAAAGTTTCGGGTTGCATGCTCATTTCTGTGGAGAACCCCTAACTCATTACAGCCATAATTTTGGTTACAAGGTATAGTCCCGTACTAACTATGGTGCAAGCTAGATGTCTTCTTTGGTAATGACAGTGCGCTGCAAATACTCACCTCCCCGTGCCCACGCAATCATGCTGGCTGCGAACCTACACGTAAGGCGATGCAGCTGTAAGAAAATGGGGAAAACTTCATTTCTCGCCAGTTCCAAAAAGCAGAAAATATTCACCAGGACCCGTGAACCAGCCTCCAGTCCCAAGCCATTGTACAAATATCAACTCCCAATACTACCTCACCACACTCCTCTCATCCCTTTATCAACCCCTTTATCAATGGGGACGCAAGCACTGGTGACGCCTACAAGCACACACACACAATAGAACCCAATTGTACTCATCATGCCATTCACCAATGCACCCCTACGAATCCCCATCCTGCCAAATCCCGAACACAAGGTGGCACCCAGTGTGGGCTTGCCTCTACGACCGAAACCCAATCCCTTCCCCCTCCCTGGAGAGTGTGAGTTCGAACTGACCAGCTGGCTGCCAGAGACGCAGGCCAACCTCGTGTCTCGTGCAAGTGCGGTGCCATGACTCGTGGCTCTCGTGAATATTAAGGGTCCCCGCACCATCTTCCACTCGAATAAACCTTTATCAACAAAAACCTCAGCCAACGGGTGCTCCTCATTTCGCTTATCGACGGGGTTGTCCCATTCATAGGTAACGCGGTGACTTCTTATGTACGAGGCGGATGCAGGGAAGACCGGCATAGCTTGGAATGTGCGCGACCACATAAGGGTGAAGGTGTGGTCACGCTACAAGGAAAGGCTTGGAAACTCTGCGAAAGCATAGTTTCTTGCTAATATATTGCCTTCGCGGCAATATCATTGCGGGAAATCGAACGCTAGCGTCTAGGTCGTGGGCCGAGGAGAAGCGTTCCATTTTTACTTGGCATGGCTCACAAACTAACCAACAATTTGGCCTGTCACAGTACAAAACGTAACATTGTGGTTAAAATACTAGTTCAAGTTCCTGTATCGATATAAAAGTATAGATGTTAAAATATTTATTCGTCAGGATTTTTTTAAGGCTTTATGCAAGACGAATAGGGAAAAAAATTAGGGAAGCTTGCACTCACGCGCAAGACTTGATGGCGAAGCTCTTGTAGGTGAGCATTGCCGGACACATAGTTCAGTTTCAGTATCATCGTTTATTTGCATAGCTGTGGTACTAGTAATCGTCGGCATATGCATCGAAGAGGTCGTCATCTTCTTCTCGGCGAATGGTGGATGCAAAGTCATCCTCAGCATTGCAGACTTCCACCGGCTCTTGGTCATTGACTCAGGACAGCGGTGGCGGGATCTGCAAGTCGTCTCGGGAAGGATTAGCACACTCGTAGCCATTTCTCCAATTATCTTTAGCATTAGCGCTGGAGCGCTCGCCATTTTCTCACGTTCACCTCACGTTATAGGTGACCTCACGTTCACCTATAACATCAACAATGCCATGTGGTCCTGCCTGGAAGAAACCTTAGGCAGCGATCACTACATCATCCAACTTCAAATCCCACACCGCAAAAACAATCAGCAACGAATCGGCACGGCCAGACTGACAGACTGGAAAAAATTTGGTGAAAACTCCCCCACCGATCCCATCGACGATATAGAAGAATGGACCGCACAGCTCCTCACAGAAGCCTCGAAACATACCAAAGAGTTAGCGCTAACTGAAGATAATCCAGCCATTGATGCCCACCTGTTACACCTCTGGGAAGCCCGAAACGGACTCCTTAAACGATGGAGAAAACGCAAAACAAACCGTAAGCTCCGGATTCGCATCGCCAAACTCACGGTCGAAGCAGAAACTTACGCTCGTAAATTAAGTCAACAAAACTGGTCGGAGTTTTGCAATAAACTTCAAGGAACCCTGGGAACCCGTCGCACCTGGCATCTTCTCCGCTCCCTCATGGGAACAAAAGAACACAAATCGACGACGGCGCATCAACTACCTAGACTGATACACAGCCCTCCGGGCACTGAGCAAGACCTCATACAAGAACTAGAAAAACCCCTCAAAGCAACATCGGCAAACCAAACGCAAGTTATCCCACCATACACCGGTACCCCCAATCTAGAGTTAGATGAACCTTTTTCAATAGCCGAAATGGAAGCCGCAGTGCGTAACCTCACAAGAAACACCACCCCAGGAAAAGACAAAATTCCGAACAAACTACTTCGCAACCTCGACCCAATAGCCCTCGAAAGCCTACTACAGTACATCAACAATCAATGGACATCTGGCTCCCTACCACCACAATAGAAACACGCAGAAATAACCCTCATACCTATGCCGGGAAAACCTCTGAATACAAAAAATTTGCGACCCATCTCATTAACCTCATGTGTTTGAAAACTCCTAGAACACATGGTCCACAACCGACTTTCACCCCACATAGAGGACAACGGTTACTTACCGAATACGATGTATGGATTCCGCTCACATCTCTCACCCCAAGATGTTCTACTTCAACTCAAAAGAAGATATCATTGACAAACTTACCAATCACCACAAATTCTCGATCCTGGCTCTAGACATCAAAGGAGCATTTGACAACATCACTCATCAAGCAATCCTACAAGGTCTCGCCTCTACTAACTACGGCCGACGTCTCTACGACTACGTTGCCTCATTCCTAATCAATCGCACTGCAACAGTGGGAATCGGGCACCTCCGTTCCGACGTTTTCCAAACTATGCCTAAAGGAACCCCCCAAGGCTCAGTGATATCTCCATTACTGTTCGACATCGGCATGAAAGATCTACCTCCTCTGTTGACAACTATCCCCAACCTGCGACACGCCCTATACGCCGACGATCTGACACTCTGGACTCCTACGGGCTCCATAGGTGACCAACAAGACGCCCTCCAAACTGCCATCCAAGTAGTACAACAATACCTGCAAGCCCGGGGGTTGGAATGTGCCCCCGAAAAATCCGCCTTACTTACACTGTGTAAACGAACACCTAAACAGCGCGCCAACTCTATACCGGATCCTGAACTCAGCATCAATAATCAACCCGTTCTTAACGTCCCCCACCTCCGAAATCTGGGGCTCACTATTCCCAAAGACGGGTCGGGTGCCCAAACAATTTTGCCATTCCAACGTACTCTCTCACAATTAATGCATCTTATCCATCGAGTTTCTCACCGAAGATTTTGCCTCCAAGAATCTGATACTCTGCGCATAATCCAAGCCATCCTTATCAGCCGGATTGCATACAGTGCTCCTTACCTAGCCCTGAAACCCTCCGAACAAAACAAACTGAACACCGCGATACGGCAAGCCTACAAAACCGCACTAGGATTGCCCCCTAAAACGGCAACAAGCAAGTTACTACAACTGGGCGTCCACGATACGTGGGAAGAAATCCAAGAAGCGCACCGAATTTCTCAATTCACACGCCTCCAACTCACCACCACGGGAAGAGCGACCCTCCGCCGGCTAGGGTATTCGACCCCACAACAACAAGACGAGAAGACACGCATCCCCGGACCAATTCGACAACACATCAGAGTGGCTCCAATCCCACACAACATGCATCCGACCTATAACAAGGCACGACGAGCAGCAAGAGCACGAGCAATCCATGTGCAGTATGACCACCTCCCCTTCAGTCGCTATGCAGACGCCTCTCCATAGCCCAACAAATCTGCGCACGCTGCCAGTGTGACCGACGCCAACGGAAGAGTTAACCGCAGTCACGACCATTACAAAATCTATAGAAACAGCTGAAGAAGTTGCTATCGCCCTAGCTGCCACCACTTGCGAAAACTACACAGTTATACGACAGACTCCCAAGCTGCATGCCGCAATTTCTTTATCGGACGAATATCCCTACCAGCATTGGCTATACTAAAACAAATTAAGCGACTTCCTGAACTACAGATTGTCTGGTCACCTGGCCACGAAACCCTCAAAGGAAATGAGTCGGCACACGCCGCCGCCCGCGCGCATACACACCGGGCCGTTTCCCGAGAGGGTAACAAACTTCAAGATGGCGACATCCTCAAGCCCACGCCCCTGAGAAAATACGCCGATATACTCGCCCACTACCCGCGCGGGCGCCAACAATACCCAGCACCCCACGCACACCTACCTAGAACCGAAGGTACAATACTCCGGCGACTACAAACTCTTACCCCCACAATACCCTACTCCTTGCAATGTACCCCACCCTCTACCCCTTATCTTGCAAATACTGCCCCCATCCTGGCACCCTATACCATCTGGTATGGGGGTGTCAACAAACCCCGTCCCTTACTCCCAATCCCCAACCTACTTACGAGCAGTGGGTGGCACAACTGACCAGCTCCGACCTCTCCTCCCAGCGTAGCCTGGTAGAGAGGGCCCGGGTGGCCAGTGCAGGCCAGGGTATCCCGGACTAGAGGAAACCCCCCACCAGGCGGGTGCCCAGACAGCAGCACCTAAGGCTCGCAGAAATAAAGTTTATTCCTCCTCCTTGCTAAAGCCACTGCGTGTGCCGAGGACGCTCAGCAGCCTCCGCGAGGCATGCGCTCACGGCCGCTTGGCATTTTCTTAGTATTTTTTCTTGTAACGGCGAACTTACGGCCAGTAACAACAGCTCCGTTGTTAAAATGTTGCCCCTCTCGTTGCTTTTATTCTAAGTATCCACAACAAGCCATGTTGCGAGCCAGGCCAAGCAAGAATGAAACACTGGATGCGTTCCAATTCGCGTACAGCTTTGTATAGACAGCTTACGAAGGAGTGTAATTAGACGATTCAAGGAATAAGAATTGGAACGGCGCAGCGGTCGTGAACGCAACACCAACGCAAGACGACAACCTCGTTGCAGACATGTTGAGCAAAACGCAAGCCGCAGGTTCCGTAAATAACATAACCGTTATTGCTAGAAACATTACGTTATTTAAAAAATAAACAAAATCATCTATACCTATAGTAAATTATATTAAACATTCCAGTAAAAGAACAAGTTAATATTTACTAACATTAATCGGTAAAAGGGTGGCGCTGGCGACACTTGATAGTTTGAGCAGGAAGGTAGGTAGCCTGCATCGTTGCTGACTTTTTGATGCTGCCTCCTCGAAGCAGTCTTCGTTGACTTCCTCGTTGGAATTGGAAAGGCGCTTAACATGGCGGACTGTCCGCGAAGGCGGCAACGGAGCCGTCTAAAGGGGACATTGGAACGCGCAGTCAGCCGTTATGACGGCTCCATTGGAAGCACGACACGTGAGCGACAGTTATCCCTATAGTATATGTTCAGGGCTGTTCGTTTTCGTGTTTTATATGTTCTTAAAACTTGGGGATTAAAAAATAAAGATTAAAAATCTGGTTTTTTTTTTTCAAACTGGTTATCAAGGAGAAATCGGGTTCTTTTGTAAAACCACACCTAAATTCGGGGGTTTTATGGTTAAATCAAGAGATGTTCTTTGTGATGTACTCAGTTTGCTTTACCAGAAGGTCTCACGAGCTTCTTAACTGTAACGCGTTAAAATTGTTGTTTGTTTCAAGCTGGTAATCGAGGTCTTGTAGCACATACTCTTCGAAATTTGGCGTTTCTTCGAAAATGATTCAGTATTGTGCTGCCTAGGCCAAAGACGCGTGTTCGACTCCCGGCCGGGGCGCCACTTTTCTGATAATGGCGAAAAGCGAAAACGCCCGTGTGTTCGAGATTTCAGCGCACGTTAAAGTTCCCCAGGTGGTCAAAATTGATCTGGAGCCCTACGGTGTGCCTCATCGCGTGTGTAGCGTCGGCGGCTTTAAAGGGACACTGAAGTGATATGTAAACATTGCGGGATTACTTGCGCAAATTGTAGTCCGGGGTCCCCAGGCCATGTTACGACCACTCTGGGCGCGTTTACGCGCTTTTATTTAGTAGAAAACTTAATTCGAAAATGCTGTCCTCCTCTCTTTACGCTCGCCCATTTTCTGCGGCGTTTTCGCGTGACGTCGAGAGGAGCCGAGCTCGCAATTGGCTGAGCTATCTGCACGGCTCCCCGGCCTTCAGACAGAGTCAGTCGGCCCAGCGTTTCGTCCGCCGGACGCCGACGGGTCGTCGCAATTCGTTCGCTCAGTTGAAACGAAGCCAGGGCCAGGACACGTTTGTGAATGGAAGAATGGGCCTTTCTTTACTTGGTTAGTTTGTACACTGTATCTAGCTCCAAGTCAAGGTCGCTTCACACAAGCGCTGCGCAAACGCACATGCGACGCTTCGCTGACTGGTACGCCCGTAGGAAAATATAAGGCCTCTTGAAGGCGGGAGAAGAGTCAGCGAAGTCAATATAGGTACTAAGGAAATAAAATCAACTGATATTTTTACCGTACAGCGTAAAAATAGGGTGCGGGAAGCACTTTTTTGCGCTGGGCGAACAAGCACAGCGGTCAGCAGCACGACTACGCATCTGCGAACGCTTTTCCGTCTAAGGAATGCAATTGCTAGACGCGAGCTATTGCGGAAACTCGGGGGACGCTTACTGCACGAGCACAATACAACAAATAGTCACCTAAGCTGCTTGAAATGCCAAAACTAAATAAAAATGTAAACTTGTTGTACAATATATACCTTATATTACCATGGTCGGCGCAGCCCGCTTCGTAGCCGAGTTGTCTGAGGCTGCAGGTATGTCGCCGCCGAGTGTTCTGCAAGTCACGAGTTCGAGTCCCCGCGGGTACGTGCTTTTTTTTTTTTTTTGTAAGTTAACTTTTTTGTTTTCTGCCGATGTTTTCTACATTGAGTTCACCTTTGTTTGGGCCGCAACGTCTATGGCTCCACGAACTAGTTCACAGAACGCGCGCAGGCTGGCACTGGCGCGCTAGCGAGTTCTCGTTGGCGTGCTGTCCATAAGCACCGACTGCTTGCGGGCAGTGGGCACAGGCCAGAATGAACAGACCCTTGGCCTGGTGGCCTGGTGCGAACACGCATTTTACGGTACAGGCATGAGTGAGGCAAGCTCCAAATAGGGGGGGGGAGGGGGGGGGGAAGCGCATGACATTTGTGCGTCTGCGGGCACGCGGAGGGCGTCCATGCACTGCGTAGGCCTCGGCTAGTGAATGCTACGATTCCAAGCCGTCCTGGGAGGCTTATCTTTATGCATTTTTACAGCTGACAACATGGCAGAAGCGCGGTACGATGATTACTGAGTTATTGAGAATGCCCATCCAACAACGCACAGGTTGTGTTTTACAGAACCGAAACCGAAACCGAAACTTGTTTGGGAAACTTGTTTGGTTGCTCACCTTGGGCATCGTCCAATCACGGTCCCGCTCCTCCCAACGTCACAGCTTTGGTTGGTGCGGCCGCCGCAAACCGCGCATGGTAGTTTTTCTTCTTTGGCGCTTTGTAAAATAATTACCGATTTGTCAACCGGATAAACGATGAAAAGTGGGCTAATTTGAGCCAGTCTACGCAGTGCAAGCAAAAACGGGAGCTTGACAAATTCACTTCAGTGTCCCTTTAAACCCCCATAATCAATCAATCATTCCATCAATGAATGAATCAATCAAACAATCAATCAATTAGTAATGATGACAGTAAAGAGCATCGATAACTTCTAAGAAATGGAACATTTTATTCCCGAAAAGCTGGTCATCGATGTTTTACACATCCTCTTTTACGTACATTATTGGCATGCGCAACATGTCGGTCGCCATTCGAGACCTGTCCGATAGTTGAACGTATACCTCAGCCGGGAGAAAGTTCACTAGACAAGCCAGCTAGCGTTAGCTAGGCACAACAATGTCAGTGCAGCATTAGCCATCCTGGGGTAGTGAGGGGCAGAGTCATGCCAATAGTCAATGAGTTCGACAGCTATGTTTGTGGGGCCTGCGTCCAGCAAGTACCTATACTGGTTGAGAACGGCGGACCATCAGCCCACAGTTGTGCAGATCGGTATTCCGCACAAGGCGCTGCGGTGCTCCGAGCACACTTCGCACGTTGGTTCTTACACGGTACCGCGGTATTCGCTCTGTACCGAGCGCCACTGCCATGGTGGGGCATGCGGATATCGTGCGGGTGAACATACCGGCCGAATGTGCCAGAGATACGACAGATCAGGTGTAGAAATCGGCATCATGGTGTCTTTAGCTGCTTGATCCACTCCCGCGCTCTTCATTACACGATGGTACGTCCCCTCTGCTACCACGTTCAGCTGAGCCACCTCCGTGGTATGGACCACCCACAACCGGGTGCTGGCGCGAATAAAAATCCTTCACCGCCAACCGCAGAAGACCTTTGCATCGTGCACGCGCCTTCCTTGCCTTCCTGTACAACAATATACAGACATGCATCAACATTAGAGAAGCACTTCTTCCTTCTCTTTTGGTGGGCCTTTTTGCCATCCGTAATGATATTGTGTGCTATAGCGCCTCAGTTTTGCGTTGAACCGTTACCTCGCTTGCTCCTATATACTGACTCCACTTATAATACCCGAGAGCTCCGGCGCGTGAACAGTACACTGGGCATTACGTTTCAGACGCAACGGATATTTAACTAGTTCCCGTGCACTCTTTCCTTCCTGTGGACAACTCTCAGACAAATGACTATATCGCCGCATTGTGTGTGTGCTTTTTGTGTGCGTCTGTGTGTTTGAGTATTGATGTGTAAGTGAGAGTTTTCATATATTTTCATCACACCTTCACCCCCATTTGGTGTAGCAAGTCGGGCGCCCAGCCTGGCTGACCTCACTTGCCCATTAAAGATGTTTCTCTCTCTCTCTGGACGCGCCGAAGCACGCAGTGAACTCACGCCGGCTTGACAAATTACCGGCAGCAAGTCTTCTGCAGCTGTCCCTGGAGGACACCCTTCTCCTTAAAAAGGATTCTTCTGGGCGGTCCTTTCAAGCAATTCTCTCTCCACCCGGGTCTCACCTTTCTGGCGGCATAGCACGATGCAGGGGCGAAGTCGCGCTCCGGAGAGTGCGCCTGGTCGTTGCACTGACTGCTGCATTTATAAAGAGCGTCATAGACTTCCAGCTTTGCAGTACCTTCTTCGATCGGCCCCTACCGTCCGGTTCCTGCTGAAGAACGACAACAGACTACCTTACAGGGACATGTCTAAGCCTGCAGATAACCTGGTCCGGGCATATGCGAAACAGGGGACATCGCCGTGGCCGTGAATTTCGCCGGTGTTCGCGTGGTCCTCTCCATTAGTGGCTACCGTATTTAACGTACTGAATAAAATTTTCTTTATTAGTATTCTGTATTCACGATGAAGCTGCCTGCATAACGTCTCTCTTTGATGTGCTTTTTTGTATTCTTGTATATCTGCTCCAATCTTACTGTCTATAAGGTTCTCATTTTTTTATTCCCAGTGTAAAATAGCACAATAAAAACAATGTAGTTTAAAAGAACGCTATCGATGTTTCAAACATGAGTTTGTGTTTATACAAATGCGGTAATACAATCTCCCCATTGCCCTCGCCAAGTATTGGCTGCGCCCCTGGGTACGCGCTGGTATGGCGTCCCGACTGTCATTGAAGCGTGGCTGCGAAGGCGGGTATGCAGCGGCCCGACGTTAGGCTTAACGTAACGATTTGAGGTCTCTCGACAACCGGTATCCGCAGCTTGACGTACAAAGAGCTTGACGTTACTTGACACACCGTTAGGATCAAATTGAAGGTTACATGACGTTAAAGTCGAATATAGGCCTAAAGACATTATGTACGCACCGGAAGCGATTGGCCAATGAATTGGCCAATGAATATTGGCCAATGAATATCTTGACCGTAATTCGGCCATATTTCAGTGGTCCCGACCAGGTGTAATGGACATGAGACGACCGTAATACTGAGAACGACGACGGTTGCCTCTTGCGACGTTACAGGTCAAGTCAAGGGAGCGGCCCGTCGACGACACAGCGCTACGACAGCGCGGCACTCGAGAGGCCACTTCCTGGCCCACGGCTCCTTTTCAGTGCATATCGCAGGAAAAGAACAGCGCTGGGTCCTCTTTGTCTGTATTGTGCCGCTATCGGCGAGAAACAAACCGCCGGTGCACTTACGGCATGCATGCACGCACAGACGGGGCTCGTACCAATCTTTTGTCGCAACCGTCACCGCTTCGTCTCTCCTCTTTCACATCGGCGATGGTCGCCACCTCCTCCGTCCACTCGAGGAACGTTCGTGCCATAATCTGTTATTCGAGTCGTTGTCTTTTTTTTTTTTTTTTTTTGTCCGACGGCGCATCGATTCCGGGACCTTCCTTTACCTTCACTCGTCAACGCTCGGCACAGTCTAAAGGGCCGCTCGATTGTTTTCCAAAGAAACGGCCAGAAAGCCTATCGCGCGGTACCTTCTTCTCTGACGAATCGTCTTCCGTTGTCTCCCTGCGTCTCCTTCTCTTTATCCAACGGGCCGCCCCCACTTCTGTTTCCTTTGTGTCCGTGCGCCCGTATCACTCGATAACCGAACCGCTCCGAAGGGTGGCCGGCGTTTTCTTTTGCTATAAGGCCCTAATCTGCCGACAACCACCGACGTTGGCGGTACGCACTGTGAGGTTCTTTCCCTTTACGACGCCGACACTTCAGTGCACGGTGTTGTTCTTGGGCCCTTTTTTCCTGACTCGTCTGAGGAGTGTCTGTGCTGCACCGGCACTTGAGTCCCGCCTTTTAGCGTCTTTTACCGCCTTCTCGATTGTTTCGAGTGCGCGGTGCCTTTTGTGCCTCCTATCAATGTGTCTTTATTCGAAGCCGCACCACCAACGGTCAGCGGAAAAAGAGCAGAGGGACAGTCATGTTCCCTTTGGAGCCCCTTTGCTGGAAAAATTGCAGTAGCTTGTTCCTCTCCTTTGTGCAGGCTGAAATGTAGGCCACGCGAAAGAAGCGACGATTCCCCTCGACTTTTGTGTTCAACTGCAATGCACTAAAGAGCCTACGGGGCTCCTTGCCATCGCTAAGTTCCTGGAGCGCCTTCTTCGCCTCTTAAGTGTAGAACTGGCTGAAGAATCTACACCGGGGCTATGAATAGAAATATTTCAAGGCATGTAAAATTGGATTTTAGCACTGCTCCCCTTTCGCTGCACAGGCCTTTTATGTTCGGAAAATCATGTTACGGACTAAATTGTTCGTTCAAGTCTAGCAAGTATGTGCGAATGCGCGAACCAAAAACAATCTGTGTTGAGGTCAGCCGTAGAGCTCCAAACGGCGGCGCCTCAATAAAGCAAAAAGAAAGCTCTTTACAAGTTCTCGAAAACATTTATCCCTGGGGTGACATGTTTGATAATGCGACGAACGATAATGCGACGAACGCTCGCACAGATGTGGTAACGTTACCTTGTTCGTTACATGTTGAACAAGCTGCCGGATCTCCTCCATAACGGCGTTAAAACCCGCATCGAATGGATCGAATCTGCACATAAGACTGCCTTACAGGGAAACCAGGCAGCCCGTGTGGCTGCACAACCTCCTCCTTCGGCCCCAACACTGCCTCGGACAATAAACGTATTGGTTATAAAAAATACAAAACTACAACATCTAAAGCCCCCCCATTTCTCCGGCTAATGTCCCCACCGCTCCTATAAGAACTGCATAATTTTTCATCAAATTTCGAACCGATGGCTTCTATTCCCCTGAAACACTCCGCAGTTGGTCCGCGCCCTTCTCGACCTCAAGATGTCCTTACTGGTGGGGCAGATTTCCATCATCTTGCCTGGAAGTGCCCCAATTCTTTCGATACCGCACCTTTGCGCCGCCAGGTCACGATCCTACTAAACCTATCGACCCATTTACTTATGCCACAAGCACATCCACCCTCATCGCAGATTATGTGGCTATGTTTCCATACATTGTCTGACGTTCGCACCTCAAAATTCCCAGCGCCCTCTATGAGGAAGCGAAGCTAACCAGTGAGGAGCGTGCTTACAACTGGCGCAGCAGAAGGAAAGCTGGTAAACCACCCTTACTACTTAGCGTTGTGCGCTCGGTGAGAGCAACTGCTTCAGAGGAAGAGGAAGCCGCTTACAAAGACCAGAACCGCGAGCATAAACGCAGCGGCGGAGGTGAGTAGCAACTCGACCAGTACAAGGGTGCGTGCGCAAACTTTAAGAGGGACTTTCTTGACAGGCATGCTGGGTTAGTTGTGGGGTGCGCGAGAGTGTGGTTTGACAATGGTTTGATGGTGACGGGTAACGTTTGAGATGCCGTGAAGCGGGAGCACGCAATGGACGTGCCCTGCGCCCCCTTCCTGAAAATGCTGAGGGAAATGAACGACTCAATCATGATGGGTAACGTTCAAGGTGTCACGAAGCATTAACATGCAATTTACGTGCTGGCGCGAGCCTTTCCAGAAAAGTCTGATATGGTAACGTTCTAGGGATTCTTCATTCTTCAAAGGGTGAGGGAAGTTCAAAGATTTTTTACAGCGTGGGGTGTTGCGCTGCGGCTCTGTAGGACAAACGAATATGTGTATCCTCCCAGTTGCTACAACGTTCCAATGGTCATCCACATCGGCAGGCCAGAATGGCCTTGATGTTTTTTTTTTAATTGAAAGCGGTCTAGCACTAGAGGTGCAGCGCAGGTATACTCCTGCGGCAAATCTGGCCTTCGACATTGCCTCTTTCTATTCCTCGAGACCCCGCGACTCCATTCTCTCAGCTCAAGGTGACGACTGGCTGCAACGTCGTATATGCACCATCTACACCCACCATTGTCTACAGCTGTTCTAGCCAATTAAATGTTTCAACAACAACAACAAACCAGTCTCGATGAAAGTGAAGAATAACTGTAAAAGCTGCAGATTAGGAATTGCCAGATAGGGCGTCAGAATTCTTTCCAAAGGCGCATCTCCGCATATACACCTCTACGTATACTTTCCGTGGACGTCCTAAACCCCAGGCCCTTTTATTAAAGGGCATTTTTTTTTATCAAGGGTCGTTTCTTCATTGTCGTTTCGCGCACGATGTCACGGGTTACGGGCTGACAAATTTCTGGGGGGAGTCGCCGATGCTTTTGCGTTAACAGCGTTGAGGACGGAATACACAATACCAGGAGCAGACGTAGATGTCGGGTAATCTATTAAGATGGGAGGAAGACTTGATTGCATTTCTACACAATTCGCAACCAATAAACGTAACCGTCCACGTGAAGTTAATAACCGCCCTCACACTGCGTGGTAGTTTTTAAAGAAGCCATGAAGAGACAACGTAAGTTTGGTTCATGCTTAGAATTGGAGTGTTATATCAACACATACTACTGTCAGCACCAGCTTTGCTCCAGTACGCTCTACAATAGCGTAAAATGAGAATAGGCCTGCGACTGGCCAGCTAGTTTCCCGCACTGAGGTACGACGCATTATCATGCAGTTGGTTACAGTTGGTTATGCAGTTGGTTGATGCCGATGGAATGAGGCGCAAATAACAAAGGATTATAAGTTCACAAAGCGAGCTACTCGCACTTGAAAGTTACTGCGTAGTGTTTATATCAAATAAGAATTATGTAGTAAACAGGAGAAGTTCCGGGAGAACACGTAGACATGTGCGTTGCTGCACCAGTGCGGAACTATCGCCGGCCCACGCTGCAAAACCGCTTCGTCCGCGTGCACATGGTTCTGACACGACACCGGCCAAGTGGCGTAGGCTACACTTCCACTTATGTGACCCTGTGTTTCACGTCGTGCCCAGTGATTCACGACAAGATGGCTATAAACCGCAACAAAATACGGCATGCACAGGACCTACTAGAGCCTTACGGATCAGGAGCAACAGACAGTCGTTGAGCAGCGGCGGGCAATACGCCGAGCTAGGGTGCACTGATTCACGCGTCCGCCGTACGGCGGCGCTGGTACCGAGGGTGAAAGAGTATAAATATTTAGGAGTATGGCTGAACGACAGCGAAGATTACACGCAGGCGCATGAGGCTCACCTTAAGACGAAAGGAAGATGGAACGCGGCCATAATGAAGCATAGAGCCCTCTGGGGATAAAGCAAATACGAGGTGGTAAGGGGAGTCTGGAAAGGGGTCATGGTACCAGGATTAACTTTCGCAAATTCGGTTCTGTGCATGAAGCCAGAGACCCAAGCCGGCCTGGAGGTAAATCAGAGGGCGGTAGGCAGATTGGCCCTAGGGGCCCACAGCAGAACTACAAATGAAGCGGTACAAGGGGATATGGGCTGGTCGTCTTTCGAGGCAAGGGAGGCGCAGAGCAAGATAAAGTTTGAGGAGCGACTTCGTGACATGGAGGACGAAAAATGGGCCGCGAGGGTGTTTAAGTACCTGTATATGAGAAGCGTGGACACGCGGTGGAGACTGAGGTCAAGACAGCTGACCAAGCGGCACGAAAATTCGGTAGGGGAAAGTGATGTTTACACAACAGTTAAAAAGCAGGTAAAGGCAGCAGAGACGACGAGGTGGGCACAAAGCATGGAAGCGAAAAAAACCCTGGAGACTTATAGGGCAGAGAAACGGGAAATTAAGAAAGAGGGATTCTATGACAATACGAGAGGCAGTACTTTGCTCTTCGAGGCACGGGCAGGGTGCCTGAGAACCCGGGCATACACGGGTAGCTACAGGCAGCAGGATGAAACATATGCGTGCTGCGGCGGTGATTGGGAAACAATAGACCATATTGTCAGGAACTGCACAGAGATACGACCACCGCGGGGTGAGGGGGGAATGACGCTGGTGGAGGCTTTGGGATTTGGGGTGAGGGTGAACCTCAACTTCAAGGCCATAGAGGTGACGAAGAGGCGACTGGAGTGGTGGTGGAGGAAAAGTAGGGAAGGGATGAGTACGCAGGCGGAGTAATCATACGGATGAGAATTTAGAACAGCGAGGGGAGAAAAAAACGGGGGGGGGGGGGGCGATGAGTTTTTAAACAGGGAAGAGAGGGAGATGGGAGGGAGGATGCAAATCTATTAGGTTAGCTGGGAGTAGGGCGAGTAGGCGTAATAAAACTGGCAAGTCGGTTGCTGACAACCGACGCCCGATTCAAAGGGAAAGCCACTAATCATCATCATCGTCGTCATCATCATCATCGTTTCTATGGCAATACGCGAGGAAGTGCATTGCTCTTTGAAGCACGTTTGGGGTGTCTGAGAACACGGGAATACACGGCTAACTACAGGCAACCCGACGAAACTTGTGTGTGCTGAGACAAAGGTCGGGAGACCGTAGAGCATATTGTCATAGACTGCACAGAGGGAAAGGAACGCGGCGGGACGATGGGGAAACGACGTTGACGGAGGCTTTGGGATTTGGTGTGAGGGGGAGCCTCAACTTCAGGGCAATAGAGATGACGAAGTGGCGGCTGGACTGGTGGTGGAAGAAGTAGGGAGAGAGCGGTACGTAGGAAGAGTAATATACGGAAGGGGGTGGGGGTGGTGGGTAAACAAACAGGTGTGCAAGGGCAAGGGGGGGGAGGCGATGGAAGTTCAAAACCGGGGGGGGGGGGGGCGCTAGGTTAGTTGTGGGTAGGACAAATAAGTAGAATAACACAGGCAAGTCGGTTGGTAACAACCGACGTCTCGATACAAAGGGAGGACCTCTAACCATCATCGGCATCATCATCATGATCATCATCATCACCACCACCACCACCACCACCCCCACCACCTCCATCCTACGCCGGGCGGTACTGCTGCGCCATCTGGGAAGGCCGACGTTTACGAAACGCGCTAGGGCATGTCCTTCTAGTAGTTTTCTGGTTCCTGCAGTTGGATTGCACCGTTTGGAGAATACGTGAAAATGGCATATTAACTCGTCATCGCCGGCGTACGAAGCATGCGATTCAGAGGGTAATTGAAATTTTCGCTGAAATGGTTAAATTTTTCAGTAGATAGAGCACCGTCTGCTACTGGACAAGCGCTGAGGGTGCTGTAAAAAAACAACAATCTTTTTATTAAAACAAAGTTGCATGTTGACTTCATGGCCCTTTTAAGGGGACTAGGAGAGTGGGGGAAGGGGGGACGAGGCGTGGCTTGCGCATTACACAATGCATTCTAGCCGGCACACCTTGATGCTCAGCATAAAAAGAATCCTAGTCCGTGATTTCGAAGCCCATTCGATGGCACGGTTTGGAAGCACGGCTCCACGCCTCGGCGCGCGCTTTTGAGCTTATACACCCGCCGCGGTGGCTCAGTGGCTAAGGCGTTGTGGTGCTGAGCACAAGGACGCGGTTCGACTCCAGGCCGCGGCGGCACTTTTCTGATGGAGGCGAAAAGCAAAAACGCCCGTTTGTACGAGATTTCGGCGCACGATAAAGATCCCCAGGTGGTCAAAATTAATCCGGAGCCCTTTACTACGGCGCGCCTCATCGCCTGCGTTGTGTTGGCGCGTTAAACCCTAAAATAAATAAATCTTGAGCTTATGAACGCCTGTAACAGGCATTCTGCAAACCGCAGTACACGCGCTCCTTGCGTTTCTATTAACAAAAACTTCTCGGAGAACTTAATTCTGCTTACGTACTTTTTTTTATGACGTCTTAATTTTTGCTTTGTACAGGTTATAAACCTTGCGACAGAAATGGAGAATTTATGGTGGAGGGGGAGGGGGGCCGCTGTCCACGTCTTCGAGGTGGGGTGGTCCCGACGTCGGCTCTGCAAAGAAACAGCCGGGTCCTCTCTCGTCCTTAAAATATTGAAGAAAAGCCAGCCAGAGCCGAAGCGATGGTCCAACGTGCGATGGTTGATCTATCCACTCCTTGAGGGTTCCAGATCGGCGTACGCCGAGAGACTGAAGTGAAGTCTCCCGAACCGCTGTAAAGGCAGGACAACTTCAATGCGAAATCAGCAGGGCTTCCACTGCGATACTTGTCGGAGTCTGCCGCAGAATGAACGCCCTATGTAATCTTTTATGGCTTCCATAAAGCCTATTCATGCTTTTATTTCCTGCTACATCGCGTGTTCGCCTTTTTCTTCACGTTACTTTGAAATTGAAGCTTTAGCGTCCTCACTGATGCCGTTGTACGCCAGTACGCCCTGCAGGAAAGCCAACTTGCTCTGCCGATGATGATGAATGGTGGTGGGTGGAGTGAAAGAAAAAAAATGCTTCCCCTGGCCGGAATCGAACATGGGTGCCCCGCGTTATGAATCCGGCGTCTATCCGATTGCTCATTTCGACATGGTCGAAGCGAACACCGAGCAGCAAGTACTGATTCGCGTCGTACACCCCAAACCCAAGCGTTAGGCCTACGGAGGGCACACACGACAGTTGCTGTGGGTATTCTAGGAAAGCTGTGCGTATCTCCAGAGTAGACACACTCGCAGTGTGGGATTGGCGAACCAAAGAATCCATCACGAGAATGCTTCGCGTCGACCATCGTCGTCGTTAGACGGAGCGGTGCATAATTTTCTTCGTCTTTTTTTTGCTACCAGTCCGCCGACCATTTGGAACTAGTACGTATATACTGAGAAGCTGCAAATCTGCGTTATGGTAGCTTCATGGAACCACACAATGTAGTGGTAAGGTATTGTCAGTGAAAGCCATGAGGCTTTCGCATTCAGAGCACGTAAACAGACTTAAGTGCCCCAAGGTGTTTGCGCTTGGGGCACTTGTCGTTGTGCCCTGTACTGTTCTCTCCTCTTACGTTGTTTATTTCACTTTTAAATTACCTCGAAAGCCCTGTTCCGTGGGGCACTAAGTGGTCAAGTCCTCGCGTTCATGGGTTCAATTCCAGTTTCAGTCACGGTTGTTTGTTTAATAAGATGGTGTATCGGGTTTTCGGAACTGTCAACTCATCATAGGAGTGGTTTTTTTCTCACCTCATGGAGCACATAATGATTTCCCGTTACCAGGCCACTTTATCCATTACGCAGCTCTCACACGCCGAAGTCTCTTCGGTGTTCTCCGTTCTTTGCTAAACCATGTCTGAAAAGTAGCGAAAGTATTTATTTTTTTCTTTTGTTTATGTTGTTTGTTTCCCTTCTCGACTATACGTAACACTAATTTGCGTCAAACGTAGAATATTTCTCTTTTGGAAGAAAATATAAAAGAAGACGACGCCAAAGTGAAAACCCCTTGAATATCATATGTGCGAAGAAAAAACAGTAGGAGGCCCGAATATTTTACTCGCCGCAGAGTTAAACCTTCAAATGAGGCGAACCCCGAAATTATCCCACACGCGTCTTGTCTTTTCTCGAGCTCATTGAACTCACGGATTTCTCTTTTGTTATTACTCTTCTTTCATGCCGGCACTGAAAGGTAAAAGGTATGACAAAGCGACCGCATCTGCTTTGTCCGCGGCTTTTAAGGCGCCTGACGATCGCTTGGTGCCTGCAAAGAACACAAAAGGAAAGCGGCGTTTTTTTTAATCTCCGCACGTAAAGCATCCTGTCGTGATGCGACATTTAGCGCACATTTTATTGTGGGGTTCGAACGAGGTGGAAAGGGGAAGGGGGCTCTAATGACAGCTGAGCAGGTATAGCTTGATGACGCCAGCACTAGCGAATGTGGATAGGGTAAAATTAGAAGGGGAGATGGCGAAAGAAGGAAGACGGGAACGGCAGAAAGTAGACGAGACGGGAGGATATTGGTAGCATTGAAGTGGCGGGCGACAATCGCTAAAAGCAACCGCCACAAGCTATGCAAGGGCTGACGCACAGAGTGAGGAAATTTCGCAAGCGTGAACATATCCCAAGACACAAGGACGAATGAGTAACACGTCAGGAAGCTTCGGAAAGTAACACATGTCAAGTGCCATAAATAGCTTATCCGCTTTCTGCGCTCTCGAAGCAGCATTCCAAGCAGAAATATACGTGTTAGTTTGTCACGTGACAAACCATCTACATTCGTCAAAGTGTCGGCTACCTTGACTTGACTGTGAGGTTTAACGCGCCGACGCTACACGGGCGATGAGGCACGACGTAGTGGAGGGCTCCGGATCAATTTTGACCACCTGGGGATCTTTAACGTGCGCCGAAATCTCGTACACACGGGCGTTTTCTCTTCTCGCCTCCATCAGAAAAGCGGCCGCCGCGGTCGGGAATGGAACCCGCGTCCTTGCCGGCTGCCTTGTCATCAATTTCGACATGGCTTGTTTTCCGCATCCTCCCGCCCACCCGCCCGTCCATCTGTCTATCCGTACGTCCGTCTGTACGTATGTACGTATGTACGTCTGTATTTATGCGTGTATGTATGTATGTATGTATGCTTGTTGTATGTATGTATGTATTATGTATTCATGTATGCATGTTGTATGTATGTATGTATTACGTATGCATGTGGTATGTATGTATGTGTGTATGTATGTATGTATGTATGTACGTACGTATGTATGTATGCGTTTTATGCACGTATATGCATGTTGTATGTGTATGAATGTATGTATGTACGTGTGTATGTATGTATGTATGTATGTATGTATTGTGTATGTATGTATGCATGTTGTATGTATGTATGTATGTGTGTATGTTTATATGTATGTATGCATGTATGTATGTATGTATGTATGTATGTATTTGTGTATGTGTGTATGTATGTATGTACGTATGTGTGTATGTATGCATGTTGTATGTATGTATGTGTGTATGTATGTGTATGTATGCATGCTGTATTTGTGTATGTATGATGTGTATGAATGTATGTGTGTATGTATGCATGTTGTGTGTGTATCTATGTATGTATGTATGTATGTATGTATGTTTGTACGTGTGTATGTGCGTTTATGTATGTATGCATGTTGTATGTATGTATGCATGTATGTACGTTTGTATGTATGTATGTCGCGCGTGTGCGCGCGCGTGCGTGCTTGTGTGCGTTTGTGTGTGGGGGGGGGTGTTTTTGTGCCACCTTTCTATTCTGGAAGCCCCTTCCTCATCACTTAAGCAGATGACTCCGTCGCGTGGACTGCATAAGCGGACTAAATGCGGTTCCCTAAACTTGTGAACGTCCATGCATCAAACTCAGAAGGTTTCATTCTCCTTCCGATGTCGGTTATGTCTAGACTACCTAGACAAGTAAGCACGGACCTGGTTTCATTTCTTTTCACGGTCGCCTGCCAAATATGAAATCCATTTAGGGTGGTAATGAAACAGCCCGACTGGCCTACGAAACCGAGCTCACTGCAAAGCAAGTGTTTTTGACTCCGTCGTTACGTCACTTATCCCCCCTGGCCGCGATTTGTGTTCGTATAAGCACACTATGTGAAAGCAGATAAGTACACTATGTGAAAGCAGAAAGCAATAACACTGTCAGTAGGCTATCGCGAGGAACGTGGCCCATTTAGCGTCTTGCCGACCTTAATGGCTCTACTGGCTTGCGGCATCTGTCAACTTTAAATGGGCCCCGAAGACATTAAACAAGTTTGGTGATTCAAAAGGCTTCTTTGTCCTGGTAACCATAGTAAAACTTGTGTCGCAAACTTCGAAAAAATAATGGAGATATAGAAGAAAACACGGGAAGCAGTGGCCACTACCCATCCGCTTTCCGGCGACTTCTCTATGACGTCACAGAATCTTGTCTGTGCGATTGGCGGCCGCCGACCAAAGCCACTGCCAAAGCCGCAGCCAAAGCCGCAGCCAAAGCCACCACTAAGGGCCTTGTTGTGGGGCCTCTAGTTCCGTTTGATCGTACATACTTGAATGTCAATGTGCAGTTACCACTCGGATAAGAACCTCTTATTGCTGTCTCTGCATCCCTTTTGCCCATAGTATGTCACTGTAGAGCGAAATAAAATGTTTTTTTTTATATTTCTGAGGCTTTATTTCTTAAAGAAAAGTCTTTACGAGCTAGAATGAAGCTAAGTCATTTACAGTAGGCCAGTTCTTTGCAAGCTGTATTTTGTCTTCATGGACCCTTTAATAGCATCCTAGGGTACTGCACAATATACAGTCCTTACTCGTCGCACCCTACATCGGTGCCGTCGGGAACCAACTTTTTTCTGATGAATGATCGCTTCATGCACTGTAAACTGTGTTACCATACATAGTTAGAGCCATGATTAAAAACAAAAACTGAGAATTCCCGTTTTATTTCCTCGCAGCACAATAATAATGATAATAGTAATATAATAATATCACAAATAATAATCAAAAATACTTCACTGTGCCCAGGGGCGCCCCAAGGAAATTTGTGCTTGTGAGTGAGGAGGGAAAAACAAAAAATCAAGAACAAAAACAAAACTTTTAGCACGGGCAATGTATGCGTTTGATACAATTACACGTGAACAAACTGAAATGATGCACCAGAAAAACATAGTCATGATACAGATCAATGAGAACATGTACTCACTTTAGATGAATGTGTAATGTGAGCACAACAATCCTTAACATGGACACCATACCGAAGAGTCATTAACAGGGGCGGCATACAACGCAAACAGCGTGACAACATGCTATGCGAACAGTAAAAAAACACACCAAGTACTACCATACAAAAATTAATTATCTCGACTGAAGAGGGATAGGAATACACCCTGCAGGTTTTATGTGAGGGAATAACAACGAGTTTCTACTCACATGAAGTAATCTGTTGAATATATCAACACTTGCACTATATGTGTGTCCTGAATCTTGAACAGAAGGCAATCCCTGTTACAGGAGCTGAAGGTACAAAAGGGTAACCGTTTTGTGGTTTAAAAAACTGTTACCTTAAAAATAAATATGAAGTCCGCTTTATTGCGCCCAGCCTTTAAACCAGTCACAACACCTGAGTAAAGCGTTTCTAATCGAGGGTGATGTTCGCGAGGAGGGTATTGCGAATTGATCGACAGCTGCTTGTTTTAAGTGCAATGCACTTCTTAAGCGACCCTGAACCTGCGTCCACCGGCGATGTCCGCGCACGTGGAGATGGGGGCGCGCAGCCTGGCCGCTGACATGGCACATACCCACGTGGGGGATTGGCCAGGGATCTCCTCGTCTTCCTTGGCAACGGGGGGAGATGGGCGCACGCTGCCTGGCCGCTGACATGGCACATACCCACGTGGGGGATTGGCCAGGAATCGGGCGTGAGAAGGGCTAATTTAAAGGAGTACTGACACGAAATTTCAAAGCTGAGATCCGCTCTAGCAATCAGGTACAACGACAACACAAATAGGTGTCTGTGAATAAATGCATCTCTCTTTCTTTGTAGTTGTGTGTGTGTGTGATCTCTCTTTCGCGAACATTACCGAACCGCGCAAATTCAACTCGTGCATTCGCACTTTCACATTCTTCCCCTTGGGGAAATGCGGGGAATTTTTTGCACTTTATCCAAACCCACGCTGTTAGATTTTTACGTGTTATTTCAAGCAACAGAGATGTATTCCTGAACTAAAGGACAGATTATGTAGCACAGTTAGATACTCTGTGGAGTCAGTTAGCTTTAGGAAGACAAAAATTCCCTCTACATCCCGAAAACTGCGGCCACGGGACGAAGCGCTCGCTGTTTGACAGAACAAGCACGAGGTATGTAGGTAAACTTTTCATCAAAGAGCAAACCAGGGTGAGTGGTCGCCGAAATTCGATGCAAAGTACAATCTTAAACTGAGTGCTTAAAGGGAACATCTTTACACGTGCATGACAAAAGTGATTCTTGCGCGTTCAATATCATTTTGTTCTCTTTGCACCGATGACTAAGTGCGTCAACGTTGATCTGCAAACTCCTACAACATCTAAAGCCCAAAACATCTTTTAAAATCTTAATGTCATCAGCAAAAGGTATAAAATGAGAACGCCTTATAACAGCCTTAGTATCATTAACAAACAACGAAAACAGCAGGGGTCCGAGGGAAGATCCTTGCGGCACGGAGCTTGATGCTCTGCTATCCGAATAACTGCTGGCCATTGACATCGACATAGAACACCCGCTCACGCAAGTACTTCATGAAAAGGTCAAGAAAAGAATCGTCTGTGTTCAGGGGGAAGTTTGGTAATTACGGAGGGGCGAAAGACGACAAGAAAAGCTTTGCTCGGGTCAAACTACAAAATATCAAGCTGTCTTCTACCATGAGCCGCTAAAGACGCTCGTTAACGAAAAAGAAACAAGAGTAGTTGTAAACCGGCCTAGCATACACCCATGTGGTTCGGAAAGAAATATCCCTGTAACACTGCAACACAAAAGATTGCCCAAGACAGTCTCAAAAAAGCTTAGACGCCAACGAAGAGAAATAGGTCCGTAGTTAGTAGCAACAGTTTTACCACAAGTTTTATAGACATGAACCACGTGTGTTACCTTCTAGACCTCTGGAAATAGATTGAGCTGTTGAATGTATAACAGGCAGGATAATGACTTACCGTAAGCTTTTTATTTTGCAGGAACAATGCGGTCGGGACAGCCAGAAAATGACGGTTTCAGGTGCTTGAGGTCTTTGCGAACATCGTAATCAATGGGCACTGTGAATTTGTCGGCGAGCACGGTTTTTAAGTAAGTTTTCAAGCATTTCGCATTCCCGGTGTGCCCAAGACAGGGCATTTTGTTTTCTTGAAGAACTGTTTTCAGTATTAACATGCGGATTTCTTGATGACTAACCCCAGAAAGTTTATCCAGTTCATGATGCAAAAATTACTTCATCATCAGATACATGTAAATGTTAGATAAGCCTAGTTACAAAATTACAAAATTCCAGGACCTTTAAGCAGCTATTATGGTGGGATGAAGGCGAAAGCAATAGTTTTGATTTGTCGAACGGACATGCCGGTATTGTGTGCACCGTCATGTTATATTAGCAATGTCGTCGTGGCGCCTCATTTTTGCCTTGTACGTGGTACTGCTTGCGCGTCGCCTGTCGGTGCAGCGCGTACGATAGCAGTTGTTCCACAGCCGCTGTTGAAGTAGACGCCTCGTAGCCCATCGCAGTAGTCTTCAGGTTCTCCCGTCAAACCTAAAGGTTCTACCTTCCCGTCTTTTCCACTGCTCCTCAGTCGGCTCTCTTCGTGGCGGGCGATTTTAAGTCCCCTCGGCGCTGAGTTCGCCGTTGATTTGGCTTATCTTTTCGTCGCGTTCCGCCGTTCCGGCTCCTCACGAATCATCTTCGATGAGCAAGCGTCGCGTGAAAGGCAGCGCGCTCATTTTGCGTACAGTCATTATGTGGGGCCTACAGTGGTGCCTCCTTCTGCATACTGGATTGGACGGCACCTGTCCAGTGGTGCAACTGTGTCTGCTCATATCGCAGTCATTTTTTTCCCTGAGCGTCTTTTTCTTCCTCTCTTCGTTTCTACGGCTGAGAGCCTAGCAATCGCCTTTGGTGGCGCCAGAGCCCTTCAATGCTCTGTTAGCGCTTTTAGAGGAAACGCGCTTTGGTAGTCGCGTAATTGATATTTCATTAAAGGGCACACTGAAATTACTCCTATAAGCCATAATATACGTGTCTCTATAACACACGTCTCTAAGTCGAAGGCCACAACCCCTCCACTGTGGCCACCTTTATTCAGCCAGAGCCATCGAGTTGTGCTGGCCCAGTGCACGTTACGGGCTCGTCTCGAATTCCGGAGCGCCCTGGCTCGAATCCTACACACAGCCAAATTTACCCTATTTGCCGTTAGGCTGAAATACTTTCTGTGTTCCCCGAGGAATGCGGCGCCATTTCGAGCGCAGAAGTCAGCCATTTCGTGCGCCATCTGTCGGCCATTTTGTGAGAGCCGAATGAGCGCCGGGTTTTCCACCCATGTAGTAAAATAATGCTTTCGCGTGAAAAATTGGCGTTATCTGCAGAAGCGTAATAGTTCCCTCTAAGTTCACAATGGTGGCGCCTGCGCTAACGCTGTGACATACGGCAACGACATATGAAGCGCTTGGTGACACTCGGTATGATAAACCAATGGAAGTATTTGGGGTTGTCGGTTCATTATACCTAAACAGTAAACATTACATTACCTAAACATCATATTACCTAAACAGCGCTGTGTGTGTGTAGCCTCCTTGTTTGTGCCCCGTCTTGAGCGCTGTTTTTGTTTAGGTATGATTAACCCTTTCAGCCCTGGATTTTTTATTTCAAGCGCTAAATGTTTTTATGCATTTTTTCGTACAGCTTTGGACATCAAAAGCACAGAAATGAAAAATTACGCTAATAGTGCAAGTATTTATTAATTTACAGGCACGTTAATTAATTAGGTCATTAAGCAATTAAAAATGTTCTTTTTTGTAAAAAAAAGTTTTTTTTTATTTTGTCGGAAAGCTTATGATACCCTGATGTTACAGAAAAAATATCAAGCTGGTAATCCAAGTATTTACAGATTTATAGACATTTTCACGAACCGGAATTTCCGTTTCCTTACCCGCGCGGTCGTCATATCCTGTGTCCACTGAAGCTTCGTCTTTTTCATATCGTCCAGCCTCGCGAAATCGCAACAATGGTGGTGTCTATCGCAAGAGGTATCCTTGAACAACCCTCAGCCTGAAAACTAGCAGTTTTGGTTTTGTTGTTAAGGCGCTAGAGGATATTATGTGTTGTGTCGTCAAATGACGACGCCAGGGCCGAAAGGGTTAACCAGCAAAGTGTCCGCTAAATAAACGACAAGGCCAACCATGCTAGGAAACCGAATGTTTAAAACATTATCATAAATGTACTGGCACCCATTTCTTTGTTCAACACCACTGAAATAAAGAAAATCTAACAGATAGGAACGTTTCCATGCTGCGTATAGTAATGACCGTAACAAACGAAGTTGTGATCGCTGTCTACGCCGCGACCATTAAATTCCTTAGTTATGAAGAATTCTGTATCTGTGCCGTCGTGGAAAACAACAATAATAGTAATCATCGCATATTTTTTATCCGCACCAATTATAAGCACTCAAATATTCTGTAACTACTCCCTTCTTTAGAAACCTGAACAGTGCGGCCACATTTTAGATTTGGCCCCGACAACACGCGAGGCTGCGAAATTTCCCAAATCAGGCTCGTTCGGCAAGACAGAAATCTGAAAAACAACCCCTCGCTGTACCAGCTGGGTGGCAATACCTTTATAAATATGCCTTGGTGTTAAATTATGCATAAACGCGACCACTTTGTAGTGTGCATACGAAAAAGATACGCCCCGCTTCCGCTATTGACGCTTACTTGCATGGCCTGTGACTGCCCAACACTAGGCCTCCGCACATGGCTGATTGTACGCATATAAAACGGGGGTTTCGATCCCTCCAACAGCGTGTGGCATGCGGGTTCGGTTCGTCCGCACGCAGTAATGAAAAGCAGATCACACGCGTGAGCGTGAAAGATCGGTGCGTGTGTAGTGTACATGCGAACTCGAGCGCATACTTCCCCTCATAGCACCGACACGAGCGAAGTCACGCACGCTGTCAGGAGCCCGGCTTGAATCGCGTATCCGGGGCACCGCTTAGTACAGCTTTCCAAGAGGTAGGAGAGGGAGGGGGGGGGGGGGAGGTGGGATAGATAGGGTCAGCAACAGCGCGAACGCGAATATATCTTTTATTTAATCATTTGAACAAAAAGCTACAATGATACCAAGTTGATAGCCCCTTCATTTTCGTTGACCATGCGTTTAAGGGGCCGGGATAGAGGCCCCGATCTGTCCCAGACGCGCGAGTGAAATTCAATTAAGGCTTAAAGAAAAACGAAAGGAACCGAGCGAGGGCACTTAGCATATTTATGTCTACTCCTGTACGCATATTACTTTAGAGAACGTATGCATGCAGTTCTCATCGGTGCGCACAGGTGTACATAATAGCCATTGCTGTTCGCCCGACACAGGGAGCCAATCTCACTGGCTTCGCTTCCTTTTTTTCTCTGATACTGCCACGCATTCGACATGGCTAAAAACAAGAGAACAAGCACTGACCGAAACGAAGCAATCGACGACGATTTAAGCAAGGGGGAGTCAACACATAAAAGACGTGTGTCGGGGAAAGCCGAGACATATGCGAACGAGCGGAGCGCCCCGAGATTCATTTTCATTCGGTACAGCAGCCACCAGCGGGACGAGAGCACCAAGGGTAAAATGAGCGAGAACTGAACTTTCCACCCTCTCCTCCCCAAAATACGGGCGTAATAAGGAGCGAAGCGTTTCGACCCTGCGCAAAGGGATGTGTTCCGGACACGGTTCGCCAAATTAACCGAGAAGTTCATGAAGGCGTCAAATCGAAATAAAAGGATGCGGGGGTTGGGCGACGGAACAAAGTTCGCACGAGCGGAAGGAACGAGGCGAAAATGATCAACGCGACCAATCGACCGTGGCAGTTCGGCACGCAACTGTACGGGCTATTTCGCCGTAGCCGTACGAGACAGGTTCGTTATACGATCGCCACGGGAACCCCCCGCACCACGGGTTAGCTTATATATATATATATATATATATATATATATATATATATATATATATATATATATATATATATATATATATATATATATGTGTGTGTGTGTGTGTGTGTGTGTGTGTGTGTGTGTGTGTGTGTGTGTGTGTGTGTGTGTAGGTACTACTCACGCGATACAAAAAGAATGCGACGAGAGAGGAGGAGACTGCTCTAGGCACGTGGACGCAAGCTATGGCGAATTGGCACCGAGCGGTGAGCAATATGGATTCGCAAATGGTTCGTCCGCCCCGAGGGCTCACACCGAGATTGAGGCGAGCCGTTAATATCGACGGAAGAGCAAGGGCGGAGTTTCCAAGGTATCACAAAGCTTGAACCGAAACGCTGAAAATGATTTGAGAGAGTCACATATATACGCAGTAATATAATTTAAGACAGAGGGCATTCTCGCTTGGTAAAAGTCGGGTCTCGTCCCTGTCAGAAGCTGCAAACCAAATGGCTGCTTGTTTCAAGTTCTCTCAGCGCTCGTACCTCATTCTGCAGCTGCGACCAAGTTAATTCAATACAAAACTTAATTTTCAGAGACCACGACAGCGCTGAAATGAAAACAATAAAAAATAGAAACGTAAAGAAGGTTCGATATATAATTACGAAAAACAGTTTCGAAACTTCGTCGGTGAGAATACTTCGCAGACTCACCACCCGTGCCACTGTTTAATTTTGTTGTTGTTGTTGTTTTTCTCGCTCCGCATATTCCAGTCCCTCGGTAATAGATAAAGCCCGAAACTGTGAAAACTATACGGCAATCTTCAATGCGCAAATTAACAGCGTCGGCAGTCCGCCCACGGCTCAGGGGAGGCCGCCGTTTTAGCCTCCCAGCCTATTCAATTTTTATGCAAACGTAGCCGCCCCGCCACAAATTGCCGCCCGATAGTCGGCTCAACAAAACCTAACCGAATCGGCTAGCGGCGCCGCGTAAGCGCAGTATTTAGCGCCCTTCTTTTCCGCAAGCCCCAATAAACTTCCGTCGAGTGCGCGGTGGGACACAGAGTGTGATTAAAGAGCTTAGCGTCCATTCCCGGACAAAAGGCTTTAATTATACAAAGCCACCGCACTCGACCTCCCTTTGGGCGCCGGGTCAGGCAGCCGGTCGGGCGAAGATCGACGCTTTTTTCACGCCACTCCAAGCAAACACCCCTCCGATCACAATGTCTGGCAGTAGAACTTTGACCTCACGGTTGAAGAAAGCGGAAGTTTATATCCACTCAAAACGCTTACAACACAAAAAAATTCAAGGTGTTTCGACCGCGGAGAGTTATTACAGTCGTGGTTAGCAGCACGGGATAAGGTTTGCGGCCTTCGTACCTAGCGGTTGCCGTTGGCTCCGCGGGCTCTAAACACTCGGCAGAATAGGGGGCGTCCCGTAGGCTGCTTCGGTGCATCCGATATAGCTCTAAAGGCATGAGCCCTCGCGTAAATGAACTTGCGGGCAAAGCGGGCCGCTCCTTGCTGGTTTTGTCAAGCGAACACTCGACGCTTACGATGAAGCTCGCACGCGTCGCGCGGAGACGCTGCCCGTAGGCGCTGAACAAGGATGAGCTTTCACTCGACTTTCAGGCGTTATATTATGACAGCGAATCTCGGTGATCGGGGGAGAAACGGACCGGCGTTGAGTCGATCTTGGTGCAACTGCTCGTGGACAGTGGAGAGAGCGTGGCGAAGGATGCGAGGGATGTAAGCGCGGAGAGGAGAAGCTTAATATAATTACGAATATAGCGTAATTACGGCGCCTAGGCATCACACTTATACCGCTGCGTTATGAGGAACGGATGGCTCGAGTGGCGAAAGACACAAGGAAAAGAAAGCATGATGAAAATTACGTAGGATCGGGGCGTTGTCTCGAGCGCCTACAATAATTAGCACCCTAGGCATTGCGCTTGTTTTGAGAAACGTCTACGGACGTAGTTTCGCGAATCCTAGATCTTGTGAATGGGGCTACCACCCTCGGGGTGCAGAAAAATGAGAAGAATGAGGGTAGAACTAAATATGTGTGGAAATATTGCCGGGGGAGGGAAGAAGGGGGATCTGTGAACCTGGAACAAAACATTTCATTTGAAAAGGAGGACCCCTGGTCACAATGGAGCGACAGATGGAATACAATACAGCCATGCAATAAAATACGACAAAAACATGTACTAGAGATCCCGGAAAAGCTTCAAGAGCTCGAAACCAAACCATTATTGAGCAAGTATGACTGTGTGTTTGCCCGAACTATAGTTGCCACATGCTGTTTTAGTTACAAATTTCACTCCTTCAGATGTGACGTGCGGAACTGCTCTGTTCGCCACCTATGATTTAATTGATCGCAAGACTGATGATTGAATAGAGATATCAAGTATATTTTCTGACTGGCGCTTTCTTCCCAGTCTTTCATTTTTTTATGGTCGCGCGCTATGGACATTCTACAGTCGCGAAAATTTCAGGAACTCGGTGGTCTCTACAAAATTCACTCGTTGAAACGACTTTACATAGCGCACGCCCCGCAAGAAATCACCGGAAGAAACCTTCCGGTGATTTCGGTGATTAGACCTTCTTTTCTACATCTCGGTTGTGTGCATCGACGTAACGTGGTAGAAATAATGAAAGAGGGACCGCTTTCACTAAAACGATATTTCGTCACCCAGGCTGCGCACACTTAAGTTGCCTTCTCCGCAACTCAGAAAACGCCAACGGTGAAGACTCCACTCCAGGGTGAAACGTCGCCACCTGCGCGAGAAAAAAGTGACACGGCTTCACAAAGACGGTGCTCTAAACGATCTCCATATTCATAAGTTGAGTTTTTGTGATGACGCACGGGCGCACAATGGGGGCGCCGCGTCGCCTGCGCGTGTGCGATGTTGGCCTTTAACCGCCTGCGCCGAACGCATTGACGAAGGCGGAGTATAGAGCCGCCTTGGCCGTTGGTCGTCGCAGGCAGCTGGCGGTTGGGTCCCGATAAGGCGACCCGGGCCCCATGGTGACCCCGGATCAGTCTATTTCCGATAAGGGGCTTTTATCGGCCCAGAACGCGATGAAGTTTTCCGTCTTGTTCTTTCTTTTTCTCGCTCAAAGGCCGCCCGAAGATAACGGTTCTTCTTGGCGAATCACTCCAGCTGGCATTTCCGAAGCCGAAGGCGTCGTCTTTTTGTATTTTGTTCCTTTTCAAAAGTCTGCACGACGTATTTAAAGGAAAGTGAGGAAGGAATCTTTAAAGCTTTCGAAATTCCCGGCTGTATAATGTTTGCGCCGGGAATTTAACACTGTTTATTTAAAGGAAAATGTTTACGTTATGGTACTAGCGCTTATGCGAGTTATCTTAAAAGTGTTAGTGAGCCACAAGGTCAATACTTGGAAGGCTCAAGTTTCTGCATCGGCTTTACTTAGACCCCTTTTATTCCTACTAGAAGGCATTGCTCTTTGTCAACAAAGCCAAGTCCGCGAAAAGTTTCACTGGTGATAAGCTACGTTATAGTGACAGGAAACAAAACAGAACATCTACAAAAATATTAGAGTAGGCGATAGATCAAGCGCTACGGACGTACGTAAACATGAGCGTGTGACAGGTCGAAGACGAGAACATTTTTGTAGCGTGAGCTACACTGGCCTAGGTTGAGCAGTTTCGCATGGCTCCTGGAGAGCCGTGCTGCGCATGCGCGAGGAACAGTGACGTCACGCGGCGCACAGAAAGTTACTCGCTGCCCGGCGTCTCTCACACACCGCACGTGTACAGCGTCTTCGCCGACCTCCGTTCCGCACGTAGCGGCCCAGTCAACTTGATGATCATGCGAGGCGTGGCCGGGTGTGGAACCGATGGCTCATGCGTCGCAGCAACACCAGCGTGCGCCTGTGGAACCAGCTTCGCTCTGCGGCGATTGGTGACGCTGCGCCGGAACCGCTGCGCCGGAGCCGCTTGATAAATATACATGTGTCACATAATGCGTATGCCGTGTGCGTGTCATTGAGGCAGCAGTAAGCATGATAATCAAGCTCATCCCAGACGACCAGGAAAGCTAAGAATAACCAGCTGAACCTTAGCTCAGGCTACGTATATCCTGGCATAGCCGAGCTAAGCCACTGCTAATTTTTTGTTTCAATCAAGAATACAAGTAAAATGTTCCTTTAGAGCCTACTCGACCTTCAGGGGGTTTTATGAGGTACCAGAGTGGCGACAGCATTTTGGAAAGCACGGACCATGATATATGCGGTGAAAGAGAGGATAAGCTCTGACCCAGAAGAAGGAACAGGAGCGCCGGAAGTGACGGAATCGTTGGGGCGCACCAATCATAACCAGCTGAGTGGTCTTGAATCGCAGAGTTACTGCTTATGCTCCCATGTATGGGAGCTACATATGGAAGCTTTGTCTGAGAAAGCAGCGCCACCTCTTGATTAGCTGAATAACCCCCGCGTAGGACCACAGTGCCCCAACTGCTGCGCCGCCTTGTTGCACCGTACTACAGGCACAGCACTGAGTAGTTAATAAAAGGCTCGTGCGATGTACTGGCCTTCTTGTAAACGTTTTATATAGGGCAGTATGCAACTTACACTGGCGTATCTTTGTGGTGCTATTTTTCTATGCCCTATTTCTTTTTAGGTTAGTGCAGGTCAAACTGACTCTTGAGAAAAAGCAAATCAATTTCTTTTTGGAATTACTGATCCGGACTAAATGTGTAACACCATGTTGTACACATTTAAAGTGCAGTTCTTGAGCTTAGATGTGTGGCACGAACATTTTGAAGCTTTGCCATCGCACGTGACGTGGTAAATTGTGACATCTAATGTCAAAGTGTACTCTACTAAGGTTCCTTAATGACCACAGGCGGGTTGTACAATGTTTTCCCGGTATAATTGTAAGCGTACATGTGTAGGGGACATCATGGAAGCCGGGCTCGGGTGCACGTACGAAACTGTATCAGTGAAAATGAGGCCGGTGGCCTCACACGTCTTGTATAGCTGTATCGTACGCGGTTTGCGCAATTGTCTTTGATACAAAAGAAGCATACAGCCGCCAACCTGCCTCTTGCCGAATTGAGCTGCCAGTGGTGCCGTGGGAGGCACCATGTGTGTTCATAAACCTTTGTAGCGCCTCGCACCTATCGGTTGAATAGGAAAAAGGAAATTCCGCTGTCTGGCGCTCAGACCCTATTCAGGGCCGGATCACTTAGTAAGACATCCTTGCTACACGTGAAATAGTTGCGTGAGAAGGGCTAGTGTAAAATTGAGCTTTTCCCCCCTTGTGCACACTGCTTTTAAAAATCAGCACAAACGTTTTTCTAACCAATTAGCAACAATGGAGAGAAGCTGCCGAGGAACAACAGAAACCATTGTAGCTCATCAGTTCGCCAAGGCTACTTACATGAAAGTCCTTTTTTCTAGACGGGCGGCGACTATTTACATGAAAGTCTTTTTTTCTAGACTGGCGGCGACTATTTCACTTTGAAATGCTGCGCAGTAGTAGTAGTCTTCCCGTTGCCCGGGGAAATACTGCCACAGGTAAAGAACTATACCAGCGAGAAAATACTGGGAAGTACCTACAGTAGACTCTCGCTAAGACAAACTCGGTTATGACGAATTTCACGGTTAAGATGAACAACACTCGTGCTCTCCTTTAACGTGCACAATGCAAAAAAAAAAAGAAGAAGAAAACAAAACGTCCGGTTAAGACGAATGTCTGGTAATACGAACCAATTTTCCCGGTCCCTTCCAGTTCGTCCTAACGGGAGATGACTGTGTGTATACTGTTGGGCGAGTTGGTAATTCATTCTAAAAACAGCTTCTGACTGTTGAGTGTATTTTTTGTGTGTTGTATTTCTTATATTTGACATTTGCGTACGCGACTGCGACTGCAGAGTGAGTGTTCAGCGTGCCGCTAACAACTGCAGATGACAGATTATTTTTGGGTGGCATGCCGTCTTTTGTTACTGTGCCAGTTGTGTGGTAGTGCTAGTGTTACCTTTAATAACTGGTAACATGTGCTTTCCCTCTGCGTCTTCTGTATCGTAGTACTTCCATGCATAACAAGCTCGTAATCTAACGGATGAAGCCTGTTTGACTTTGTTGTCACATTTGTTGCGTTATAATAAATGTTTCTCCCTTCACGAAGTGTCTCTTTGCTATGGCTGAGCAAGACGTTGAACACACGGTAGGGTTAATACTGCATTCGTAAAAATCAACGATAATCGTACTTTTAGACTTCAATCAATAAATATTTTCGCCTTCAAAAGCACGCTCTCAAGTGGCAGAGAATACACCGTCACGGGACATGGGTGGACAATGCCCCACGATGCCATGGCCCACCATGACGAAGACGAGGCAATGGCTGAGCCAGGTGTGCAGCCTGGGCGGACTCTGTCAAGGCCGCCTTGTAAATGTTTCTGCTCATCTACCATGGTTCGTGTCTCCCCCGTCCTGCCGCCACGTAACAATGTCAAAGCATCGGCGTACAATTCTCATGCTCGTTGTTGCGAGCAACGCGATAGTATCAGCCTTAGAGCCACACGCACACGCTGGTATACACGAAGCCAGAAGTTAGGGGTTAGTTCTTAACCGCTTGCTGTGCTACCGTTAGTTTGGCCGCTCGAGTCTGCGGTAGCGTCTTCTCTTTAAAGGGGTCGTGAAGAGATTTTCAAAAAAACTGTGTTGTGTGTGCGCTTTTAACCGTGGAACCTTGATAAACAAACAATGCATACCCGTTTCGTCGTCCGATATCGGGAAATAGGTAAATAAATGCAGTTACGGTTTCACCGAGGCTTTCCTCCTCAACTCGTGAAGTGACGTTTCAGTAAGTCAGTAAGCAGCCAATCACAGTTCTCCCTCGTCTGCACAATATGTCGGCATAGGGCGGGCTTGCAAAGGGTCAGATAAAGCTACAACATCGGCGCCATGATGAAACTCGCCCTGCAACTGAACGGGAGACGTCTGATCTCTGATACGACTGATCAACATGGTCGAACTTTCAGTCAACAACACCGGCGAGTGGCGCAGGCAGAAGTAACCACGTTTAATCTAAACTGGGCAATCGTAAACTGTTTACGCTGCTTTCCACGAGTCTAAGCTGTCGTTTTGCTAGCCGATATTCTTGCACAAGTTTGCCGACGTCTGTCTCACGTAGCCTGTGATGTGAGTTGCGCGAACGTGAAACTTCTGACCTGACGAGATACATGACCGAACGCTTAAAATAAGAGTTTATTACATAAACACGTTTATCGAAGGAACTTCGAGTAGTCGGAACTTAAAACCCACTCATTATTCACTCATCAAGCGCAAAAATAACTAGCGAGAAGCAGCGATACAGCGCCGAGTCGCCGAGTCCCAACATCACGCAGTTCGACGATTGCTTTCCTGTTTCCTGCAATAAACAATGCTGTTAACGCTGTTTTGTTGACTGTATACGCTCCGCTTTGGCTTACTGCAGAAGCGCTCAACAGTAAGTTGGCGGTTAAAGCTCTGGGTAGATTAGAATTTATGAAAACACGACAGACTTCTGGGTTACAAATGTGAAGAGGCTTTTATGCAGCAGTTTTCCGGCGCGCGCGCTTCCCACGGCGATAGTGTAGTGGATAAAGTGTCCGACTAGGCTGGCCGTAACGTTGGGCTGGCCCGGAGGCCGCAAGTTCGAATCGCACATGGGGCACTTTTTTTTTTTTTCCTTGAGCGGTCTTGGGCCATTTCATACAAAAAGATAAAATTCCGAAGAGAATTCGACAAAAGAACGTGAAATTCGGCAGTGAAACTGGCTACAAACTGTACAAACACCCAGTAGGTCCGAGTTCTGCTGCAATGGTTGCCAGACAACTGAAGCGGTCACGACACCGCTCACGTGGATAGAAAACTGTTTTTTGGCAACGAATAAAGGAGGCATTATTTTTAAAATATTGGGTTTGCAGATTTGCAGAGTATTATACACAAAGAACATTGAACTGCGTTGAACTCTGGAATGTACTTCACATGACGTCATTCTAGTTGCGCTGCCGACCGCCCGTACGCGCATAGTCGCTTGCGATGCGCCTCAAAACGAGAATTTCAACGGCGCCTCCTAAATTCCAGAAGCAATGAATTGTGAAAATATTTGGGATTTATGTTCTTAAAAGGTCGTTCAAGCAGACAAAATTAATCAAAGACAAATGCATTTTCTCTTCACGACCCCTTTAAAAGACTTTGTTTCTCCCTGCTCAGGACGCCACCTACAAGAAGAGCAATGCGACGTAGTTTTTAAAGCTGCTTTGCCGTGGGTCACTTCACCGGGAAAGTTTACAGAGAAACGCGCTAATTTTGCTCTGCCTGCCTGCCTGCCTGCCTGCCTGTCTGCCTGCCTGCCTGCCATTCGTCTATCTATCTGTCCGTCCATCTGCAGATCTGTCCGTCCATCTGCAGATCTGTCTGTCTGTCTGTCTGTCTGTCAGTCCATCTGCAGATCTCTGTCTGTCTGTCTGTCTGTCTGTCTGTCTGTCTGTCTGTCTGTCCGTCTGTCGCTCCATTCAACTACTTGCCCCCCCCCCCCCCCCGACGAAAAATGGACCGCGTAAGTGGTTGCTTGGCAGCAAATCAACAGCTGCGATGCCAATACATTCCGACATTAATCAAGCGCAAGGGAAACTTGAAGCATATTTGAGGCAAATAATATTTAACCGAGAGTGCCGACGATCTTCTAATTAAAAACTAGTTGGAATGTTTTTTTTTTACCATAGCAAATAAAAAACGATGCGTTAGAAGTGTTGTCGAGAAGAGGCGAGGTCAAAGCAAAAATTAAAAAAAAAACCATGTCGGCTCACGCTGCTCAAGCAGGACAAAAAAGAGATTAAAAAACACGCGTGCAGTTGTAGCAGTCGGCGTGCTAGCAGTGCGAGCGCGCGAAAATTGCGACGACATTTCCAGTGAAACAGGCGGTCACGCCGACAGTTTATCGTTTTGCTAAATAAAGGGCATGTCGGCTGGAGTTACCCGCATCGGAGGTTTAAACCGCCCGTACATGCCGTTATGCCGTACATGCCCACACATACCCTACACCAAATTATTGGAACCTCAGGGAAGGTGAAGCGGTTTTAGAATTAAAAGAAAAGTTGACTAGCGGCAAGTACACGTTGAATAGTTCATGTGTACGAAATATTTTCGCAATACATGCAGTAGAAGCGGCGCAATGAGCAAACAAAAGTGGCCCGATGCCCCGCCCCCATCTCGCCGCGCGATGCCGGAAGACCGAAGAGCGCGGGCGAAAACCGGCTGAAAAACGTCATACCTGGACTTCCGCCCGGATCGGCCGCCTCGGCCATGCTCTTTTCGCCGTGTTTCCTTGTGAATGATACTTGTTGTTGTTGTGGTTGATAGCACTCATTTGTACAATTTTTGTGTTCAAAAAGTATGCACGAACGCCAAACGAGGCATACGTTATCAAGCCGTATTCCTAAGCAGAATAATACCATGCCGGGATGCTTGATAACATACGGAAGCGACAGCCGTGATGGCTGTGCTTGATGACAGAGAATATACTACACTACGTTAAATACTTTGTAAACCGCTCCAATGCGTTTTTCTTTTTTTGATGCGACGGACGTGAATGTTCACATTAGATTCTAGATTTAGGAAGGATGGGGAATACTGCTGTACTTTGGCCGGGGATGTTTCGTTCCATTCCAGAAACCAAGTCACATTTGTTCAGGAAATACTTGTTTCGTTAAACGCGTCGGTTTTCTTTCCCGATGGGCTCAGGACAGTGTTAAAAAAACAATGTTTTGGCAAAACTAAAACAAGGGACCAATCCTGATAGAAGTTCTCTCCCGGCTAAGAGGTAAACAGTATTCCTACAAAGTAAAAGAACCAAGACAACCAGATTACTTATTTTGCAAGTATACATGTCACGATACAGTGATGTTTGTCTGGAATTAAAAAAAAACACCACTCCGAACCACCACCGCGCCATAATTTGTGTTGACTGCGGTGGCCTAATTTTTTGCCCAAGATTCTGTGTGGCTGAATATTATAACCTGGCAAGCACTTGTTGTCACTGAACCTCAAGTGTGCTCCAGTGATAGTCGGTGATATTTATAATGATGATACTAAAAAAATTAGGAGCGAAGAGTAAATATACGGCCTCTGTCCGACTAGCGAGGTAAATGCTTAAATCTAGAAATGCGCAAAAACGCCCGTGTGTACGAGATTTCCGCGCACGTTAAAGATCCCCAGGTGGTCAAAATTAATCCGGAGCCCTCCACTACGGCGCGCCTCATCGCCAGTGTTGCATCGGCGCGTTAAACCCCACAATCAATCAATCAAATCTAGAAATGCTGAAAGAGGCCAACGATTCATTATCACAAACGTTTGGTGATTGTTACCTAAAGTAACGTAACTACAACGTAACTGCCTTGTCCGACTGGTCTGTTAATTATAACGAGGTGGCCGTAATATTGTAGCAGAATGCGCAACGCACAAGCGAAAATCAAGCCCTACTACAGCCAACAATGCTGAGCAGGTACTAGTATGCTGCAGTGTTTTCAGAATAAATGCATGTGAAGCAGTAAGACGCCACTCATCGAAGTGCAGCTAGCAATCGCGGAGGCGTCATAGCGCTGCTGCTTAAATTGCGCGCGCGTGTGGGTCTGTGTACGGGGATGAGTAACGGGGCTGGGGTGGGCGACAACGAACAAAGGAAATGCGGAAGCAGAGTCCGCTTGTTGGTTTATGCGTGTACCGGCAAGATGTGTCTCGCATATACGTTTACAGCGCATGAACGCTATTTTTTCGCGCAGTGCACGTACGTGCTTTTCGCTGGTAGATTGTTTATAAAACGCCCATTAATCTTCGGCATAAATGGTTTTGTGTATAATAAGAAACAGTTAAGGCAGTACCTAGTATTAACATAAGGTATAAAATCCCCCTATGCTGGTTGCCTAATTCAAAAATATTTTGATGGAACCCACTAGTCGACGTCACAGTCACTGCTTTGGGGTTCTCTGTCGTGTAAAGCAAATTTAAGCTCCAAGATAATTGAACCAACAGCACGGGAAATTATAAAACAAACTTCCAGTCATGTGCGAAAATTAAACTGCGAGCTAAATTGCCGCAAAGGCAACCGTGCGATCGCTCGGAATGCTTCCGACCACCCGCGCGGCCGAAGGGTGTCCTCCTTTGACGTCATGACGGGCTCAACCAATCAGGGGCGTCAAAAGACGAAAAGCGCGCGTCTTTCAAACGGGGCCGCGCTTTTTGCAAGATAAATGCCACTTGGACTCATGTACGATAAATTTAAATGTGATATTCGGAATCAGCGCTCAAGAAACTATATAACTGTTAATCTAACTCAATTTTTTTGGAAAGCGCTTCAGCTTCCCTTTAAGCCAATACTATGAGCGAACATCTTTTTCTTCATGTTTTGTTTTTGTCGTGTCTGGCGCCTCTCGAGCGGACAGCTGGATACAGTATTTTTCTTCGCGTAATTTTTGTTCTGATTTTATGTCGCCTTTTATCTCGCAGTGTTCTTATCTCTGAATTAATTATTTCCGGCTAATAAATAAAGGTAGCCTGTAGTCGGCAGCGACATGAGTCACTCTCGTAAAGAGAAAGCGAGTGAACAACTTTATTTTGGCCAAGCCAAGATGGGGATGGGAGAAGAAAGGAGGTGGGGCGTCTTCAGCAGTACCCCATCAGATGGCGGCCAGGAGTCCTTGGGCCCTGTGGGCGACTCCCGCCATCTGGACGGCCCGGGATTGAATGCGCGGCTCTGAACTGTGCAGCACGCTCTCCCACTGCTCCGAGGAAGTTATTTTTTAATGCTCGGGGTGTGCTGTTGTCTTTCAGAAGGCAGTCTCATAGAATGTGTTCAAGGTGAGCCGCTGCTGGAAGAAGAGAAAGAGATTGCGTAACGCCACCACACCGAAGCCGATGCAGAAAAGTGAACTTTATTGTTCCAAGGCCCTTAATAAGATCAAAATGTCAATTTGGCCACCTCTTCTTCGCACCTCGTGCGGTAAGGAAGCTTGTAAAGCAAAGCACGGACGGGTCAAGGAAATTACAGGCGTCGTTTGGCACGTAATCTGCTAAGGGGGACTCACGTGATGACATTCCTGTGGAACGTACTAATTCATGGCACAAGGGCCTATAAAGAATCGTGTACCGATACCCTTTTTTTTTACAGATGCACGAAAATGTTTCTAACGGCATAGCTTGTTTCTTTTAGAAATAAATCAATTCTTTACTGAAATAAAAAGTAAACAAAGAACACATTTTGGTTCATCTAGTTTTCACTAGATGGCGCTAGCTGTCCAGCAAGCGCGATTTTTATTTTATTTTTATTTGAGTACAGAAGTGACATATTTTCAAAATAAGTAAACTAGGCCGTTTGGAGCGTTTTCATGGATCGGCAACACTCCGCATTGGTGCCTGGTGGTTTTTAAGCCCGTGCCCGTGGGCAATGAAGTAGTAAATTCCATAGGAATATTAACAGGTGAGTCACCCTCAAAGTGTTGGCCGGCAACACACGAGCACGATGGAAAGCAGACATTGATAACGGCGACGTACGTCCATTCCATGTAAACAGCATTTCGGGTTGTGAATATTTCTAGTAATTCGACTCCTTCACTTCTTCAGAGAATCGGAAGTCACTCCCTTTGCACTCCTGTATCAATGCGTTCCATTTAATTCCAGCCTCCGAAGTGTTTCCAACAAATGCACCTCGAACAAGACGAAACCACAGCTGTGATGGCCTAATAAAATACAAAAGCAATAGACAGGATCAGCACGTTTGACTATTCTGGTTTTATTTCAGAATGAAATACTGTACGAAAGCCTGCAAACGCTGCGTCAACGCGAACACTGAGCAATAGACGGCCTTGATGAATTTCAGTTTATGAGCATAACCTGTATACTACAAACAATTTTCAGAGAGACAAGTTTCTTTCGCCTTCTTGGTGAAAGGAACTTGTCGAAAGGAACTTGGCGAAAGGAAACTACCAAAAAATCACGCAGACGCTCCTCTCACGGTTGTCTAAAAATCGCTCGCGTTTAACCCTTGAAAACCTGGGTATCACGTGTGAAAGCCGAGTATGCATGCAGTGTTTCGTGAACGTTTGCCTTTGCTTGAGATTTCGCAGCCTGCCGTCTTTCTATGCTTACTGGAATATTGGATTCATCCTTTTACTTGCGCTGAAGCGCACAGCAGAACGCGTTGCTGGTGGAGACGAAAATCGGTCGCCTCTCGAAGTCGTTGCTGCAAGAGGTGAGGAATTATTCTGTCGCACAGGTAACCTTCGCAGCTGGAGCACAGAAATAGCCTGTGACGTCTTCGCCGAGGAATTCTTGATGCAGCTTCTTAAAGTAGTGCGAGTACGTTTTCGTGACACTGGACCGAAGCGAAAGCGGTCGCAGATGTTACACGAAGTTCCGAATTCGTCTTCAAGAAACTTTCCGCTGAAGTTCTTATCGCGGTAGTGCTCTCACTGTTGTTTGTGGTGACTGGCGTGGGCGCGTTGCTGATGGCATCATTATGCGACTTCGTCGCGTTTTTCTCAGTTTTATTCCTCGCTAAACGGAGCTGTTTGTTTCCGATGACTTTCTGTATTCAGCGCGTGTATTTTTCATGCTTGGTCACCACCCAGGTAAGCTCTTCAATCCCGATGGCCCTCCTTAAGTTGTTTTTTGTTCTTTTTTTTTTCTTTTTGCAAGCGAAACGTTCACTGGTCCTGGACGTTTCTTCGTCTTGGTTCTTCATCAGAGAGCGATTAGTGTGCTGATCCAGATACGGTGTTTTTTTTTTTGCACCACAGCGCAGACCAGCCTATTACTCCACTGCGTACCGATATGGCGAAGAAGAGAACATTCGAGATTAGCGCGTGCGATATGCACCACGGTTATGTGCCATGGCGGGACGCTGAGGTAGTGAACGGCTGGGACGAGTCTGCCGTGGCAATGTAGTCAAGAATGGTTGCACTTGACTCGGCGTCATACCAGGGGACTGCGGCCGGGTGCTGAAACACTGGGATACCACATTTGGCGGTCAACGCACGCACCTCTTTTTCACCGCTTTCGCAATCGAACCGGTACTGTGAGTGATAGTCCTGCCTCCAAACCGAGAAATCACACGTTCTAACCTCAATAATGTGAATTTTGATTTATTCCTTGATAGCTGTCGGGTTTATTTTTATCAATCTAGCATTTTATTACGCGGCGGAAGCGACACATCAAGCTTTACAGGTGAACAGATTCTTTGTTGAGTCCGCACAGAAGTACTTACGCCTCCAAAATGTAAATCGATTTTGGGCTTACTGAACAAACGCTTTCAAGTCTTAAAACATGGAATGGTTCCTGGGTTCATTGGTCCTCCAAGCAAAAGAATTGGTTGCCTTGATCATCGAGATGTTTAAGGTGTTCTCTCGCCCCTCCATGTATCTTCCGCGAGGTCAACTTAAAGCTCTCTCCCAATTGTTGCGTTGTAATTGTTATAGGCACGTTTTCGCCTTTAAAAGCCGTACTTAGGTGTCTCTGATCATTTACGCGGAAACGTATAAGTGCCTTATCTATTAAATGATAGAGATTAAGTCGGAGGCCAAATGAAGCGAGCGCCAAAGGAGCACTCTTAAAAAAAGGTCGGATCATTCACTAATGGAATACTAACAAGTTACTTGTCCCAGTATACACTAGGTACTTAGTAACTGGAGGTAGTAAATGTAGCCCTTGTCAGAATTACTAACCAAAGCAGGCAGTAAGCACCACTACCCCAACTAGTAAAGTCCCAGCAATAGCACTTTTCTGAGCTATATGCGTTTACTAACTGGCCATGCACAACCTAGTTATAAGCACGACCTAAATCTAGTGCTACCACTTCCTACACTCAGTTAATTTACTAACCATGCAGTTGTTAGTGCCAGAGCCTACGTACAAAACCGTGGGGTAGTAAGGTTCGTAAGGAGTTAGTAAATACGGCCGTTACTACCTCTTTACGACCTTTTTTGTTAAGAGTGAGGGGTCGTCTGGGGGTGGAAAGTAGAAGGTCGTGGCGTGGAGGACGCCCCTTAAAAATAAACACAAAGACAAGCACAGCAACACGTCTCCCCCACCAATCAGGCGAGAAGCTCGCCTAAATTAGTGAGGATTGAAGATTTAAATGCAACCCGCCGCGGTGGCTCAGTGGCTAAGGCGTTGCGCTGCTGAGCACGAGGTCGCGGGTTCGATTCCCGGCCGCGGCTGCCGCTTTTCTGATGGAGGCGAAAAGCAAAAACGCCCGTGTCCACGAGATTTCGGCGCACGTTAAAGATCCCAAGGTGGTCAAAATTAATCCGGAGCCCTCCACTACGGCGCGCCTCATCGCCTGATTTGCGTCGGCGCGTTAAACCCTACAATCAATCAATCAGATTTAAATGCAAGTCGTAAACACGGGAACAGTCGTTTGCCGGTCACGTGCACACCACTAGTCGGGGCGCACCGCAACAAGCACCAGGCACAAGCTCAACAATTTGGGAAAATGGTATACGGGCTAGGCGCATAACGCGCGTTCATAGGGTGAAATGTTACGACCATTTTTCGAACTTTTTTTTTTTTTTCATCGACTCCGGAACTGTACATGCTGCGCTGCCCTGAATTCGCTGTCCTAGTCGAAGCGGCCCCGCATAAGAGCCGGGGCACTTCTTGGGCTGCTGCATACGAGCACCGCGAGCAGTTGAACCTTGGTAAAGAAATGCCACGATTAAAAACACTCAGTTGCTTCGTACGTCGGCAAATAATCTCTGGATACTGTTCTGTAAGGCCTTAGCATTCTCCTTACGAAAGAACATGTCTGTACTATAGAAATATCACCAATGGAGACGTATAGCTATTGTGCAGTGCCGGGAGCAAGAGGCCCGCAGTGCTCTGCATTCTCAAAAAAATTCTGCTGCTTCTCACGTGTTCGATGAAGTCCATGACTGACCTGGGCTTATACTTAGGCAGTTTTGTTTTGTGGGATACTCGCTTATACTATGACAGTGCTTTTGTGTGGCAGGTCCGGAGCAGATTGGCATTGCTGCCCTTTTCGTTGACCTCGATTTGACCTTCACCCAACTGGCGTCCTCGCAGCGCGCTCTTCTCCTCCCCTTCCAGGCGTTTTCCTTCTCTGGCGCTCGCTTCCCTCTCCCAGCTCGGCGGCCCCACACTTGATCTAGCCGATTTCGCATAATTTGGTACTTACACTTCCGCGAGAAAGTGCACGTGCACGAGAACCACTACTTGGGAAGCGAGTGTCCTGGCACCGGCGCTTACGCTTATCAATAAATGTTTCCCTCTCCCTCTCTCTCCCACTCTCTGTCTAGATAGGTCGATGCCACCGCGATAACCTGCACATAATTCTGACTGTAAGGCGACTGTCAGACACTAACTCGTGTCATATGCGAACCCTGTATTCGCGAGAGTTCGATAGCGATGGGAATCGACATCAGCATGAAACATTTAGGCAGTGACCGTTATTGAAAATATTCCGCAATGTCAGCGCCAATTGATGGGTGAAACCATTCTAAATGCTTCAGAGGGTGAAGTTTATAATAACTGCACGACTGTAGTGGGTTCCGAGGCACGAGGCTGCAAACTTGTAGCTCTGCAGTTCTTGTAGCCTTGGTTTTTTTCTTTTTTTCTCGACACTCATTTTAATAGAATGTTACCCATTGTGAAGTAGTGTGACCAACTCGAAATTTCACTGCAGTTATTCATTATATTTTGACGGACACGGGCCTATCTGAACGACTGTAGGGACATTACTACAGTGCAGCGCCCTTAGTCCGTCTTAGTATTGTGCACTTTCTTGTTTTTTGTGTGTGCTTTGTACTGCCTTTGTAGTGTTTTTCTCATGCCCTGCCCCCGCCTTGTGTTTTTCTCATTTTCTTTCTCTTCTTTTTTTCTTCCAATATGTACCGTGGTGCTTTCTTTCCCTTTCATTTCCCGTAACCCCCCCACCCGAGTAGGGTATACCCAACCGGAGAGTACTTCCCTGCCTTTCCTGTTCTGTTCCTTCCTTCCTTCCTTTAAATTTTCTGTTTTGAATCCAGCATGTTTAATTCACTCGCATTGCTTTAGTAGGGATAACTTTTGCTTTTCCGATACAGTGAGCACCTTTTACTAGGGAGCTGCGAAGCTCAGCTCAAAGTTTATACAATGCTAAGCATGCCGTGTATGGCGCAGGGTTACACGTTATTCTACGCCTGCTCAGCCTCTTAGTTTTGCGTGAAAGTAGCGCGCATACAGACATTTTCGTATCTCGCAATTATCATAACAGCCACCTCTGTGTCCGGCGACTCAAAGCATTGCCTCCACATTGTGCGAAACGGCAGCGAAAAAGCGGCGAACGCTGCCGGGCGCCGCGGTGACATCCAACAGGCAGTTTGTGGGTCTTTGTATCTTTATGTTTGTGTATCGTCGTTTATCTAGCTCTGCTAGATAGGCAAAGAAAAGTATTCACTTCCGGGTTAAAGTGAACTAGATATTTTGGGGTCTAGGTGGATGAAGGGTCAGCGGTGCTCCCCAGCGGCTGATGCCGCTGGGCGAATCTCGTCGGCGAAATTCGCTCCATGTGGACCACGCTGCATGCGTAGCAGCCCAGCCTCTTATCCACTACGCGAACCTGGCTGGTAGCATGGCGCCGTGGTTGGCTGCTGTCCTCGCTTCATATTCGCATGATACAGAATAGGCTACCATTAATGTAAAGGTTCAATATAGTCACTGCGGGGTGAGAAGCTTTGTTACTGTTTCAGCATTACAACGCTCTGCCAGAGTCTTCCATCAGCTCGAAGCAAGCCACGGCTCATATGGATGACACACACAGAGTGCGAAGAAAAACGACCAGCGCCTTGCTTCCCTGCATGAAAGCGAACATCTGCAAAGCTCAAATAAACGACCCGTTCTCCCTTATCTTATCGGTAGAAGACTCACGCTGTTTGGCCTTTGTCTTTCCCACGGGCAAACAACGTGCCAACCGTGTGAGACGCTGATAAACCTTGACAGAGCCGTAATAAGAGTTGCTCCAGAGAACAAATACGGAGGAGAGGATTTACGACCGGGGCACCGTGCCCCTTCGTGCCACAGCCCGCAGGAACTGGAGACGTTGCAATGCAAATACCGGCATGCGTAACGTCCCAAAGTTTTGTTTTCACCGGAAAAACGCATGCCATAAAGATGAAGTGCCTATTGTCTGCGTGGCAGCCGACGTGCGTTTTACAGCGACAAGTGCTAATGGAAATTCTCGCGAGATTTTTATTTTTCTTTTTGATGCGTCCACTGTCTGAACCGTCGTTTGGCTGGCAGTACGCCATCGTCCGTGGTTCCAAAGCAGCTTTTACCGTTAGCTATAAAATGACTCGTGTTTCCGCCGGATATTTGTCAGAAAAGTGGAAATACAGTCAAAGCTCGACCTAACGAAAACGCTCTTGCGAATTTCCCGATTTAACGAATAAATTCGGATTCACCCACAGGTGCCTATACGGCTTAATGCTTTTACGAACTCGAACTAACGAAATAGATTGAGGGCCATTCCCGATTTAACGAAGTATTTAGAGAAACATGCCCATTTAAAAAAGTATTAATTTCCAATGTTTTTCGTCAGAACGCCACGAACAGTATTGCGCCACGTCAGGAAAAAAACCGAGGCATTTAGTACAGTTAGTTTTTGGAGCAACAAGGTGTCAGATGATGCTGACGACCCAGAAACTACTAAAGCTCCTGTTCCCGCGCCAGGCCAGGTGATGGACGTTACTGACTTGCTCAGGCGCTTTGTTGGAGAACCTTGCGAAGAATTAAGGACGCGTTGAACGCGCTTGCGTGCTACGAAAAGTCTGTCCGCCCTATGCTAACTAAGCGCACGCAGTCGAAAACTACAGGATTTTTTTTTACCAGGAAATAAATGCGTTTCCCCCAGTAGCGTTTAATTGTTATTATGTTCACCGCGGACTTTCAGCACATTGTTGAATTACCGGCAGGTGAACGCCGCGGCCGCCGCAATTACGATGTCATGGTAGGCTGCCGGGATGCACACCCCTTTAGACATCGATTATATGGATTCAACTTCTTGTAAACTGACAGCCCCGATTTTACGAAGTTATCGATTTAACCAGCCAATTCGCGGTTCTCGGTGACTCCATTACATCGTGTTTTAAGTGTAGTTAATTCATGTCAGAAGACCCATTTCATTACAGTACCGAAGCTGACTACGAGATGACCGGAACCCGATCGCAGTATCTGCATTGTCTGTCAGGAAGAACGTGCGTCCAGAGAGAACTTGGCAAGGAGCACAAGAAAATGTTATTTATATCAACAGTGTCCTTCCAAAGTGTGAGCACTGACTATGATAAGGCGCCACCACCAGCGCTATCTATGGGGGTCGTGTAGTTGGTCGATGTTTATCGTAAATTAGCGAATTTACGAGGATATACCAATTACGAGAATACGTGTCGATGGAATAGATTTCGAGTGGTAAAAGAAATTGGCGCAGCTTGCAGCACTGGTGGTGCACAGCTGGCGAAACAGCAGAGCTGGCGGCCCCTCTCCCTGTGCACCTCACCCGGATGTTGCACCTCGCATTTATTTCCGAACTTGCCGCTGAAAGTTCTCTGTGACTGGCAGGCCCGGGTCGTTTCGTCCGCAGGATTTTACATTTCTCCCGAAGTGGACCGCGTTAGCATTCGCTAGAACCCGCCAGTTATATAGCGCGTGCTAACGCGGTCCACTTCGGACTTGGAGGCGCGCCGCCAAGTCCAAAGCCAACGCCGCCTGCGCTACGAACCCAAAGGAAATGCTGTGCGCCCTGAATGCGATGGTAGCTCAACGCAATATACAAAAAGGCAGCTCAATCGGATAGACGCCGTGTTCATAACGCGAGGGAACCACGTTCGATTTCGACCACGGGAAGCGGTCTTTTTTTTTTTTTTTTTTCATTTGGCGTCCCAGACTAAGTAATTCGCCTTTCATTGGGCGGGTGCCCTAACATCAGCACCTCGGCTCAGACAAATAAAAGTTATTCATCATCATCATCCCCAATTGGCTGCATATGTTGTTGTCTTCCGCCGCTGCTAACCCCGCACCCCTCCAGGCTTTGGGGTAGCCCAGTGGTTAGGTTGCCGGTTTCACGACGTATACAAATCCCGGGTTCGATTCCCGGGACCTCCGTAACCACATTTTCTTTTTGACGCGCGTACTCCCGACACCTGCTCGTCGGCTCCTTGCCTCCTCACACTTCGGGGTATTGTGGTGCGACGGACCGATCTTGCTCGGCCTAAACAGCTCCGCTGTTAAAGAACGAGCGAAAATGGCGCTCGCTCTGCTGCTTTTAGGGGCGAAGCACCTTAGGACCTCGCCTTGCCCGTGGCTTGTCCCTTGGCATCCGTGTACTACAGTCTTGCGCATGCGCGAGGAACATTGAATTGGATTGGGATTTGGTTGGATTAAACTGAATTTTATCGGATTGGATTGGATTGGATTGGATTGGGTGTGTATATACTGTACACACGCGTTGTCACTCATTTACATACGCGAGTGCGCAATGCCATGGGTGATTTACGGTAAGAACGATCCCCAGTGCTTCGCCCACTCGTCATGATTGACTTTGTGGAGATGCGTGAATTTTTTTTTTTGTTCGTCCCGTTTCCCCCTCCAACTCTCGCCAACTCCAAGGCCAACTCCCCAAGTCCCGCAAATTCGCCAACTCCCGCAATAGAAGCTCAATGTAAACAAGATTCACACTTAGCCCTGCCCACGTGACAGCGAAGTTGTTCGAATACTAACGAAAATGGCTTTACAAAATGAAGAGAAACGCGCATTGAACTGCAATTTTACGATGTTGATTTATGAATGTGTTGACAGGGACGCCGTCCCAAGGAGTCCGGGAAAGAATACCCGATTGTTCCCACTGTTTTTCTTTAATTAGCATTGTTCTGAATTATTTCTTAGATGAGGCTTGGGAAAGTTAGTTTTGTCATATAGCAAACAGACATATAACTGTTCGTTCCACGGCGGCTATGTTATGCGACTGGAATGGCTTAAGAGTTGCTTTGTGTAATTTGCATTAAAACTGCAACTGATAGCTATATTTGATACCTGCTGAGGTAGGTAAAGCTACCTATTGTTATGTAGTCGTTTTAACAGGCTAATACCAGTCCAATTAAGTAAACTGCGTTCTTGAACCTCCTAACTACCCGGTCACAGCACAAGCTTTTTAAAGACGATAATCTTTCTTGGGCTACTTGAACGCAAAACTTTTGGTCTGTCTGTCTGTATGTCTGCCTATCCATCGATTCAGCCAGCCGGCCAAAGTGCTACCCAGTAGGTTTATATACCCACAGCCAAATCTCAACATCCACGTCCGGAGGCAATGTTCATACTTGCCAACGTTGTTGAACAAAAACAAGACATTACGCAAATATAAGGCAGAAAATCCATACATAACTGATATTTGCAGTATTCCTTTGTTTAAAAATGTATGGATGGTTGGTTTATGCAATACCAAGTGAAATACTATACATCAACTGCAGAAAGTCGTCGCCTGCCGTTTCCCGCGCTCCTGGCGGCATTGAAGAAATCAAACGGCAAGAGTAACGAAAGGTTCCACTAGATAGGTCCCACGTTCCGTTTGGAACGCTCGTGGAGTAGGGCAACGTGGATCTATAAACGTTGCTGCAGGGGGCGTCTCGATTCAGCGCGCCTCCGCCGTACGGCAGCGCTGGCATTGAGGAACCCGCCCTGGAGCAGTAGAACGTGGTAAATATGAATTGATTTGATCAAACCTCTAGCGTATTATCTTGGGAGGAACGAGACAGGAAAGGACAGCATGAGAGGTTAGCGGAAAACAGAAGGGGGCATTTACTTGGCAGGGGCGCCAGTCGACTATCGTCTTTGGTCGATATTTGCAACGAAAGGAGCCGATACGCGGCCAATTTTTTATACGCAATCTTTTTACCCGTTTAAACGTAACTGCAAGGAAGGTATAGTGCGAGGAACAACGTAAAGAAAAGTTAGCTCAGCGGCACTCTCACGCGGATAAGTAACACGAAAGCCTGAAGTGGCTGCACCGCACCGTTCACGAGGCTTACCAGGTGGTTGCTTGGTAAGAATGAATTAATGACTTAATGAAAGCTTTATTCTATATATCTTTTGCCTGCATACATCCCCTCTGTTCAGGGAACCTCTAGGTTGCCTGTCGTGGCTTCCTAGGTGGCGGCGTAGTCATGCGTGAACTAGGTTGAGTCCTTGTAGCGGGCTTGTTCATGTCCCTTGCGGTGGCGTTCCAGGTGGTGCTTGATTAAAGCGGTGAGGGCGGTTTAGTCTTCCCGTTTCCCGTGACGAGAGTCCCACAATGGTTTCTTACCCTGGTTCCTTGTTGCAGTTGCCGAATAGGTGACGCTGGTCCAGCACTTCCAGGCATTTCGAGCACTGTGGGAGTGGTCTTCCTTGGTAAAGGGCCATTTGTGCTGGGGTTAGGAGGGTACCCGTTTGCACCTACCTCACTAAGATCTGTTCTTCTTTGGTTAGGTATGCATGTGTGTGTGTGGTTTAGGGTAAGCTTACAGGTTGTGTCGTAGATCTTTCAGTGTGATGGGGTTTTGCGAGATGGGATCTCTTTGGGGTTGGGTGCGGTTGCAGGGAGCCCGGAGTGCGGTTTCGTGGGCGAGTTGGTTTGCTCTTTCGTTACCCTGCATCCCGACATGACCAGGTACTCAGTAGAGTATAATCGTTCCTTTTATCCTTTCAAAAAGCGTGCATGCTGTGGAGGATGTTCGATTGTATAGGATGCGTGAACATGCTTGTTGGGAATCAGTTTAGATGTTTAGAGGTTCGGTGGGGTGTGCGTATTTTCGGATGGCTTGGCCACTGGCGTATATTTCTGATTCAGTGCTCTGTGTGCAAGGACAAGTGCCGGTTGCTTCAGTTCCTTCGAATTCGACGGCGGCCCGTGCTCATTGGTTCTTATGGTTGCTAGCATCTGCGAAGGTGTGTCGTTCATTTCGTGTGCGCCGTATTTTCTTCGTAAAGTATGCTGCTCTAATTTTTCGTCTTGTGTCCTTTTCGCTGTTCATTTGTCTTGGGATGGGTGCTACGGTAATTCGGTTGAAGTATTCCTAGCTGATTGGTTTCTATTGTTCTGGAGGATAGCTGGTGTCGAATTTCAGTAGTCGTAGGAGGTCTTGTGCTGGGATGGTGCTTCTTAGCCTAGCTAGTTGGTTGTGCTTGTGTGCTGCTACGATGCTTTCGCGTGTTAGGTAGAGTGTGGTGTTCTTTATTTGCGTGTTGGAGGTGCTCATCGGGACTCCTAAGGCCAGCATGGTGGATTTTTTGAAAGCGCGTTAAGCTTCTCGTGCGGTTTCTTGGTTAGCGTACAATACGGTATGGCGTATCTGATACGTGACGTAATGAGTGCGTCATGAAGTTGTAGTAGATCGGCTTCTTTGAGGCCACTATGTCTGTTGGCAATTCTTCTGCTGACTTGGAGGAGCTGGTTCCCTTGTCTTATTACGTTAGCTACCGCAGCGTCTCCTTTTCCGTTGGTGTGTATGTGTAAACCCATTATTTTTGCCTTCTTTACCGTTGGTATGGGTTGTTGGCAGATGTTTATATGTATCGGGTGGGGGTGACATCTTGGGTGATGTACTGGCAAGAGGCTAGACTCTTCAGGGCTGCACTCCAGTCCGATTCCTGCAGCTGCTGTTTGAAGTGCATCCAGTGCCTCTTGTAACGTACCCTGAATCTGTCCTGGTGACCACGACCGCTGCGTGACCCATAAAGTAATGTCGTCTGCATCTAGTAATGTCGTCTGCATAAAGTAATGTCGTCTGCATAAAATAATTTCTTCCTTGGATCTCTTTCAGAGCTCGATGTATTTTCAGCGTGGATAGGGTGAATAGCGTCGGCGAAATCACTGCTCCCTGAGGGGTGCCTTTCTGGGGGTGCCGAATCTCTTGGGATTGATGGTCGCCGATCTGGATGGTAAGTGTTCTGTTCTGAAAGAATTGAAACACGTAGTTATATACTGCCATTCCACAGCTCGTTTTCGCCAGTTCCTGCAATACAGCGTCGTGAGTTACATTATCAAACGCTTTTTGCAAGTCCGCTGCTACTATTGCTCTCAATCGTGATGCGCTGGGCTCATTTATCACTTCTCCATATAGTGCTAGGAGGATATCTTGTGTAGATAGTTTGGGTCGGAAGCCTAGAAGATTGAAGGAGATGTGCTGGTGTTCTTCAAGATGCTGTTGTAGACGTCGTAATATTATTCGTTCGAGGAGCTTACCGGTATAAGAGAGCAAGAGGGTAAGAAAACGGAATGAGTGTCATTGGTGGAAATTTAAAAATGCGTGAGCTTACCTTTCTCTCTCTCTCTCTCTCTCTCTCTCTCTCTCTCTCTCTCTCTCTCTCTCTCTCTCTCTCTCTCTCTCTCTCTCTCTCTCTCTCTCTCTCTCTCTCAAATTTGGGGGGCGGGCCGACACGCACGTCTAGCAACACTCCGTTTCTCGCACATCTCTTTCTCACTGTACTAAACGTGCTTTTAGTTCATCCCGTCTCAGTGGTCACTTTTCCTCCCCTTACCACCGGCATTGGCTGCCTGCCACTCCTCTGTTGTCCTCAAGCATCGGCATTTCGCTGCCGTCGTTCTTCCATCATTTTTGCCGCCTACTCGGCCTTGTAGTCACTGCGCACTCCTTTTTGCAACGCGTACAAGCGGTTGCGGGACGCGCCAGAACGAAGTGCGAGGGGCGCGTCGGGTGGAGAATGGGCGTGAGCCGCCACGGCTTCGACTTGACGTCCCCTTAGCAACTGGTCGGCAGCGGTGCGAACGCAGCACCACCGCAACCAATGCCGCCGACGGCACCACTGGCATCATCCCTCTTCGCACGCGCTCTGTCGTTCTGTTTTCTTCTGTCGCTTTCTGTCCGCAGATCGATGGTGCAAATGTTTTCCGAAATTTGCCATCTATTGCTTATACACTAATGAACATCTATTCACGAGCTCTCGTCGGCGCGTGATGGTTAGGGCACAAGCCTCGTGGGGGGCGTCCTCTAGTCCGGTATGCCCTGGTCCTGGTTGGCTGCTCCTGCCCTTTCAGTCGGCATGCACCTGGTCGAGATGTCCAACTGGTCAGCCGGTCCACCCAGTGCTCGTACGTGTGGTGGTTATTGGGTGTGAAAGACGGGCACTGTTGGCATTCCATACCAGATGGTGCAGGGCGCCGGGCGGGGTGCACAAGCTGCTGGAGCTGTAGTATTGGGTGCACTCTAAGAAAAAAGGGTGTGGTAGTTTCTCCCTTAAGGGTGAAACAAGAATGTATTATATATGCTCCCTAAGAGATAGAAAGATTCTCCCTATAAGAGGGAGACAGCGTTTCTCCCCCTAAGATTGGAGGAAGATTTCCCCTTTCGTGAGCTAATGGAGGAGCGTTCCTCCTCCTGGCCGCGTCACCCGAGCAAGGCTTGTTATGCGAGAAAGGCCTAGCGAGCTGATCGGTTTGAGGATCGAGGAAGTACACATACGTAGGTTGTTGTGTGCGCTTAAAATGCGCTAAAATAACCAAGAAATTACCTACCGAGCACCAAAACTGCGGTTAGCAAGCCATGCTAGAGTGAACTAGAAGTTTTAGAGTGGCCCGACCGGCCGCCCGGAGAGGTGCTCGTTTCGCGCAGAAAATAGCGGCGGCGCTGTAGTCAACGACCATTGAAAGCGAAAGCGGCGGCTGGCCGCGCGCACGGCCGCGCGCCCAGCCGGGCCAGGAAACGCTTTACGCGTGGAGCGCTGGAAATTTTTTCTGCGGGTCGTCCAATTGCTGAAATGTACTGTAGGTACAGTGGACTGTGGGTAACGAAATGAAAAATAAACGCTGCAGCTCATTTTGCGTTAGTTTTGCCTTTCCCGCTCGACAACAAGGAAAATTACGGATTTTCTTTCAGTGCAGCATTCGTAACGGATTCTAAATAAAGTAATTACAGCGACATTTTCGCTATTCCAATGTCCTATAAAAAAGTATTTTGCGTTGAATTGACTAATATGAACCAGTTTATGATTGCTTTATGATTGTGTCCTTATTGGGCTGCTTGATGGACATGACACGAAAAAATATGAGAACTGGGATGATAGCTTCTCAGAAAAATTTCTTAGTTATTGTCTTGCAATTTACGCTCGGACTGCAGTTATGTGGGTTACTATCGTAAGTTGTTGCGTTTGTTTTTTATTGCGTGAGTTGTTATTATAGCAGTATTTAAGCAGTGGCCCGCTTGGGATAATTACGGGTCACCGTGGTGGCCGAACAGAAAATGACACGCGCAAGCGAGAGATCTTTTTAGAGTGGTTAGCTCAGTTATCTCAGTTGTCCCAATGACCGTCTTTCATAGAACTATTCCCGCAACGTTCTATTAATGGCACCACCTTTCACCTGATTCGATCAAGAAAGGAGTTGAATCAGATTAACACAAATTTAATTCGCAAGTATGCTGACAGTACAATACACGCACATAAAACAAATGCAAAACATAGATCAGAAGATATATTGACCGCGACAAAAATGAAATATAACACGTCTACTATAGAGGTAAAGGTTCAAGAAGGCTAACATGGAGGTTCAAATAAACGGAACTGGAACAAATACACATTTTGTTTTTATTTTCAATAGCCCAGCAAATGAAATGTAACGCGGGAAATCATGCACAAAGTCTACACATGTAAAGGTTTAGGAATAACGGTAACATGGAGATTTAAATTGACATTTTTGGTCAACGCATTTTCATAACTCGCCCTCGATCATTAGCGACGGCTAAGTTTAAGGTGTTGCTCCCACCTCCGCATGTAATCACGGAACTTGTTTTAACATTTTATGTAGAAATGAATCCGTGTCGAAATGTATACAGAACCAAACCAAATTTGTGGTCAAGGTCTCACGTGCTGGTCGCTACCAACGCCGTTAAGGTGTTTGTTGTGAATAAGGGCTGCAGCACATCCATAGCGCTGTCATGGTGGAGCTCCTTGTCGCTGAAGCAACCGGTAAAAACGTCCTAGAGATCGCTAATAAACTTTAAAAAATGCGCGGAAGGATTCAGAAGTCCCCCCAAATTACAAGAGGTAGTAAACACAGTGGCATCGTCCCCTGGCATGCAGGAAGGAGTAGTTGGTCCCGCAGACTTGGCACTTCGTTTTCAGTGCACACTTTCTTACCAAGTGCCTGCGACAAAGTAGGTTAATAAAATAAGCCCACTAACGACAGTACACGCATCAACGGTAGGGGTATCCCAGAAGAAGGCTTTTGGTATTTTCGTTCCAAATAGGAACGTAAAAAACAGTAAACTTTTTGCAGCATAGAATGTGCGCTCCGCCGCTTTTGCTTCATGCGCAGTCAAGAAGGGGAAGGGAAGAACATTCCTGGTGCCTGTCCGTCAAATTAATCCCTCGTTAACTCGAACTCTACTATATCTCAAAATATCTTCTCGAAACTTTTTCTCACCGTGTTTACCTCCCATAGGCGGTACGCATTTGCCTGCTTTATCTCAAAACGTTTTTTCGGAGGACCACGGATGTCTCGCAATACTGGCAGAGAGGACACAAGGCAAAGTCCGCTGCAGGCAGCTGATAAGGTCCCCGTTCGAATGATTACTCCCACTACTCGCCGAACGCGGTCGTGAAGTGCAAGTTTACGCGGACTACGCGTCCCCGTTACCGGAATTAATGCTGTTTGGCGCATAAGATAGCTGTGGACGACGCAGCTGATCATGCGGACGAGGAGGAGCCTCCAGAAGTGCCTACAACGGCAGAAACAACATACATGCTGCGTCTGCTTTGTAACAAGGTAGAATGTAGCGGTGGCGACCACCAATTCATGCGATGCGTTGAGAATTCTCGGGTACGCTTTTCTGGGATGCAGATGCGAACGCGAATCAGCCGAGCGCAACACAGCTGTTTCTTTCTTCTGCAATAATAAAAGTTTCTTTTTCTTGCGAATTATTTTGCCTTTATTACGACATCTCCCCTGTGCAATAGTGCTTTTGTTAGCAGCACTATATATATAGCTGTTATTTCAGGGACCTGGCTACAAATTTTCTGCATTTGATTTAACTCGAAACTCCGCGCTTATCTGAAAATTTTCAGCTAATTTTACGACTTTGAGTTAACGAGAGATTACTGTATATCAACAATTAACGTTTTCAGAAAACGCATACAAAATGAGAAAGTATCGTTGGGGGGGGGGGGGGGGGAGGGAGGAGGGGAGGTCGATAATTTTATGGCGGGTCGTACTAGTTTAAAGTTTGCTCAAGCGGAGTCATAATGTTTCTGCGTCTACTTTCTAAGCCAGCTGACCAAAGGCGTAGGATCGATTCCCGGCCACGGCGGCTGCTTTTGTGATGGAGGATAAAAGCGAAAAACGCCCGTGTCTTCGAGATTTCGGCGCACGTTAAAGATCCCCAGGTGGTCAAAATTAATCCGGAGCCCTCCAGTAGCGCTTGCCTCATCGCCTGTGTACCGCCGGCGCGTTAAACCTCATAATCCAAAATAAATCAGCTTCGCAAGCGCAAAACACCGCAGCGAGCAACGCAAATACTATTGCCGCGCGCAGGCTGGGAGCTGGTGCCGGGGAGCGCCGGCTGTTCAGTTGTTGACGACAGCAGCGCCGCCGCTATACCGGTTTTATTTTCTGCGCGAAAGTCGACCCGGCGGAGCAATGGGAGAGGCCGCCGCTCGGGCCACTCTAAAACTTCTAGTACACTCTAGCCATGCCGCCAATCGTATACGCGCGACTTCTTGCATTCGTCTCGTTGCGCGCTCCGCCTACGCGTTCAGGGCTTACGCGCCGCCGTGAACACAGTAGAAGTCATACCGATTGCTTTCAAAATGCCGCCTTTATTTCCGAAAGGCTCGTAACCCCGCCGTTCACCGCACACGAGATCACAAGCATCCAATGCGGCCGTTTGAGAACAACCAGTTGTTGTTAGTCGTCTTACCTTGCTACAACCAATGCATCAAAACGCGGATCGTCTGCAATCGTAAATCTCAGCGCAAAGGCAATGCAGGCAACACGAAAAACGTATGCGTCGCTGTCGCATCCGTCGCATCCTCGACAATGCTCGCCCTCTAGCGTGCTCGAAGTAAAGCAATCGTAAACGTTTTAAAATGACCGATAGATGACGCAAAAGAAAAGTAGGGGTGGGGAGGGGCAAAGCATCACCATCAGTGGGCACTTACATCAAGGCGTTTCTTATTATAGCCAACATCACGGAGGCCGCATGTGGGCGGGCACATATTGGGAAGAAACATAGCACAACACAGCGACATACACTTCATTAAAGGCACTGCCAACGCACAATACACAACATCGCAAGCATAATACACGTATACACCACCACATATAGTACACTTTTGACATGTCCGCATGATCACAAGCCACAACTAAACATTGAAACGGCGACAAAGTATTTGTAACCCTGATCGCCGAGAATGCAGGTAGGAACAGTGAGATCGTTGCTTGTTTCGAAAACCCACGGCAGTGCGTAAGCCTTAGGTGGGTTTTGTTATTTCATCAAATGTAACCCGTGAAATTGCAAACTTTTATTAAATTGAGGGTTTGTAAGAAGCAGTAAAATAGTTCAAAGAAGAAAAATTACGCCCATCTTCCCGCGAGGGAACCCTGATGTGATGCGAGGCATCGGGGGGTTCGATTGGTGTTTCCATTGGGTTGATTCTCTAAATCGGGTGAAACGTGTTCTGAACGCGTAGGATGCATTCCATCACATGCGGGTGTTCTCATACGCGGGAAGATGGGCGTTATTTTCATTCTTTTACTGAGAGAGAGACTGGTTGCCGTTTTTCGAGCGAGAGCGAGCGCTTGACTGAACCGCCGCAGCGCGTTACCCGCTTTATATTCACAGCGCCTGAAGGAGAGGAGACAGCGGAGGAGAGTCGCGCATGCGCGCGCTTGCGGCGCCGGAGCAGACGCGAGCGTAGCGAAGCGCACATGTGCAGCTGTTATGCTAATGAGACGGAGTGAGAGTGTTGCATGCAGCTGTCGGAGAGAAGACCGGGAGAGAGTTGCACATGTGCAGTGAGCGTGCGGACGCCGCGACGACAACAACAACGCTGATGGAGGGACATGCCCGACAGCAAGAGATGCGTCGCATCTCAAAAACGTTTCACGAAACCGTACGGCAGGTATGTTTGGGTAATGACACTCATTGCCTCGCCTTCGCTCTTTTAGCGTAGAGCGCACCACTGGTCTGGCAACCATTCAGCCAAGATGTTACCGAATGGGGGCCTTTTGTTGCTGGTAACTGATGCGTCAATATGCTGCGGTCCGTGCTCGTTGACGAAAAAAGGGGCAGTTTGCTATCATCGCTGACCTCTTTTACCCTTGGGCGTCAGTATAAAACGTCCACAAATGCAGTGGTAACGTTGAACAGGGCGCAGGCAAGTCGCCCACAGCAAGCATGCAGCGGTGCCCACAGACGTGCTTCAAACACACGGCTGGCGAGCCGTGCGTTAACGTGGCGGGCACATGGTAATAATAAAAAAGAAAGACAGCGAGAAAACAAGCAAGCAGCACACCGCAGGGGAGGTGTTGCTCATAGTCGTCGTATGCGCCCGATCGTCGAAAGCCACAGTGCAATGATGAACGGTTTCGTTTTTGGCGTCGGCGCCGACAGCAGATTGCAGACGACAGGGGAGAATATTTCCTCCCCCATTTCGGTATTTCGTAGAGGCCGTACAGGCGTAATTAGCTAAAGGGAGAATCTCGCTGGTCCGGGGGAGAAAACCCCTCTTTCTACCCTTTTTTCTTAGAGTGTGGAGCACGTTTGATAGAGAAGGGTGGATGGGAGTAGAAGCAGGTCTGCGGTGTGTGGTTACCCCCGGCTAGGTAAACAGTGGGTGGGGTGGCAGGAATTGTCGGCGTTCGTGTCTGTACTGTGACTGTATCCCGCGCTGCTATAGGTGGTATTCGTTGAAAAAGTTTAGCTGTCAGTTTCTTCGCTTGGCAACACTGGAAACAGCCACAGACATGGCCGAAGCGCCGCAGAAATGGCGCGGCGTGGGCCACTGCACCCGCACGCCGAAGAAAAAAGAACACCGGTGTGCGTCGTCTGCTCCGTTTTCAACCCGATTCTCAACGGTGGTGTCAACATAGATGTTATTAATCGCACTCACATTGGACTCGAGGCAATACTTTGCGTTCGTTGAGGTAGAGTTTGTTAACGTGAAACACAGTCATGTGCTTAGCACGGACAAGTACCGCCATCCCGCGGAGCCCGACGGAACGAGTGACGGCGTACTCACACGGTTGCCTGCATGCGCGCCTCGCCAGTGAATACAAGCAATAGAAGGGAGTCTCCTCTGGGTCTTCGTTGTCTTCGGAAGTGGCCCGTAGAGCACGTGCTCGGGTGGTGGCGGGTGACGTCTCACTTCCGTCGAAGAACTCGTGTCCATGAATCCACAATAGATAGATGGTCCACGTGCATACCTTAAAATCATAGGCTACCACATGGAGCAAAGTGGCGGTATTTTAAGTTTAGCGAAATTAAAACATGGCATGCAGAGTGCCACTCTACATTCATGTAGACATGCTGAATGGGCAGGACACGCTACACCCATGTATGTGTGCTCATCTGCCTGCAAGTTATTGTGACCGTTTCGTGTGTGTGTGTGTGTGTGTGTGTGTGTGTGTGTGTGTGTGTGTGTTTTGTTGTAAATTTGTAACTCACTCCCCCACCCCCCCGAAATGCCTCTGACCTTGAGGGTGCAAAAAATACACAAATATTATAAATTTTAATTGTGCTTATTTTCTGAGATCCCACAGGCTCATCGGCGGGCTGTTTCTCGTGGATTTTGTTCGCACGTCTCCTGCGCGCCTATCGAAAGCAAATCATACAATGCTTGCTAGTGCTACATGAAACTGATGATTGTTTTCGAAGGCGGCGTTCAGTCCGGGATGGCGGTTCCAACTTTGTGATGTACGGGGAACGAGTGGCAGAAGGCTGTGCAAGGAACGAGTGACAAAGTGCGCAAGGTAAAGCCACGCCACTCCTTTCATTTTCTAACTGCTGCGGCGCCGTTAATCGCGACGGAAAATTTCGATTTCTCCCGTCTACATACGTCTAAGAAAACCAAATGACGCTTCTACAACACAGCAACGCCATTGGTACAAAAGGCAGAAACTAATATCAGCCCTTTAGGCCCAACACAGGCATGCCCCTTCAAGAAGAAGGAAAATCTCCTCGAGGGTAAAGTGTGTTCTTTATCTTTGTCGGCTTCCGGTGCCGCAGAACACGTTTCTCTCCGCCTCTTCTGTTCGTGGGGTCGGGCAGTGCTCAAGGGAGACAGAGAGCAAAACAACGAAAAAGGAAGCTCAAGAGCGGCGGCAGAAAAGGTTATCTCTGTAAGTCGAGCGTATACGCAAACGGGCCACGGGTGTTTACACGCTTGAATGGGAAAGAAAAACTGCGGAAGGAGCACGGAGAAGCCTCGCGTCGCGAGCTACACGAACTGGTGGGACGGGCAAACAGGCAGCGCCCTCGTAGCGGTTGATAAGCCGCCTTTATCCGAGGAGGGGAGATGCAAGGATATCTTCTAGTTTTAGCAACAACCACGATTTTGAAGTGCAAACGCTCCTTGTTTTTCCTACTTCTAAAGCGGCACCCTGTTCTTGGCCCCGCATTTCCATGCACCAGTACGCCGGCGAGTGGAACCTTGCGCGTAATGCGCAGTAATGTTTGCCCCTACTTTAATGCGCCCCATCAGTGCGTGATACTGGTTGGGACGAATGATCCAATTCGAATACGTATTTAGGTATGTAATAGAATTATCGGCGATTACGTATCTCGAAGACAAAACAATGGAAAACAACGGAAAACGGAAACCGAAAAAAGCGTGACGTACCACCGAGCGGAGCCAATGGCTGCGCGCATCTCTAACCAACAAGGGCCTTGTCCTGTATCTCTAGTGGTCTTGCGCCTGGCCGGTGAAGTCACAGCTTCTGCAGTGCTTTGGAGGCGCGATGAGAGGGTAAAACCTTCAGGCCTCATTGCCGGCCCTTTTAATGAACGAATGACTAGGCTAATACTCAACGCTTTTAAAACCATTTCTGCGGCAGCACGTTCCTTGGATAGTACTCTGCAGCGACTGAGCACGCAAAATCGCAACCTTTGGAACCCTGTCGAGGGCCCCTTTAAATGACTGCCGTAAAAATTAGAAAAAGCATAACGGAGTAACGGAGTTAATCAAAGATGCCTGTATTGAACCAAGACTACAAATTATCCTTATGGTCGAACTATCTGCATTTCAGTTGTCTCATCTGGTACTCGCGCTTTCTTCAAGCTTCAGGAATAGCGCCTGTGCGCAATTGTCTATTTGCTGAAAATTTGAGTACACATTATTTGGTTCCCGGCGATCTCTGTGGCACCATATGATACTGCAGGACGCTTAGCGCTGACGAGGCCGTCCATCTTCAATGGCGTTCGTTCGAGCATGGAACAGGAGGCCAGTGAGGCTGATCCAATTGTGCTCAAAAGCGGGTTAGCGACAACCAAAGCGTTTTAGATGCTAAGAGTCTTACAGTGGCAGCCGCCTAGTGACCTTAAATACTGGCTAGGATGTACATGCTGGTTAGGTGGCTGAACGGCATCTTTAGTTCGTGTCCAGATCTTTGAATACTTTCACGCTACGGAAGCTCCTTCTTGAGACAATTTTTTACGCTCTCTTAAATAATCAGCACAAAGCATGTGCTCCGCAATACTCTTGGGCCTTTGAGCCTCCTGGGGCTCGTCGATGTGCGTGAATCACCGCAGGCGATTATCAGCAATAGCAACTGCTCCTGCTGAGACGGTTTTTTCAAGCCGCCTCCTGTTATCGCTCATGGCGGCTGTCATGGTTATATGTTCTGTTTGATACTTTTAGTTTTTCTAAGAAGCATGACATCATATCTTACTTAAATTAAGCAGGAAGTTCAGCCGCAATCCTTCCGTACCTATTATTTCCGCCGGAACGCTTCCTCGGATGCTGCAAGTTCGACTCAGCTCGTGCATAGCCTGTGCTCCTCGGTCGCTCTCGTGAGATCCGGATCTCATCTTACCATCTCTGTATATGCGAGTGGGCCTACACAGCGCGCACACTAATACAGTGAGCAGCGCATGAAGAGATCCATCCGCAAGTGCGAGTGCGCTGGCTTGAACGACCCACTTGAAGTGCATTTTTAAAACTTGTTAAAATTTTGGGTACTTTGTTTTTTTCACGCTTAATTTCAACAAAGCATGCTCACCGCAATGTTTTTTAAGTGTTTTTCTCTTTGTACCGGCCATTTCTCGACCTTCATTGCGGTCATAGGCTTCTTACAAACCACCTGAGTGTCACCGTTATACTGCTAACAGCTTTGTAGCTGCAAAACAATAAAAATAGCGCAGCATGTTTTTGACGTAGGTCATAGAGAGCAACCTTGGCTTTAATTTGCGAAAGTTCGAAACAAATCAGATGGCCTTTTGACCTTCAAAATTTACCAAAGCGCGTTACATAGCTGCATCACGGTGCTTTTTTTTTTTTTCAAATTGAACCATCTTGAACAAATATACTAAAATTGGCAGGAAGATTGAAGAAAAATAGAAAAATAATACTAAAAAATTTCAACCACCTAGCTTGTCTAGACTCCGAGAAAAAAACGCATTTAGGCAATTTTCAAATTTTTTCCCAATTTGGGAATTTTTATTCAAGAGAATTTGCTCTGCAAGTCAAACGCGAATACGTTAAATCATTTTAGGGAATGGAAAGCCTTTACATAAAAAGAACTATGGCAATAGCTGCAGTAGTTATTTTACAGTCGTAGAAGTTTCAAATTTCCCGCGAGCCGCTCAACGCGCCAGTGACCCGAGCCGGCTTTGGGAATTTTTTTGGAGGAAGCGAATTTTTTTCAATGAAGTAACTTCACGGATCTTTTCGCCTGTGCAAAAAAAAAAAAAAGCTTTTTATAATTTTTTTTGACAAAATTAAATATGTCGAGCAGACACGCCTGTACCATATCTCATGAGGACACCCTAGCCAGGAAAACATCGCCGCGACCTCGGTCTCAGCACCACGATGGCTTAGCCGCCGAGCCACCGTGGAAGGTCCCCGATACAACCATTTTACACGCATAAACAGCTACCGTCTTCATTCCGGTCATTTTACGGCAATCAGCTGACACAAAGCGACGACAGGGACCACGCTGCCACCGCGCGAAATCTCCTGTACTCAGAAAACAAAGAAGGAGCGCACCCGTGAGTGGTCGTTGAAGGGAGCAGCTGAGACAACACCAGTTCCCAAAAGGCGGGGTGGGCGATAAGAGATTAAAGGGCGCTATCTATCCTCCGTGCCCCGCCTGTTTGCAAGCCACAACCGTCGACACCAGGGGGCGTAGGAATACAGGGGCAAGGGGAGTTTCCCGATGCCTAACGGCAAGTGATGTTCCTTCTTTGACGGGGTTTATTGGGAACCTTCTGCGTCCACCGTCATTCTGCGCACCGTGCTACCTGGCTCAAAGCGGCGTTTTATTTTAATTATAACTTTCTTCTTTGATTTCGTGTCTAAATGAAAGTTGATCATGAGGAACCTCGGCGTCGACACGAACGGTACAAGAACCCAAGGAAGGCCAGAAGAGAACCAAGGCATGACAGCCGTGTAGAAGATAAATGACTGCCGAAGCTGATCCATGATTGATTTGAGATTAATATTATTATGGTTGTATCGTGGATTAAGGTGAAATGTTGGAGATTAAGCTAGAATAAGGTATGATTAAGGTGAATTAAGATTAAGGACGGTAAAATACCATCGCGACTGTGTCGACGGGTGGACGCGTACATCAAAGGTGCCCGTCACCTTACTACGTCAGGCTTTAACGTTCGAAGCAGATAAGGAGGTTTTAAGTGCCCCGAGAAATTATTCGCAGCACCGCTACTACCTTCCACTGATGACTCCGTAACCCATTCATGCGTGTAGGCGCGTTGTTCACAAGGAGGCGGCTATAGTGGTTCCCGACCACAATACCAATGGTGATTTTAAAGACAGTAGTTTCGTATTAAAGCTGCGAGCTTACACGAGTCCACGCAGAAAACTGGCCAAGAAACCAGAAATCAATAACTTATATTAGAAGTGACGCGTCGTAGCAGGATATCGGTGAAGCAACTAGAAATTGTTAACATGAGAATAGGCATACACCCACAAGCTGAAGTTTGGCGGTGACATGACACGTGCCTACAGATGATACAGACAGAAAAGCTGGAAACTTTGATTAGACCTTATTATGATTCGGGAACTAGACCTTAAGAATTACAAGACTAAGAATGCACACGTTTATTAGGATTTGCATCAACACAACTTGTGCTGTCCAGCCTCGGCCGGCTCGGTCACGCTTGTTTAATTTCTATTATAGCACCATGGATGATAGTGCAAACCGACGCAGTGCTCTTTGTGCGATCTGCGTTACTTTACAAAACGATGGATCGTTACGAATGCTTACGGTCAATATCCGCACCAGCGTGTGCGGATGTTGGCCCTAAGTCACAAGTAGAAAACAATGTAGGATAACGAGAAAGAAACACTAGAGAAGGAAGTGCAGAAGATGAAGAATAAAAATGCGAACATCATCATCATCATCGTCGCCGTCGTCGTCGAGTGCTCGAAGCTGTGCCTGGTGACCACCTCGAGAGAACACATGCTGCACCGCCATTGACGTTCACTCCAAAGGCAACGGAAAATACCTTGCAGCTGTTGGCCGCCTCCTCAACACTCCGCTGTCGCACCTGCAGGTGGCGGTCAGGAACCCTTGACACTTAATTTGTGCTTACTTACGCCGAAGTGTACCAGCCCACCGCAAGGCACCAAGCACCTTCGGCTCAATGCCGACGAGCTGTATGAAATGTACAGCTGCGCCTACCCACGGCCCCTCGCCGAAAAGCCCGGAAGCGCCGGATTGCTGCAGGACGATACTGCATATATGTGCCGCAAAACGAATTTCCCCTACGGCTCCGCCTTCATAATCACGCCAGAGGTTTAGTACTATGCCAACAACGCCTGCCTGTCCCACGCGAGCCGGCGCTGCGGTACCGGCATGTTCAGCTGCCGCGGGTCGTCGGCCGACAAGCCCGGCTGTCAGCCGTCCGAGTACCGGGCATGCGCAGTGGGAACACCAGAGAAAAGGAACACGCCGGCACAGCTTTTCGTATCCACAAGACTCCCGCCCGGCGTCACAAGCGGCATGTACGCCCTCGAGCGTGAGACGTGCATGCTTCCAAAGCCACGAACTCGAGGTGACCAAGGTTAGCGTGGTCAGCTGGAACGGCACTACAATTCACGAGCCGTACGGGAGGCCCAGCAGCCCTGTGCTTGAATTCAACAAGGTTCTCAGCGGCATCGCGGCGGAGCATGTGCGCAGCGTGCAGACCACGCTGCAAGACGTGCAGGCGGCGCATGCTCCGCCTTTTCGGCGCCTTCACGGAGCTAATGGGCTGGTGGCTAAAGAATGGTGTGAACGTCCACGACATGGTATGGAACACGACGGTCGTCTTCCCTCACCACAGGGGTCTGCCCCCCCCCATGGTTGCTGCGCTCGCAGGTCGCGGCCTTCCTGAACAAGGAGGTGCACAAGCTAGACCCCGTGGACATGACACCATAGGTGACGCCGTGCTGTGGAGCTCGTGCTGTGGAAAGCGGCTCACGTCCTAAAGCTCCGCTATAGTGCTGTTGCGGAGACAGCGGGATGACCCGTGCAGCGGAACCTCCAAGACTGCGACGCGAGAGACTGGCTTGCTGTGTGCGTGTGCGTGTGCGCGGGAACTGTTTGTTCTGCTACAGTGCCAGCAGCCAGTTTAAAGTTGGCTCCTTCGCTCACTTCGCTCGCTTGATGTCTTTTTTTTTTTTTTTGCCGGTAAACATGCTGATTGCGAAAGAGCTGCGCGTTAGGAGCGGTGCCATGAAAGCATGGCTGTTACATCATGTTTATTTAACAATTCGTTGGCGTGGTACTTTGTGTTTTGTTAAAAAAGGAAGACGTTCGAGAAATTCCCTCGGTTGTTGTTCTGTTGTCCGTATTCCTCATTTCTGATCACTCTGTAGCGTCCGAGTGCGGTGAAAAAGGCGCGGAGGACTTCTATCAAATGTAGGGAAATGTCCACAGGTGGAGATAAGAAGGATTACGAAAAGGGGAAAGGTGAGTTCAGTTGTTCAACACAAATCTGTGAACCCTCTTGGTCATGTAACCAGAAGGCCCATGATATCGCCCAGGGGAGTCCTCCCTACCAACCTTCACTGGGGCATCAGATGGGGCCATGGCGGTCCCATTGGCTCTACCAAGCGATGCGCATGCGTGCCAAGCCAGTAAATGCCCCATGAGACTACCGCCTAAGTTGACGCCGCTAGTTGTAGCCATCAAAGTGCCTATGCTGTAACCCCTCTCTTCAATCCCAAAGCAACCCCTTACCAGTCACTCACAACCCGAACGCGCTCCCCGGCATCTTCGGGAGAGGCGGCCATTGCACGTGCGATGACTTATTGACCCGCCCAACATTTGTTTAGTTGTGATTTGAATACGGCCATTCAATTTTTTTCCGATGGAACATTTTTTTGGGGGCTCTCAATAATTCTTAAAAATCTACCCGCCTCCCACGCAGACAAGTTGCAGCTCGAGAGCTAGCCGTCCGAGCTGGGCTAAGGCTCTTGAAGGCCAATCAACCCACGACAGCTTTTTAGCTTTCCAGTAAATCACTTGTCCCTACATCCACTTTCACAGGCGCTATCCTTCAGCCCACTGGTGACTGTTTATCGCAGAGGAACGCTACTGGCACCCTCTCCAAACCAATACCCTTCCCTGTCGCGCCAGGCTACATGCGGTTTATCTGTCTCTATTTCCCTGCCCTTAATACGGCGACTTCGCACTCCTTGAAACTGTCTCACATCCTTTGGCAATGCCCCCACTGCCAATTTCCTGTCACCACTTCTAGGAGCACTAGTCGGAGGCCGTTTTGAGCATCTCAGATCCTCAAGTCCAGCGAGGACTTGCTGAACGGACAGCTCACGCCACCGGCATTCTCCAAGCGCTGGTGAACGCTCGTCGGTAACCGAACTGATACTTCAATAAAGCTTGCGCGTTGTCTCTTCCCGCACGCAGTTGGCTGTGTAGTTGTTGTTGTTCATCTTTTTATGGGACATAGTCACATGAGGGATTGGCAAGGAATTGGATGATTCACGCGCACAACACAAACTGCCGGAGATGATGTTGATGGCCATAATGATGATTGTTAGAGACAATGATCTCGTAGCTAAAGCTATGAGCTTGCACGAGTTCCGGCAGGAGGGGGCCAAGAAACCAAAAATTATTAATTTTAAGTGCCGGATCCTCGCAGGGGATTGGCAGAGATTGCGTTGTGCTGCTGAGCCCAACAACGCGAGTTCGAACTCAGCCGCAGTGGATGCCTTTCACATAGAGGCGAGAAGCGAAAACGCCCGGGTGCTGAGATTTAGGCGCAACCTAAAGGTCCCCAGGTGGTCAAACTTAATACGGAGCCTTCCACAACGGCGCGGTTCATAGTCCAGGTGTAACTGTGGCGCTTTAAAACCCCCAAATTTGCATCTTTCTATATTGGTGGCGAAACAAAAAAATTATAATTAAAATCGCAATGTATACGTACGCCCCATTATAAAGAATTGGCTTTGAGATGGCACGCGTCTTCAGAGGGGATAGATTCAGTAGCTCTAAAATTTAATTACACCTTTCAAGGCTTCTGACGTAATACCTAACGAAGATTAACAAGACAGGGAACCCACTATAGCTTATTAGGATTTATACAAACAAATGTTCTGCTTTCGAGAATTTGTCGGCGTGTTCTCGCTTCCTTTTGTATTAGGAGATTTGGATTAACAGTGATGACTGACGCCAGACTCTTTTACAAAAAACGGTAAGTGAGCCTGATTAATAAACAGTGTGAGCTGTTGTTGGCCTAAATCGCCGGAATCATATACTCGTCCCCGAGACTTCAAAGCGGCGCCAGCACCGACTCTGGCGACAGTAATCTCTTCGCTAATCATCTGGTGAATACTCCCGTGCGGAGCAGGAACGCACGACTGCCCCATCATAGCTGATGAAGTGGTGTTTTTAAAGCGAAGCTTTGTATGCTTCACAGATGGCATATGCCACATTGAAAATGCAATGCAGAAAAGCCAACTTTCGTTTACGATGATGATGATCGTGGACAAGGTTAAAAAAGGTTTGCTAGAATCTAACCTAGGTTCCATCGCGTTATGACGCCGACGTCTATCCGATTTCTACATCCCGGCACGGTCGAAGCAGTTTTTATTTAAGAGGGGTGCAAGGATGTGTAAAATGAGATAGTAAAACCATGCATCCTCCGTTTAACGACGACTATAGTTGAACAGGAAGCTTTCTTCGTGCGAAGTGAAATATTAAAGGGTCAAAGTCAAAGCCGCTGAGATCAAAAGTCCAAACTACGCGCGAGTCTGTCAAAACTCAACGAATAAAAGTCCAAACCGTCTGCGAGTCAAAGTCAAACTCGGACGACAACCAAGGAGTCCCTCACGAGAAAGTTTCACGTTGAACCACCGTCGTCGTCGTTAGACGAAGAGGAGCATTATTTATTTAACTGCAATTCGGCCGATGATACCACTTACCGTCACCTCTGTTCCATTTCTCTCGGTTGTCTATCTGGCTCTCAAAAAAAAGGCATTGCAATTCGAAAATAAACGACGGGAAGGGAGAAGAAAGTCGAGAGGAAGAAGCGAAACGCAAAGCTCCAGCGACCGAAGCCGTGCCTGATGACCAACTTTAAAGAACAAGCCGGCCCCGCCCTTCAAGTGGACTTCAAAGGCAACGGAAAAACCTCCAGGCTGATGGCCGCTCTTTCCTGCACACCGCCGTCGCCACCAACGGTGCCTGGCAGAAAGCGCTGGCACCCATCTTGTGCTCACTTACGCCAAGATGTGCCCGCCCACGGCAAGGCAGCTGGCGCCTTCGGCTCAGCGCCGACGATCTGTACGGCCACCACCAAATGTACCGCAGCGGCTATACACGGCCCACAGCCGAAAAATTCGCAAGCGCCGTACAGCTGCAGGGCGACGCGCCATACTGGTGCCGCAAAACGCATCCCCCTTACATCTCCGCCTCCATCATACCGGAGGGTATACGCCACTAACGCCTGCCTCTCCCACGCGAGACGGCGCTGCGGCGGAGTGTTCAGCTGCTGCGGGCCGTCAGCTGACAAGCAGGGCTGCCAGTCGTCCGAGTACCATCCATGCGGAATGGGGACACCAAGGCAAAAGAACACGCCGGCGCAGCGTCTCGTATCCACGAGTCTGCCGCCCGGCGTCACCAGCGGCGTGCACGACTTCGACCGTGAGACGTGCTCCCCAATCCGCGGACTCGAGGTGACCAAGGTTAGCGTAGTGGGCTGGAACGGCACTACCATCTATCAGCCGTACGTAAGACCCAGTAGCCCTGTGCTCGACTTCAACCGGAGTCCTAGAGGGGTCACGGCGGAGGATGTGCGTGGCGTGCAGACCAGGCTGCAAGACGTGCAGGCGGCGCTGCTACGCCTTTTCAGTGCCTCCACGGTGATGGTGGGCCAAGTGCTAGTGAATGCTCTGAGCGTCCTGAAGCTGCTACATGGCACAATAGACGACACCACGGTCGTCTTTCCTCCCCACAGAGGTCCGCCCTTCTGACGGTTACTTCGCTCGCTGGTCGGAACCTACGTGAACTGCGAGTGGCGTGCTAGACCCCGTGGACACCCCAGTACAGAAGATAGGGCATTCGTGAACGTGTTGCTCGAACTGTGCGAAAGCGACTTACGACCTAAGCTACGCGAGTCCTGCCGTGGAAGGGAACGATATTATTACCCATGTAGTTGACCCTCTCAGACCTCGATGCGGGGAAGCGTTTGCCATGCCTTAGTGTGCGTGTGCGTGGGAAGAGGGGCGCGAAGAACTGCAAAATGTTCATTCTGCTACAATGCCAGTAGCCAGTGCAAGGTGACGAACCGTGTTGGTCATGCGGTCCGTCGCTGCTTGCCACCTGCGTACGGTAGCAGCGGTGCCACCAATTCACGCGTACGTCTTTACATTTTCTTGTGTGCGACGATGTTTCATAAAGCTGGGAATACGTTCAGAATACGTCGGTTGTTCTTGCCCCCATATCTTAATTACTCATACTCGAGAGCGGCCCAGTGTGGTGAAAAAGGCCGGGACGGACTTTTATAAAATAGGTTGAAGGCGGAAAGGGGGGAATTAGTAGGTGTAGTGGAGAAGTAAAGTGAACTGATTGGTCGACAAAAATGTTGCACAATTCAGCAAATAGAACAATAGATATCGCATCCCATTAATAGTCGCCGGAGGTTGCTTCTACTTCATTTTGTGTTTGTGCGTCGTAAGCGATAAGGCCTGTCGGTAGAATTTTCACGACGCTCTGTTCATTTTTAAGTCACTCTGTCAGCAGAAGAGCACAGAACGACAGAGTGGCGTAAGCGCGTGGAGAGAACTCCTTCGAGAAGGGAGAGAGTTGCCTTCGCCATGCTGGCTACGTCGCCAGGGAGACAATTCGCGGCGCGGCTATAGCAAGCTCTGGCTCGACAAGTATCCTGACTCTCACCACCGCTTTCATACGCGTTGTACAATCGATTCTGCAGCAGGTACGGGCGGCAAAAAAAAAAAAAAAAGGAATTGGAATCACGGTTACGGATTGTACTGGTAGACGAGAAAAAAAGCTATAGGCTGTCAATACCACTGCGGTAACGAGCAAACGTCGCCACTGAAACGATCAGGGCCGTCTGCATGCGCACTGTTGTTGGTGTGCAAGGGACGGGCGAAAAACGTCGCGTGTCCAATGAGCAAAGCTTTGCGCATCCAGCCAAGCCTGGCGCTCGCTAAGGACAGGGACAAGATGATCACGCATTTTTAAAGACCCACCAGTGAATCCACAATTTTAACACGAAAGTGCTTTATTCCAGGATACACAAACATTTGAGTGACGTCATATCCGTCATGGAAGTGACGCCAGTACAACGAAGCAATTAGCGTCCTGAAAAGGGTGCACCCCTGCACATAGGGTCTTCTTGCGGGGAAGCAACCTTTAGAACCAAAGAGTACGTTATAACTTATACTTAGGGTTGTTCGTTTTCGGGGTTTATATTTTAACACGAAAGTGTTTTACGTCGGAATACACCAAGATTTCACTGACGTCATATCAGTCACGGAAATGAAGCCAGTACAACTTTGCCGAAGCGACCCGCCAGCAGGACGTCGCTCGCCAAACACACCCACAAGACAGCCGCCGACCCGCAAATAATGCTCAGCTGCACATTTCGATGCACATTTCACTTTCGTATTTTACCGATTCCTATGACAGAGGAATCAACCATTTTTTTTCCTGATTAGCTTCCCCTGTTTAGCCAATGGGGTCGCGCACATAGGAAGTAATTGCACGTAGTCAACGTAAATACACTTCACCCCGCGTTGCTTTATGCTCCGTGTCGTCTTCGGACTCGACCTCGTGCCGAGACTCCACGAGCAACATCTCCACCACTCGTCGGTCCAGAGGATGTTGGCTCCCCTGAGGTTTAAATGTGCGCCCACGCTTGGCATCCTCAGTGGACAACAGGCTACTAATCCTGTAACGCCACTGTACACTGTACTTTGTATACTGTAGGCTGTACGTTGCGGTTTGTATAGCCCCTAGCCCTATACCTCGCGACTGGGGCTCCCTGTGAAGGACACAGTATCGACGGCATCCTAAGCCTTGAAATGCTGAAAAAAAAGTGTGTTTGCTTGCTTTGATGATGTCGGCCGTGAAGAATTGATGGCCTGCCTGTATTAGTTAAAATTCTCCGCGTGACTTTGACAGACTGCTCAGGGGCAAATTCGTAATCAAGGTAGATTTCCTGCATGTAGAGAGTTTTTTTACAATACCTGACAATTATGCCAGCAGCTCATCCGTGTATATTATCGGGCATTTTTTTACACTTACCGATGCGGCTCTGCCTCTCATTCGTCAACGGTGGTTACGTTTACAGCGCAGCTCAAATTTCCCAATGACAAACTGCGTTTTACTTGCGTCTGTGGACCATGTGGTCATCTGTAGGATTCGCGAAGTCGTCTACAAGCCACTATGCAAAAGAATAAAAAAAGCGCCGCAAGCAAGGTGGAAGAAGGAAATAGACATACACTTGTTTCTAGCGCTGTTCTTTCCAAAGTCGTATTACGCACCAACTAGCCACCCTTACTTTAGTTCCCAGCACAGCCGCTGCTAGTAGAACATCGTAGTATACGTTCACGAGTGCACATATCGACACCCCAGCCTTCGCGTTTATTGTCTAATAAAAACCCACGCACGCGTGCCCAGTGTGCCAAAATAAAACGCCCCGTGCAATGAGCCGGAGTCCTCTCGAGGGGCCCACTCGAAAAAACACAAAGCGCGAATCGCCCCCCTCCCCCAACGATTCGCGCAAACAAACCCCGACGCGGTCCGCAGTCGATCAGCACGGAGCTCTTACAACGAGTATCGGGGCATTCAGCGGCGAATGCTTTGTGTGCAGACAGTTGAGCGTTGCGGCAACAGTGGATGGGGGGTGGCGGGACAGTTACGTAGAGGAACCAAAGAAGGCGGTGAAGCGTGGGAAATGCGCTTGAGCGGTACGCGTTTAAAGAAAGAAAGTACGGGAGTACAAAGCCCACACAGGAGAGAGAAAAGTGAATCTAAGTACAGCCACTGCACCGTAAAAAGTGAGAAAAGAAGATAAACAAGTGCACCCAATGAACCCGCCGAGCGTGTCCAAGTGTAGCTCCGTCCCCGCTCCCCTCCCACTCGAAGGCGAGAGAGGCTGAGTCCATCGTGGGAGACCTTCCCCTGGGGGACAGCGAGACGAAGACCGCTATGTGCGAAGCCGCTTGGAAGATGCGGCAGCAGAATCGAAATTTGCACTTGAATGCAACGCCAGATCCGCTGAAATATAACATACCGCCCTCCCCCTTTCATCGTCCTTACGCACGCTTGCCTGCTTTGCCTGACGGCGGCGCCACCAGCGGGCACGAAATGAATTCTTTGTTCCCGATTCTCTTTTTATTCGGAGTACCGCACGCCGATGACACCGCTCAGAGCTTCTTCGCATCTTGTTTGTGCCCTCTGTGCCGTGTTTCGGCGAAGGGCATGGCTAGTAGGATCGCTGTTATTGTGCACGTGCATTGTTTCGGAATACGTGATGACGATCATACCAGAGGGATAGAAGCTGTGAAGTTTGTCGCTCGCTCGCTGGTTCATGTAATGTTTATTCTAAGCATTGTGAGCAGGACAAGCAAAATTCTCCCATGAATTTGTCTCACTCTGAGAGAAGGAGAACGGAAAGGAAAACCGAAATGCTTAACCCGAGGGCAGGGCAGCGCCAGTTCGGTCACGCCGCGGTGGGGACGGGGAAATATGGCCGAAAAGAGAGGTCAAAAGGAAAAGAAAAGTTCATAAAAGCGGCGTACAAGTGTAAGCATACTAATATGCTGCGTGCATTTTACCGCGTCAGCTGTTAGCACCGGACTTCCGGGAACACTGGAAATCGCGGCGCCACTCCGAGGACTTCGGCACCACCTATCCGTCATCTTTGTCGACACATGACATTGGTCATAATAACCTAGGTCATCATGTACACGGACGTAGTAAAAGAAAGCAGCACCGAATAACGTGGAGAGAAGCGAACTCGGTTGGAAAATTGTGAAGTAGCTAGTAGACAGGTGACACATGCCCTACACCTGGGCGGTGAGGGGCGCGGCGGGGTGAACCGCTCTGGATTAGTTTTGAATAGGCATTGCATGGCTAGCAGACGGCCTCCCCGCATTAGCGAAAGAGGTGAGAGGGTGAGGTATAGCGTTACGCCAGTAACGCCAGCCTCCACACACACACACACACACAAAAAAATCCCCTGCCATCTCCACTAATGTGAAACCTGGGGAGGGGCGGAGCATGCACTGTATAAGGGTATTCTTGGCGCCTTGGCCTTTTTGCCAACGGAGATGAAACCATTGGGGGTAGAGGAGCTTTGCTGTAAAAGTGTCGTGCCTTCGAAGCACGAAGCGGTCTAGCGCGAAGCGTAAGCAAGTGTCCCGGTGTTTTAGTACCGTAACTACATGAGATGACGGTTACGATGACGACGACATGAGAAGCCGACAGCCAGAGCCCCTAAAAAATGCCGCGTGTCTGCTCCTTTCGTTGCGAATGTCGACGAAAGACGATAGTCGACTGGCGCCCCCGCCAAGTAAATGCATCCATTCTCTTTCCCGCCGCGGCGGCCGCTTTTCTGATGGAGGCGAAAAGCAAAAACGCCCGTGTGTACGAGATTTCGGCGCACGATAAAGATCCCCAGGTGGTCAAAATTAATCCGGAGCCCTCCACTACGGCGCGCCTCATCGCCTGCGTTGCGTCGGCGCGTTAAACCCCACAATCAATCAATCAATCAATAATTCTCTTTCCCCCTCACCTCTCATGCTGTTCCCAGTCGGGTGCTTCGATTCCAGCGCTGCCGTACGCCAGAGACGCGGGTGAATCTAGGCACCGTGCTAAAACGTTTAAAGAATCGCGTTGCCCTACTCCACGATTGTTCCAAGCGGAACGTCGAGCCTATCTAGTGGAACCTTTTGTTGCTATTGCCGTATGATTTCTAAAATGCCGCCAGAAGCGCGAGCAACAGCAGGCGACGGTTTTCTGCAGTTGATGTAGTATTTCATTTGCTATCAGAAAAACCAAGCATCCATTAATTTTTAATAAAGGAACATAACAAATATCACATATGTATTGATTTTCTGCCTTATGTTTGCGTAATGTCTTGTTCTTGTTCAACAATGTTGACAAGTACGAACATTGACACCGAAATTAAACGTTTAGGTTTGGCTGTGGGTATACATGACTATTGCGCAGCCCTTGTTTCACTTTGGCCGGGTGACTGAATCGAGTCACAGAGTAGCCCATTGTGTATATTGCCGCAATCATTAGTATTCATTGACACGGCGGATGGTCAATCCCCCACTATCATCATCGACGGACGGCCAGAAGAAGACGACGTGAAGAAGACGACGTTGTTGGCGCTCGGCAAGCGCGCTGTCGCTGTTCTTAGGAACCAACGAGTTCGTGGCAATAAAGCCAATTCCTTCAACCCTAAACCACCAAGGTCCATCGTCCTATCGGTCACATTCTGGTGGAGGAGCTGGGTACGTTCACCCGATGTCCAGCGGCTCTCGGCGACCCCGCGAGGCGAGTCCAATTCTAAGCCCAGGCCGGCGCGCCTTCTTGGAGAACGAGGCTCGCACGAGCAGGTGGCTGCAAGGCCGTACTCCGGAGTTCGGACTGCTACCCGACGGCCCAAGGACCACTGTATCTTCCAGGATGACGTCACAGGCACAGCAAACCGATGCACCTTTTTCCCCCTCGTGCACTGGCCCATTATCCCAAGAAAACCTGCCCCGTTCCACGGCGATGCCTTTGAGGACGTCGATGACTGGATAGATCAATATGAACGGGTGGCTCGTCACAACGGATGGACCTCAGATCATTGCCGGCAAAGCTTCTATTTCTCATTGGAAAATACGGCCCGGATATGGTACGAAAACAATGAGCGATCGCTAACCTCGTGGGAAGTTTGCAAGGAGAGACTGAGGCGAGCCTTCGGCAACCAATACCGACAGCAAAAGGCTGAAGACCTCCTTCAACGCCGAATCCAGGGCCCTAACGAAAGTCTGATCAGCTTTGTCGAAGACGTCCTCCGGCTGAGTACCCGCGCCGACCCACAAGCTACTGAAGAAAAGAAGTTACGCGCATTGATGAGGGGCGTGAGAAGTGATATCTTTGGTGGCCTTGTTCGCAATCCACCAACAACAGTCGAGGGATTTGTGACGGAGGCAACGAACATTGAGAAAGCCTTGACAGCCAGGAACGATCCCTACCACCGAATGACAGATGCCCCGACGATTTCAGCTTTTGCATCGGCCCACTTCTCGAACCATGCATCCGAGGGATACATCCGGGAGCTCATCTGGGACGTTGTTCGAGAAGAGCTCCAAAAGCTGCTGCCGGCTTCGAAGTCGCCAGCTTCTATTTCTCTCATTCAGGCTGTCCAGGAGGAGGTGCAACGAGCTCTTGTTCCTGGTGGCCCAGTCGATGTAACCCCCCAGCGCTCGGCTGCAACCTACGCTGCCGTTACCAGCCAACCGCACTTGCTTACTGCTGGGCCCGACATGAGCCCGCCGCGACGAGAGAGATTTGCCCAAACAGGCTACCAGCAACCTAGGCAGCAGCAGCGTGGACCCCGAAAGACGGATTTGTGGAGGACGGCCGACAACCGCCCACTCTGCTTCCACTGTGGTGAAGCCGATCACGTCTACCGCCGGTGCCCCTACCGTGAGCTTGGGCTTCGAGGGTACCGTCCCAACGACCCACGCCCGAAGTATGGCCAGCAGCCTCGAGAAATCGAAGACTACCTTCGACGCTCGTCTCCGCCGCGCGAGGTGTACCTTCGCCGATCGTCTCCGCCGCGCGATGAGTACTTTCGACGCTCGTCCCCGCCGCGTGAGGACTACTTCGACGCTATCCCAACTGCTCGACGACTTTCGGGACTGTTTCGCTGCAGAAACCGGTGTTGGCAGGACAAGTGTAGCCAAGCACAGAATTATTACTGACGACATAACACATCCTGTCCGTCAACCACCCTATCGCGTTTCTCTAAAAGAAAGGGAAGTTATCCAGGAGCAGGTTCGAAACATGCTCGAGGACGACGTTATTCAACGGTCGACAAGCCCCTGGGCCGCGCCGGTTGTGCTTGTAAAAAAGAAAGACGGAACATTGCGGTTTTGTGTGGATTATCGGCGATTGAACAAAGTGACTAAGAAGGACGTATACCCCCTTCCACGCATTGATGACACGCTTGATCGGCTCCGTCATGCTCGTTACTTCTCGTCTATTGACTTAAAAAGTGGCTATTGGCAAATCGAGGTTGATGAGCGGGACAGGGAGAAGACTGCATTTATTACACCAGACGGCCTGTACGAATTTAAAGTTATGCCGTTTGGGCTATGTACAGCACCGGCAACATTTCAGCGCGTCATGGACACGGTCCTCGCAGGCCTGAAATGGCAAACTTGTCTTGTTTACCTTGATGACGTCGTCATTTTTGCTTGCACTTTCAAGGAGCACTTACGTCGGCTGAGAGCCGTGCTTGAAGCTCTGAAAACCGCCGGCTTGACACTAAATCCCAAAAAAGGCCGATTTGCTTACGACCAGCTCAAATTTCTTGGCCATGTCGTCCGCAACGAAGGAGTACGCGCTGACCCAGAGAAGACTGCTGCAGTGAGCACTTTCCCGAGACCATCAGACAAAAAGGCGATCAGAAGGTTCCTGGGCCTTTGCGCCTACTACCGACGTTTCATTCGGAACTTTTCCCACATTGCCGCCCCACTGACCCACCTCACGAAGGAAGATGTTCCGTTTGAATGGAAGCGTGAACAACAACAGGCTTTCGAAGGGCTCAAAGAAGCGCTACAGACAACGCCTGTTTTGGGGCACTTTGACCAGGAGGCGACGACAGAAATTCACACTGACGCTAGCAACAAGGGGCTTGGTGCGGTACTTATTCAAAACCAGGATGGCGCTGACCGAGTCATTGCATATGCGAGCCGCGTGCTCTCTAGGGCGGAGAGCAATTACTCCACTACTGAGAAGGAGTGCCTCCCCTTATTTGGGCTGTCACTAAGTTCCGCCCTTATCTTTATGGGCGCCCGTTCCGCGTGGTCACTGACCACCACTCCCTATGCTGGCTGGCTAACCTCAAGGACCCGTCTGGCCGTCTAGCACGGTGGATCCTGTGGCTACAAGAATTCGACGTCACTATAGCGTACAAGTCTGGGCGCAGGCACAGTGACGCCGACTGCCTCTCTCGGGCTCCCATGGGGTGTGGGCAGGCTGTTACCGACGACGATGACGACGCCTTTTTGGGATCAGTCAGTAGTGCGGACATGGTGACACGCCAACGGAGCGACCCTGAGCTCAGGCAGGTGATCGCCTACTTGGACGACCCATTAAGTGCTGTCCCTAGAGCCTTCAAACGTGTTGTGCACGCGCTCACTCTTCGGGACAATGTCCTCTACAAGAAGAACTTTGCGGCTGGCGGTCGCTCGTGGCTCCTGGTCGTGCCGGACAATCTACGCACGGAGATTATTGAAAGTTGTCACGATGATCCGACTTCGGGACACCTTGGTTACACCCATACGCTAGCGCGACTAAGGGAAAAGTATTATTGGCCTCATCTTCCCAAAGCTGTGCGTCATTACACCAGTACATGCCGAGAATGCCAGCGGCGAAAGAGGCCCCCAACACGCCCTGCCGGACTTCTTCAACCGATTGATCCGCCGACGACCCCGTTCCAGCAAGTTGGAATGGATCTGCTAGGTCCTTTTCCTTTGTCGATCGCACACAACCGCTGGATAGTTGTGGCAACGGATTATCTGACCCGATACGCCGAAACCAAAGCCCTTCCATTCGCAACCACATCGGAAGTAGCTGCTTTCTTTATCCAGCACATTGTTCTACGACATGGTGCACCAGAGGTTCTCATCAACGACCGCGGTTCCGCGTTTACAGCTCAACTAACAAAAGACATTCTGCGCCTAAGTCACACCAGTCATCGCAGAACTACTGCATACCACCCACAAACCAATGGACTGACAGAGCGCCTCAACAAGACTATTACAGACATGATGGCGATGTACGTCGACGTGGAGCATCGAACATGGGACGAGATTTTACCTTTTGTTACCTTCGCGTACAATACTGCCGTCCAGGAGACAACAGGGTTTTCTCCGTTTCACCTGGTTCACGGACGGCAAGCAACCACAATGCTGGATGCTATGTTGCCCCTCCTGCCCGATGATGATGCCCACGAGGACGCTCGACTAGTCTCTCAGCGCGCAGAGGAGGCCCGGCAATTAGCCAGAATCCGAATTTCCACTCAACAGTCAGTAGACGCTGCTCGCTACAATCTTCGTAGACGTGACGTACACTTTAGTCCAGGAGATAAGGTGTGGGTTTGGACACCCGTTCGACGCCGTGGTCTTAGCGAAAAGCTCCTTAAGCGTTATTTCGGGCCGTATACAATACTGCGCCGTATCAGCGACGTTAACTACGAGGTACTACCGGACGCAGTGCGTTCTTCATCCCGACGACCTTTACATCCGGACGTTGTACATGTTGTGCGCCTCAAACCCTACTTTGTTCGCTAGCATTTCAGCCGTCACTTCCAGAGTAGCGCATTGCAGTTTACGTATCCACTCGCATCGAGACGATGCGTTCTTGAAGAGGGGGGGTAATGCCGCAATCATTAGTATTCATTGACACGGCGGATGGTCAATCCCCCACTATCATCATCGACGGACGGCCAGAAGAAGACGACGTGAAGAAGACGACGTTGTTGGCGCTCGGCAAGCGCGCTGTCGCTGTTCTTAGGAACCAACGAGTTCGTGGCAATAAAGCCAATTCCTTCAACCCTAAACCACCAAGGTCCATCGTCCTATCGGTGACAATATCCTGTGCCCTGTCGAGCCGTGTAGTAGCTATAACTACAGAGGGTCCTAGCTGTAACTAGTTTTAATATATTCACTTTTCGACATACAGACATACAGACAGACCAAAATTTCTGCCTTTTAAGTGTCCCAAGAAAGACTGTCCTCTTTAAAAAAAAGGGCATCCAAATCCCCAGGTGACAGACACGCACCACCCGCCACGGCATGGCTCCGTGGCTAAGGCGCTGTGGTGGTGAGTCCAAGGACGTGTGTTCGATCCCGGCCGCGGTGGCTGCTTTTCACATGGAGGCGAAAAGCGAAAACGCCCGTGTGTCGAAATCTCGGCGCACGCTACAGATACCCAGGTGTTCTTCTGACAAGACCGGGAAAACCATGCAGTGCGCCGCACGCTGCACGAGACGACGCCAAAGCAAGGAGGACAAATCGAAAACGCGGAAACAGGGAAGGCCGGGTAAACGTCTACCGAAGGATAAAGGGAGTGAAAATGCAGACTCACGAGAGAGCGGCTTTCACGAGACAGGAGTGAAATGCTGCGTCTCGTTTGTTCCGTATATACGGCACAAAGCCCTCGTCACAATGCAACGGCCGGCGAGAAAGAACGCTCCCTCGGACACACTTCCCCAATGTTGCGCGACCGAAATGAGGTTGAAAAGAACAAGCTTGAGCGAGGAGAGGCCCAAAAACACAAACATCCCGACGGAGGACGGGGAGTAGCAGCCGCGACACGTGGAGCTGATTTCCACACACTCGCCGTCGAAAAGAATGCCATAAGAGGGACTCGTCGGAGAAAACACCGCGCGCGAAGCTCCTATTTCGGTACGCTTTGTGCTCCGCTGAATGGCTGATTTGCATGTCCATCAAAACGAATTTTGTCCGTCACCCCTCCCCACCTCACCTCTTGTTTTTTTTTTTTTTTTTTTTTTTTTTTTTGCCCATCGCAAGAGAAAAACCAACTGAAAGAACTGGAGTTAGTCCCCATCCTCGCCCCGTGCTTGCAGATGAACCGCGCTTCAGTAGGCTCCCAGCTCGACCCCACGCATTCACGAGTCCATAGAGATGATACGCAAAATAAAAATAAAGAAAAATAAACCCGCAGCGAATGTGAAGGACTATTTAAAACGCGTGAGAACAAGGGGCGAAGGGGAGATGGGGCAACAAGCGAAGAAGAGGTGTTGCGTGTTGCCGCCAATACACGAAATAAAAGGGGGCGCCGTTTTCAGGCGGAAAACAAAAGGTGGGGGAGGGTAAGTTGGCCGAAAAAGAGGAGGGTAGGACAGGGGGGAGGGAAGGGGGGGGGGCGTGAGTGAAGGGTAAAGACGGAAAAGGTGTGCAGTCCTGGGCGGGCAGGCGGGGCTTGTGTGTTTTAGCCGAACAATAAACTCCAGGAGACGAACATAAGTCGGAGCCTGGTTTGGCAGGACGCTCTGCCCTCCCCCTCCTCCTTCCCATAAAATGCGGCAGCTGTGAGACAAAATAGAGGAAAAAAGAGTTGATTTAGGCCCAAGGACGGTTTGTTGCGGAGGTCGTCGCTGAATTGCAAATTCGATAGCCAGCTTCACGAAGCTTGGAGCCAATCAGGCAAAAAAGAAAAACGGCCCACTCTAAATGTGTGTTTCAGCGTTTCAGCTCGAGTAAATCTAAACGGCGTTTACGCTCCTTGCCTACGGATCGCTTCGCCCAGCAGGGGCTTTCCACTACTGCGGTTCAAGCTCTGCTTCTTTCGTCCCGTGCACAAGCGCTGTTTAAAGGTTTAGTATGTTCGCTGCTGTTGTTATTTTGGGAGGTGCTAGAGCTAAGCGAATGAAGAGTTGCTCTCGCAATACAGAGGCAATCACGGCGCTCTTTCGGCGCGGTGTTTTCGCGTCTTTCCGCGACGCTAATGACGGGTGTTTAGACTAGCCTAGTTGTTTTACCTCGCGCAACGAAGGCGCAGCCGACCCAGTGAGCGGAACCAGATTTTATTCTGTACAGAGGAAAGGTTTCCGAAAATTCCTGAGGCTGAGGCAGCTTTACAGGAGGCGGAGTCACGCTGAGAGACGGTAAGAGGATGGACATAATGCTGCTTTACGGAAACATTCTGTTAGGCTCCCTGCACGAAGAGAGTGACGAGATACTTCGCTCAGTGGCGCCGAAGAAAGAAAACCATTGAGTTTTGCTTCACATTGCTTAATAGTAGCGATGAAAGACGCACAAACGAAACGCACGCACATTATTACTACTCCTACCAACTACAATTACTGCCTTGAGTTACAACGTATGTCATGTGGTAAAGGTGCTGCTGCTAATTAGCAGCAGTACCTATGCCAGGATGAAATATTATGCACCCCAGCTAGACTTCTTTAATAGCTCGCGAGGCTTGCATACAGAGTGGACCGCGTTCCACTAGAGGCATGTCATGCCTAAACAATGTCTAGCTCCAACCATCCGCTGGCGTCAAATTATTCCTTTGAACCCAACTGATTTCCTCTATGGCGATTACAACGTTAGCGAGAAAGAAGAAAAAACGGTTTGCTTTGCATAATGTGTAAGTTGCGCTTGCGCACGGCAGTGGGCTTCTGTCAGTTTGTTGTCAAAACAAGGACGGTTGTAGAGAAATGCGCCTGCTCCGGGTCCTTCAGCTGAGAAAATAGCTTATCGGTCGCTGGCCCCGCTGGCATCTTGAGACGCTTGTCTTGAAACTTGCGTTTACCGCATTCACGCGCATTTAGACCCGCAACAGCGCTATGTGACCTTCTCTTTCTGCGCTGGCCTCACAAATGCTTTCATTTTGTTTAAAACAGGCTATTTTATTTCTTCTCCATACGTTCGAAGTCTCCGACCCTCGAAAACAAAAACTGTGTCGTGGAAACACGAGGCTTCAAAAAGAATGAATTGACTATACTTCCCATTTCATTTGCAGACTGTTAGGGTGCGACAATAAGGCGTCGAACTGGAACCGAAGCTTACCCCAAACTATGCATGCAAACCTTTATTTTCGCTCAAACTGAACTCAGACCGAATATTACCGGCACACGGCTGACAGTATACGTAAATTCAACCAAAATACAAATAAATAATTGTTGACAGTTTAAGAGATAAAAGTTTAGTCTATGGACGAGGAGAGTGTACAGTCAGGAGGGTGTACTCCCCACACGCTGTTCCGTTCACCGCTAATCCAAACCACGTGAACGCCGTTATTATGCATTATGCAGTTTGCACTTCACACGAGGGCTTTGAATGAGCGCTGGACTCGCCGCTGTGCTCGTTGAGTACACCGTCTGTCTCCCCGTCTCCTCGTGTGGGCGTAGCTCAGTCGGTAAGACGACGGGCTGTCGCTCAGTTTCTCTATGCGGGTCCAGGTTCGATACCTGGTGGTGCCAGTAATTTCTTTCATTTAGCCTGGCGCTTTCTGCTGACGCGGACACGAAAATGTCCTTGGCTGGTAGACGTATACTGCTTCGCAGTAAGAACGCTCTCGAGGCAGCTATTATTATCAGGCAAGGAAGCAGACGACACATCTCGTTCAACAAGGATTTCAACCCCACCCTCTCTTGTTTGACGGTCTTTCCGATGGAGGAAATATGCAATTATCAGAAACTTCAGGGTGCAACCATGTTTCTGATATTACTTCTACATGTGGGTCGCAGGAAAGCAAAACGTGCTCGAGTTGCTCTTGTTTGTTGCATAGACTCGCAGCATTGGGGCACATAAATCGAAGAGTCTTTCGCGCATGCTCAGTTTTATTTTGAGTTTGTCACTTTTCTGAGCGGGGAGACTTGCACGTAAACTTTACCCTGCAACCAGCTGAGTCGTCCCACCCATAAACGTCATTGTTTAAAAACAACTTATCATGCACCAATTGTATCCTATCACCAGGACGCTAGTCCTGTAATCCAGATTGCTACAACTTTTTTATGCGCCACGTTTCTTGAGAATAATCGTTAGAGATCGACACATCAGAATCTTTGAGCTTTGAGCAGTTGTTGAATAATTCCATTTTTTCGTTATAATCCTACAGCCGCAGGTTAACTGGCCTATGGTGGTCTTTTTGCGGTCTTCCTATTCGGTGCATTCGTTCTACGGACATGACGGAAACACGAAGTGTTTAATTGAAATCCTTACGCACGACCTTATCCTCTAGATTCTCTCTTGTTTTTTTTTTTTGTTTTTTTTTTTAGCTTCAGGAATGCCGAAGACGACCACATCGTTTCTGCGTGAGCGTCTTCTTCATAATCGTTCAGCCTCCGGTCCTGTCCAACCAAGCCATTCTCCAACTGCTGCACTGTTCCTTCTAGTTTCTGTACCTTTTTTTCGTTTACCACCGATATTATCAAAACCTCGTCTAGTTTTGATAGCTTCGCATTCACCTCAGATAGTGTAGCATCACGCTTTTTCCCGCTTCCTTTAAGTTCTTTTACGTCACGCATAACATCAACCAACATTTGTTCTATCGCGGCACAAGGGTTACTTTTCACGTCACCACATAGTAAGAGAAGGAAAACAGACCAGTAATCTATGGCAACATGAATACATCTTTGAGGGAACGGCAGCACTACAATAGTGTACGAACTTGAACGAAAGCCAGAAAGCGTGTGGTAAAAGCTGACCAGCGCAACAAGCCAAGGCGAATCAAACATGCTGCTCCGACGAGTGCCACCGTGCCCTCTGAGAAGACAGGGAACGACCGGATACTTTATGTTCTGGATTGTCGACGTCACCGAGTCGTGCAGCCAATTCGGTGTCTCGTCCGCTGAGTCGATGAAAGGACGACCAGTCCATGCAGGCGTTTTCCACTTGTGCGATAAAGCATCAGTCCACAGCGCAGGCCCAAAATGAGCGGGCTGTTCGGCACGTGGCAGCGGTCGGATCAAAAATACAACGTGCACTACAAGCCAAGCAGAATCAAACACGCTGCTCGACGAGTGCCGCCGTGCCCGCGTTGTGCTGCTGAGCCTTGAGGATGCGGGTTCGTTTCCAAGCCGCGGTGGCCGCTTTTCAGATGGAGGCTAAAAGTAAAAACGCCCTTTTATTCAAGATTTCAGCGCGCGTTAAAGATCCCCAGGTGGTCAAAATTAATCCGCAGCCCTCCACTACGGCAAGCCTCATCGCCTGCATTGCGACGACCCGCTAAATTTCATAATCAATCAATCAATCAATTTTACCTTCACGTCCCCTCCTATCACCCTTCACCCTCTTCATGTTTCGTAAGCTGCTATCTACCTCTCATATTTCCTTACCCTCACATTCACTAAAACAAACGCTTATTTTCCTTTACAAACGCTAATATTGGAGAATAAAAAAGGATATCAGCCTCAGGCGCTAAAAATGGTGCTTGCAGCCAAACAAGAACACAAACAGGCATGCATCATGCCTTTATTGCTCTCTCTCTCTCTCTCTCTCTCTCTCTCTCTCTCTCTCTCTCTCTCTCTCTCTCTCTCTCTCTCTCTCTCTCTCTCTCTCTCTCTCTCTGTCTGTCTTCGTTCTCTCTCCCCTCTGGCTTTTTTTTTATGCAGTGACGGGGGAAAGAAAGTTAGGAGAACCATATTATGGGGAGCTGAATAGAGGATAAAAAGTGTGAAGCAGTATAAAAAACCTAGCAACGTAACCAGCGCCCCATGTGCGGCTTTACAGCCTGTCTATAAAGCTCTGTCACATCCCCAACCATCTCCGCTCTTTGTTTCGGCTTTCCTTTCATGGAAGGCGCGTTTCAATTTTGCACCGAACAATGAGCAAATCAGCGCTGAATGGGAGCCGTGTGCGCTCCACGAGACACTCCCAGCGTCGACGGACCGTGGCTCTCGCGGAGATAAAAAAGAGAAAAACCACGATGAACAAAACAATAAATGAAGCAAAGACTTCAAAACAGTAAGGCTCGAAGAAACGGGAGATGGCAAAATGAAACATAAAAGCGGCGAATTTCATAAACCCGCTTATAATCTAGAGTTCATTCACCATCCTGTTAGTGTTTTTTTTTTTTATGTTGTCTTATTTTATGACTAAAAGGACACTTTCCTTTCGTTTATTTTTGTAAGCGGAGTCAACTTTAAATCATCGCGCAATGGACTGCAGTCACTTCACGAATTACAACTTTGACCTGCTTTTATGTGGTTGTAGTAGGCAGTCAAAATTGTGTTTTGTTTTAATAGCGAAGGTGTTTAGCAATTTGTTGGTTCCGGCGTTTCACAAAACTCAGTACAACTGTATACAGAAAAGCAATCACTGGTACTCAAAGGATTCGAGCCTTCATCGTCTTCTCATGACAATAACTCTTCAAACTTGGAAGTGGCAAAAAAAAAACATACATTGGCATTTACATAGGTATAATCTCTGTACATTATATCTCATACACTACAATGCAAGAAAATAGTTGCCAGGATGCTAAAAGCTGTTTTACTTTTACTTGACTTGGCTCTAAAAGAAGAGTAGGAACAAGTTAGTACATATTTGCACCATAACCATTCATGTAGCTACGCAACGATGGAAGCATTGCAAAGATCTTGCCCGGTGATATGTTGCTGTTTCATGTAATACATTAGCGTACGAACCCGTAAACGCCGTATACATGCAGTGAATAATGCAGGTATGCGCTTCACTGCAGTCTTATTCGTAGTGAGGGAAAGCAAACTTCACGAATACCAGCACGATTGGGGATGAATGTGACACAAAAGAAAACTCTGCAGCGAGGTTTTTACGGCAAAAACTGGTCTAAATCGTCGTTCGTAAACATGCGGACTTTCGTGCGGCCAGCGTAAATTCCCTATTGACAACACAAATTTCCCCATTGCCGATTCCTTCACGCGCATTCGCGAAAGCCCGTGCACATCTCCTTTTGCGACTACATGTGCACACCCTTGTTAAATAAATAAATAAATAAATAAATAAATAAATAAATAAATAAATAAATAAATCTTTATTGATTCGTACCCAAAATGCAGATGTGGTCCCGTCAAAGACACACGGGGTCTTCAGTGGCAGCGTGCGTATACGGCAACCCGCCTTCAGCATCCTTCCCAATCCATTGCTTCCTTTTGCTTTAAATGTGCCGTGTAGAAAGCTGGCACTATATGTACAGTTGGCCAAATCTTTAACTAGTGTGCGCGAGCTGCGACTTTTCATGCCTCAGCGCCGTATGGTACGGAAGCCAAGTTGCAAACATGTCGAGGTTAAGTGCATACTCAGAAACCGCGATCTGCTGGGCTCATCGTCTGTTAGGCTGTTCCTTCATAAGCACGTCATGAGACAGAAACATTGCCGCTCGCACACGCTGGTTAAAAATTTGGCCGGCTGTACATTGCGTGCCATTGGTAAGTTGATATCCTTACATGGCTTGTTCTGCGCCAATCCGGCGCCAGGTCTTGTGTCCGGCGGTGGTGGCAAAAATCCCATCGGCTGAGCCGTCAACACAGCAACCCACCCACCCACAATTAACAACCCATTGAATGCAATGTCAACATACCGACCGACCGAAATTCCCACATATATCATCCTGGTGTATTGGCCAATAACGATGTAAACTGGCGTCAGATTCTCACGACCGAATCAACCATTCCCATTTGGAAACAACGTCAACAGTCCCCCCCCCCCTCTCCCCCCCAAATTTTCACACATCCAATCAAAGGTGTGTCGATACTTCGCCGCACGTTAAAGTTCCTTAGGTGGTCTGATTTAATCCGAAACACTCCTAAACCCTTTTCAGATGGGTACTTCACACTGTATTCGACAGGCGGCGCAAGAAGATTTATAACCAGTCTGCTTATCACATTTGCACGCGAGGAAGCCAAAGATGTGGGAGATTAATCTGTGCAACCAAAGATGGAGCACAAAGGGGTCGTTCAGAGCAAGACGTGCTCCCCGAAGAGAGCACTGTTTTTTCCGCACATCTAAAAATTCGAGCTCATTAGCAGGCCTCAAAGGCAAAAGCAACGCAAGGAGTTCCAACATCCAAGCGCGTAACAGGACCGACAGTGGCAGACTGGCGCGGACTCGTGAAAGGATAATTAAGACAATAGAGTAGCCCAAGGGGCAAAAACCTGGGATAAAAAAACCTTACAAAGAAAACAAGCAAAAGTAGAGTGAGGCGTGAGCACGGTGCCAGCGACAAGTTTGCTTGTGCTGCTTGTCTCCTCTGCGTCTCGCGTTTTAAGCGTTTTTTGTTACTTTTTACTGTTGAGTGGTTTCTACGTAGGCATTTCTGCACCGCGACCGCCCTTCCTCCCCGAAATACCCGCCCCGCGCTGCTCTCATTCAGCCCTCCTCATATAGCGAGACACGCGGCAGATACGGCGTGTATATGAACAGATAGATGGAGTGGGCGCACAGCGTGTGGCACGTACGTATGCGTCGCGTGTGTCAAACAGCGGTGGCTCGTGCTCTACGTCAGGGCGGGCGGGAGGGGAGGCGCGGTAGCACAATGAAGCGAGGTGATCACGGACCATGCCCTGAAGTCGATTAGGGCCCTCACAATGAGCGCCCGTGCAGAGTTTGGCGACAGAACAATATATGAATAAGGGGAGGAAGCACGAGAGGTGTGGGACCGGGCCGGTGGGAGAATGCGAGGCTGGGAGGGGCGTCCAGGTTGCTCGCGCAAGCTGTAGCGTATTTTTTTCTTTCTCGCCCTGACACCTCATTTTGTCTCGCCATTGTCCGAGTAATTCGTTCTTCCATGGCTTATTCACTTAGCTTGAAGGTGAAAAAGAAAAGAACACTCTCTTCTTTAAAAATTGATCGCGCGCCAGGTAATCCCCAGGACAAAAAAGACTGGTCATTTCTCCTAGCTGTGAAAGGTTGGACGAGAAGAATGGAGGATTTGAGAGAAATGAAAGAAGGTGGAACAAAGTCAGCGTCAACTCCGCGTGCGCGTTAGACTATTCTGAGGTGCAACAGACGAGACATGAACGCTAGAAGGGCGTGGCTCGCGCAAAGATTGCCATCATTGAAGACAAAAGGGACAAAGCGGCGCCTTCGCGACGCAGCATCAAGTCATTATTGTTTTTAACGCGGCAGAGATACTGGGGCGTACAAAAAAAAAAAACGGCGCCCCTCTGCGAGTTGCATGATTCGGAATAGGGCTACTAAGGGGTGCTGTGGTCTCCAGACTGAAGAGGAAAGCGTGTTAGACAAAGTTTCCAACAAAACTTTCCCAACAAAGTGTGTGACCAATCGCACATCATTGGTATTGTGTGCGCAAACGTCCCCTCTTATTTATTTGTTGACCGGGAGTTTCCGCATACGCCGCTCGCCACAGGGTAGTTGAAAATTTACCATCTGTACTACTGCTATGAACCAATAGTTCCGATAATTATTTTGTTATAAACCTTGAGGTTCTTCCAGAACCTTACATAATCCAAGTCACATCGCGTACTGCCCCACTCATCAATCCCCATTTCCACCGTGTTCTTCGGAGCGCTATTTGTTCTTCCTTTTTATTCTTTTTTTTCTCATTTGCACTAATAATAAACCCCACCCTCTCCATCTGCCACTCACCTCGCCTTCCCTCTTAAGCCACCTCAGTGGTTAGTTCCCCTATTCCCTACCAGCTAGCTGTCATTCAAGCTCTCTCCATTTAAGGCTACAAAAAGATTGGACTTCCTATCACGTGACCACAAAACCTTGGACAATCGGGCCAAGAACTTTTCACGTTAAAAAAACAGGATGTTATTTTTATGTAACCGGAATGATTATGCACATTTTCTTACCTACGACGTCCTTGTCAATTTCTCGCACGGATTATTTCGGCTCCCCCACATGCCGCAATGCCCGGCAACGAAGCTGCCTACCAGCGTGCCCGAGAACTGACCCACAGGAAACGCCAAGTGCTCGGCGAGTTGAGGCAGTTCCGTCTCCTATTTCCCTTGTAGGAAATAACGCAACATTACCGCTCGAAACGAACAACACATCTCCCTGCGCGCAAAAACCTCGCGAAAGAACAAGAACGTCAGCTTTGAGGCATCCAGATAACCCTTTCCCAACCCCACTAGAGCCCACACTTCTGCGAGGCTCCGTACGCCCTCGACAAACGTCATGCGATGCTCTAATCAGTACCCCTACGCCCTACTCTTCCTCTTCCCCGAGCAGTGGGAGAGACGGCTGTCCAGCTCAGACACTGACGACCAGCTCTGGCTGGTGAGGACAGCGCACGAAGTCGGTCGATCCCAAGGGGTTCTGGAGTAAGGATCCTTACCCAGCGTTCAATAAAGATGTTGCTCAAACCTCAAGTCGAGAAGGCGAATGCATCAATTATACAGCTTTCATTGGAATTAGTGCGCATGGCTCCACCCATTCTGCGTATATACATATTTTTTTCACACTTAGGCAACCCAACTCAATGACGTTACTGTCCATTTCAGTGCTCTCTACACCACCTCCGCTGGTAAAATAAATGGCTCCCAATTTATATCGGAGAATGTGCGTATGCTCGGCGAAAAGTTTGTTCGCATGACGAACGTAGGAGGAACGCCTGAAAGCATCTCTCTCTCAAGTTTTTATCACGCTACATATGTTCTCCGGCTAGGCCCGTAAATCACTGAAGGTTTTGGGGCAGTTGAGTTACGCTGCGCTGAACTGAACAAGCTTTTTAATGAAACATTCTGAAGCGGAGCCTTTTAAAGACGATAGTTTGTCTTCAGTTGCCTAAACGCGAAAATTTTGGTCTGCTTCAGCAAGACGTATATACAAGCAAAACCATTCCGAACTACTAAAGCTTCGGGCATGCTTTAGACAACGAAGTATTGTCCAGCAAAAAGAAAACATCAGACATGTTTGGAGCAAAACATAAGTATGTGAGGAAGTATGTGAGGTGGCTTCCGTACCTTTAAGGGTATAATAAATGAAATATAACTGACACTAGCAGCATTATGTTAATAAAGAAACGTGGGCTTTATTTTTGCTATACCAAATAAAAAAAATTAGCGCAGCTCGCACTAGTGAGTGGTTCAAGGCTGGAGAAACAGCAGAGCTGGCGGTCCCTGTCTCTTCGTCGGAGACCCTGCTGTTGCAGCTCACAAGGACTTGCGAATTGGCCGCTGAAAGTTCTATATGACTGGCAGGCCCGGATCGTTTTGTCCGCAGTCTTTCACATCTCTCACAACACCAAACAACAAAAATCAGGCGCAGAAACAACTGGAAGTCTATATAAGCGACATGCTTGTTGCCCAAAGGCAACACATTGTAAAGGAGCTAGGGCTGACCGTTCAGGACAACGGCAAAGCTAACCTGGTGGTTGCTGTTTCCCTTGGTCGGGTTGAGAGAGTTTACAAGCGTTGAGGCGTTTCAGGTATTCCTGTCCGTGGGTGATCTTGCTTGCCTCTTTCCCAGCGGGGAAGGTTTCCTCTAGGGCTGAATGGGGGTCATTTCAGTTACAGCATTTGCAGCATTCATGGGCTGCTTCTTTGTTGTGGCCGCATTCTGGGCATTTCGTTGTGGGGTGTGTGCACACATCCTGCCTGTGACCAAGAGCTCCACACTTAAAGCCTTGCTGAACTTTGGGTCGGTGTGGGAGGCAACGTATTTGCGTGAAGCCGTACCTGATGGTAGAGGGCACGTATGATTCTTGGAAGGTTAACTGTAGCGGAAGCTAAACTACGCTTCTTCTGGCGCTCTTCGCGGGGCGATCAGTTCTGACCTTGAGAGCTAGAGGTAAAACCACACCCCCTTCCGCAAGCGCCCGGCGCGGAGAAGCGGCCCGACGGAGGAGAGAGATAGGCTTCATCCTGGATGAAACCAACGCGAACTTAAACAAAAACAAAGGAAGTAGAACACAAGGACAGACGCTAGTCTAACAATAAAGATTAAAATCAAGAAGGGTTAATATAAACACTTAACACAAAACAATAAAAAACACTGCGCATGAGCAAATGAAGTTTACAAAAGCCACGGTGATAAGGCAACACCGGCTACAGTCAAGGCCCACGAAGATATGCAATCTCTTTGGTATGAAGACACACCCTTGCTTGAGTGACACACTTGTGTGCTTTTTCTGCGATGTGGAACGCTTCCATAATTTCGCGGGGCGTTTGTTCACGGTGCCTAAATAAACTGTCACGGTGCCTATAATAAAATGTCAGTGGCCGGAAAATAGGTTACATCCGCGGCACTTAGTACAATATGAAGAAAGATGGGGTGATGAAGGGCCCTTTCATGACAATTCATGCTCTCTCAAACACACGTTGATACAACTTGTGTTCCACTTTCTTTGTTTAACTACGCGCTGATTCCATCCAAGAATATACTTTTCCAACTAGCCCAACCTGCAACCATTCTGGCTAGAGATAGGCGAGCAGGGAACGGAGGCGTGCGCGGGACCGTGTAGCCACCTGGCACAGCGCCCGGCACGGAGCAACGGCCTGATGGCGGGGAAAGATAGGCGGCAGGGGAGAGATAGGCGAGGAAGGAACGGAGACGTGCGGGGAACCCGTGTCGCTACCTGGCAGAAAACGGCGAGGAGGCCGCCGCGAAGGAAGGCCAGGAGGCCACGTGTTACGCAGAGTCGTGTGCGATGGAGGAATACGCTCGTACAGCGGCGAGGCTTAAAAAACGCCGTGAGGCGAAAAAAGATGATGAATAAGCAGTGTATTCATTGAAAACATGTCTGTATATCATTGCGAAACCACACATCGACCACACCTTCACAATGGGCCTAGCCAGGGCAGTGAAACTTTCCCTATAAACTAGGGTTAACCAAAGCTAAACCACAACAACTATTATAGCGGACGAAGCTAGCTGTGATGTTATGCTGCAGTGTTTTGGTTGGAGTGTTCGGCGGATTCTGATGGACAACGCCGCGGCACGTGTCTGCTGCTTGGCAAGTCCTGACCGGGTGACTTGGGCCGCCGATTGCGATGCTAGTGGTTTTTAGCAGCTTGTTGCTGGCTTTTTCCGAATGTGTGACCATCACGATTATGTTCTTCTGTCCCTCTACCTGCATGGTGGTATTTGCGATTTCGTCCGGTGTAAGGCAGGCCGGCCGTGAGGCCTAGTGCTTGAGTTACAGCCATGGGTCGGAGCGCGGCAAGCGAAACGGTCCCTTCCACCCGTAAATGATCTTGGTGGCCCTCACCTGCTTGTCCGTGGCCACCAGCTGACGCCAGCCGTCTTCGGCGAGACTGTAGGTCAGTCGGAGAGGCATCGTGGGGCTTCGGTCGTCGTCTGGGAAGCGGTGTTGCGGAATAGGCCGAGCGGCCTTCCCGCGAGCTATGTCGGAAGGTAGCCGCAAAAAGCCAACTTTTGGTTGAAGCGTAGAAATTTCGGTGCCCTCTTGCTCAGGAAGATTTCCAGAGCCTTCTGGTAATGATGGTTTGGTACATTGGTGAAAATTCCACACGATTTCAGTGGATATAGAGAGGGCGATGTGATGGTGCATTCAGCGCGTCTGCAGTGCCACCGCGAACCGGTGAGATCGGAAACGGCGGCTGCATTAAGCCCTATTTACAACATTTGAGCGCATGAGTCAGTCCCTCTGCAGGCTTGTCGCGTACGTGGATGATGTTTTCTGCATGCTTATGAGCGCGAACGCCGTTTTCCTCTCATCCTGCAGTATAAATGATTCCGGGCGTTTCATTCATTTCCATAGGAGTAGAATAGCGCATAATATGCCTTTATGCACAAGTGAATTGACGGTAGCGTAAATCCTTTTTTATATCACCGGGAAATTCTCTTCGCACATAACTGAAGATCCTCCTCAAGGGGTATTTCAATTGTGCCTGATGTAGGCAGGATCGATCTAAACAATGTTCACACTATGAAAACAGCGCAGCCACCTTGTCTGATTTAGCACATTATAAAGGTCTTGTCAATGCTGGTTAGGAAAAAGGGAGTACTATGCACTTTACTCACTTTCAGTGCCCTTGGAACGAACGTCTTGACCGCATATATATTTCAGCAGAATAGAATTCTATAATTTCTGCCAACACTGTACGCCCCACCTCCTTCACAGATCCCATTGCATGGTATCTGCTGGCGTAGGAAGATAAGAGACCGCGTAGCGTTGCCTCAATGGGATCTGTGAAAGCTTTACACCTCTTTATTGGCTGATGAAGGATGTTGTAAAAGTATATTAATTAGATTACTTGATTGTTATTCTTGAAGCACGCAGTCTTTATATAAAAATTGAGATAATTCAAACAGGAGGTAAGTAATTGCGCAATAGGAGTGTCAGCTCGCCTTTCGTTTTTAAAACTTTTTATGTACGGGAATTTACTCGTACATTGGTTGGGTTTCATGAACTGGAAGCGGTCAGGCCAGGATGAGCTGTAGAAGAAATTGGTATTGTTAAAGCACAACCAGTCATACGTTACGAAAAAATACCATGGTGCTTTAACAAGGTCGACAACTGACAGGTTCTTTGATAGCTACCCCGCACGCCGCTGGCTTACTGATGATAGAGAATCAGCACTTGCAAAGGAACTAATAGAAATTGAGCATAAAAGGTATTAGGTACACCGAAGCAGCTGAAATTGCTAGCGCTTTCCTTGACCATTACAGGGCACTATTTGCGGGGTCCAGTCCATTGGCTCGGGGCCACGAATTTAGTTCCCTCATTGGTTGACTAGCAGACGATGAGTGGGCTCTGGTTTCTAGGCCTATAACACTTGAAAAAGTTAAGGCTGCCATCTCTGAGCTTGAGGCTAACAAGACCCCTGGGTCGGATGGTGTAAGTGGAGAGCTGTACCAGAAGTTCTCCGATATCCTTGCTCCAGTTCTGTTAGACAGATTTGTTCTGTTAGACATAGTTCTGTTAGACAACGAAGCAAGCAGCCTGTAAAGGGTGCACCCCTGCACACAGGGTCTTGTTGCGGGGAAGCATCCTTTAGTACTAAAGAGTACGTTATATTTTGGGTTGTTCGTTTTCGGGTTTTATATTTTAACACCAAAGTGTTTTACGCCGGGAAACACCAAGATTTCACCGACTTCATATGCGTCACGGAAATGACGCCAGTACACCTTTGCCGAAGCGAACCGCCAGCAGGACGTCACTCACCAAGCACGCGCACAAGACAGCCGCCGACCCGCAAATCATGCTCAGCTGCAGATTTCGCTGGACATCTCACTTTGTGTTTTACCGATTCCTATGAGAGAGGATTGCACCAGTTTTTTTTCTATTTTTCTTATTTTTTGGTTTTTCAAAATTCTGTTCGACCAATTATCTCCATTTACGTTATTTGAACGATTACAGGTGTTACAAATCTGCATTTTTGTGGGAATGCAGGGCATTACGCGGACCTGGCTGTTAGGGTGCTCGACAGGGAACGTTACGCATTAAAAAATGAATCGGCGCGAACTGGAATCGATCTGCTAGCTTTGAGAAGTTCTACGAAGCTTAGCCTTGCAATAACGGACCGCCAGGAAGCTCCGCATCGGCGTTCGCGATGTTAAGTCAGTGGAGTTGGGCTAATTTTTAAGTGCGAATGCACTTCTTAAGCGAGCCTGAAGCGTCCGCCGCCGTCCGCATAGCAACAGCTGCGGGTGCGCGCGCTCCTCGTCTACCTTGGCAACGGGGGGAGATGGGCGCGCGCTGCCTGGCCGCTGACATGGCACATACCCACGTGGGGGATTGGCCAGGAATCTCCTCGTCTTCCTTGGCAACGGGGGGAGATGGGCGCGCGCTGCCTGGCCGCTGACATGGCACATACCCACGTGGGGGATTGGCCAAGAATCGGGCGTGAGAAGGGCTAATGCACCCGCTTAAAGGAGTACTGACACGAAATTTCAAAGCTGAGATCCGCTCTAGCAATCAAGTACAAAGACAACACAAATAGGTGTCTGTGAATAAATGCATCTTTCTTTCTTTGTAGTTGTGTGTGTGTGTGTGTGTGTGATCTCTCTTTCGCGAACATTACCGAACCGCGCAAATTCAACTCGTGCATTCGCACTTTCACATTCTTCCCCTCGGGGAAATGCGGAGAATTTTTTTTACGAAAGATTACTATCAACCGTACCAAAAGTAGCCAGATACAAATCCAGTCACAAACAGGGCAAGTGCGGACAGCAGTCCTTGAGCGGTATCGTCGCGATATGCATACAATAAACAAGGTCTCACGAGAGAGAGAGAGAGAGAGAGAGAGAGAGAGAGAGAGAGAGAGAGAGAGAGAGAGAGTTGGCCATCTTTGCTGAGCGTAACCACCCGAGAGAAAGGTTCCGGGTAGGCGCTTCGTTAGGCAACGGCCAGGAGCCCGTGGTCCTTGGCGAAGTCTTCCGCCAGCTGGACAACCGAAACTTGTACTTCGGCAGCACGGCTACCCACTGCTCGTAATTACTGATGGGAAATCCGTGGTTGATGGGCTGGGGTTTAATATGACAAGCCCAAACCATGTGTGTGAATGAAGCGGCTTATAGTCCGCACCGCTTCCATGTGTCCTGGTATCTTTCTGGGTAGGATAGGGCAGGGTGGGGAAAAATGTATGTCTGCAGCCTACGCCACGCTACTGATTTTCCTCTCGTAAGGAATCTGTGGGCTGCCGGAAGTTTCAGAGAACTCAGGCTATAGTACTGGGCCTGACATGTCCAGAGCCTATATTCCTCCCTTCGTGTGAGACGGCCCCTTTTCGAACTCGAGGCAAGCCTTGCTGCAGAATCATCGGGCCGCCTCGCGTGCGATCTCGTTTCCCGGGAAGGACGAGTGCGCTAATGTCCGAATCAGCCGGACTTGTCTTTCTGTCACGAAACACACTATTTGGAGGGAGAATCAAAACTTTCGCTTAAAATCTTTATTTTTTCAGTGACTAAAGCATTGTTTGATGCCGGACAAGCGCTGGGGCGCTATAAAAACCAAATCTTTCAAATACTAAAACAAAGTAGTATTTTGTCTTCATGGCCCCTTTAAACAGGCGCTTGATCCTTATTTAACGTCGTGCGTACAACACAGAGAGCAAATAAAAAGAAACAAACAAAAACTCGGAAAACCCACTTTCTGCAGGACACATCTTGCGCTATCACAAACACCGGTACAACATGACATTATTTTCACTCCAAGTACAACCACGAGTCAACAATTAAATTTGGGCAGCGTAATACACTAACAAAGGAGGATAAATACCGTATTTAGTGGATTTAAGCACTCCCTTTTTTTCACGATCGCGATGCATAAAGTGAGGGGGGTGGGTGCCTAGATTCAAAACATAAATTACCCCCCCACCCCCCCCGCCTCCCCGCAAGTTTTTGTTCGCGGCTGTATCTCGACGGGACAGGCGAAAGGAATAATTTTTTATTTAGCAAACATTCAAAAGAAAAATAGGTACAGACAGTGAAACCACTGCTTGCGTATGATACTCAGTCAACCTCACTACCATTACAGTCAGTTGTTCCGCTTGGGCCGCAGCTCTCAGTATCCCGTTCAGGTGAAGTGGTTCGTAACTGAAAACTTCAATCATAAACGACTTGGCCACAACGCCAACTCGGGACCGCTTCCACGCATCTGAAATCCACCTTACGACGGTTGCTTATTAAAAGGAGTGCTTACATTCGAAAGTAAACCTTTTTTTTTTTTTTCATTTCCCCCCCCCCCCTCCCAAAGTATGGGAGGGTGCTTAAAATCGCAAAAATACGGCAAACGTTTATTTCACGAGCACTGGTGCTGCTGTTAGGGCACCCGCCCGGTGGGGGGCGTCCCTCGTCCGGGATGCCCTGGCCTTGGCTAGCAGTCCACGCTCTCTTCGCCAGTATGCGCTGGGTCCCAGGGTCCGGAATACAAACATTACAAAAGAAAAAGACAAATGTATTCTCCGCTGTAGCTTTTCGCTATAGCATTGTCTTATGCTATCACAGACACCGCGGGTGAAGGCACGTCTCGATGAGCGCTGGAGATGCAATGCATAGAGGCGAGGAGACCTCCTTTTGCTCTCGGCGGAAGCCCCCCTACAGTCGTCAGCTTGAGGACACCTGCGAAAACGCATCGCGTACACAACGTTATGAAGAGCTCACTGGGAGTGGTCGAATGAGGACTGAAAACAGCCCGAGGTTAGCAAGATGATACGTTTTAAGCTGCAGAAGCCGCACATCGATCAACAAATAACTTTACTGTTTTAACAGGGCTTGTTGCGGCGTGTAATTTTTTTTTTTTTTTGTTATCACACGCTCTGCACATATACCTGTATGCCACCATGTACCACAGCGGCTGTGACGGTGACTGGAGGGGTCTATATTGGAGGGCCCCTCATTATGTGCAAAATACGCAGTATTAGTGTATTAGTCTAGTTAATAGTGTTGCTATTATTATTACTATTACCACTTTTATTATTGCAATAACACCACTTTTCATGCTCTTTCCTCCGATTTGTCATCCTTACCCATTGAGAAGCTTAGATCTCGGTAGATATTTACAAAACTACAAAGCTTGATTCATATTACAAAAAAATCGTTTTGTTTTCTCTCTATCTTCAGTTTAGACAACCAACATTTATGTTTCAAAACGTTGAAGAGCTTCCTGAAAATTTTTTGTGAGGTCCATGTTTTGACGGGCTACAGTACGCAAAATAAATAAAATCCAACTTTAGAGGATGATGGTCAGAAGGACAACAAAAGTAGGTTTCATTGATTTTTTTTTTTCTTAAGTGTAAGCGGCACGTGTTTTCTTCGATTCATTCATTCATTCATTCATTCATTCATTCATTCATTCATTCACTCAATCACTCATTTATTCATTCATTCATTCCCGTTAATTACGTGCCGCAAAACACCACAACGGCTCTTGCATCGGTGTACCTACGTCAGTGTGGATAAAGTCATGCCAAATGAACAGGGCAATTAACGGGGCAGCCTTCGTAGCGAACAAACATACATAACAGACGCGCGTGACTGCAAAAATGAGTAATTTCGACCGCTGATAACAGCAGAGGGGGCATCCGCGGAACCTAGAGAGATCACGCGGTGAGCTCTGAACGGCACCTTACTCAGGAACCAAGGGTTTTCGACAAAAGCCACATTAATTTAGAAAAACGGTCCCGCGTGAGTTTGTGCACGTTCTGTACCAACGTTCCTGAAAGTAATCCAGTTACGGTGTAAAGAGGTCATAAGGGTCGCAAAAGTACGTTTTGTATAAACTCGGTGATGTCAACGCACGTTTTAGATGGCGCTAATTCCCACTAGTTAGTTATAGTTAATCAGTGGAGCAAAAAAGCGGGAAAGAGATGGAAAGGGGGGGGGGGGGAGGGGGCAACCAGGACTATAGCTGGCAGATATTACGGCAACGTAGGTTCACATGAAGCAAAGCAAAAACGATTCGGCCGCGGTATTTCTTTTTGTTTTCTTTGGATCAACCGCAGCAGACATACGTGCTAACTCGATTCACGCTACAAATGCGAAGCATGCCGACCCGCCGGGGCTCGCGACCACACACCGCCGGTGTGCGTAGAAAGAAATAACGCCTAAGAAGCTCCCCGTCAACGCATTCCCTGCTCCACCTAACTATTTCTCGGCCATTTATAAGGACGAAAACGCATTTCTTCATCTATACATTCCCCAAGCATCTCCCATTGTTTGGCGACCGGGGAAGGCGTTCAAGCAGAAAAACAAGCCAAAGCGTAGGGGCCTTTAATACAATACAGAGACCCCGTCGCCACCACCCAGGGCACTTCCCGTTTTACCCGCCTACCCGGGGGAAAAAGCGCGTTTTCCGAGGCAAAGCGGCCCAAATGGCCTCAAAAGCCAAAAATGCTCCCTCCCCCCTCCCCCAACGCGGCTTTCATTCTCTCGAGTTCGAAACCGAAAAGACGGTGTGAAACAAGAAGAAAAAAAAAAGTACGGGCTCGGCCGAGCGAACACGCCCGGAAGGACCCCGTAAAGCGGTCTGCACCGCACAACACGCCGCCGCTCAAAGTCCTCGAACGCTAGATGACGTCACCGATAAAGCCCGCGCGCTAGCTCCGGACAGGAGGAGGGGGGTCAGAGACGCCTCCGCTATCGTATAGACGCATGCCTGACGGACAGCTCACCGCGTACAGGAGAATGGGGACGATTAAACGGCGCGGGAATTGAAAACGTACGTGTATCATTAAAAAAAAAAAAAGAGTATGGGTAGCCGGCGGAAGGTATCACCGTTATCTCGAAACCGCGTGCGCGCGTCGGTCGGCCCTAACCATTGTCGTGATTCAATGCGGCGACGTCAGAACGGAACGCTGCTTCGCCTCGACATGAGTAGAACGGAGGTAGCGTCGTTTCTAAAGAAGTCATTCAGTGCGCTAGGCATACTAGGGGCGCGATATCTCATCTGTCTCTCTGACCAACTCGGAACGCACCGCCGAACCGCACACGCTGTACCCCCGCGCGTGTCCTCACATCGAAGGCGTGAGGTATAGATAAGAGCAGTGCGGCCAGCAACGGGATGTGTCTTATCGACGTCACGCCTTGACGCCGCAGGGGTGACAACGGCAACGACGAGCGATCGCTGCTTCACGCCAGCGCGTCGGTCGGGGCGGTGAACGAAACTGCGCTCGCGTAAAACTCCAAGGTGCAGTTTATAAATGAGAGAGTATTCTGGTGCTAACCGAACGTGTTTTTGTGTGGCAGCTAACAGCAGCGGCACGTTATTAAATGACGCAAACTTCATCAGCGGCGAAGGTTCGTTCTTCGTTCAACAGCGGTGACTGCACTGAAAACGGACGTTCAGTCCCCAAGCAGTGACATGACGTCAGTGTATAAGGATGCGACATCCTATTTGGAATTGAAGCCACTCCCGGTCAGGGACACCGCTACTTACGTCACTTGTCGTTGTAACTCGCTTCCGTTAAGCCCACACACGCCTGTTGTCAGAGTCGTGAATCAGCCCCCTGCCCAATACCTTTCGAGCACGTGACCTTGTGGTCGAGTCTGTGCTTCTACTCCACGGGATCACGCGATGGACGGGGAAGTGACGGCTACGGACGCGCAGGTCGCATTATCGCTGTCATTAGCAGAAATGACCACACTACTCCGCTTTGAAGTTGAATCCCTACACAGTCGTTAAAACCTTTCGAAAACGAGCCAGGCGCGCGGATAACCTCTGCGACGCAAGAGACCCGCTCCGCGCAGTTTCAAATAGGCGCAATGTCTCCTCTGTGTAAATAAGATCAATCACCAGTGATCACGAAGGACGTCGAAGCAGGATCCACTGGATCGCTATAAAATGATCGTGAAAAGCCCAGTTGGCCTATCCGATACACGATACAGCCAAGCAACCGAATCGTGGCGCGAAATGATGATCCCGCTACTGTCAACGCTGCACCCACAGCAAAGCAGAAATGCTTGGGTGTCGGATGAGCAGGTAATGTAACTGTAGGGCCCGAGGCGGAGCACCCTAGCTGATTTCCATGTTGTTTTGCAAGTCTAAAAGGAGCGCGTTGCCGTCCCGTCGCGTCATACATGTCTGCGCAATAAATGCCTTGGTAGATTTAGCACATGCAATCGTTGTAGAGTGCGAACGTAGATGATTGGTTTATTTATGCGCTCATCTCCCCATCATGGACAGTTAGATAATGTTCTGCGAAGCGATTTTTAAAATTGGCGTATAATGTTTCACTCTTGCTTTCCCCCTTTTGTGTTTTTTTTTTATACTTCTCTCTTTTTTTCGCTCTTTCATCTCACTGTATTCACCTACATCTGGAATACCAAGCCCAACCATTAGTGGGACTCACCTCTTCAGATTTCATTAAAAAGTCTCTCTCTCTCTCTCTCTCTCTCTCTCTCTCTCTCTCTCTCTCTCTCTCTCTCTCTCTCTCTCTCTCTCTCTCTCTCTCTCTCTCTCTCTCTCTGGTACCTTCAGAATCACACTAAAAAAGAACACGCGGAGAACGATGTGATTGCAACAATGCATTTGCGCATAATGGTGCAACCGACTTCAGCAGGACTCGTGCACAGCTCGATGTAGGGATGCATGAGGCATTCACACTTTGGCATTGATTGATTGTGGGGTTTAACGCGCCGACGCAACGCAGGCGATGAGGCGCGCCGTAGTGGAGGGCTCCGGATTAATTTTGACCACCTGGGGATCTTCAACGTGCGCCGAAATCTCGTACACACGGGCGTTTTTGCTTTTCGCCTCCATCAGAAAAGCGGCCGCCGCGGCCCACACTTTGGCATTAGACTGCTTACAACGTCCCTGGTAACTTGACTTCCCAGCAACGCATTCGTGTGCGGCAGTCAAGCCGGCTTTGAAGGGGCCCTATGGACTGCAGAGCTGCTGAAAAGAATGCGCACGCATTAGTGGTCGACTCTCACAGGCCTCTGTGACGTTTTACAGCGAAGCTGTTAGCCTCCCGTTGGTCGGAAAATTTCGTGTCGTAAACAATACACCCAGGCAGGACCCAGTACTTCCCACCTAAGACGCCGAGCGCATGCGTCAGGCTAGGCAGCACCCAGCATTTTTCGTCAGATAAGCCGAGCGAAAGCGACACGCCCGCCGAGACGACGAACATTTGATGCCCACCCCTCCCCTCCTCAATCAGCATGTGTAGTGGTTTACAACAGCTTCACTGGACATCAACTTTCCCAGCTTGACACGCAACACCTTGAGAAGGCTCTTCCAAAACAATTATTTGCTCCTATCTGGCAAATTATAAGACCTTTCATAACCCAATCCCGCTCTCATTTCAAATACAGTGGAGACCCGTTAAGACGAACTCGGTTAAGACGAACACTATGGTTAAGACGAACAACATTTTTCCTCTCTTGTGACGTCCACAATGCAAAAAAAAACTCCGCTTAAGACGAATTTCTGATAATACGAACAAATTTTTACGGTCCCTCCGAGTTCGTCTTAACGGGAGGGAGTCTACTGTAATTCCTCTCAGATCGCTCTTCCGCGCACAATACCTTCGCTGCTGCGCAGTGTTTACAGTCTGGCATCCCGCCATACCCGAACCTATTTCGTACGAAATTTATATGCAACTATGCCGGAAAACTAAAAACTATCCTCATCACACGCTTTGCTACTGTCCCTCCACTTTACCCCTCCCCCCCCCCCCCCCCCCCCCGTCCTAGTCTCACAAATACTTCTACGACGTTTCAAGCATTGCGCAATCGCACTGTTCGAAATGAGGCGGGTGAATGGGCATTCAAATCAACGAATAAGTGATAAGTCTGTAGCGGTTGCGACAGCCGAGGTAAAAATCCCCTTGCGAAGGCTTAAAGGAGTACTGACACGAAATTTCAAAGCTGAGATAACTATGTAAAACGCTTCCTTTTTATCAGGATATATCTCCCAGCAAGTTTCAACAGCAACCGTTCAGCGAAACATATTTAAAATCCATTTTAATCTTCGCCCGCACGAGAAAGCCCAGAGCGGGCCGACGTGACATCATCTGCTACGTGCCCCAAACTGCCGACGTCGGGGCTCCCGTGACGAAGCCGACGCGCTGGCTGTGGTTGGCGCGCGCTGCTCGGGCGTGTGTACACGTCATGGTTTTGGGACTGACGTCATGCTGCCCGGGCCTGTGGGGACGGCGAAAACCTCGGCCGGTCTGGGCGCGCGCGTGCGCTCGCTCGCGCGCGCTTCCAGAGAGGCAGCGATACGGCAAGAATAGTGACGTCATGTTATACATGCTGTCATGGCGGCCACTCGGCGTTTTTCAGTCGAAACCGAAACTGGCACGAATAAACGACGCCGTAAATGAATGTTTACGCTGCGCTCGACCGTCTAATCTGTCATTCTATGATTAGTGGGCTGGTAGGCACGCATAGCAGCGAAAAAAACGTAACATAAAAATTTCGTGTCAGTACTCCTTTAATTTCAATTCGAAACAGGTCGTTGAATGTTTAAAGAGACAGAGACGACTTATCGCGCCGTCAAATCGTGTACGAGCAACGGCGACCATTTGTTGCACGCAAAGAATGAGGACATTCCCACAAACGCTACAGGGCTCATGGAAGTCAAGCCGCGGAAAACACAAAGGTGTATACAGGAAAAAAGAGGACGAACGTAGTAAAGCTTTGCATGCAAATAACAATACCAGAGCGAAGAGGAGGGAGGAAGGGCTGCGACTACAGGATGAACAAAACATGACGAGATGACTGAGGTGGTTGGAAAGAGGGGCCGGAATTACGACGACGACAAAGTTTCCCACGAGCACGTAACTCACAAAGTTGTTCACGCGAAGGCCTCAATAAAGCGTTAACGTCGGTCGTGGCCTGGGGGGCCCCTCCAACTCGCAACCATGCTTACTGGCGCGTGAAACCGAGAGCAGTCAGCCAACGACGCCGACGACGCAGTGTACAGGCACAAAGAGTAGGGGGAAAAAAAAGAAGAATGAGCACAACCCTCTTTTCCTTCTTTAATTCGTTTCCAATCCCCGACTATGCAAACTTTGTTTGCGCACAGGGCGTACCACAGGGCACACCTCCGCTGCCCCTGCTGTTCATTTTAGTTCTCTCGCGTTCGTGCAAAACGCGCGCCAGAGACATACATGTATGTGAACGTATATACCCCACAGTCATTGGTCCTGGCCCGTCAATTTGCGCGTTCTCATCGCCTTCTTTTGCATTTTATTGTTTTCCCCTCGTTCCACGCTCGTACGTGCGCGCCCCAGAGCGACCGCCGATTCGCGCGACCGGAAGTAACCACCCTTCCAACCGCTGCGTTTTTGTGTCCGCTTGAATGCGGAACTGTTCGCGAAACGACGTTTGCGGCCAGTCTTCTTCCTCTTCTTCCTTCCCGATCCTCTCGTTCCTTTCTTTTCCCGTTCTCTAGCGCCTTCGTTTCATACCTAACTTCTTCGTTTTTTTTATTCAAGCAAGCAGACAAACTATTGCGGGGAAAAAAATAGTGGACACAATAAGGTTAGGTTACCACAAAGTAAGTTTGCCGACGGTAACACTGTTGGAGACACTACATAGAATACGGCGCGAGCTTCAGCGGATACTGACTACACTTAAGACATTCACTATACCAGATGTTATATTCACAATTCAGTGAATCTAACACCTGGTAGTCTTCATATTGCCCGCGCCGTGACCCTCACGACGCAAGCATTACAACTCTTAACGGCCAACAGGAGTAGAAATGATTGGCGTTGACGAAATAAACGACTATCTCTCGCGCCCCTGAAATCGTTTTACCACTGACAGATGAGATATCTATTCCACCCTTCGCGAAAATTCTCATAATCAACATCATCAGCTCGTTGAAGTCATCCACTGCGGGGCGAGTTCCTTATCCAAACCATTTAAAGCCCTTCCTATTCACCCAGCGTAGTTGAGGTCCCTCCCCGGCCATCGAATTCTTAACGCGAAAGAATTAAATGGCCCGTTGAGCGTAAAAGCCGACTGTCTGCGAACGAACGCCGGTGTCAGCTGGCCAGACTTCCCCATTGGCTGCGAACCGCGTCATCTGCCAGCGAACCGGGTATGCAGTGTCTTATCAAATACCTCGAACATTTCAGGCGTGCGGTAGACTTGCCGACAATGATAGAACGGCGGGGCAAAAAAAATTCGCTCCAAATTACGCTGTGAAGGTGGTTGGAAAGCAAAGCTGTAAACGACACCACAACAATTGGCCATGCGGCGTCACTTTAATTCACACACGTGGCTCTACAAAGAGTGAAACCAGAGGGTCTGCCAGCCGTTACCTGGGATTCGCGCCAAAAATCACCCTCCCCCACCTCAGCCACTGAATCAAAAACACAACCGAAATGGTATTCACCAATATAGAAAACGCCCATTCGTGGCAAGCAGTGCGCAAAAAGTAGCGTTTCCATAGCGGCCAGATGTCCGTATGTGGTCTCTACATTTCGTTTTCCCGCCCTGCAAACCAATCCTTAACGTATCCTTGCCGTACTACCGCTTAATTCCGTCAGGTCCGGGTTACCCAGGAGGTGCTGTCGAACAAGTTAATCACGCCGTGCGAAGGAAGCGCGCAATGGACGCGAAGCTCCGCCAAAACAGGCCCAAAACAACCGTCGCTAAAGCGGACGACAAAGCCGTACCGCCGGTTGTCCCGCCGGCGAGCAGGCACTTCCGCGCGGGGAACGCTGGGTAAATTCGCCGCGCCATCTAGTGTGCTCCGTGACTGAAACCTTCCGACCGCCCCCCCCCCTCTTCCTCCGCGTTAGGAGTTCACAGTCCCGCACGCCGCGAAAAAACCGTTGGCTGGTAGGGGTAAAAAGCTTTGCTTTAAAAGAAATAATACGTGATTTTAGTCCGCGCTGCGCCTGTACAGTTAGCTCCGTCTACCCACGGTCCGTGCTCGCGGTGATGAATCATTAGAGAGTTACAGCAGAGCGAAGAACCGGTCCCGGCACGGTACCCGGAAGGCGACCGACGCTCCTGCGCATGCGCAGACGCGGAAAAACTGGTTGTGCGCATGCGCAGGTGTACCGGGTGCCGTACCAGGACCGGTTCTTCACTCGGGTGTAGCCCGAAAGAACCCATTCCCGTTTGACCCCTTCCCGTTTGAACCCGTTCCCGAAACGCCCTTCCCGCTTGACCCGTCCCGTGTGCGCCCGTTCCCGAACCGACCTTCCCGTTTGGGCGCTTCCTGTTTCAGCCCGTTCCCAAAACGCCCTTCCCGTTACAACTCGCTCCCAAAGCGCCCTTCTCATTTGAACCCGCATCGTTCCATTTGAATTTCTGAAAATATGCATTACCGTATTCGAAACTGTTCCCCAAAATGTGCTTACAAGCAACGGGTCATGCACTAAAAACTTGTATGCACCAAATTTTCCGGAATCGACCGATATTTCCGGCCGATGAAAGTTTCCGAATGCCTTAGGCCGATACTGCCCTCTTGACACAAAATTTGTAGATTTGTAGGGGCAAAATGTACTATAAAGATACCCAATATCTTGAGGAATGCACGCATTGGATTTTTCTTCAGTTGGTGTTCGTACGTGCGGCTGAAATTTATTTATCAGCCACTCTTATGCTCGTTGTTTGGAGCGTAGCTTTGTCTTCGGGTTCGAGAGATCTATAGATCAAAGATGTCCGTAGGAAAGACTTAAAAAAAGGCAAAAACATGAGCAGAAATCTGAGAATTGGCTACAAATGCCTTTCCTACGTGAGTAATGGGCGGATATTTTTATTTATTTACCGATACCTTACGGCCTGGTCGGGCTCATGCAGGAGTGAACATAAAAACACATCAGTATTGCTTGGCGTAGTTTAAAAACGCCCCACACAAATAAGTAAAAGACATAAATAAGTAATAGACGCAAAGGGGTCCGAAACACGGATATGCATTCTTAATGTATTCTAATTTTAAAATACGACGATTCAACCAGAGCACATATTTACAATACGTGGGGAAAATTCTTCTACCAATACCATGTTCACTGTTCGTTCAGTTAACTTATTCCAGTAAGAAATTGCACGAGGAAACAAAGAAAACTTTCGAATAGTAACTCAGCTGATTCGCTGCCTAATAGTCTTACTATGATGTCTTCTCGGTGAACGTCTGAAAGGCCCTTGGAGGTTGTATTCCCGCGACAATTTTAAGTTTTTGTAGTAAAGAAAATTTAGGCTAGAGACGTCCCTGCGCTGCTTAAGTTTTTGAAGGTTTGCCCTATTATGCAAATTGAGTACGCTAGAGTGACGGGAATAAACAGAATCAATAAAACGCAAAGCTAAGTTTATAATTTTCGCCGCTTCTCATGACTGCGATTTTTTATAGCCAGATGTGGCATATGTATCCTGATACATAGGGTTACCTTATTTTTATACATCTTTTTATCTTTTATAGTTTTCATCTGTTTCTTTTCGACATTGATGTACACTTGCGCTATTATAACGATGAAATGTGTTAGTCCGCCAAATACGATTTTTTTTTTCAAAGTGAGGGCGTTTTTGCGATTTTTTATTTGCGCTTCCGCGGCGCTTTTCTGGGCTTTTTGATTTTATAATTTTTTTGGTTTGTTAATTTAAAGATTTGTTTGTTAATTTAAAAGATTTGTTTCTTAATTTGTTAATTGTGAATTTGTTAGGCTTTGTTAATTTAAAAGATTTGTTAATTGGTATGACGAATTGTAACCAAATGTCGTCGTCTCTAGATTCAAAAAGTGAAGCCCCGGTTTGAAAAGCGGTCAAGGACTCTGGATGTACCGAGCATGCTATCGCAGCGGCTGTGAACAAACGGAAATAAATGAAAAACAATATGAAAATGTTTTTTATAACGTTTCATAAACTGGGTATACGTTATTCCGGGGACGGGCTAAATAGGAAAATACGAAACGGGAAGGTTCTCCCGGCCTGGGTTGAAATGGGAAGGAACAAACGGGAAGGTTGAAATGGGAACGGGTTCAAACGGGAACGGGCCAAGTGGGAAAGGGCGAAACGGGAAGCTCGTTTTGCGCCGGGTTGAAACGGGACGGAACAAGCGCGAAGGGTGAAATGGGAATGGGTTCAAACGGGAACCTCCCCTTCACTCTGCTGTAACTCTCTATGGTTTTCGTGCGACACAGCGCACAGAACCGCTGCTGCTAGAGAAAATATGGCTGGTGAATGCAGCATCTCCGCTCTAAAACACTTCCTCTACGAGGATGTAACGCCACCGCGACTCGCATCCTAAGAACTAAACGTACGCAACAGCGCTAGTGTGTAGCGAGCGCTCGCTCTTGACCCACGTGTGATGGGGCCGCTGCTGTATTCTGTGCCGGGCGCACCACAGAGTCTCCCTAATAGTTAACGATGACGCTATCGCGTTCCACGCTAAAGACAAAATGCAACTTTGTTCAGTTTGAAAGAACTATCCTTCAGTGACAAACGCGGCTCCATTCCAGACACGAAAGACGTTTTTTTTTTTTTTTTTTTTTTTCAGCGAGAAATCGAGGTACTGAAGAACTTGCGAATTTAGCGCTACACTAACGTGTGGCGTCATATGAACCAGCGTTAACCAGTGTGTTAACTGCACACCAGCATTCAGCTGACTGCGATCAATTACTGTGCTACCATGGGCTTAACTCAAAGGCGCCCTATTTTCTAAATTCTTCGGCAGGAATTTAAGGCGAGGATTTAATCAAATCTCACCAATGGTGAAATAAGTTCCCTTCAACCTACCTGCCGCTACAAAGTTGCAAGATCAGAATACCCGCAGAAAGGATACAACGAGTTCAAGGGGTTTAAGTCTCGAAAAAGAAAAGCAGCGCGAAGCAGTCATTCAGAGCCGGAGAAGCTGATTTGCTCTACGGACGACCACAGCGCGAACGTGCTCGAACGTGATTGGTCGAATTCGATCACGTGACCTTGCCCCCCCCCCCCCCTTTCCAAAAAAAAAGGCACGCATTGCCGAGCGCGTGTCTTCTTTCCGGGGCCCTTAAAGCCACCGATGCGTGCGTAATTCCCACTCATCAGGCAGTCAAACGCGCGATCGCGCTCTTAGGGCGACCCGAACGCGTTGTCGCGGAGAAAAGAGCGACAAAAGTCATTTCGGGCACAAACGGAGCGGAGTGCAACGCGGTACAGAGGCGCCGCGCCATCGAGAAAAGAAATCGCGGCGACGAACAAGATGAGGACGAACAAATCGAAACGGGGGTCACGCAAGCGAAAGCGCAAACTCTTTCGTTAGCAGCCCCGAGCGAAAGCGAAACTTAATTTTGAGCGACCGCCTTGGGCTGGCACGACGGTAGGGAAAGAAAAGCCCACAACGATAAGCAACGGCCACCGGGAGGGAAAGACTTAACGAAAAGGGGAAGAAAAGGAAGGACCCACAACGCTGACAGAACGGCAACCTGTCCCTATCCCTCCTTTTCACTTACCCGACGACCACCCGCACGAGGCTTACAAGGGCGGCACAAAGCAAACAACACTAGGTACCGTAAATCGCGCATATAGAGGGGGAGCGTACAAAATAAACAGACAAATAAATAATCGGCGAACACTGATTATTCCTCACCGCCGGGTCGAGTGCTCCTCCCTGAAGAGCGACAAAAGCATAAAGGCCGGAGCACCACTCTTACTGTACCCTCGTTGCTGCTGTTCGCGGGGCCTCCGGGAGCGGCATTTACGGGTCCCCAGCTACGCAACACTAACATCGCCAAAGAAGTGAGCTGCGAACTATGCGCCCGCACGCACAAACACGGCCTTCACGGGCGAACAGAAAGAGACGCAGGACCCTCGAGCGAAAGGCGCTCTTGAGCACGCAGCCCTCAACGCTCAATCGCTTCCCCCTTACCTAACTGCTCACATCCCCCTAGTCGTGATTGGTCAACTTTGCACTTACATTCGTGAAGTCATTCGATCTCAGCCAGTGAAGAGCGCGCATTTCGGCAGTCCTGTTTCTTACAGACTGACACAGCGTGAAGACCTCCTCTCTAGTCAGTCGTGCTCAATCTAAGGAAAACTGTATTGATTTTCCCCCCTATTCTCGTTTTTGTTCCTTTTGGCATTCGTTCTCTGCTTCCCAACAACCACAAAGAGCCTCGGGTAAAGACCGGGCTGACAAGGACGGCGGTGCGGTAAGCGAAAGTACAAGGGGGCGGCATATACCGCTCATTACGGTACGCGCGGCGCTACCACTCAACGCGCTCCACCGCGAACACCTTCCGCGGGCCGCCTCTCAGTGACCTCGCGAAATCGGATCATCACACGCTCGGCTGACCAAAACACTTCTGAGGCCGCGCTCCCTTTTTCTTCCCGCGTGACGATTGACAAACCCCGGGCTGCGCTCGGGCCGCGCCGATGCCGCCGGCATCGCGTCGCGGAAGGGTGCTTAACGCTCTGTTTACGCTCCCTTTTTTCCCGTCCCCCTACGCTCTCCCTTGATCGTCTTGGGGAAGGTACCGCCGCCGCGCCAATCAGGGGCTACACTATCAGCCTTAACAAGCGTTCGCTGTCAACAACGAGCGGGCGCTTTATTATTGTTTTCTTCACCTCCACCCGTATTCGTTCATACTTTATTTGTTAGCGCTTACTGTTTACCGTCATCGCTGCTAGGCGTAAACGGCGGCTTTTCCTTTGGTTGCTTGCTGATCCCCGGAGTGAGACCATACGCCGGAGGAGCAGGAGTAGCAGTGTGGTTCACAATGTCAAACAAGGACCTCAGTGCCAACAGCCAAGGGCAGTAGGGTTGCCACCTGCCCGGTTTTGGTCCGGCCCGACCGGTTTTTTAAACAGCGGGCCGGTTGCCAGTCAATACTTAAAACCGGCCGTCATTGGCCGGTTTTTTTTGCCTTCGTGCCGTGATTATGTTCGTTTGGGCGTTTATAAGCGTCAATTGAACAACTAAGGCGATAAATATGTGTCGACAAGCTGCGCAAAGACACGCGAGCTAAGAAAATACGCGGGAGAGCGCGTTGCCTGAGATTGAGGGGGTCTAAGGGAGGAACAAAACAACGAAATGCGGCCGCCGCGGTCAGCAATTGCGGTTACTTTTCAGCGAAGCACACACAGAGCAATAACCAAGCTCTCAATCGCTTTCAGTACAAACGTTACGTTGCTTTCCCTCTAAGAAAACGCTACAATAAATGGCACTGCATGTCTAAAACATGGCGTCATTTTTCACCACAAATAAACATTCTATACACCACGCCCCCTCCTCCCGAAGGGCCGGTTTTTTTTTTTTTCGGGGAAAGGTGGCAACCCTAAAGGGCAGAGAAATGAGGGACGCATTTGAGCGTGTCCCTCCGTACCATGTCCGGTTGTTGTGCTAAAAGAAAGCATTTAAAGGCGGAGTCGCGGTGCTTGTTTGTTGCAGAGAAACAGGACGAGTGAGTGACCCAGTTATATCACTTGGCCTGTCTCTGCACTGTCTTCAGAATATGCTGAATAACTACCAACACTGGAGTTCAGCAGGGCTCGTTCCTCTGCCCACTGCTATTACCAGAACAGCACGGATGCAGGACAAGTGGGTGACTAGGTCACTTCCCTTGACTTGTCACTGCACTGTTTTCAGAATATGCTGAGTAACTACTAACACCGGCATCCCACAGGGCTCTCTCTTATGACCGCTACTGTTATCATGAATTATTGGTGTACAATTAGCTGTGCTCAAAGCAGATTTAACCAACTGTACGAGCCCGATTTTGTGATTTCCCAATTTGGTATATAAATTTCAATTCCGGAGCAATTATCAGCTGGGCCAAAAGTATTTGTTGATCTACCTAAAAAAAATTGACCGCTTACAATCCCATTTTACAAAGCCTCTGAAAACAAATAGGCGTGCTAAAGAGAAAAAAATTCGATTGGCATTTCGGCCATGCGAAAGTGGATGACCAGTGAAGATTTTAGCACACGGTGCAGACGTGACAAAGAATTTAGGTGAAAGGTGTAAGAAAATTTAATTCTCTTGGGCATTGCTGGAGGTCACCCCTAAAAAGACGCATACACACCCACAAGAACTTTCATTTTGACTGTATACTGAGCTTGAAAATGGTGCTTATTAATGATAACTAATCCACTATGAATGCACGTCCAGGTGATGAGACCTACATACTTGACGTTCAAGTCATGTGGTGAACAGCATGCGACTTTGTCGGTGACCGCGTTGTAATAGCACACACACTGTGATAGTCGTTTTCAACGCAAGCGTGCTTGGTCGCCCTATCAGGCACACACTGCGTCATGCTCTACATCATACATTCGCAGACACACATGGCTCCGACGAATGTACTTGCATTTGCCTAAAATATGCACTTGCTTTGACGATAAGCTTGGTCTTTGTAAGCTGGCTTGCCCACATTGCATACTCCCAAGCATGCGGGTGCCATCAAATCCAGGATCCGAGCCACAGAAGCTTCGCTTAAAGGAGCACTGACACGAAAATTTTATGTTACACTTTTATTGCTTTTATCGATGCTTAATGGCCTGGCGAACCTGAAACAGCACTTCAAATACTTGAGCGCACGATAGTTAATTACATTGAACGACCTGAAAACCGTTTGTTTCAAATTCCCGCGCTTTCATCCCGAACGACGCATATGGCAGACTCCCTGCCTGACCTCACTGCTTTGTGCGGACGTCACCGGCGCCCGCTTGAGAGGGTGTTGCGCCCGCTTACCGCTCGTGGGGCCGCGCGCATTAAGTGACGTCACGAGCTTTTGACGAGTGCTGCCGCGTCACTTCTTTTGGCTCTCACTGGATGATGTCACGCTGATGTCCATTTGCTGAGTGCTGCTCCGCGCGCTGCTCCGTCGGCGCGATAAACGAGATCCAATTAAACTATGTTCTTTGCGTCGCAGGCCGCTCATATTTCACTGAGGGTATTCTGTTGAGTGAAGGAAGCGAACTGCGCAGTAATATTAACGCCAAAAATTGGTGTCAGTGCTCCTTTAAGAATTGTAAATGTGCACAAGCCAGTACTTGACATTGAAGCATTTTAGGCCATCTAGGCCACCATTTTAGGCCAGCATTAGGGGTGTATGCTGCTGCTACGGCAGAGCATACTGTGATCTTTTCACTGTAAGAAGTGCTGAAGTTTAAACCACTCACTGGACAAGCGCTCCAGCAGAAAACACGCCACTGGATTCTTAGACAGGATATGGCCACTTCAAGGAGAGCCCCAGTTGGCTGTCATGTTTCAGAGAGTGCCACACAAGCATTAGCAAGGAGTTTTCTTGCAAAGAATTTACTGGTTCCCTCCAAAAATCCAGTAGTCATGAACTCCCCACGGAACTTACCCTCCAGAACTTTATTTCACACAGTGCTAATCTTGCGACTATGCCCAAGAGGCACGAAGTTCTTGACATTGTAACGAATCAAGCGAGAATTCACACATTTAGTGACCCAAGACGACTGGCTTGTGACGCTGCCGGTGAAAGTCTTGGTGAATGCACTGCTAGTATCATATGAAAGGTAACATCAGGGAAACAGAGGTTGTGTCACGTGATCAACCTAAGGTGGAGGGGTGGGGAGAGTAATCACATTTGCAAGTAATGAGCATTGCAGGACTGTGGTTGCTTTGGCCCCAAAGGGAAATAAGCTAAAGCGAAAGGCGCACGCACTAACAAAAGATGATTCATTCTAAAAAACAAAAGTTTCAGATATAATTTTAAACCTCTTTCCCACTAGGCCCTGAAATACAGCGTAGCTGTGATCGCCATTCACCATCTTTTCAGGGGGAGCCAGTTGCTATACAAAAGCACAAGAAACTTCTTAATGTCTTGCACTTATTAGCTACTACATGCAGGTTTTGGTGGTCCACCTCTTCTCTAACGTGTGCGCGTCAGAGTTCTGCTTTAACCCTTTGAGGGTCACGGCCGTACATGTACGGCATCGGCAAACACTTTCAAAATGGTCAATGACGTACATGTACGGCATCGCTTGTACCTTTAAAACGCGCGCCTTTTTCGCCAACGTCTCATGCTTGGAATGTGCTGCCACACTTCGGAAATATACTTCAAATTTTTTTCTTGCGCCCATGGCTCTTCTTTTTTATTTTTTTATGATTTACTTCAGCGGCGTGCCGGCTATCGCTTGCGCATCTGCTAACGAGGGGGCGCGCTGGGTATCGCCCACCGAGTACCCGGGCGCCTCTCACTTCTTGCGCCTGCCACAGACCAAGGTCGCCTGCGAAACTGATGAGGCTCTTTTCTCGTTTTTTTATTTTATTTTATGAGCGGTGCACCGTCTATCGCTCCTGCATCCGGCCGCGCGCGCAGCGGCTGGTTTCGTTATCGTCCTCCGGGCGCTTGACGCTTTTTGTGCCCGCGAAACTGATGTCTAACTGATTTTGATTCACTCAAAAGGTGCCGGCTTGTTGCTCTCTCGTTTTAGATGCGACTGCATCTCATTCACTCGCCTTGTCCCTCCATACGGCGTTGTCCGTCCACACCCCTCCCCCTACACTATAAAAAAAATAATAGTTAGCGGCGCCCGGTTTCGATCCCACGAGCCTGTGGGTGGAACACGAGGTACATGGTGCTCTTCCCACTGCGCCACAAAACCGAGACAGAATCAAATGCTACGAACACGCCTTATATCCTTGACTCATTCAAGCTACGTCAAGAAGCTACTGATACAACGCATGATTGGGCAATGATTAACGCTTGCAATAAAAGAAAAGAAACTCCCACTTACAGCAACAATGATGGAGTAAAGGTCGTTGCGACAGCGAAGCCCCAAGCATACCACTTAGAGAGATTGACCAAGATTGGCCAATAAAGCATAATAATAATCATAAAACATAATAATCATACGCGTTCCCGACACGTTTCACGCGATTTCAGAATCAATCAAACGGAAACACCAAGTGAACCCCACGATAAGGCACCTTACCCACGATGCGTCGCATCTACACAGGGTTCCCCTCGCGGGGAGGTGGGCGCAATTTTTTTTATTTAGAATTTTTCTTGTGTAACGCCATAATAAACCACATGTGTGTAAAAACACAAATGATTTTTTTGTCACTTTACGGTCACCCAAAAAAATTTGATTATTTTTTCTCGATATAGATTCGTCCGTAGAATTTAAATCAGCAATAAAAAAAATCGACCCTGGGGCCAAAGCGACCATTTGGCGAAAAAATTCGACCCTCAAAGGGTTAACCGTAAGAAGTGCACCCCTCCCTCCCTCCCTCTACACACACACACACACACTCTCACTACCTCTATCTCTTGCATGCACGCACGCACACACACACGTGCATGCACATAATAAATAAAAATATACAAACTAATGAGAAATAAAATGTTTAAACTGAAAAATCTGAATAGAAAACTCAGGAACAATTTAAGAAAAAAACTAACAAAATTGGAATTTTAAAATTCAAAAAAATTTCAAAATGAATCCCAAAATCAAAAAGATAATCCAGCCCCGTCAACACGAAAACTGACAAATAAAAAGTTTAGAAACGAGAATAAGATAGAACAAAAAGAAATCCAACAAAAACTAAACTTAATACAAAAGTAGCGAAATCAGACTTTCAAAATTTTTTCACATTTGCAAATAAACTAACAAAAGCACAAAGGTTTGTCTAATCTGGCACCCCTACAAGAGTTTAGGCTCAATTTTTTTCATTGTACTGAGGCAACATTGGAAAAGCTTACGTCTCAAATCTCGCAAATGAGTCAATGCAAAATATACAAGAACAGTCAAAGACAAACACTCACCATTGGCTGAGAGATGAGAAATCACCCAAGCTAAAAGGCTTCCAAGTTTTTATTAGGCCAGAGTGACACGCTTCCCAGCCGCCATTCGAACCTCAGAAAGCGAGGTGCCCGATCGAAAGAGCGAGTATCTACAAGAAGGAGAAAAAAAAAAACGCAAAATCGTCGCATACAATTTTCTATTCACAAAATTTGAAGCAGCAAGAGGTAGAACCAGACATGCATTCTCGATTGAAAAAAAGAAAAAGAGAGAGAATTTTTATTTCATGGAAGCCTCTTCTATTCCGGCTCATGCAAATATAATAACCACCTAACTAGGTACTATCTCCACTGCTGTTAACAAAGCTGACATCTCGAACTCTGGTTGAAGCAGGGTCCCATCGTATACCTTTTCTTTTGGTCTTCGAAACGACAACAAACACAGCATAAAACATTGCTTAAAGGGACCCAGAAAAGCCTTTTGTAAAAGTTACAAAAGGCCTGTATTGCCGCGTAGTACCAATATAGCGATGCAATGCCGTTGGAATTATTGATCTACATTCAGTATTAGCTGCGCGAGAAGCAATTAAGTACACCTCTCCCACCTTGCCGATCGATTCCTCCTCCCTCTCTGCTTCTTTCAAAGCAGCTGGAAACACTGGGAATAGCCATGTGACATCGCGACGCTCGACTTCCGTTCTCCGCTAGCTACATTCCTGCGCCTAGGCACGCGTCAATCGCTGCGGACCCGCCTTTGCCTCGGGATCGCGCAGGAAGGAGGAAGAGCAGCCGGAAGCCGATGGCAGTGACGTTGCCGGTGGCCGACGATCGGCCGAATCAGGGGGGCGCCTCGCCGTTGCGTCAGCCGCGATCGCCGTTGCATCAGCCGCGACCGCCGTTGCGTCAGCCGCGGTTAGCTCGCCGTGGCGTCGCGCTCATCGGCTGAGGAAGGCGATCTTCAAAAATTATTTGCAAATTATCCGTACAACGAACGTATGTGGGTCAAACTTGGCTAAAAAAATCCCCCGTTATGGGTTCTACCACCTGAATGCATTTGATTGCCACCTTCACAAAGCTTTTCTGGGTCCCTTTAAGTCACCAACTGGCCGTGGTGAAGTCATATCGAAATTATAACTAATCACCGTCGTCATAACCAGACTATTTGAAAGATGAAGGCTTCGTCCATAGGCTTCACGCTACTCCTCGAATCCCACTGCTGCAACCGAGTTTTCTAATCGCATTGCCCCACCGGATCACGTCTTCCCCTGCTGCTAGTCCCACCTCCTGGTCTCCATTCTGCTAAGGTTCCCATAAATACAGGGACCTCGCACTCTGTTACCCAGATGCCCCACCTGCGGTGAAGCTCTGCATCACCCGCCCAATGCCTTAGCACAGAGACAGGCCCCAGACGTGCTGCTCACATGGTGTCGAACTTCTTCCTCTCGTCGACAGAGACGGAGGCGGCCGCCTTGGACAGTGCCTGCTCCAGGTGTCGCTGGTGGATGCTGAGCGCCATGGCCGTGCTGTCGCGCCGGGAACGCCGCCGCTGCTGCCGCCGCCAGGGGCCCTCGCCCAGGAGGTTCTCCGACAGGGCGGCCACCTGAGGGAGAGGGGAAGAGGGGGGCGACCTCGTTTCGGTGGTCGTCGCATGCACGGACTGCACCGTCCGAACCAGGCACTATAATGGACACGCAAGCCTCTAGCAATAAAGTCGGCTGTGAGTGAACCTCTATCGCTCCCTCAATCTTCCATTCTCCCTCTTCCAGTTCAACCTCTTCCTCGTTTAAACGACCCAAGTGAGACCATCGTACGGTGAAGTCACGCACCTTTGCTGGCTCGCTACGCTGCAACTTAACATGTTTGTCATACTTCTCCATTTTCGCGTGCTCTTCTCGGTAGTTTTGTGGTGCAAATACGACGCGCCGCCCATGAGCAACGGAAAAAACCTGCCCAAAATAACAATACCAAAATCTTTCTTCAAAATATTTTTAATACCACTACAGCTTTTATGGAGCCAGTCCGCTGTCCTACTGTCCACTTTCAGTGTGTCCATGAGCAACCGGTGAGAAAGCGCTGAGAGGGAGGGCAGACAACAGGCCAAGGAGTAACCCCTCTCTCCCTGGCTCCTGCACTTGTCTGCAAGAAGCTGCAAGCCCTTCACTCTCGACGTCAGCACCTGGCACATCCCAAAGGAACTATGGAGCTTTCAGACACTGCGGCTAGTTATGACCGCGTACGCAGTGAAGCAGCGAGACGAATTAAGCACAGCACCAACCTCGAGTTGCAGCTGGCGTGACTGATTGGGGTTGGGTTCGGCAGGTCCCTGCTGGGCAGATGGGGCGCAGAAAAACTCGGCGTCTCCGAGAAGGGGCGCGTCGTCCGATGACCACGAGCAATCCAGGCGGCGACTGGTGCCATTTCCTTGGCGCTCTGCACCCAGCCACAAGCAACCGAGCAAAAGGAAGCAGTTTACAGCATGACCAACAACCGTGCGTGGATGCGTTACAGTTTATCCGGGCGATGCAACACTTTTTTTAATAAATACGATGCCGGACATCAAAGGAGCAAAATTTTCTCATGCAATCCCTAGTGAGAGTGTGCTTGGCTGCAGTTCTATGACTGTGAAGTATTAACTAGGCCCGCGTTTGTTTTTTTTTTTTCGTTTTTTTTCCCAGTCTTTGCATGTACACGGTGCTGCGTTCGACCGACTGCTAACATACACAGTCGAGTATAGTACACTGCACACAAAAACAACTTTTACGAGAACCGTACGTGTTGTTTATACTAGATGCTTCGCCATACCAATCACAGAGAACAAGTCATACGGTTGGTAAATGCTTGACAAAGAGAGGCTTGCATGCTAGTTGGGTACGAAATGACATCCCGGCAGGTCAGGGGTTTCATGGTTTGGGTGGGGCAATAGGACTATACTATAGCAAAATGGGGCAAAGTTTTTTCATAGTTCTAAATGCCAATTTCTCCGGCTTAAATGGCCGGCCAGAACTGAGCTGTGTTCCCCAATGGTTTGTCGCACCTCAGCCTCGACCTACCCAGGTAGAGGGAGAGGGGCAGAGACACGCAGACAGATTGATTGACTGGGAAGAAAAACAGCTCCGCTGAACATTGTGGCTGCTTGCGGGGCTGGTTCTATCTGTGCAACCAAATTGAAGCCCATCACATGAGCTGCCGCCACATACCGTCCTCGGGAAAGACCTCGTGGACGACCTCGAGTTGTGCAGTGTACAGCAGTGCCTGGAGGTCAGCACCGGAGAAGTGCTCCGTCCGTGCAGCAATGGACTCGAGGTCCACGTCGTCGGCCAGCAGGACCTTGCGGCTCAGTGCGACCAGGATGCTCGCCCGCTCCTCCTGAACAGTTGTGGGACAAAGCACAACACTTAAAGCCAACTTCACTCAAAATTTCGACCTCTCGAAAACACCATTTCCGTATAGTCTGCTGAAAAAAAAATCAAAATGCAAAATACAACAGCTGAAATACGCCGCAAGCGGTCAGCAAAAATCGGTGATTTTGAAACCGAAATCGAGAAGAGCGCGGCCATTGAAGTGCCGTTGCAGCCGTCCAGTGAGCGGCCAGACGGTTAGCAGCTCGGAAGCAAGCCTGCGCGCAAGCTCTACGCGCGCACGGGACAGCACATGGGTGAAGCGTTCGCAGCAGAGCTCAACCGGTTCTCCAACTGCGTGGCTGGCCAGAGGAAGAAGACCCGGCCGGCCGGTACGTCACAGGCGCGTCATGGCTGTTTACGTGATCCGCCGGAAGGTGCAGCGTCGTCTGCGATGGAGCTTTTTAAAGACGATAGTCTTTCTTGGGCTACTTAAAGGAGCCATGAAGAGAAAATACAAGTTGGGTTTATTAGGAAGACTGCTTAGTCCCGATAACAATGATACCAATATCATCGCAATCTTCGAACAAATAACGGAGATATCAAAGAAAACGTTTGAAGCAGTCGCGACCCCCTAGCCAATTTCCCGCAACTTTTCTACGACGTCACGGAACCTTGTTTGTGCGATTGGCGGCCGCCTAACTGACCTGTCGCGACGACACATGAGTGGACGTCTGTAATGGGGCCTCTAGTTCCATTTGACCGCATCAGTTGAATGCTAACGTGCAGTTAACGCACTGAAAATTATGTTTCATTGTTGGCCCGTATGACGTCATTCTTGCTCATAACACGTCACTGTGGCGCAAAATTTGAAAGTTTTTAAATACTTCTTGCTTTTTTTTCGTTAAAAAACATCTTTTGTGGCTCTAATGGAGCTGAGTGAGATACTGAATCCTCGTTCTTTCAAATTAAACGAAGTTGTATTTTCTCTTCATGGCTCCTTTAAAGCCAGAAATTTTGGTCTGTCTGTATGTCTGTCTGTCGGTCTGTCTGTGACTCGATTCAGCCACCCGGCGAAAGTAAAACAATGCCTGCGCAATAGTCTTATATAGCCACAGCTAAATCTACCCGTTTAAGTCCGGTGTAACGTTAATACTTGTCAACATTTTGAAAAAGAACAAGACATTACGCAAATATAAGACAACAAATTAATACAGAAGTGATATTTGCAGTGTTCATTTATAAAAAATCATACATGCTTGACTTTTGCGAAATTAAATACTTCATCAACTGCAGACAAAAATTCGATCCGCCGTCGCCTGCTGTCGCCCGCGCCACTATAGCTTCTGGTGCCATTTTAAGAAATCAACTGGCAACAGTTACAAAAGGCTCCACTAGATAAGTTCCACGTTCTGCTTGCAACGCACGTGGAGTAGGGAAACGCGGTTCTATAAACGTTGAAGTAGGGCGCCTCGATTCACGCGCGTCTTCACCGTACGGCAGCGTTGCCATCGAGACACCCGGTTTGGAGCAGTGGAACGCGGGAAATTTAAAATGATTAAAGCAAACCTTTGGCGTCTTTACCTTGGGAGGAGCGCGACGCAAGAGAAACAACATGAGAAGTGAGCGGGAAAGCGAAGGGGGGCATTTACTTGGCAGAATTCGATAAAGACTATCGTTTTCTGACGACATTTGCAACGAAAGGAGCACATACGCGGCCAATTTTTTAAATTCTTCTGGCTGATTAATGAGGTGTTTCACGGGGCTACCACTCGTGTCCCAGCTGATTTTGGTGGTACTTATTACACATCAAAAATAAATTTGGTCGAGGTGAAATTCGTTGGCCTCTGAAGGCTTTAGGCCATGAAGGCAACATACAACTTTGCTCAATTTGAAAGAACTAGTTTTTGGTTAGCCACTCAACTCAACTGACGCCAGGAAAGACTTTTTTTCAGCCCCCCCTCCCAAAAAATGCAGAAAATATTGAAAGGCTTTCAAATTTCACGCAAGAGTAACTTCTTGTGGACAACAGTGACGGAATAGAGGCCAGCACTAAAAACATGGTTATCAGTGTGCGAAGTGCACATCAGCATTCAAGTCGTCGTCGTCATCATCATCCTGCTCAGGTCCACTGCAGGACGAAGGCCTCTCCCACTGATACGACCAAATGACACTAGAGGCCCCACTACAATCGCCAGGTCGTATTTCTTCACGCCTCATTTCCAAGGTAAAGCGCAGGTATACAACACCCCCCCCCCCCCCCCCGAAAAAAATGGAAAATTTCATCACAAAGGAGCAGCAACAGGGATGCTACAAAACCCAGAACGAACACATATACAAGAAACAAAAGGAGGTAGCGCCATGTTCGTGCATTAAAAGCAAAACAAAAATGGAGGGAGCGGTTTGAAAACGCCTGGAACTTTGAAAGATTATCAATTCCTACAAATGATGGTCACAAAAACAGATACATGCAGACGAGGGTCCCATAGTCGAAGAGCATTTCCTATTGCCCCGCAAATTATTCTTAACTTCGAAGGCACGAAGAAAAAAATTGGCTGTGTGTCTACTATAGACTTGCTTCACTGCAAATGATGTCGGAAGAAAATGGAACTCCCGCTGCTCCAGCCACACAGCTAACCCTCATCTCTTCCCCTCCTATGCCTCACGCCTTTTCCTTTCCCATTTTTCTACCTCCAGTTCACTCCCCTGCCCCTCTCACATCAGGCCGCTACTATCCCAGACTCAATCCTACTTCTATCGGCCTCCCCTCTTCTCTTCCCCACTCTTCCAACAGTACCCCACGTGCTCCAACCCTTGCCCTTTTCGTTGGCCCCTTCTCTCGTTCACCCTCTTTTCCCTAAACCTCACTGCTACCATTCTCCTCCTCAATCTCCAGTCTCCGATTTTCTGTCCTCCACCTTCTCCCCCTCATGCCTTTCCCATGCTCTCCCCCCTTGGGGCTATCCTTTCCCACTCCTTCACCCTCTGCTATCTCATTCCTCCTCCCTTCCTTACCTCCACCAACGCCTTTCTCTTAGCCCAATACCCTCTCCCTCCTTCCAATACCTTTCACTACTGCCCCTCTTCCACCACATCTCTCCTTCTTCCCTTCCCTCACTTCCCCATTTCCCAATCACACTTGTCCACCTCCACCGTTCTCCTCCCTCTTCTTGATAGAGCCCCTTTTGTCAGCCTCTTCCTCTTCGCACCCGTTCTATCTCACTATCCCTCCACTTCTCCCGCTACACTCCTATTCCCTTCTCCTCCTCTAATTCCATCACCGATTCTTCTTCCCCTCCAATTTTCCGCTCCAATCGCACTCCTCCGTCTACTGCACCATCAATTTCCCAGTCCTACCCTTCGTCCCCTTCTCGCTGCACTCTTCTCCCCATTCTCTTCTCTCTCCCCCTATATTACCCTCACTCCCGATATCCCAATTTTTCTCTACCTCTACTCTTTCACGCTGCTCGTCCTCTCACCAATACTAGCCACCGACTCTCAAAGTACCAGCAGCCTACTGGTGAGCAGGTTCACCAGTACATTTCTGGCTGCTTCGAGCATACGCGCCGACAATGAGAGAGGGGGGGGGGGTGCGGAGGCTCGGGGAGCCGAGCCATTTCCGGTGTTTCAATTGGCTGGCTGTAACCTAATCTACTCAAAAATATATAATTCTCATGCGTCAGCCTTGGATTCATAATGCCACTAAATTACCAGCCAGAATATATGAAACAGAGAGCAATATTATTTAGATTTTCGTTTTTATTTTTGTTACGGCTGTCGCCACTGGCGTCGCAATGGTTCTCTCCTGAAAAAAAAAAAAAAAAAAAAACATGGCGTTCTCGTCGACGGCCTTCGGCAGCTCGCCACTGCACTCGCCGCACAGGGGTTTTAAGAAGCTTGAGAAGCAAAAGCTGATAAAACAAACGAAGCAACTGGTTTGCAAAGTGTACGCCCAAGTGAGACTGATGCAACCGAAACTCTCCGTAGTTTTCCGAAATTTGGGCAGTTAGCCGGCCAGGCGGCGTAAACGAGCGTGTGTGCGAGCTGCTCTACCTGCGCTATGTACGTACGCTACACATGTCGGTGGTGCTTCCAAGTTTTGAACTCCAGAAGAGTTTACAAATCAGTGCATGCCGTCAAAACTGCAAGGCTGACACAATTCACTTCACTTCTGAACAGACCACGGTCGGCCTAAGTTCTTCAGTCAAAGCGTTGGCTTGCGTTTACAAACAAATGAAGCGTGGGGAAAGAGACGCCAATATTCCTGCATGTTCGGTGATCGTGGTTCAGCGCACTCAACCACGGAGCTCATGCGAAGAAATGAACTGTATAAAATCCGTATCTGTCACGCCGAAACTGAAACCGAAAGCAGTTTATTGGGAACTTTGGCGCAGTAGCACAGAGCAGTTAGCTCTGGCAATGGCGTTGTGCTGCTGAGCCTAAGGACGCGGGTTCGATTTCCAGCCGCGGCGGCTGCTTTTCTAGTGGAGGCGAAAAGCAAAAACGCGCGTGTGTTCGAGATTTCGACGCACGTTAAAGATCCCCAGGCTGTCGAAATTAATCCGGAGCCCTCCACTACGCGGCGCGCTTCATCGCCTGTGTAGCGTCGTCGCGTCAAACGCCCAATCAATCAGTTATACCTGTACTACACGGCCGTTTCAAAGGCCTTCCGAAGGCCTTTGAACCAATTGTCTATCGAGTGCCCCATTGTAAGTACATAGGGAGTAGTTGAAGGTGAGAGTTCGACTGTCAAACGAAAGTTGCCGTGTAGCACAGGTATTAGCTCCTCGTCCCCCCATAGCCACAAAAAGTTGTCCCCCTGTAATTCAAGGCTAGAGAAACAGCAGAGCTGGCGGTCCCTGTCTCTTCGTCGAAGACCCGGCTGTTGCAGCTCACAAGGATTTGCGATCTTGCCGCTGAACGTTCTCCATGACTGGCTAGCCCGGATCGTTTTGCTCGCAGCGTTTCAATCTCCCAAATATACGTGGAGCGCGCTAGCACGCGCTAGAACCCGCGGCAACCGCCTTCGCGAACTCGACGTCTGCGTTCCCCACTTCAGGAGCGAACGCACGCGAACTGGCGAGTAGAGGAGCATGCCACGTACGCTGGGCGGAGTGTTCTCGAAGGCCAAGCTGGCCGATGCCAGCCGCTCCTCACGAGGCGCACGCTAACGTGCGTTCGGTATTTATTTTTGCGAGCTCCTCACATGGCTCAAGCTTGGACGATGCCGGCCGCTCTTCACGAAGCGCACGCTAACGTGCGTTCGGTATTTTTTTTGTATTTTTGCGAGCTCCTCACGTGGCTCAAGCCTGGACGATGCCAGGCGCTCCTCACGAGGCGCACGCTCACGTGCGATCGGCTGGGCTGAGTTTTCTGGTGACGTTCTACGGCGGAACTAAACGCTTAAACAGCCCTGCTGTTAAAACATTTGCATGCTCCTCCGAGAAGCCAGCGGCCGGTTACGCTCGGCGACAAGCAATTCCCCTTACACGGCGATCCAAAAACATTTTAAACTGACTACAACACCAGGGGTTTGTCGTAGTTCTAGGCCGTACGTCATCGGGACACACACAAAGAGCGAGCGTGAAATAAAATAACTCAACTACCGTTCAAAACGCCCCCCCAACTGTCTCGGTCCGCCGCAAAATAAGGAACGGTTGGCGGCGGATTAAATAAGCACCGGTGCGCAGCACCGATAAAGGCATTAAAGCCCAAACAAAATCCAGGCCCCCTCAATCCATACCCAGTGTCTCTGCATACAAAATGAAACGCACAGGAAAAAAAAATGGCTTAAAGAGCGACAAAGGTTCGAGTGAATGCGGAGGCAGAACAAAGAAAAAACAGCAGAGGAGGCCAATGAATAAAGGACGCCAGCGAGGAAGATTCGTACGAATGAACCTGCGCGGCAAAGTGTGGATGAAACGCGCTGTTCGGAGGAGAGATTGGGAACAAGAAGGGACGCAAAACAAATCCCGGAACGGAATTAGGGGTTCGGCACCGCATTGTGCGCGAACGAATAACTCTGCGGCTCCTGCCTCCCGATCTCGGGAGCGGATAAAAAGGAGCGCGCCTATATACTGCGGAGCGCTGAACGCGGGCACCGCAAAAGCCGTGCGAAAGCCGACAAGTACGTGCGGGGGCCACAGGCACCAACAAGGATTTGCGGTGAGCTTACGTATCGCGAAAGAGGCGCCACAATCTGTGGGCGACCTTCTTGCCTGAAAAAGAGGGCTGCCTCGACGAACGTCGTCTGAGCGCTTCGCGCTGATTACGGAAGTTTCCTCTGTAAAAGGCCTATACAGACGCCCGCTACCTTTGCCCAATTATCCGTTTTTTGCGACAGCGCCGTCAACTTCGGGGCGAACATTGCTATACCGGGCGACGAAGACGGGAGTGGAACATGGCGCCGTGGTCACTGGATGCCATGGTTCGTTAACGTAAGATGTGGAGCATATACAGTAATCCCTCGTTATAACGAAATCGCTTTACTCGAAATATCGCTTTATTGGAAATTTATTCTGATCCCAACCACAACGCGTGCATTTCAGGCCGCATTACTCGAAGTGCACGAAGAGCCTGACCCACTTCGAGCGAAGTGGCGGCGGCGACCCAGCAGCGAGTCATGCTTCCAACATGGCGGGTCAACGCAAGCTAGTGTTTCCCCGACGAATTTCTCGAGCCGGTCATGCTCGATTCGCGCCATCAGACTTTAGACAACGGCCCGAATGCGTGGTAGCGTCATTGAATTTTGTTCCTATAGTTCATCTCAGAAGCTAGCTGCAGCACTGTGGAGGCTACATTGTTGTCCCCCTCAAGGCGCCTAACTCACCGCCAAGGAAGCGACAAAAGGCGCCGGGGCCGTGCGGTGCCACTTGCCGAGAGGGGAGAAGGGAGTGTCCTTTCAGGACCCCCTTCACGGCGGATTAGGCGCCCTCAGTGGGCGCACTATTGATAACAATGTAGCCTCCACAGTGCTGCAGCTAGCTTGTGAGATGAACTATAGACATTGATCAATGGCTTGGACGCAACGCTGCGCGAACACCGACACTCGAACGGTAGAATTAGCAGTGCCGTTAACAAAGGGGCGCCGAAAAACTCTTGTTTTGCAAACTTCACTGTTGCACATCTCGGAAAAAAATTTCCAGAGATCGAGCAAAGCCCCGAGTGCAAAACCGGTCAGTTTTCATGATTTCGCTGTGCACACAAAATGAGCAGTTAATAAGGTTTTTTGAGCGCAACAAACCCAACCTCACACTCGAGCCATGCACGGCATTCGCGGCGCTTTCCAGCGCGAAACTCGCGTAGTGTTCCGTGACGCCCACACGGAATTCCGTGACGCCCAATTGACCCCATCCACTGCCACTTTCATGGGCGGCGACCACAGCCTCATGCAATGCTTTGTTAAACTGGAGCAGGGGTTGCTCGCGCCCGGCAAGAACTTGAAACAGCCAAAGCCGGCTACCTTTTTGGCACCTGAATAAAGCTTTCCTTCACCGAATACATTGTGTTTTGATTCCTTACAGTTGTGGTGCAATTAAAGCACAAATGCTTTAGCTTTTGTGGCGTTGTCGCTTATATCGAAATACCGCTCATAACGAAATTTTTCTCCGTCCCGCTGACTTCGTTATAACGGAGGTTTACTGTATAGTGCTATGCGCGCGCGTGCGCGTGTGCGTGCGCGTGTGTGTGCGTGTGTGTGGATGAGTCAAACCCACCTAAACAGAATTTGAGAAAACGCGCAAGTTTCTTACCGGACCTAACTACAACATGTCAGCTACAGGAAGTTCACGGCCACAAGCAATTAAAAATTACGCGGCGGAGTTGACCAATATTAAGATGATAACTTCGTATTTGGCTCCTATTGATTGAAACACTGGATTTAATGCGGCATTCTTACGAAAACTTTATTGAAATTGACTTTCAAGAATGGTACGATGGAGTTTTGGCGGAAAAGCCATTAAACGTATACGCAAGAGGGCTTCAAGAACACTGAACTATGCTTAGGTTAGATTAATGCGCTGCTTAGGCTTACGATACACCGACGCAGATGAATAAAAACACAACACGACCAAGAAAGCGCAACGCATTAACGCATTAACTAAGCAGCGCATTAATCTAACCTAAGTCTGAAATGAACCAACTAGCCCCAGAGAAGTGCTTTACTGACTAAAACTACATATAGATACATGAAGAGCAGGTGAATCTTATTCGCAGCCTAAGTAGCTCTCTTCGAATTGTTCCGCGGAATCATTCTCTTGGGCACGCCTGAAGACACTCACGAAGTAAGCAAGCTCTTCATTGTCTTGCCATGAATTTTCAAAACGCTTCACAAGAAGGGTGGTTACATGTTCACATTAATGAAATGGTCCGTACCCAAAGGGGGGAGGGAATGTCCAGGGATTGTAAGCGGCGGCTATTTAGTTAAGTTATCAAATGGTAAATAAAGGAGAACAAAAGAACAAAAATAACCGGATTTACTCCGTAGGGACGGGGGAGACGGGATGCAATGATTGTTTCACATCTCTCAGTTTCATTTCGTTCACTTCTTCTGCTTACTTTGTCATCGACGTCTGGGGACAGATCTTTCGAAGATCAATTAATTGCCACCCGGACCTATACAAACCAGTTCCGAAAAGTAAAAAAAACTTACGACATGAAACAGTCCGAACAATTAGGCCAAAAGCACACTCCCGCTGGGCAAATGGATTTGGCATATTTCGGCCCTGCCACAACAGGATTTGGCTCACTTTTTATACAAAATACGACCTTTGTACAAGTTCCTCGGACGTTATATATATGATTTATTTCGTTGCAACCTCTTTTCTAGGGGAACGGTGCCAAGTTTTTCTCGTCACAGTTCCGGTTTGTGGATTAATCGCTCATTTCGAAAAAGAAACTCCTCCCATGCATAGCGCATACATGGTGCTATGCTATATATAGCATCAAGCTCCACATGTTATGTTCCCTTGTTGCGTCCCCATGGTGCGTTCCACATGTCGCTATTCCTTTTGCGCCTCAAAGCTCCGCGACGGCCGTAAGGTAATCGTTAGCACAGAAAGGAGGTCCGTGAAAAACGACGGAGGAGACACTTTTTTTTTTGTATCTACTTTGCTTTTGTTCAGGTTTTCTTTAGGTTTTCGGATGCAAATAGACTATCGGCTATTTGACAGTTCTATTGCGGAAAATGACAGGATCCGCCATATAAGCGGGCGCCTGTGCTATGCTATACATGCCCCAAAGAATGCACAAACTTCTGGGACAGGGAGAAAAAAAAAAGTACCAGAGGGTACCAAGCATAATCCCACGAGCTGAGAGCGCTAAAGCGTTTCTTCTGGCTACATGCCGCCGCAGCTGGCACCACGAACGGGGTCCTGAAATGGAGACCACTCCACAATTTCTTTTTTTTTTTTTCGCTAATAAAGAAGTTTATTCGAGCTCTCTCTCTCTCGTCGGCGAGTCTACGTGCCGTATTTCGAGTCCCTCCTCCCCTCCATTTGCTCCCTCCACTCGGCTGAGGGGAGGATTCCGCAATGCTTATGCATGGCGCAATTGATTTCAAGGATCCCCTCCATTGGAGGCTCGAGTGGAGGAAGTAGGATTCAGAATACCAGGGTAAGTGCCGACGTCGCACTCACTGCAGTATAGTCGCAGAATCACTACACACAAAACACAAGTTAGCCTGAATGGGAGTTTCTTGGCTGGAATACGTCTTTTAAACTCCTCACGACAGACGGCCTGCTCCCACGTGTGGTAGTATGATGGTGGAAAAACTGCCAGTTAACACCGGGGGCCACAAGCCGTCGTAAATAAGCGCATTTACCACGGTTGTACCTCTTCACAAAACGCAGTATCTGGCTGTGATTACTGCGTTTGTCCTAATGGGAGTATTAAAAACTCCCACGCCACCTCCATTTCCTTCTCCTCCTCCTTCAACCCTTCCTCCTCTACGCGTCCTTACAAAATGGCTGCCAGTTGGTGTCGTCTGTCGTGCGAGCTCCAGCGTCCCCGAAAATTTATTGCCAGTGTGAACTTGAGGCCGGACGAACGGATGTGAAGTGCTTCCCAACAACCGAAGCTCGTTGCGAACATTGTGGAACCAGCCTGGACTGACGTGCGACGGACTGCAACGTCGCCTCCGTGTCACCGACCTTCGAGCCGACGGAATACGCCAGCGAGCCGACGCGAGGCCTAAATGCAGTGATCACTGAGAGTGGCTCGTTAAAAACAACGCGGTTGTGCCTCTGCGAGGTGGTTGAAGGTAAGATTTTCACGTTTTTTATTGTACGCAACATTTTGGGAGACTTGTGCCCCTTCTAGCGTCAAATAAACTCAACGTGTTTCCCGCGCCACTGCACGGGCGATTCTCCGCCACTGGAGGTGAGCGTTGTGCGTGAAAGACGGCACCATGCCCGGAACGTCATTGGGGAGGCCGAACAGTGTGAAAGCAATGCGTATTTGCGCGGGTCTCGAGCAGAACACTCACTCATTCACACTCGCAAGCAGAATGAAAACTGTCCGAACTCTGGACGGCTGTTAGGTGTTTTTGTTAGGCTGTGTCTGTGGCTTACTGGCAAGCGAGGGTGAAGTTGGCCGGTCAAACGTCGCAGGGCTGCCGCTTTTCTTGAGAAATAGGTGTGGTGCCAACCGCGCCTGCTACGAGGAGGGTGACTGCCGCGTGCCGCCGGCGATTAATTGCTTTCACTGGAAAGGGAGAAGGTCGGGGCCCCGTGGGAGCTCTCCGTACGCTAGGCGCGTGTAACTATAACCAGCAAACGCCATTCGAGGGAGCATTCTGTAGAGTCGACAGAGGACTGCTTATTATTTTTTTTTTTGAAGGGGGGCACGCGCAGGCGTCACACCGACCGAAATTTTTCCGTAACTTTCGCTGAGGGGAGATAGGGGCAGTGCGGGGGATAAAACCTGAAGCTCGTTCCCAGAACACTACACGCAAGGAAAAGAGGGAAAGGAAGCATTTTGAGAAGTTGGTCGCCACAAGGGTCGCGCACCTTTTTGAACAGCAGAACACTTCGTTTTGACGAACTAGTGAGCGCAGGTGTCTCGGACAGAAGTGCAATTTTGCGTAGCTTTAAACAAACATTCAGACATTACGGAAAGTTGGACACAAGAGTGACAAGTTCAGCGTCTTTACAGTGCCGTTTCTTTTCTTTTTTTCAGGTCAGATGCCCAATATGCTTATGTATTTGTTACCGCAGATTTAAAGCGTTTTGCTATCCCTCTAATGAATGTGCTGCTGTGGCTTCCAGAAGAACGTGCCAGGGGGTGCGGCAACGTCAGCGTTTGGGAGGCACGTGCAAGCAAACAGCGCACCGACGACATGCTGACCTCGTTGTTTGCAAATGGCTTAATTTTTTTTTTGTTGAGGAGTGTTGTAGATAAAGTTCTTACCAAGATACCTTGTGTTCTCGATGTAGGTGTTTTGTTGATTCAGTGTTTTTATTGTCTTATTAACGTGTTCACACGTATATCGTATTCATGTAATATTTATGCAATAAATTGACTGTGCAGAAAACAAACTTTTCACGTTTCGCCATTCAACGTTTGAAGCGGAAAAAGACTAGAAATTACGTGGTCCCCACCAAAAAATAAAAATGCGGCCTGTGCCCTTATTAAGAACTCCCAAATGCAGTAATAAATTCCACTGCAGCGCATATATATGAAGCGCACAAAAACACACACAAAAAAAAAACCTCGAATGCAGGTCAACACTGCTCCCAATGCGCCCCCTGAAAACTCCCAGTTGGAGGAAACAATACACTCCCAATGGTACCCCTGCAAACTCCCATTGTAGTGGCAGTAAAATGAAACTCCCATATGCTACTGAAAAAACTGCCGAAATAATGGGAGTAAGGCGAAACTCCCATTGGAAGGAGTTTTGAAAACTCCGAATTGGTACTGAGTTATGACACAAGCCATTTACTCCCATTCCGGCTTATTTGTGTTCTGTGTGTACCCACGCTGCAGCGCCACCGCCTCCACAGAAGCTGAAGGCCAACCGAGTATGCGGGCATGCACGCGCTGCATAGTGCGCCCAGTACCAACAGCAGTGCGCATCAATGCTTCTATGTTTACGTGTATTTTCGTAACTTTCATTGTTTACCCCACCATTCTCACTGCTGCAAGATGAATATGCACTACATTTAGGCGCAAGCAGCTCGTTCGGCAAGCTTATAAGCGCACCCTAATTTGCGTTCGCTTCTGCCAGCCTCAGCCAATCGCAGAGCTGGCTGATATGACATCATGGGTTCTGTTGCAGGGAATGAGCCAGCGGGGTCGCATGGCCATTCCTTTGTTCCCCTAATTATATAGCTTATATTGAGCTAAGTGTGCGTTAACAGAGGTGTCATGGCATCAGTATGATTCTAACGAGGCAATCTTTCGAATGAGCCAAACTTGTGTTTGTATGGCCCCTTTAAGTACCCCGAGGAATTTTTTTCCCTCATGCATGTGCCGCTACGGTGAGCATCTCAGCCGAAATTTCGGTGCGTTCAGAGGCTTTTCAGCCCTTTTAAGCGTCTCAGAGTGCGGACACGCCTTGAAAGAGAGAGAGAGAGAGAGAGAGAGAGAGAGAGAGAGAGAGAGAGAGAGAGAGAGAGAGAGAGAGAGAGAGAGAGAGAGAGAGAGAGAGAGAGAGAGAAGAGAGAGAGAGAGAGAGAGAGAGAGAGAGAGAGAGGAGAGAGAGAGAGGAGAGAGAGAGAGAGGAGAGAGAGAGAGAGAGAGAGAGAGAGAGAGAGAGAGAGAGAGAGAGAGAGACTAAAATAGTTTTTAGTATAGCGTTTTAGCTGTGACGTTAACGTTTGCGCGCCGCAATGGCAAACGGATAGCGCCTCGTTACGCGACGGTTAGCGTGCCCGCTAACGCTATGGGCGTGCTAAAGTGGTGCTTTCCGCTGTACCCGACAGCAATAGAGAGTCTTAGTATAGCATTTGTCGCCTTTGCGTACGGGCGTCACGCTACGTAAACACCGAGAGAGGAGTTTTAGTAGAGCATTTCATCAGTTTTGCGTAGCGAAACGCCAATGCTTACGGCGCCATCTGAAGAATGTTTTGCGAAAGGACCCGCTGGCTGATCTGCCAGCGGAGTGCCGGTGCTTGGACATTTTACGATTATCCAAACAAGTGTAAACAAGCGCTTTCCCGTTAGTATTAAATGCAACACGGCCATAACACGCATGAATACTCTCTTACCTGAGTACGTTCCATTCAGAAAGCATTGAAGCCCCGACTTCCTTCGTGTAATAGCACAGAACGCCCTGAACCGAATTCCCGGATTTGAGGCATACATTTTATTCAACTTAAAAACAATTCAGAGATGCGTTTCGAACGAACACAACGTCACGACATGCGTTGCAAGTCTGAACCGCGATTGACAGGCGATCGGTTGCCTCCTCCTGCCCGTCGTAAATTCGGCACTTACCTCGCGCGCGGTTTGAGGGGATGCACAGCAAGTCACCTAACTATGACGCGCAAGCCGAGAAGGCTTTTATCCACGAAACACTGCGCATACCCGATGCGAGGTTGAGTCGTACGTCGCTCGAGAAAGATAATCCTGAGCATGGGAAGCACTGCCCACACGCAGAAGCACAACGTCGCGTTTCAACGCGGAGCGAACGCGTCCACAACACACACACACACACGCACAGCTTCGGTCGCTGGCCTGGCTACAAAGCTTCGTTCGGACACTCAGTGATGTCATGACGATACAGAGCTGCGCGATGGCGACGTGCTAAGTTCTAACCCCTCGGCGCATTTAAAAACACAGGATCAAAGAACTTCGTCATCGGAAGCAAATTACTGTCCACAAAAGAGCGGAACCGTGGATGCTTCATCCACGGCCTCGCGCACGCACGCTATTTTGCTGAAATAGCGTCCGCTCGTCTTCCGTCCGCTAAACGCAGATGCGGCTTAGCGTACGCGGCGCATGCGCAGTGCGAACGACGCAAAGAAATAGCGTTCGCTAACTGTTTGCGTACGGCTGCGTGCGTAGAGTTTTAGCATAGCGTTACCGTGTTTACGTTACCGTTTACCGCGTTTGCGGGAGTCGACTGCGCATGCGCGAGACTTACCGTGACCGGTAACTTACCGGCACAGGCTTTACCGTCGCCAGCGAGCTTCCTGAGCAGACGAAGTGTACCGTCGCGTATTGATTACAGCAAATGCAGTGCGCTCGGCGCTTTATGCTTGGTACAGCCGATAAAAGTAATCTTACTTGATGCTGTTTATTCGGTGTTTCTAGTTAAATAATGCTCAGGAAAGCGACAAACGACCATTTTTTCTCAGATGCGCGAGCAAAATGGCCGTCCCTACTCGTGCTAAGCCTTGCCCGCCTGAAATATTTCCGATAAGTTTCTGAGCTTGCAAAGTGCTTTTAGAGCTCCAAAATTGTGCTGGCCAAGGTAGTGTAGGTTATTAAGTAATTACTACGCTATATTTTACTCACTTCTTGACGAAATATTTAGCGCGGGGGCAAATTCTATTTTGCCTTGATTCTAACTTTACTCAGTAGATGGCGCCACCAACATGTTTTCTTTAAAGCTCTACAAGTGATGGCTACAGTATTCTCAAAACAACTAGTTATTGCGAACGCTTCACCCGAAAAGTGAAATATTCTAGCTACTTTAAACGAAAGCAAATAGACATGAGCAACAAAATTATGCGTGGTTTGCTCTTAGACTAATTCATCAATGGTCGCTCCCTGCACCCCGGCGGCCGGAATACGCAAACCGCAAACGGTGCGCTAAAACGTGCCTTACCGTTTTCAGCGGTAAAAACGGAAACTCCGGCTTCCAGTAACACGGTAAACGGTAACGCAAACACGGCAACGATATGCTAAAACTGCCTATTAGTCCAAAACGGCAAGAAGTTACGTGCAAAAGAAAAACGCACCAGATAATGCGCGGTGCAACTCAAGAACCACCAGTAACCACAACGACCGATACCCCACGACCCGCTCGCCTGAACTTCCCGCGAAAATAAAGCCAGAGAGCAGAGCAAACAAACGAGCACGTAACTCGAATTAAAAGACAGTACAACAGCAGGCCGGCCGCAGGCGCGCACGCTTATAAGCCACAGAGAAAACCGCACCGTCTCGAGAGGGGGAAAGCGAGTCAAGCAGACTCTTTAACGGCAGCGGTGTCCAACTGATTAAAGAACGGAGGTGCGCGCCCAGAGCCGATTTAAGGCGAACAAAGGGCACGAAGAGAGCGATACCTAGAACGCCGGAAACAGACGGCGGAGCACATCGAACGACGTGAGACGATCGCTGGCTAAGGACTCCAAAACACCTTACTTCAACTGCACTCGCTCCGATTGTCTTTTTATTTTGTTTTTTCAACAAGAAATAGGGCGGCCCAATCATCCATAAGGCTCCCTAAGGCAGCATGAAAGGAACGTGAATAACGCGAGCGGAACAGAATTGAAGAAACAAATAAAAGAAATCCGCTTCGGAACGAGCAGCGCACCTGAAGGCACCCCCACCGCCTTTCAGAAGACGCAAACACAGAAAGAGACGGCAACTTCCATAAGCCTAATCCCGCAGGTGACACGGCCACGCACCACTCTCTCTCACGACATGATACCTTTTCTTTCTTTCTTTCTCGCGAAGGTAGGCACCCAGCCAGGTTGGCAGGAGCAGGGCAGCGTTTTTGCATATACCGTTATAATCCGCAGCCCGACGGGCGCCTCGGACAGGGCACAACAGCAGACCTTCCGCGAAAGACGCACACGCAGCGCACATTCAGGGCGGATGATGACACTTTTTGTGCGCGACTCTCTCTCCCTCTCTCAAAAAAAAAAAAGACACCAAGTGCCCCGTTTTAAACATTCCTCTCCGTCTTTTTCTTCTCTTCCGGCCCCCAACCAACTGCCTTTCTTCGAACAAAAGCGGGCATACAAATAGTACCGCTCCCTATAAGCTCGGCGGCCGGCGAGACGGATTTTCCTTCCCGCGAAAAACGAAGGAGCCCGCACTAGTCCTTTCTCGGGTGAGCTCGCCATTTTTTCCCCTCTCATTGAGGCCTTTTGCCAATTTTCCGCAAAATGCCCGATTTCGGAAGGAATAAAAGCAGGCTGTGTATGGGTGCGAGGCACGTAAAGCGGCCGACAGAAAGCAACTTCGCACGCGCTTTCCCGCATATTCACTCTCTGCTTAGCTGACTTTCTTTCGCGATTATTTTTTTCTTCGTTATCGCCTCAGACAGAAGGAGAAGTAGAGAGAGGGAAGTAATAACAAATCGGGAAGAGTGCTTTGAACTGTCGGTTCGGCTTGACACAGCGCTGAGGAATAAATGGTAACCGCGAAATGCCGTCTCTCGAAAGAGAGATTAGACGGGCGGACTCATTCTTTTCCGCCACAGAACTTTTGCAATCATTGCACCTTTTTAAGGACGATTGTCTTTCTTGGAATACTTGAACACGGACGGAAATTTTGTTCTGTCTCTCTGTCCGTCCGTCCGTCCGTCTGGGTCTCTCGGTTCAGCCGCCCGGCCTAAGTTAAAGGAGCCATGAAAACAAAATACAAGTTGGGTTAATTAGAAAGACTGCTTAGTCCCGGTGACAATGATACCAATATCATTGCAATCTACGAACAAATAACGGAGATATGAAAGAAAACGTGTGAAGCAGTCACGACCCCCTAGCCAATTTCCCGCAACTTTTCTATGACGTCACAGAACCTTGTTTGTGCGATTGGCGGCCGCCTAACTGACCTGTCGCGACGACACATGACTAGACGTCTGTAATGGGGCCTCTAGTTCCATTTGACCGCATCACTTGAATGCTACCGTGCAGTTAACGCACTGAAAATTATGTTTTATTGTTGGCCCGTATGACGTCATTCTGCTCATAACACGTCAATGTGGCGCAAAATTTGAAGGTTTTTAAATACTTCTTGCTTTTTTTTTTCGTTAAAAAACAACTTTTGTGGCTGTAATGGAGCTGAGTGAGATACTGAATCCTAGTTCTTTCAAATTAAACGACGTTGTATTTTCTCTTCATGGCTCCTTTAAAGGGGCACTGACACAAAAATTTAGCATCTTGTTTTTTTCGTTGCGATAAGTAGCTAGTGACCTACTTATAACCTGTAGAAACCTCATTTGCTTCAGAGTGCGACGGTTGTTTAATTAGAGGGATTTTAAATGCGGCCAGTCGCAGTTTCGGTTTCAGCGAGTGCCGTGAAACGGTGGATTTTGTGGATTTTGTGTGAACAAAGCTGACCACGTGACCGTCGGAGGGATATCACAGAGCAGAGCCGCCGTAGCACTGTCGAATCCGCATCGACGGCAGTTTCTGCGAATGCCCCCACGTACTGATCTCGTGAGGCGCTTAATTAAAAAGCGACCGTGGGTGCACGGCCGCTCGATGGAAACTAGGTCCGGCCTGCCCATTCACGCGCCGCCAATGGGCAGGCGCGTGACAGCGGAGTTGTCAGTTGCCGCCGCTACTTTCGGCGGGGGCGCCACACATCGGTGACGGCTCCCGCGGCCCTCGCTTCGGAGCGCCTACGGAATATCGACGATCATCGCCCCTTTAAACGTCGTTTACTCGCGTTCTAACACATGTATCTGGAAAATAATGACACCACAATTTACGGCAAAGATATATCTTCAATGCCTAAGAATTTCATCTGTTTGATGACGGTAATTCGTGTTCGCGGTTTAAAAAGACGAGTGCGATGCGGCCGCTCCCGCAACCCAGTTCCCGCGATGTTCGGGAATATGACTGTGCAGCATGTTACAATGCTAATTCGCTTTAAACACAGCAGCGCGTTTGTGTTGGAATATAAAACTCCATTACTGCTCCCATGCACCATGCATCATGCTAACTGAAGGACAATTCTAAAACGGCCGTGTTTTAACCTTGCCAAACACAGGCTCAGCAGCCCCAGGGCAGTCTCATGTTTGAATTCAGGCACGGTAATTTTAATCCCAGCCAAATGTCCCCAAATGCTGAGAAATTGCAGAAGGTCACATTTATTAGTAAACCGGATATTTACTCGTTAAACAGGGACATAAAATGCTTAGATGCGCTGTGTACGATGCGCGGCGTACGTAGATGCGCTGCTTTGCCTGAGGGAAACACCTGTGTGCTATCGGTAATGTGTTTGTGGTTTGCTTTCTTCTTTCCGTATTTCGTTTGAATCGTGGTTTGATTTAGCATGTGCGGTGGAGTTTCCCGTATGTGCGAAATCTTACCTGTGAAGTCTGATAGGCCGCTTGCGTGGATATTAATAGATTTAATAAGAACTTCTTGGCAGTGATAACTTGTGTATTTTTGCGTGATTCTATGTTGTATAGCATTTACGCTGCTTGTCATTTTTCATTATGAACGGAACCGAATTAGCTCAGCTTCCAGTTTTAATAATCTGTACATGTTAACTTCGGGAGGGTGGAATCGGAATTAACGCGGGCAAGCAACACGGTTGGAAGGATGAATGCGGCTCGCAGCATCGCGCGTCGGCGACGGGTGAGGTCATGGAAGCGAAGTTTACGGTTGCCGCTTGTACTCGCGGTGGGGTGCCACGTATCGGCGCAGACTCCGGCTTGGGCGCGAAGAGCAGCAGCGGCGGGATTGTTGAAGCACGCGTGAGCGCTTTGAGCTATTCGTTTCGCCGAATTCCGCGCACTGCTCGTGCAATATATCGTACGAGTGTGCTCCTCGTTATGAAATGCCCAAAACTGCTGCGTGCCGCGCTGCAAGTCGAATTCCTCGAAAACCCCGGGCGTCTGCTGCCACGAGTTCCCTCCAAAGAACGACTCCGAGACGCCTGGCCGCACAATATCTCCCGTCAAGGGATCAACAAGGGCAGCCAACGGAAGCCAAGCTCCAGATCGGTAGTTTGCTCGCTGCACTTCAAAGAGGATGACTACACGGTGGGATTGTAGGGCAAGTTGTTGCTCCCAACAGCTGTGTCGACAAGATTTCCGCCGTACCCAACGTACGTGCTGCCGGAAAGCCCGAAAAGGAGGAGGGCGCTTGTTCGGCCGCTGCTCGAGGCGTGTGCGTCGGCATCTCAAGTACGCAATCAAGGGCAAGTGAGCACAATGGTTGCAGAACATGGAACGATTGAGCGTTCAATTCTGGGCCTAACGGATAATGAAGAAAGAGGTCAACCGCACTCACCGAAAGAGGTTAGACCCAATCCTGTACTCTCTCACGGACATGCAACCATGCGGCCAACGTAATTTTGAGACTCGAGAATGCCAGACTTCGTTCGATCTGACAGGCTTTTCGATAACACCAAGAGAAATGCCCGCCGCCTTAATATGAAAGAAAACAGACTAAACGAAAAACTACAAAAACTGCAAAAACGCTGCGACGAATTTCGTGAACAAGGGAAGAAGTTCGAGGGGAATCGCGCTGTACAGGCAGTTCGACACAGCGGGCAAATTTGTAAGCTCCTTTCAAACACCGTATTCCCACACCTCGCAGACTGTCCGCTGATGTGGTGCGCCAGCAACAAGGACCCGTACCCTGTCATGAGCTTTGCGAAATGTTCTTAAAAAAGCTATTGAGGCTGCTTCTTGCCACCTGGGCTGGCGACGTTAATAGCTCTTGAGAGAATCTACTGAAGCTTTCAGGAAAACATTTCTCGCCAAAAGTTTTCCGCTTGTAAAGCTGATTGCTGGTGAACCATAGGCGAAGATGAATTGCATATTTTCTCACAAACCCAGTAAATCCCTCTTTAAATGTTGTATTAAATTTACCTTTGATGTCACATGGATTTAATACAGTTTAATTTATTTTCCAACTGTATATTACGTTGTGCAACTAGTGTAAATCAAAGAACGACTGCCGAAGTTTTACAGCATTCTACTGCATCCTGTACTCATTTCCGTGTTTTGGTTCCCATGTAAATAGTGTTCTGGTTGCAATAAATCAGTTCATAGTTGCGTTCGATCTGTCCGTTTCATTCGTGTGTCTTCCATAATTTTGTGTACCCGGTAACCTAACGCGCCGTCGAACAATATTTCCAAAGCAAATGGACCAATGGATCCTAAAAGGTATTAGATTATTCCAGTTCTCTTTGAAAACACAGTTAAAGCAAGGTGTGAAAATATCCAGTCACATTTGTCAAACGCGCATTGAGAAATGGGCGTGTACGACACAGCACGAAACGTTCATGTAATTTTTACGTACGCTCAAGTTGTAAGCTGTTTTGTAATAAACAAATGCGGTTGCTCAGACTAGCTTGCCATGCTAAATATTATTCCTAAAAGCCTTGGGAAAGTCTTTAGAAAGAAATCCGCCTATTGCGCTCGACGTTAGCCATACGCCACCTGCTAACGTCGCATGCGGCGCGCTAAAAGGAAAACAAATGTAGCGCTGTGCCTACTTCTGAAATACTAGTTAGTCCGTGACGCCTATATTGTGAGTTTCCGCCTCACTTATCACCGCGTAATATTATAAATTATAAGGATGCTGACTTCGGCCGTCGGGGCAGTCATGAACAACTTACACCGTATTGAAACCGTGACCGCAGCCGGCAGCTGCCGCTCATCTTTCACCGATGATTAGCGCCACGACTGACGCTGCGGCGGAAAGGGAAACTAACGCCGTCACCGGCGGAGAGGCGCGTTCGGCAGGCCGGACCTAGTTTCCATCGAGCGGCCGTGGTGGGTGTGACGCAGGCGCTGCGAGTGCAAATGCTACTGCGGCTAAAGAACGACGCGCGACGCTCGAAACGGTGGGTGGCAAGACGCGCGCTGGGAGCAGCCGGCCGGTCTGCCTACAGGTCCGCCTACAGATGTGTTCGCTCAGCACTGCGGCGGATATTCGAGTGCCGCTCTCGTAAGCGGTGCAGATGACAATTTTTAATGCAACCCGCCATCGCATCATTAACTCCTTTCTCATGTAAGCCACTATGGTCGGGACTTGGGGACAATTTCGTGCAGCGGTAACAAGCTATCACTCGAGCCACCTGCGCCGGCCTGGGCCACTTCGCGGCCGTGGCCGCCGCCTGCACAGCGACCGTGCGGCTAGCTCAGTGGGCTTTTCGTGCCTCCGGCGCGTTTTCGCATCCAATGGTAATAAACAGTAATAGAAACAGAGTGCCTGGAATCGCTGTAGAACTTTGGTCGCGGCCAGCTGCCCGATTAGCTGACGAAATCACGGCGCCTCCGCCGCCAACGATCGGGTCGTTCGTTCTCGAGCATAAGCTCCGCCCTCCGGCCCTCCGATTGGAGAGGCGAGCCGGGCGAGCCCTCGTAAAACGCCGGTAGTGCGGAAGCGGCAAACACAAACTCGTGACGTGTTTGGATGTTGTTTATTTACAATTGCGCGTGGTCCTCTGCTGGCTGCTCGGTTGCGTTTCGCACACTTCAAAATTGATTTTAAATATGTTCTAGGCTGTATTCGCCGCTGATATTTTGCAGATGATGTATATGTGTTCCCACCAATCTATCTCCGACGTTATCTCGCCTTCAAAATTGTGTGTCAGTGCCCCTTTAAAGCAGATGTTGAACGAGACGTTTATGCAGACGGTTTACAGCACGGCTATAGCACGGCGCCCTGGCGGCGGCCCTGTTGGCCGACGTGACGTCATTCGCCATGGCTGGCCTTCTAGAAAACGTTTCTCGCCGTAGCCTTCGCCGGTGCCCGCGGCCATTGGCTAGTGTCGGCGCGACTTCATGGGCGCATTTTGCCATTTTTTTATGAACTGGGACTTACAGTCCTAGGTATTGTGTGTAAACCTTCAGAGATTGCCTGATCATGAAAAATCACGCATAAATTTCGTCTCAGCGCTGTTTTGATTAGCGTCCGTCGCCTAGTTCCCTGTTCACGCGTTCCGCCCGACATAAAGTAGTCCGACGGCATTAGTTATTTTTATTTCTACGTACTCTAATGGCTGTGACATTACGCCATGACAGAATTCTAAAGCTTGTGTGTAGGGAAGGTTTCTTTTCCAGCTGTATATACCGTACGCTAAAATGGTTTGGACGCACGATTTTACGACTACGAAGGGCCGTGAAACAAGATGACCCTTAATGGGTGTGGAAGTTGTATGTTTCTTCTTGGCCGCTTTATGTTTCGGCGCGCGATGAAAAAGCTGCAGCGGTCCGCGTTAATTACCAGCTGACGCGGTCAGCATGTATACCTGTTACGTGTTTTAAGCTGTTGCCTGTCTCGTGTGCGCTAACTAGCGGCTGTGTAAACACAGATGTTGGAACTTCCGTATAACGCATGCATGCAGTGGAAAGAAAAATAGCATTGAGCGGCATTTAACTGGAAGCGCACTCGTGCGCGAATCGCGGGTACATACTACTTAGCGCGTAAAGTGAAGCTTGCAAAAGCTCAAATCGACTGAGCAAGCCCGTGGGAATTTTTTTTTTCACGCAGGCAAATAACGCTGTAGACGTGAAAATTCACTTTTTTTTGTATTATGCATTACAAAACCAGTTTGATAACACATGGGACGTGACAATTTTCGGTCGTCCTTTAGTAATTAATTTAAAGCAAAGCTTTCTACCTAGATCTACCGGCCGACGGTTTCGTCGTGGCGTGCGCACAGGAAACCCTCAGCCAGGCTAAATAAAACAACTGGCACCGCAAGGGATCGAACCTGGCCACGAAGAGAAGCGGAGCGACAGCCCGTCGTCTTAGCCACTAATCTACGCCCACACGTTGAGACGGGGAGACAAACGGTGGTTTTGATTCAGCAGCTGAGGAGGAGAGGGCGCTTTTTGGAGGCGACACATGAAACAACGGTGATGGGGAGGCAGTGAGATGACGCAGTATACGCCCCGAGCTTCGCGATCGCTGCGCCGCCTGCCGCCGCTACTTCGCGGCGTGACTGATAGGGGTTCGTGCAGTGTTTTGGTTCCATTTCGCTTCTTTTCGCCTTTCCGCGCCCCCCAAAAAAACTTGTTATGGTGATGATTATGGGCAAAGAGTACGTTTAGGTCACTTAAAAAGCAGCTGCGTCTTCGTAGAGTACGCGATCGCCTGCAAGAGCTACCCGGGGACGCGGTTCTGCGCAACGTTGGTTCTGCGCGCTTTGTCGCCGCTCTTCCGGGCGTCAGCGACGGCAGCAACATATCACCAGAGTCCTTCAATGCTTTACTGGTCACGAAACTTCGGCGCTCGTTTCATATAGGGACCGCGCGCGCCACTACAGGCGCCACCGCCGCACGAACGTCATCCAGCCGCCGCTTTCGCTGCGTATTGGCCTGCTCTTGACGTGCAAACGCTCGCTGCTTTTGGTGTCTGCGCTCTGATGAAGTGTGTTTTTTTTTTTGTAGGAGTTAGCGATGAATAGTCCAGTCATCACCTGCCTTCAATGGGGCTTTATTTTTCGCATTAAATTACCGTAGACATCGGCCGCGAACGGCAACGGCTTCTGCGTGCTCTGGCACAAGCGCTGCGCCGTCGTGTTTTCGGATTTTTAAATCTCTATTTCTTCTTTTCTTAAACCAAAAGTTGTAAATACCGCACATACGGTAGCTGCGTAGTCACGGACTGCTGCGGGCCTATCGATAATACAATAAAAAAACTAAAAGAAACCAAGTACGCGTCGTTCAGACTACGCTTAATGCATCCGTTGATTGCTCTGGAATGCACAGAACACTAAAAGAGATAGCCCAATAGTATTGTCGTTTCAATGAGTGGGTACATACTTGAGAACATCTGAAAACGCTACAGAAACGCGAAGGATCAAAACACGAAGAGATATATGTTCCACCATGTGTCTTTCCGCTTCCACGCTTTGCAATCCTTGCAAAAACAGGAAGCGAAAAAAGAACAATAAAACTGATTTTATCACACGCAAAAAATACAATGTGAAGGAAAGTTTGACATCCACCTAAATGCAGCCATACGGCTACAAAGGAAAGCTATACAGCTTTCTCGGAAACTTCGCAGTTGAAGAAAAATTCGTCCTGGACTTCGTCCTGGTCCAGGATCCTGGACCAGGACGAAGTCCAGGACGAATTTTTCTTCAACTGCGAAGTTTCCGAGAAAGCTGTATAGCTTTCCTTTGTAGCCGTATGGCTGCATTTAGGTGGATGTCAAACTTTCCTTCACAGAAACTTACTCCACCTTGGGGATTTCTCCTAAATCTGGTCGATTAAAAAAATACAATGTTACGAAGGGAGACAAAAGGGCGTGGTCCAGCGTACAAAAATTTATTTTTTCGCGCTGCGATGGGGAGCACACGGAGGAAACAGATTATTGCCACGTAGCCAAGAACGACGCAAAGATTTTCTGAACGGAGCGAGCTAGCGAGCTCCTGTTCTACAGAAGACTAGAATGAAACAAAAACGTTGAAGAAGCAGTCCGCAGTGTGACGTGCACAGATGAACGTCAATAAAGTGAGTTGCGGGGCGTTCGCTATGCATGCATTACTCTCGGAACGTTATTCATTTCAGATCCATGGAAATGGGATCGAGAACATTGTCGAAGAAACAAAAAATCAAGTTGGCGACAAGGTGGCACCATTTTCATATCATACAATATTGCCCGACGGGACGTACGACAAAAAGAGCAAACGGGCGCTCCGGTTGAAACGCCAGATAAGAAACCGGAATCGGCCACGCGCGGTTACAAAACAAACAAGACGAACCCTAAGTGATAATTCGCGGGAATATGAAAAGTAAAAGCACAAGGACTTCCCAAAGCTTTTTTTACGCGCGAGCCTGAGCGCAAGGTAATACAACCTGACTGATATGACAAAAATCCGGCTTTAAGTTAGCCTTGTACAATTCTAGGTCCACGATGCTCTCAAAAGGGTACATTGCTTTTTCCATTCTCACACCCAGTGCATTTCCACGCACTGTCACACACTTATAATCGAAGCTGAAATCTCCCGTTTCTTGCCTTGGAATGGCGCGCCTCCATTTCTCTCGCAGCTCCCCGTCGCTCGGTCAACAGAACAAGGAAACATTTTCTGTGGTATCGTTGTACAAGGAACGACATCCCGGACGCAACACATGTTAGGCATCGTCGTTGCACTACTTAAGTCGCATCACAAGAGCGCGAGATGCACGTTACATTTTTTTCCCCGCACAAAACAAACACAATTCGCCGCGGCTCCGCCGTTCGAGCCAGCGCAACGCCGCCCGAGGAGTGACCTCAGTGAGAGGGTGGCGCCACCGCGCGGCGGCCTAACGCAGCATATGAAGCTCTCCCATTGAGTTACCACGGCCGCTCGATGGAAACTAGGTCCGGCCTGCCGAACGCGCCTCTCCGCCGGTGACGGCGTTAGTTTCCCTTTCCGCCGCAGCGTCAGTCGTGGCGCTAATCATCGGTGAAAGATGAGCGGCAGCTGCCGGCTGCGGTCACGGTTTCAATACGGTGTAAGTTGTTCATGACTGCCCCGACGGCCGAAGTCAGCATCCTTATAATTTATAATATTACGCGGTGATAAGTGAGGCGGAAACTCACAATATAGGCGTCACGGACTAACTAGTATTTCAGAAGTAGGCACAGCGCTACATTTGTTTTCCTTTTAGCGCGCCGCATGCGACGTTAGCAGGTGGCGTATGGCTAACGTCGAGCGCAATAGGCGGATTTCTTTCTAAAGACTTTCCCAAGGCTTTTAGGAATAATATTTAGCATGGCAAGCTAGTCTGAGCAACCGCATTTGTTTATTACAAAACAGCTTACAACTTGAGCGTACGTAAAAATTACATGAACGTTTCGTGCTGTGTCGTACACGCCCATTTCTCAATGCGCGTTTGACAAATGTGACTGGATATTTTCACACCTTGCTTTAACTGTGTTTTCAAAGAGAACTGGAATAATCTAATACCTTTTAGGATCCATTGGTCCATTTGCTTTGGAAATATTGTTCGACGGCGCGTTAGGTTACCGGGTACACAAAATTATGGAAGACACACGAATGAAACGGACAGATCGAACGCAACTATGAACTGATTTATTGCAACCAGAACACTATTTACATGGGAACCAAAACACGGAAATGAGTACAGGATGCAGTAGAATGCTGTAAAACTTCGGCAGTCGTTCTTTGATTTACACTAGTTGCACAACGTAATATACAGTTGGAAAATAAATTAAACTGTATTAAATCCATGTGACATCAAAGGTAAATTTAATACAACATTTAAAGAGGGATTTACTGGGTTTGTGAGAAAATATGCAATTCATCTTCGCCTATGGTTCACCAGCAATCAGCTTTACAAGCGGAAAACTTTTGGCGAGAAATGTTTTCCTGAAAGCTTCAGTAGATTCTCTCAAGAGCTATTAACGTCGCCAGCCCAGGTGGCAAGAAGCAGCCTCAATAGCTTTTTTAAGAACATTTCGCAAAGCTCATGACAGGGTACGGGTCCTTGTTGCTGGCGCACCACATCAGCGGACAGTCTGCGAGGTGTGGGAATACGGTGTTTGAAAGGAGCTTACAAATTTGCCCGCTGTGTCGAACTGCCTGTACAGCGCGATTCCCCTCGAACTTCTTCCCTTGTTCACGAAATTCGTCGCAGCGTTTTTGCAGTTTTTGTAGTTTTTCGTTTAGTCTGTTTTCTTTCATATTAAGGCGGCGGGCATTTCTCTTGGTGTTATCGAAAAGCCTGTCAGATCGAACGAAGTCTGGCATTCTCGAGTCTCAAAATTACGTTGGCCGCATGGTTGCATGTCCGTGAGAGAGTACAGGATTGGGTCTAACCTCTTTCGGTGAGTGCGGTTGACCTCTTTCTTCATTATCCGTTAGGCCCAGAATTGAACGCTCAATCGTTCCATGTTCTGCAACCATTGTGCTCACTTGCCCTTGATTGCGTACTTGAGATGCCGACGCACACGCCTCGAGCAGCGGCCGAACAAGCGCCCTCCTCCTTTTCGGGCTTTCCGGCAGCACGTACGTTGGGTACGGCGGAAATCTTGTCGACACAGCTGTTGGGAGCAACAACTTGCCCTACAATCCCACCGTGTAGTCATCCTCTTTGAAGTGCAGCGAGCAAACTACCGATCTGGAGCTTGGCTTCCGTTGGCTGCCCTTGTTGATCCCTTGACGGGAGATATTGTGCGGCCAGGCGTCTCGGAGTCGTTCTTTGGAGGGAACTCGTGGCAGCAGACGCCCGGGGTTTTCGAGGAATTCGACTTGCAGCGCGGCACGCAGCAGTTTTGGGCATTTCATAACGAGGAGCACACTCGTACGATATATTGCACGAGCAGTGCGCGGAATTCGGCGAAACGAATAGCTCAAAGCGCTCACGCGTGCTTCAACAATCCCGCCGCTGCTGCTCTTCGCGCCCAAGCCGGAGTCTGCGCCGATACGTGGCACCCCACCGCGAGTACAAGCGGCAACCGTAAACTTCGCTTCCATGACCTCACCCGTCGCCGACGCGCGATGCTGCGAGCCGCATTCATCCTTCCAACCGTGTTGCTTGCCCGCGTTAATTCCGATTCCACCCTCCCGAAGTTAACATGTACAGATTATTAAAACTGGAAGCTGAGCTAATTCGGTTCCGTTCATAATGAAAAATGACAAGCAGCGTAAATGCTATACAACATAGAATCACGCAAAAATACACAAGTTATCACTGCCAAGAAGTTCTTATTAAATCTATTAATATCCACGCAAGCGGCCTATCAGACTTCACAGGTAAGATTTCGCACATACGGGAAACTCCACCGCACATGCTAAATCAAACCACGATTCAAACGAAATACGGAAAGAAGAAAGCAAACCACAAACACATTACCGATAGCACACAGGTGTTTCCCTCAGGCAAAGCAGCGCATCTACGTACGCCGCGCATCGTACACAGCGCATCTAAGCATTTTATGTCCCTGTTTAACGAGTAAATATCCGGTTTACTAATAAATGTGACCTTCTGCAATTTCTCAGCATTTGGGGACATTTGGCTGGGATTAAAATTACCGTGCCTGAATTCAAACATGAGACTGCCCTGGGGCTGCTGAGCCTGTGTTTGGCAAGGTTAAAACACGGCCGTTTTAGAATTGTCCTTCAGTTAGCATGATGCATGGTGCATGGGAGCAGTAATGGAGTTTTATATTCCAACACAAACGCGCTGCTGTGTTTAAAGCGAATTAGCATTGTAACATGCTGCACAGTCATATTCCCGAACATCGCGGGAACTGGGTTGCGGGAGCGGCCGCATCGCACTCGTCTTTTTAAACCGCGAACACGAATTACCGTCATCAAACAGATGAAATTCTTAGGCATTGAAGATATATCTTTGCCGTAAATTGTGGTGTCATTATTTTCCAGATACATGTGTTAGAACGCGAGTAAACGACGTTTAAAGGGGCGATGATCGTCGATATTCCGTAGGCGCTCCGAAGCGAGGGCCGCGGGAGCCGTCACCGATGTGTGGCGCCCCCGCCGAAAGTAGCGGCGGCAACTGACAACTCCGCTGTCACGCGCCTGCCCATTGGCGGCGCGTGAATGGGCAGGCCGGACCTAGTTTCCATCGAGCGGCCGTGGAGTTACGGAGCAGTTTCGTGACCAGTAAAGCATTGAAGGACTCTGATATCACCCATGTCACCTCCAAAACATCAGGCACAAATGAATTCTACTGACGCCTCGTTTAGACCTGATACTGGCACAATGAGAGGTTGGCTTCATTTTGCAGCGTGGACAACGAATGCGGCTTCGTTTCGCATATATACGCCGCAGAAAATTATGTTTCGGGGGATGTGATTACCCAATCCCGGACAATAACTTATGTCTTTTATAAGAATATAAACCATGTGAAAATGTGTAAAGTATATTCCAAGCCTGTGCGTCGTTAAATATGTGCCCACACACGCCATATAGCAAGAACCAAGGAAATGAAACCACGGAAAAATAATTGTGTGCCAATGCGGAATTTAGAAACATAATAGCTCTAACGGAAATGAAAAAAAAAACAGTGCAGCTTCTGGCATGCTAAAGACGTTCGTCTAAACTTAAGCCAGGTAGGTTTCACTAGACCAACTATACGCAAAACGCACTGCTATTTCGCGAGACATCGGTGGGGGGGGGGGACGCCGTGTATAAATGCAGAGCAGAATAAAGCAATGAACGCTTTAGTAATACCACACATAAATCTCGCGTTCACTTTCCTTCTGTTTTTCTACTTCAACGTAGAGCTGATCGTACGGCGGACGCATTTTTGGACGTATACAAAGTAGGCTGTTCAACAAGCGATGAAAGGTGTCGTTGGAAGAGTGTGATATGTGATAAGGCCCACTGATTTCAGTTTCTGGTTTATTCTGCGGGCTCCCTGTGCCATATGACGATATTTCGAAGAAGCATTTAGTCGCGGATGCGGATTATATTGTAAGCCCGTCTCCGCGTTGCTCGCAGAGGATATATGTAGCAGATGAAGGTCTGCGGGCGCACACCTCACGACAAGACGACTCTGTCGTGTGCTGATCCCCGAGTATAATTATGCATTGTCCTTCGTACTTTTGTTGAATATTCCCGAAATTAACACAGACTGGCTTGTAAATGGTGGTGATCAATATCTGAGGTATAATATTGGCAAACGTAACGTAACAAAACATTACGCATATCTGAGGCAAAAACGCAATACATAAGCGAAGTTTGCAGTGTTCCATTCACAAAAAATACATGGATGCCTCATGGAAAAAAAATTAGTCGAATTAGTCGTAGAGAAAGGCGCCGTCTGGCAGTGGCCAGCGAGTGAACATTTGTGCGTTTCTCAGGGCCAGTGCCAGGCGGCGCCACCAATGTCAACAAAAATGTATTTGCCCGCGGTTCGTGTTTCTTGTCTCACGCGGCGTCGAATTTCATTGTGTGCGGAGTGCACATAGCTCAGGAAAAGACGGCGCCAGATAAACGAGTTTCCATCCTTCCGAGACCATGGCGGTGGTGATGAAGGGTCAAGCCTGGACGCGAATTACCCACAAAACGGAAGGAAAACACCGAAGGCGACATTGCGGTGGAGAAGTGCCGGCGCGCCGATGCCCGTCGTCTCAAGCGTGCGCAGGAAACGTCCGAGAAACGTTCAGAGTGGCTAGCGAAAGTCCGTGAGGCGAGACGCATCCGGAGGCAGCACGACACACACCTGGCGCGCGACGGACGAATCGTCCGTTTTTCAACCCTTCGGCGACAACGCGGTAAAATGAAATCTCCTCAAACGAACCTCCATTGCACGTACCATGCTAGGACGGAAACGGTAGGGGAAGAGCATCACAGGTGGGCGAGGGAGAGACGAGGACTGATGCAGCAGGTGCGGCAGTGGACTATCGTCTTTCGGCGACATTTGTAGCGAAGCAAGCAGATACGTGGCCAATTTTTTTCCCCGGCAGCTTTTGTGAAGACCTGCCACGCTATATGAATAATTAAAATATCGGCCGTAACAAGGCCAGTTTTCTGTCCTATATAATACATAAAGTAAACCCTCGAAACTAACTTCGTGATAAGCGGTACTTAAGCGGCTAAAAGCGGGGAATATTTGCTAACCCTGCATTGACGGCGCGACCGTAAAAAAACTTTGAACCAAAAATTCCAGTAAAGCGATTTCGGTACACACACACGCACAAACCCACACGCACACGTGTGCCTCTGTGTTAACGCCTTTTGTTAAAACAGGAATATGCTTTAAAAAACTCCAAAATCTGCGGGGGTTCGCCCAAATATGATTCGCATGTAAAAACAGAATCGGCTTCAACCGATGCCTTTCCTTGCGTGATCCTTCTGGCTAACGACACATATTACACGATCCAAATTCTGCCCGTTTACAAGCATTCGTATTCAATATCCACGCACGCATAGGCGGCCATCCTGCGCCATTTTATTTGACAGAGGCTCCGGGAAAAATGCGAGGGGGGGGGGGGGGGGGGGGGGGGGGCGGCGGTTGGACATAACTGTCACTCTTGTATGCAAAGCCGCTTTACTTCCAGCCAACGGTGGACAAAAAGCTGGAGAAAATATAAGAACAGAAAGAGAGATTAGGCTTGCGACGAGACCGTGCATACCAAAGAGCTTCGCCGCACCACGGAGCTTAGTGGGCCACGATAATGACGAGGGTTTCCATTTTCCATATTCTTTTTTTTTTTTTTGCCTTTTCTTTTGTGATGCGACCACAGCGCCTCGGACGACACCTGACCTATGCCCCAGTCACCGCTGCTCAATATTTGTGTGGCTGCGGAAACGAAATAAAGCGAGGCCGAATGAAAGAAAATAGCCAGTCCCAAGAGCCACCCCTGACGGACGGCGCGAACCACGCAGACTCACGCAAAGCTGGATGGAGGACGTAATCTCACAGAGAACACCTTCGGCTAAATAAACTGAACGGGCCCTTTCCTTTTTTTTTTTTTTTTTCGCAAAAAAAGTACGGGAAAGTGAACAAAAAATACAATAGCGACGCGTTTTACTGATCGGGTATACTTGACGGTGACTGCACTTGCGCAAGAATAGCACTGGGCTTTGGGTCCATTCGGCGGCAGTGCAAGGGGCATTTGTTATTACAACGGTACCAGATGTGCAGGCTGCTTCATATTCGAGGCGGAAAAAGTTTAACAAAGTACGCGCCCCCGACGCCTCGCATTTCGCCGGATTGCTTGCAACAACGGGCAAACGGGCAACAACGCTTTTAAGTTGTACTAACGGGAAAATGATGAATACGCGACCGTCCAGTCCCAGAAACGTTCCAGAGTAAACACGAATGCACAAGGGTCTCGGGAACAAGCTTTATTTCGTAAATATAGCAAAGGCGTTGAGCAATGCTGCACAAAGCGAACACAAGCGAAATATTCCGGTCTAGGTGTAAGTTCCCCTTTCTCCACTTGATACATGTGGCGTTAAAATGGAATCCACATATTTCTGAAAACTCTAAACGAAAGAAATGTGGAATAAATAACAAAACTAAGCAAATATTTTTAGAAATCCACATTTGCAATTTAGTCTTTTGGTCCACATCAAATGAAACTCTCCACATCTCTACCATGCACCTGCCGAACCTTGTTTGTGATTCACTGGCTGCGCACGAAGATACGTAATATACCGTGTGTTGCCGCAAGTTCCCATCATCTTGTTGCAAGTTCTTACCCTCCTACACTTCCGTCGCACCCGCAACTGGATGCTTGAGGGACGCGACTTGCACCCCACTGCAGCAGCAGAACTACCCGTATCCTACTTCGACAAGGCTGCGTTAAAGAGCGCGAGGGCCCCAAAGCACTTTTTAAGGGCTATGAAAGCGGCAGCATTAAAGGGGCACTGACACAAAATTTTGAAGGCGAGATAACGTCGGAGATAGATTGGTGGAAACACATATACATCATCTGCAAAATATCAGCGGCGAATACAGCCTAGAACATATTTAAAATCAATTTTGAAGTGTGCGAAACGCAACCGAGCAGCCAGCAGAGGACCACGCGCAATTGTAAATAAACAACATCCAAACACATCACGAGTTTGTGTTTGCCGCTTCCGCACTACCGGCGTTTTACGCGGGCTCGCCCGGCTCGCCGCTCCAATCGGAGGGCCGGAGGGCGGAGCTTCTGCTCTCGAGAACGAACGACCCGATCGTTGGCGGCGGAGGCGCCGTGATTTCGTCAGCTCATCGGGCAGCTGGCCGCGACCAAAGTTCTACAGCGATTCCAGGCACTCTGTTTCTATTACTGTTTATTACCATTGGATGCGGAAACGCGCCGGAGGCACGAAAAGCCCACTGAGCAAGCCGCACGGTCGCTGTGCAGGCGGCGGCCACGGCCGCGAAGTGGCCCACGCCGGCGCAGGTAGCTCGAGTGATAGCTTGTTACCGCTGCACGAAATTGTCCCCAAGTCCCGACCATGGTGGCTTACATGAGAAAGGAGTTAATGATGCCATGGCGGGTTGCATTAAAAATTGTCATCTGCACCGCTTACGAGAGCGGCACTCGAATATCCGCCGCAGTGCTAAGCCGAACACATCTGGAGGCGGACCTGTAGGCAGACCGGCCGGCTGCTCCCAGCGCGCGCCTTGCCACCCACCGTCTCGAGCGGCGCGCGTCGTTCGTTAGCCGCGGTAGCATTTGCACTCGCAGCGCCTGCGTCCCATCCACGGTCGCTTTTTAATTAGGCGCCTCACGAGATCAGTACGGGGGGGGCATTCGCAGAAACTGCCGTCGATGCGGATTCGATAGTGCTACGGCGGCTCTGCTCTGTGATATCCCTCCGACGGTCACGTGGTCAGCTTTGTTCACACAAAATCCACAAAATCCATCGTTTCGCGGCACTCGCTGAAACCGAAACTGCGACTGGCCGCATTTAAAATCCCTCTAATTAAACAACCGTCGCACGCTGAAGCAAATGAGGTTTCTACAGGTTATAAGTAGGTCACTAGCTACTTATCGCAACGAAAAAAACAAGATGCTAAATTTTTGTGTCAGTGCCCCTTTAATGTCCCACTGCACGCCTGAGACGCTGCGTTTGTGCTCCGCGTTCCCGAAGGGCTTCGTCCTTTTTCCGCTTGAGACGATTTGCTTCGCGATCCGCTTCCGCTTTCGCGTGGCTTCCATCTGTCTCCTACGCGCTGCACCACTGCGCCAACTGCGCCTTCCTGCCGCCATGTTTTGGGGAGAGTTGAAAATGGTGGTGATTTCACTGCCACTCTGCCAGCTCGCTTGGCTGCGTTCTTCCACTCAGATTTGCCAGGTTGGGGTATAAGTAGCTAAATTGGGCTACTTGTTTTTGTGGTTGGAGGGAAGAATTGTTGGTTGGCTATGTGCCCATTTTTGGCCTATAGTGAGGGCCGATTCTGAGAGCCATGTTCGAGCCTGCCAACTGGGAAGTGTTTTCCTTGACGCCTTGGAGAAGCTTTCCCCTAGCGAGGACAAGACCACCATTATTCTTGAGCAGCGCCGTTCTTTTATGATCGTATGTGTGAAAAGCACCTTTAAGCGCCTTCCACTCAATCTGAAACTGTTAGGCGATCTCCCCCTCTTGCCTTGCAACAACATAACTAAATTCTCTTTCGATGCTCTCTTCGAGGCTTTCGGGAAGTTCATACTGCTTGCTCCAATGTAGGCTAGATGACGTCCGTTACCACCCCGTCAACGTTTTTTGGAAGAATGTTCTGGGTAGCCATTTCACTGCTCACGCTGCCAGTTTGAAATTCTGCGGTTGTACTAGTTTTTAGTCAAGTAACTCTACATAACGAAGACTGACTTGCGGAAGAGAATTTCCCTAAATACATTTGAGAACATCCTGCACGTGAAACGCGGAATAACGCGAAACGGCAAGTGTTGTAAGCAGGGGCGTAGCCAGGGGGAGGGGGTGTTACGGTGTCAGAACACCCCCCGAAATTTTCTGAGCGCCGCATCCCTCTCTCCTATTCGGCTTTTTAAAGCAAAGCTTTCTAGCTCTACCAGCCAACGGTTCTTTCGTGGCGTGCGGGACAACAAACTCCCAACGCGGCGGAGGTGGCGGCGGGGGGAGGCGGAGGGTTTCACTCACGGAGCACACTGTAGATGGAGCGGCAAATTTACCCAGTGTTTCCCGCGCGGAAGTGCCTGCTTGCCGGCGGCGGCGGCGGCGGTACGGCTTTGTCGTCTGCTTTAGCGACGGTTGTTTTGGGCCTGTTTTGGCGCAGTTTCGCGTCCATTGCGCGCTTCCTTCACACGGCTTGATTAACTTGTTCGACAGCACCTTTAAGGTAACCCGCACCCGACAAAATTAGGTGGTCGTACGGCAAACATACGTTAAGGATTAGTCTGCAGGGCGCGAAAACAAAATGTACAACCCACATAGAGACATCTGGCCGCTAGAGAAACGTTACATTTTGTGCAATGCTGGCCACGAATGGGACTCCGTTTTCTAAATGGTGAATACCAATTCGGTTGTGTTTTAAGAGTTAGCAACTGGTTCTGATAAATAGAGATTATATCAGTTCCCTGAGCTCTCTCACGATTCTCAAACTTACTAAACTAACTAGTTTAAATCGGTATAAATAGAAATCACTAAGCTCACATGCCGAATTGTTTCGGTGTCTGCGCTTGTGTTGCACGGTGGTGTAGCCCTGAAGCACACCAGGATGGCTAAGTTCCGCTGTCTCACCCTTCAAAAGACGCTCCTCTCCGTTTTGTTTCTCCCCACAGGAAAAATATTTCTGGCTAAGCCACCGGTTGTAAAGGACTTCACACCATCCGAGATCTTTTTCGGAGCGGTTGAACCAGACCGTAATGTACTCAAATGCAGCTGTTTGTGCTACAAACGAGCAATGTTTTGTTATATCACTTGCGCTCATTCTGTAGATTTTTCCAAATATTTGTAGCAGGCATCCGAATAAACGTTTGAAATGAACTGTGTGAACTTTTCTGATTTGACTATCTGGCTATTTTATGGCTCGACATTGGGCTAGTTTTGGGCTATGTGGCTGAAAACTTTGGCAGGTTGCTCCGCGAGAACCTGGCATGCACGATCACCTTTCGCTACTGACTCACCAGATCGCAGTCCTATGGGCCTTACTAATTCACGACCCACGAGCTTAAAAAGCATCCTGTAAAAATACGAAAGGTTTTACAAATTCATAAAAATGTCCTAATGGCCTAATTCGCTTCTTTTAGAAATTTAACACTTCATTAATCTTATTAAAAAACAAGAAACGAATTTTGGCTTATCGAGTTTTCATTAGATGGCGCTACTTGTCTCCCGAACAAAAGTTTTATTTTTTTTATTTCATCACTGAAGTGACATATATCTCAAATTAGCAAACTATGCCGTTAAGAACACTGATATGCATTTGTAAAACTTTTCGTACCGGTGCACGATGGTTTTTAAGCCCGTGAGTCATGCAGTAGTTAATAACATAAGAATGTTAACAGAACAATTTCTTTTAATTTTGAAGTAAATAATGTGGAACTTGCCAGGGTTGGTGTTTTTTTTTCACACTGTTTTGAAGTACGCCATTATTTTTTTGAGTCAGTCCATCAGTTCCCAAGATAATGAGAGATAATTAGTCATTTTTGGAGGAGCAATGGACAAAAACAGTGGTAGTCATATGACTACCACTGTTATGCATAAAACTGTAATCTTTATATTTTACAATACTATGAACATTGGTGAATGCAATAAGAGAATCGGTTTGTTGATGCACCTCTTGGTATTAATTTTGCAGCTCATTAAACTTTAGTGTCTAAACTTTAGTGTTTGAAATGGGCGTTCAAAATGGTTCCTTGCCATTGGCGCACTACACTTATTATAGCTGCACAGCAGCATGGCGCTTTGGGGTTGTCTGACACGACACAGGCCAATCGGCATAAGGGACATTGTCTTACGTGACCCTGTTTGTCGAGCATACCCCATGTTTCACGAAACGATTGCTACCTACTGTAATAAAAACAAGCCAGGTGGAAATACAGTAAAAAACAAAGCAAAGGCTAACAGCGGTTTGGAGCAGTATGGTGGCGCCATCTAGGACTGACGGTAAACTAAGCTGAAATGGTAAACTACGCTGAAAGTTCTGTTCTTATGATGTCATTGCAAACGTCGTTCAAACATGTTTCGGCGCGAGAATCGAAATTCGAGCTTAACTTGACTAATTTCGCAGTGAATAAAGCATCCATTGCTTCCGGACAAGCGCTGGGGGCACTATAGAACACGAAATCTTTTAAATAAAGCAAACTTGTATTTTGATTCATGGCCCCTTTAAAGCCTCCGGATAGAAAAATTGCAAGAGTATCTGTTTGCTTCATGAGAAACGTCGTCTAAAGGCGACAGTCATCTCCCGCTCCTACCACGTAACTCCTCCGCTTCCCGCCCCTCACTCTTTTTCCCTCCTCATCTCACTTTTCACGTGATGAAAGCCAGTCGTTCATTCAATTCAATTCAAATTTCCCGCCTTTGCACTACTCGTGAGCCATCTGTTGGGACAGTGCCAATCCTTTTCTTTTATTTTATTTTTCCCTAGATTGCCCAACAGCATAAGAGAAAGTTTTCAAAGATACAACCAGAGTCCTTCAATGCTTTTCTGGTCATGAAACTTCCACTCAAGTTTCGTTTGTGGACAAACGCTACCACCAGGGGCACCGACGCCGATCGGAGGGTAAAGTCTCCAGTGAGTTTCATTGGAGGGCATCCAGCGACCACGGCGTCCCCCATGTGTAAGGCCGCGCTGCGGAGGCAGAAGGTGCACCCCCTTTTGATGGCACTTTTTGCGTAGAGCCACGCTCTTCGTAGTTATGCCCTCAAGGTTGCTAGAAAACAAAGCCGGGAGGAAGGTCCTATAACTGCAGCCGTACGGGGAATCCGTATAAGGCGGAACGCCCGCTCAAACATTTGGCGGATCTCCGGATTTGATCCTAAGAAATTTCCCTGCAGTGGGCATACATAGGAGATTTAGCTCGAGTTTAGTTCCATGGTGGTTTACATTCTTCAGCGACCCTTGAACGCTGCGCTTCTCTTATCCTTGCCCAGCTATAGCTCAGAACCTTGAGAATTGATTTCACGGCACGGCCACAACACGGCTAGGGAACATCTGGAAATGGCGGTGTTCTGTTCGAAGGAAAATTCCCACATGTGAAAGCCTAGGTGACTTGGTCAACGTGTTCAGTGATGGTATTCGTAGGCACTGAGTTTCCAAACATCTTTGTTTTTACTTGGCGTGAGGTGAATTTTGTGAGTGACATGCGGAATTCCTTTTGCCCGCCTGTTGCGACTGGGCCATTTCAGGGGAGGGGAGCCATTTCGACTATGCAAAAGGAAACTCTGCATGGCTGGAAAATAATTTCTTTGCGGCTTCTTGGACTCAGCTTTTGAATGCTTTCCTTCTTCGCAAACAAGAGGTGCAGTGAGTTATCAGTGCGTGTGCTTTTTAAAAGTGTGGTGAACTTTCGACAGCTAGTTCCAGCTGGGAATGGACCTTTCTCCAGTACCGGTCCTCCTAGAGGCTGCCACGGCAAACTAAAAATGGCAGTGAGGCACGCTCCCCAAAAAAAGTCGGGCTTCGGGAGAACTACCAGAAAGGCAAGTTCGTTTCTTCACTCCCAGTACAAAGATCCTTCGCTTGGCCTGGCTGCTATGATGATTTTAAAGTTGGGTGTAGCAGTGGATGCACACGTCGGTATGAAACGTGGTAACAAAAGTCCCGATAACGGGCACACCATGCGACAGCGGTAAACCTCAAGTGGAGTAGCGTACCTGTAAATACAAACCACTAAAACTGCAGCAAGTAAATATACTTTTTAACTCTTTGTGTACTGATACGCGGCGCTGTCCCGATGCACGCTCAGTAAGCCTGCCCAACTTCGTGCATCATAAAATATTTTGAGCGTTTGTATGAGTCTGAGTTACAATCTCCCTCATTCAAAGTTACCTATCCGCTTCATCATGGGCGCTTCTTTCAACAGCCAATTCAAACGCACATATTGCATTCGAAATAAAACGAGATCCGAAATTTTTGGCTCGCAGACACAAAGGTACTGCGACATCGTGTAAATATCATGAAGTGATTAATTGATCTACACCGCACAGCTTTTAAGGCACAATGCAACCTCCATCGTCAAGGCACAATGCAACACCATCAGTGATCGTGCAAGGATAAATCAATGGAAGAAAATGACTTACAATTGAGGCCTCTTTTGTGCGTTGGAACTTCGAGCATGAACTTCCCAAAGCCATGGGGCGCTTTGTCCTCGCGGCATATTGCCGTTTTTGTGACTCAGGCCCCTGAATATACACTGCCCTGGGCAGCTACCGCCCAGTGGCCGTGGACGCAATGGAAGGGCTTCGGTTGTGACCGAGATTGAAGATGGTCATCGGGTCTTTGTTACGGTCACTACCGCCGTCTGCCTGCGGCTGAGCTATTGACCGTCGTGCCTTCACGTTTAGGATAAAGACTGGAACTAGCTCGGCAAGCTGCAGCGTTCCCTTTTTTTTTACCCGCTGTTCCCCAGTTTCCTAGGTTAGGGAAAAATACTGCCAAACAAATCTGACTAATTGCGGATGAAAAAAATGACTCGGCAACACCGCTTTAAGAAGGGGACACGCTGTGCGAGCAAACTGAGACCATATAGTTATCCCATGCCAACAACACCCTCTCGGGCTTGACAGAAACATGAAAAAGGAAGAATAAAGGGGTGATGCATGGAAGAGGGGCATACTTTGCTGTGCGCCTCATTCACAAAGGCCCTGCCCATGCGCGGCATTCATCCAGCTAAAGCACGGTTTTGCCCAATACCTCGACCCATCGCTTTCTTCAGAAACCTTTCCTCAGGAGTCTTGAATTTCTGCCACCGCCGCTTTCAAGCTGTTATGCTTACACATACAACAGTCGCCTTTTACCTTTCGGGCCGTCATCGTACCAGGCTTCACCCATCAATGGCGGTGGGTCCTTCTTTTTTTTCCGCCTACAATTAGTGCGGACCACTCCTTGCTTCCCCGGCCACATTGTGACGAGTCAATCTCCTCTGCTGAGAACGACTCAGCCGGCCAATTATTCCCCTCATGGCACCATGTCACACACAGAGGGACACAAAGCATGCCTTTGGCGTCCTGTGTGCTGAGCTTACCCGAGGGCGCCGTCGCTTTAAGGGCTGCACCCCTTCGCAATCATCCTGACTCAGTTGCTTCGTTTTGTGTAAGCCCCCATGCGAAGGACAAGCATTGAGTCGTGAATGTTGTTAATAGTGGCACTTTCGCAGGACATGCGCTTTTGTTCACAGGCGACATACCAGGCATAACAGGCAGCATGGCACCGGCCTGAAAAATTTTAAGGAAGAGGGGGGGGGGGGGGGGGGGGCTGAAGCCCGGTCAGCCCCCCCGATCAAAACACAAGTGCACCACTAATAAACGCCCACCAACTAAAAGCAAGTCTGAGCGCTGTGCATAGACCCTTAGGTGGCCTTTCTAAAGTATTGTCAGAGTCCTTCAATGGTACTGTCCTTCGCCCAACACCGACGAAATTCCTGTTTTTGTCAACACAGCGGGCGCATTACAAAAGTAGCTGTCACTCCCTCGTCAGATATTTCCACCGCCATGGCGGCACTGAAGACCCACAACAAATTTGAACTTCACAGCAAACCTTGGACTGTACAACTTCCCCAGACACAGCGGCGCGTCTTTCTCTGTTTATATCTCGTGGCCCTAAGAGGGACCTCACTGCGCGCTAATGACGCACCCGCACTTTGCACGCTCTAATGCAATTATTATCCCCGACAACTAGAGAGGCATACCGCCGGCGTCTCAAGGCACTCTCGACGCCGCTCGGACTTAATACCTGTGCTACACGAGCGTTTGAAAGGACATTTCAGTCAAATGACCTTCGAAATTTCAAATTCCATTCAAACTAGAAGGAGTTCTGCCGATCTACACGACAATTTTCAAAGGCAGTTGAAAGTTTCCGCATTCACCCGCCATGTTTTGGTGTCACCACTGCTGCCCTGTTTTGTTCTTGACAAAAATTTAATTTTTGAGTTAAAAGTGGCAAAGAAACGATTATTAGGGATCAAATTGATAACGATCTACAAGCGCGCACAATGCATGCACAAGGCAGCCAGATTCTTTTTGTCTTTTTTCACACCGCCGGTGTTGAGAGTACCAAGTTACATGGTTACATTGTAGTCGTAGAGCAAGTGACAGAGAACGAAAACAAGTGAAAAATTATTAAGATCTTGCACTTGAAACACCAAGTTTTACTCATAAATAATTGTTTTTGTTATTACGGCTTGCAGAAACTGAGCCCGTGGGTATGACCGTTCATGTTTCAAAGGCCTTTGAGACTCTCAAAGGTCAGTTGTCGTGCTCCTTTGACTCAAATGCCATTTCAACCAAATGCCCTTTAAAAACGCCGTTTAGCAGCTCAAAGGTGTCATTTGAGTCAAATGACATTCGACTCAAAGGCCTTCAAAACGCTCATGTAGCACGGGTATAAGACAACAAAGGTGCAGCTTACCGCTAAGAGACATTGGCAACCTATACCTACCAGGGATTTTTTCTATAGGCTAGACACGCATCCCGGCCATTCAAGACAAAGGATGAAAGGCTACTACTCACCGCACACGAGCGTGCGGTGAGTCAAAACTAAATCCACAAACTCCTTTCCGGGGAATGGCACCTTTCCATCTCACGTGTCGCTCGGCGTCAGAAGAAAAGTGAAATAGTGACGCTTTCTCGTCATTTACTTTCTAGGCTCCATGCACGGGTGTTTTGAGCACGACCGCAGCGCCGCCGAACAGCGGCGCTGTCGAAAATCGGATGTTGTTCAGTCCGAAGGAGCAGCTTTACTGGACGGAGATTCCACTGTCATTGCGAAAAAGTCGAGCTAGTAATGCATATTTCTGCGTATTGCTGGGTCTACGGCTCCCGCAACATTTTCGAAAAGGTCGCGACAAGGCTGCAAAAAAAATAGTTTATCTTGGTTCCCTTAAACTGAAGCGGAAAGGCAACAGTGATGAATCCACGCAGTGCGACGTGCAAGGTAAACAACGCCGATTGTCTTCCGGCCATAATCGGTCGTTTTGCTGTTTTGTGTGAATGTTTATTTATTTATTTATTTATTTGTAGATACTGCGATCTTGTAACGAGACCTTAGCAGGGTGGGTTACATCTTTGTAACGAGTACATAACATGACACAAAGTTATACAGAAACATAGTCGATGGCAGGTAATAGAAACAAAAGACAACAACAACAATCAAAGCAAGTGCGACTCGAATAAAGATAATGAACTTAGTGAAACAACATCATTCGCCAGGTCATTCCAATCTACAATGGTACGTGTGAAAAAAGAATATTTAAAACAGTTATTTCGCGGAACAAGTGGTGTAATCATAAGGGAGTGCCGTTTTCTGGTAGCATAACCTGAAGAAAAGGATAAGATGTGCGACGTATCTACACGGTAGTGCCCTTTGACAAACTTAAAAAGAAATTTTATGCGACAGATGCGATTTCTCTCGAAAACTGATTGGAACCCACTTCTGTTTAGGAGTCGAACTGCTTTCTTTTGTATTCTTTCTAATTTTTCTATATTATTCCTAGTGAAAGGGTCCCAAATGACAACTGCGTACTCCATTATCGGGCAAATTATTGAATTGTAGGCAAGAAGGCGTAGATCGGGTGTGGCGGACTTTAACGAACGCCTTAAGAAAAAAAGTTTCCGAGGACATTTTGCGGTTACAACATCAATATGCTTCGTCCAAGACAGGTTATTTGAAATCCAAACACCGAGATATTTGTACTCCTGTACTTCTGAAAGTAAAACGTTGTTTGCTGTGTAAGAAAACAAAAGCGGTCGCTTTTTATGTGTTATTCTCATAAATACCGTTTTTTCAAAGTTTATTGACATTTGCCACTTATCGCACCAAGAAATTACTTTCGCAAAGTTTTCTTTTAGCCTGGCCTGATCTTCAACGGAACTAATTTTCTCATATAATACAATGTGGTTTATACTCCGGGATGTTGTTTCTGTGCACGCCTGCTATGAGCTTTGGTGGGAACCTGTGACAGCCGCTGCCCGGCAGAACTCGCATAGGCAACGCAAACTTCATCGGGAATAAAAACATCACGCCAGCATACACCCCACTGCGGCAATCTTCCCCGAGTGCTACACAATATAACGCAGAGTACTGGTTGAGACGAAACTGCAGGGATTCCACAGGTAACTTAACGAATTGGCCATAAATATGCGCGTCAATCATCTTGAAACAGTGACGGTGTCTGTCTTGTATTACGTTTCGCTTATGCTTCAGCAATCTGTATGCTTTATCCCTCTTCTGTATTACAGTGCTCATCGCTGCTTACCCCTTCCTACATGTATGCATGGAGCTTCTGCCCGTGCGGCCTTGGCGGCTGCTTTGACGCAGATATCGCGGCCAACTCCATATGTCTAACATTTCGTTGACTCAGACAGGGGGAACACCGGCGCTAATTCCGGTGCTAAAAGTGGGCAGTAGCAGCTCGGTGTTCACAGTTATGAGTTGCCGAACATAGCCACTGCATCAGCATGTTTACATGAGCCGTGGCACCCAGCCTTGCATGTGCAGCTTCCCCCGGCTATTTCGCTTGGATTAGCTGAAAGCTAAATAAAAAGCAGTGATGCGTGAGCCGCGTGTTTACAACAGGACTCTCAAACATTCACTCCCCCCACCTTTAAAAGTCGTATCCCGCACCGGTTAATATGCCCAACGCAAACATCGGACGGCTCCGTTGCGCTTGCTGGCTTCTCCCAGACGCAGTAAAATCGTTTGCGGCGTGTAGCTAGCGGCCACATTTTGCGGTTTTCTTATAAAAAACATGCTCATATTTCCTATGCTCCAAAACTGTTAAAACGAACATGCTGGTTTCAGCAATACCTCCTCGCACTGCAGCGCAGCAAGTGCGGGGACAGCGCTCTGGCGATGTCAACAATATCCGATAAATGCCGCCACCATACCAGCGCACGGAGCCTATAGGTGGTATTCGTTGAAAAGTCTAGCTGTCAATTTCTTCACTCGGCAACACTGGAAACGGCCACAGACATGGCCGACGCGCCATGGACATGGTGCGGCTTGGGCCACTGCGCCCGCATGCCGAAGGAAAAAAACACCGGCGTGCGTTGTCTGCTCTGTTACAACCCAATTCTCAATGGTGGTGTCAGCACAGATGTTATTATTTGAATTCACATTGGACTTGAGGCAATACTTTGCGATCGGTGAGATAGAGTTTGTAACGTGCAACACAGTCATGTGCTTGGCACGGACAAGTACCGCCATCCCGCGGAGCCCGACGTAACGAGTGATGGTGCACTTACACGGTTGCCTGCCTCGCCAGTGAATATAAGTAATAGCCGGGAGCGCAGCAAGTTAACGAAATGACCACTTACAGAACACTTTTCGGCACTCATACAATAATTGGTTCATTTCAGCGGTACACGACAGGTAAAGCGAATGAGCCCTGTGAATCCCGCAGGAACCGTCTGATCCGCGCAGTACCGCCCTCCGACCACTTTCCCGGATGCCCTATGATCAATGCCAGCGGTGCGGTGCAGACTCCTTGGGCAGCGAACGAAGCTCTCTCATAGCATGACAGCAGAGTTTCATGACCAGAAAAGCATTGAAGGACTAGTACAGCACTGCACCAGTTTCACGCAAAATCCAAGAAGAGACCAGCCGGTGCTGGGGACCCCATATCAAACCATGCAGGCAAAATACAAGTTTGTTTTATTCGAAAGATTTCGTGTGTTATAGTGCCCCCAGCTCTTGTATGGCAGCAATCGATGCTTTATTCACTGAAAAATTAATCAAGTCAAGTTATAATTTTGATTTTCTTGCCAAATCATGTTTCGTGACATCTGCGATGATGTAACAAAGACAGATCTTCAAGCAAACGGTAGTTGGCTGTTTACTCTGCAGAGGACTGCGGAATGCCTCTTTTAACGTTAGTCCTCCTAGATGGCCCCACCATGCTGCGCAGGGCCACTGTCTGCATTTGCTTTCTTTCTGACTACATTTGCACCTGGCTTGTTTTTGTTATCGTAGGTAGTAATCGTTTCGTGAAGCATGGGGTATGCTCGACAAACAGGGTCACGTAAGACAATGTTGCTCAAGCCAATCGGCCTCTGTCATGTGAGACACCCAAAGCACCAGACTGTAAAGCTATAACAAGCATAGTGCGTGCAGTAGCAACAACAACAGTACGCACTGGTACTTCTATGTTTACGCGTACTTTCATAACTTCCACTGTTTACAGCTATAAAATAAATATGCATTACATTTAAGCAAACTTAGCTCGTTCTGCAAGCTTACAAGCCCTGCCTAACTTGAGTTTGCTTTTGCCGGCCTCAGCCAATCGTGTGGCTGTGCACATTACGTCATAGGTTCTATTGCGGGAATTGAGTGAGTGAGTCACATGGCGATTCTCTTTTTCCCCAACTATATAGAATATTTGAACAAAGTATACATTAAAAAGGTGTCTGTAGGACTCAAACGAGGCATTTTTTTTTAATGAACCAAACGTGCGTTTTGAATGCATGGTTCCTTTAAGATCTGGAGGTCTCCCAGGATGGAGCCCTAGCTGTGCCTCTGAGGTGTTGCATTCGGGTGTTTCTAACACCTGGGAAAGACCACAACAGGTGTTCAATGCCAGCTCTGACGCAGGAAGCACAAGGGGCAGGGGTCCTTTTCATCTTTTGTTTCGAGCGTCCCCCCGAAGTGTGGGGTGTGGAGGGGACATCGGCTATGTTCCCGCCGAGTACCGCGGCATGCTGCTGTGCCTCATTGTTTGTTGTATTAGTGACATCCACCGCACTCGCACTGGCTGCCACAGCAAGCTGCCGCACCTGGTCAACAGTCAAGGCTTGTTCAACAACTTCTGTAGAAAAAAAGGAAAACAGAGATGGCTGCAAAGGAGTCTTCTTGGCAGCCATTTTCTCCTTGAGGAGACGATCAGCACCTTGCTTGCCTCGCTACTTGTCTCGACTTCTAGACGGTACGTCTTGGCTTATAACCCAGTGTTAGATGTGTAGAATTACGGATGGCCGAGCGGTAGGAGTGACTACCGCGAACAGTAGGCCATCAGGCCCGCGAAAGACATGAGAACATGCCGAGCCGTTTGCCCAGAACGAACTGTCTTTATTTTTCCAAAACGGCCACTCGCCGCTGTGCCAGGCTTGCCTGGCTGAACATAAAACTATCAGCGCCGCGTGGGGGCGCTGCACTTGTGCTAACATTGTAACACTCCTCCCCTCTTAGGAGGAAGACTATGGGGAGTACCTATTCACTGGTTTCCTAGTCCTCGTGCTACGTCGCAACTTCGGTGTGCTAGGCGTAGGCACGACAGAGTCACTGTTCCCGTGCACACCCCTGTTGAGTGCAGTCCTGTCACTGTCCATGGCACAGCTACTCCCAGAGAAGCTATTTCCAGGTGGCTGTTCCTGATGAGGCACTTCCGGAACAGCTGGTGCATGGTGAGGCGGCGGCTCCAGCTGTGGTGGAGCTGCAGCGATAGCAGTTTCAGGAGAAGTCAGACGTGCGTCTGTCTGCACAAGGCGTAAGTGGTCGCTGTGTCGGTTTCCCAAGGTGCCGTCTTCAAAACGGACACTGGCTGATGACGGAGTGACGTCCACAACACTGGCGGGCACCCAAGGTGTACCCCTGCGGAAATTTCGCGCATACACGTCATCACCTGGCTGCAGTGATGGAGCCTGCCGGGACCCTCTGTCGGCATACAACTTCTGCTTGAGTTGTTTTAGAAGTACAGATGCCTGCAGGCTTGGCCTCAGGACAGCCAGCGGAGTCGTGAACATTCTTCCCGTCAAAAGCTCACACGGTGGCCGACCTGTAACTTCATGTGGTGTGGTCCTGTAGTGGAACAGGAACCTGGAGATCTGCGTTTGGAAGTTTCCAGAGCCAGACTTCTTGAGTTTGTTCTTTACAGTTTGTACAACTCGTTCAGCTGCACCGTTTGAGGCAAGGTGATACGGCGGTACGAGCATGCGGCGTATTCCATTTCAAGTTAAGAACTCAAGGTACTGGGCACTGGTGAAGGCAGGACCGTTGTCGTAAACTATGACGTCAGGCAGGCCATGCTGAGCGAATGCAATTCTCAAGGCAGAAATGGTAGCTTCTGCAGATGTGGAAGACACAGGAAAAACTTCTATCCACTTTGAGAACGCATCCACAATAACCAAGAATGTGTGACCTAGGAATGGTTCCCCAAAGTCAATGTGAAGTCTTGACCAGGGTCGCTGTGGAAAAGGCCATGGCGTCTGCTGAACCGGCTGTGCAGCTCGATGTTGAGTCTGGCACGTAGCGCAGCTCTTCACACTGCTGGCAATGTCATTGTCAATGCCTGGCCACCAAACATGGCTCCTAGCAATCAACTTGCTCTTCTCGATACCCGGGTGGCTGGCATGAAGAACGCCAAGAACTTGGGCCTGCAATGATCTTGGAATCACGACTCTTGATCCCCAGAGTAGGCAACCCTTGTGGAGACTGAGTTCTGAGCTTCTGGTGTTGAAGGGGTTCCACTCTGGTCCCACTGGGAGGCTTTCTCCTTTCAGAACAGCAAGAACAACATGACCCAGAACTGGACCATTTCTTGTGGCTTGGGCCACAACACCAGGTGAAAGCAGTCGCGGATATGCCTCCTCCAGCAAGAAGATTTCAGCAGGTCGTGGTAATGCAATGGTGTCAGTTGGCAGAGGCAGTCTACTAAGAGCATCAGCGTGGCCGAGCTCTTTGCCAGGCTTGTATACAAGTTCGTACTTGTACGCAGAAAGCTTCAGAGCCCACCTGACCACTCGAGGCGAAGCTTGCACAGGAACGGGCTTGTTGGCACCCAGCAGTCCAAGAAGTGGCTTGTGGTCAGTGTGTGCTTCGAACGAGATGCCCCACAAGTACTGGTGGAACCGATCCACGCCAAACACTAAAGCCAATGCCTCCTTGTCGAGTTGACTGTAGTTTTGTTCTGCTTTTGGCAAGCTTCTCGAGGCAAAAGCAATGGGATGTTCCCGGCCATCAGCATCTTTGTGTGCCAGGACTGCACCTATACCATAAGGCGATGCGTCGCAGCTGAGGCAAACAGGCCTGGCAGGGTTGAAATGCACAAGAACTGGAGCTGATGTCACCAAGTGCTTGCAGGCAGTGAATGCATCTTGTTGTACTTGTCCCCACTCCCACTTCTTCCCTTCACAAAGAAGCAAGTGCAGTGGACGAAGGAGTGACGAAAGATTGGGTAAGAAGTGCCTGTAGAAGTTGACAAGTCCCAAGAAACTCTGAAGTTCCTTGACATCTTGAGGCACAGGAGCATGCAGAATGGCTGCTACCTTGTCAACGTTCGGGGAAAGGCCTTCCTTGCTGATGATGTGCCCGAGATACTCAACTTGTGGCACGAAGAAGTGGCATTTTTCAAGTTTCAGCTTGAGGCCAGATTCCTGAAGCTTCCTAAGCACAGCACGCAGGTTGCGAAGGTGCTCAGCATCGTTTGCGCCAGTTACAAGAATGTCGTCGAAATAGACTGCTACGTGTGGCAGTCCCCTGAGCAAGTTCTCCATTTCACGCTGAAATATGGCTGGAGCAGATGAGACACTAAAAGGCAACCGGGTGTACTGAAACAACCCCATATGCGACGAAATGGTGACGTACTCTCTAGAGGCCTCGTCAAGGACAACTTGCTGGTACACATCTCGCAAATCCAATTTTGTGAATTTCTCACCTCCAGCAAGCACAGTCCACAGGTCCTCGATCCTTGGAATGGGGCACTGTTCCACTGTTGCCACTGGGTTTATAGTGACACCAAAGTCTCCACAGATTCTGATGCGTCCATCCCTTTTGGTCACAGGAACAATAGGTGCAGCCCACTTTGCTGTCTTGACTGGAACAAGAATGGAATCTCTTCTTAATCTTTGGATTTCTTGAGTGACTCCATCTGTCAAGGCATACGGCAGTGGGCGTGGCTTGAAGAACCGAGGCGGAGCATCTGAAGGAACATGTAGAGAAGCTTTAGCACCCTTGAACGTACCCAGGCCTTCTTCAAACACTTCTTCGGCATAGTCTTGGACTAGGTGTTTGATGTCGGAAAGTGCGTGTACGTTCACTTCAACGTCGGAAACGCCGATGCCCAGCTCACGCATCCAGTTGCGTCCTAGAAGAGTGGGCGATCCGTCCCCGGTCAGAAAAATAGGTAGGTCGGCCTCCTTGCCATGAAACTTCACGCTCACGTCAGCTTTGCCTTGAACCTTTTTCAGTTCCCCGGAATAGCTTCGCAGAAGCACTTGTGACGGCTGCACAGGAACCGAAGGCAAAAGCTGTAGAAGACGCGACTTGGCCATGACGGAGACACTTGCCCCCGTGTCCACTTCCATGCGGAGCGGCTTGCCGCAAACGTCAACAGTGACGGTGAAAGGCGGAGGCGGCGTGGCGTAGTCAACTTGCCACATGTCGAAAACTGCGGAAGATGAAGTTCTAGCGGCGTCCTCATCGCGGACAGTATTCACACGATGACGGTTGCTCGACGACGGTGAACTTCGTGCCGAGAACGAACGTGCCTTGGAAGGGCTGCTGCTTCCGGCTTGACTGTCCTTTCGTCTCAAATTGCAAACCTTCGCCAAGTGACCTCGTTTGTGGCAGTAATTGCAGATTGTCTTCACATGCTTGCATTTCGATGCCAGGTGTCCGTCCCCGCAGCGGTAGCAGGTGACGCCCCCCGAGCCTGACGAGACACGGTGAGTCGAGAAAGCGCTGCTTGTGTTAGCTTGGGCTATCTCGCCTGCGTCCTTTTTTGCTGCTTCCATTGCCAGGGCGGTCTCCACGGCATCGTCAAAGGTGAGGTCCGGTTTTTCCAGCAGTCTTGTTTGGACGTCCGCGCTGTTGATGCCACACACGATGCGGTCGCGGAGCATGTTTTCGAGTTCAGCACCAAAGTTGCAGAGCTCGGAAAGGCTCTTTAGTGCTGCGATGAAATTGCTGACGGATTACCCTTCCGCGCGAACGCGCGAGTTGAAACGAAAACGCTGCACAACGGCAGACGGCTTCGGACAGTAGTGACTTCCAAGAACTAAAAGAATCTCGTACAGCGTCTTGTCACTGGGCTTGGTGGGCTTGACCAAATTTCGGAGCAAAGCATATGTCTTCTGGCCGCAGCAGCTGATGAATACGGAAGTACGTTTCTCTGGGGCGACATCATTGGCCAAGAAAAATGCTTGGAGCCGGTCCACGTAACAGGGCCAGTCGTCTCCTCCCCCCTCGAACGGCTCGAGGTTGCCGAAACTTGGCATAGTGAACGGATGGCACAGCGGTGCGGGAAGACTCACGGGAAGACTCACATGAAACTTTCTTTCATCCTCGTCGCCAGTTGTTAGATGTGTAGAATTACGGATGGCCGAGCGGTAGGAGTGACTACCGCGAACAGTAGGCCATCAGGCCCGCGAAAGACATGAGAACATGCCGAGCAGTTTGCCCAGAACGAACTGTCTTTATTTTTCCAAAACGGCCACTCGCCGCTGTGCCAGGCTTGCCTGGCTGAACATAAAACTATCAGCGCCGCGTGGGGGCGCTGCACTTGTGCTAACATTGTAACACCCAGCCGACCCAGCAGCCCTGTGGCACTACGTGGCTGTGAAAAAGTAAAGTTGATGAAGCGCACCCACCCCGACATCAGTGAAAGCAGAACTCGAAAAGGCGTTGCCAGGCGGAATAGTGGGAGAGTCTCGTGTGGCGCCTCTCCTTTTCACGCATGCCTCGCCCCTACAGACACGCGCGGGAGATAGCTCTCCCAAGTCAGCCCAACACCCACTCAAAAAAGAAACTGCCGCGCGCAGGCTTGGCACGCGTGTCCACACCGGCCGTGGTGCAGATTGCTTCAATGCATGTGCCTCAGCGAGTGCTAGCCAATGCGGTGCGACTGGTGCAGCCGTGAAGCAGCAGCGACGCCGCGATTTTCTCGTCTCATTTTGGCACACTTTTTCGTTGAATGCAACGCTTTCATTATTCCACATTGTCAAAAGCAGCATCGGCCGGCACAGCAGTGGTCAGGTGATGGGTGGGTCGTATAGAGGTGGGCAGCCCAACATCCTGGTGGGCGGCAGAACTACTGCCGCCCACCGTGGAGAAAACCCTGATGGTTGCCACTGTCGGAAATTAAAATAACGGGCACCACTCCTGCCTCAAGCAAGAGGGGGGCTTTTCCACAACCAGATGTGCCTTGTTGTACAGCAATATGTTTTATGACTGCATTTCTTCCCCTGGCAACGTGTTCTTTACATGTAGGAAAAAAATTGGTGCAGCCCATACTAGTGGTGCAAGGCCGGAGAAACAGCAGAGCTGTTGGCATCTCTCCCTTCATCAGAGGCCTGGCTGTTGCACCTCAGATGGATTTGTGAACTTGCTGCTGAAAGTTCTCTATGACTGGCAGGCCCAGGTCGTTTTGTCCGACCGCGTTAGCAAGCACCAGAACCTGCGGCAACCAGCTTCGCGAACTCAGCGTCTGTAGCGCGAACTCGGCAACTGTGCTCTCTACTTTCAGGCGCGAACGCACATGTACTGGCAAGCAGAATGGCACACGCGATCGTGCCATGAACGCTGAGCAGAGTGTTCTCGAAGGTCGAGCTGGCCGACGCTGGGCACTCCTCACGAGACGCACGCTCACGTGCGCTCATATTTTTTATTGCTTGGTTTTTCCTTTTTTGAGCTCCTCACGTGCACAAGCCCATGTGCAAGCCTGGCGAGTGCTGGGTGCTCCTCACGAGGCACACGCTCACGTGTGCTCAGCCTTCATTCTTGGTATATTTTCTAGTAACGCTATACAGCAGAACTAAAAGCTTAAACAGCTCTTCTGTTAAAAACAGTGTGATAATTACTGGAACTTTTTTTATGCCCCTGTTACACAGGAACTTTCAGTCGCAATTGAGTCGATTCGGAATGAGCTCAATCTGGATATGGCGCTGTTACATGGCCAGTTTCGACCTCAATTGATCCTGGTCCTCCTCGAACTCAATCTTGGATCCCCAAGCACGATTGAGGTGTTTTCAAGCGCAATCAAAAGGGAGCGGTGAAACTCTCGTCCCCGCTGAGTTATGCCAGAGAAGGCAGCAACTTCAATGACACCACGAATTATATCAGGCGACTCGACTCGACTTTACCCTTTCAGGGTCAATGACGTACGTGTACTATCGCGCCCAATTTGACTCGCAACAGACGAGCCGCCGCCGCAGCTGCTCCCCGGGAGGCGGTGGCGCCTTGCAGCGAAGCATTCGAGAAGTAAAGGGAGAGGGGTCAGCTGTTCCAATACCCATCGGCATCCCCCGTGTGTACCATTGCTGGCTTCTTTCCTTTGCGGCTGGTATAAGTTGCTACCTCAGAAGCTTTGGGGGTGGCTTACCGCATCGCCAGCGATAAGTTTTATCATTGGCTGCAATGCTCTTATGCGCATTTGCGCAAGCCTTCCGGTTTGGCAATAACAGGGTGTCGCGAAATATTGATAACGTTCAATCTTCCACACAAAGATATCTGAAACACTGGCTGACCGCATTTTTTTACTTTGTGCTTCTGCCTCTAATACTGACAATGCCTCATGGTACGAAATGCTCTATTATGCTTTCAGCTACGTCACTGATGGCCACTGCGCCGCTATGCTTGCCTTACCACAATGAAAACCTATAAGTGCCGTAACAAACAATAAGGTAAGAATAAAAGAAAATATGCGTGACGCTATCTTCCAAGGAACCGTTATCGCCTACTGCTTTCTATTGGTTACAGCGTCACTTTCACGCTGAAAAACAAGATGAGAGCACAAAGCACTGATGCCAGTTTTTATATGCCCCTTTCAATGCCCTTTTCGGCTGCATTGTTCTTTTCACATCAGGCCGCACCATGTCAAGAGTGCCTCATAGTGAACGTGTGCGAATTGTGGAATTATGCTTGAGATCTTATACGCAGCGAGAAATCGCTGCATTAACTGGCCGATCAACGAACACAGTGAACCGCATTATTCAGGCTTATAGAAACGAAGGGAGAATTTGTAACGCCCCTCATGATCGTCGCCCTCGCATTACCAGCGCCATTGAAGACGAAGTTTTGGTCGCTGCGGCTTATGCTAATCTGTTTGGCACTGCGCAGCAGCATGCTCAACTTGCAGGTGTTTCAGCTTCACTGACTACTGTGAAAAGAAGGTTGGCAGAAGCCGGACTGAAGAGCCGTGTCGCCGTGCAAAAGCCTCTTCTATCCAACGACAACAAAGCAGCACGTCTCAGTTTTGCGTCTGAGCACAGCACCTGGAGCGTTGACGACTGGAAGCAGGTGGTGTTCTCGGACGAATCGACGTTTACCACAAGATGGGACCAGAAACGTCGCGTCTGGCGTCCTGTGAACACTCGCTACGATCCGGAATACATACAAGAAGTGGCCTCAAGCGGACGGACCACCGTAAACGTGTGGGCCGTCATGTCCAGAGATGGACTTGGCGCACTACACCGAATTGAAGGCTCCCTAACTGCAGAGAAGTATTCCGAAATCCTGGAATGTGTAATGATCCCATATGCCCTAGACGGCCCATTCCCTGACGGCGATTACCTCTTCCAGCAAGACCTGGCCCCTGTGCACACCGCAAAAAGTGTCAAGAAATCGTTAACTGACCGCGGTGTGCACTAACTTGAATGGATCCCTAAAGGTGCCGTCGTTAATACAGTTGAACCTCGTTATAAGAGACATGGATGTAAGAGACAAATGGGTATAAGAGACACTATTCATCACATGGTTGGCTGCCCTATCTTTCCCATTAAATTGTCCTCCTTTATAACAGACATCGGATGTAGAAGACAGTTGGTTATAAGGGACAAGTCGTCCTTGAACTTTAATCAATAATCTCGCTTGTAACAGACATTTTAACTTCACATGCAGTGCCACCAGTCACTAATTGCAGTTTCTTCCATTGTGGAAACACAGGTGGACGACAGACGCCTGCAGTCGCTATTTATTATAACTTCAGCAAACACACAGTGGTTCAGTCAGCTATGAAATGACGACGAGAAGCCCTGCCAGTGGAAATGCAACTTACAGAAGTGGTTGAAGCGTACTGCCGTCCATTGAAGCGCGACCGCACATGCGGGGTCTCCCACTCGCATAGCTCCCAATCAAGAAGCATAGCAGATGTTGAGTCCTGCAAGCGTAATGAATAGCCTGAGCACGCAGCTGAAGAAGCTGTGCGCTCTGGCTATTCATCAGGCTTGTGAGCTCAACTATGATTCATCTTCCACAAACAGTGAAAGGAAAGAAAAGCTTGTAGAATCAGTTGTAAAAAACAGTGTAAATACAGTCATGAAGCAAACAAAGATTCAGAACTGTTTCATAAATTCTGGGGGCCAAACATAAATTAGAATGAATCTTTTGCAACATGCTGTAGCGTTCTTTTGAGGTTATTTTAGTCATACGGTGCCCACATTGAACTAGGGTCTGATTAGTAAGTGAAAACATGGTTCCCTGCTTATAAGAGACATCTCGTATAAGAGACAGAAACTGCTCCTCGGTATGTGTCTCTTATAAAGGGGTTCAACTGTATTTAATTTAATGTTAATTTTTAAGATGATCAACAACAAAGCTTTTTTAAAAAATACGTTCCATAACAATATCCAAGCTACCGTTCATTTCGCAATAATAGCAATGAAAACAATCACGCGTCCCAATTCTGGAGTCGCAAGGCTGCGCCAAGCTGAACTCCATCAGGCAGCTTCATGCGCATCACATTCGGAGCGCGAAAGGCAACAGAGCACTCGGGGGTTGCTGATGATTATCGGAAGAGCGGATCCCCTCTCCCTTTACTTCTCGAGTGCTGCGCTGCAAGGCGCCACCGCCTCCCGGGGAGCAGCTGCGGCGGCCGCTCGCCTGTTGCGAGTCAAATTGGGCGCGATAGTACATTCCTGGCAAACACCTTCAAAATGGTCAATGATGTACTTTGCGCACTGTTACGAATCGGCCAGCAACACGTGTTTTTCCGCATCAGCGACCACGTGGGAATCGACCATGTGCGCCCACGTGTCGGTGAATCGTACTTCGTGTCTCGCCATGCCGGGTCAATCACCTCGCTTTGCACGTGCTTCCGGCAGCTGCCAGCGCCACACCCTTCAGGCACCTGCCTTGACCTTCCCGGCTTAGACGTTTCCTATCAGCGCGATCAGAGTTGATAGCGCGACCCCGGCACCTTTCAAGGACACTCTCTCCCCTCTCTCGGACGCCACGAGGGGCGAAGCCATGACTCGCGAACTATGGACACGTGTGTGTGTGTCTGTGATTTCGTGGCGTGTTACTCTTGGGGGCGTTTTTTGGGTATAAATAGAAGCAGTGCAAACGTTGAAATTCATTCCTGTCTGAGCAGCGAATCCATGCGGTCGCTCTGCTCCTGTCCTGTATTGTAACCTCGCCCGTCGGGGCATTGTATGTTTTTTTGGCTTCGGCTCACCTCTCGCTATGAAGTAAACAGTTACGTTCGCCTATCAGCTCTGGACGTCTTCCCGGCTGCAGTCGCCCTTCCCGGTCGCAACAACTGGTTGGCAGCGGTCGGATGACAACTTCGTGACACCTGGAGCCAGCGGTGCGAGACCCAACACCACGGACGTCAAGGCGGCTTCGGACTTCGCAGAATTCACGGCGGTCAAGGGTGAGTGCGGGACTTTTCTTCACTGAGTTTTACCAGGCTTCTGAGGATAGCTGGTAGGGCGTCTGTTTTTGTCGCGTGGGTTATTCGCGCAAAACAATTTTTGGAACAGTGGGAAAGCAGTACTCTAGACCGGCCATGAATTTGAAAGCGTTGAAAAAACCGCAGTTGTTGGAGCTTGCAAAAGAGTTGCGCTTGGATGTTACGGACGCGCTGAGAAAGCCAGAGCTGATAGAGGCTATACTCGCTGTTGGGGCTGACGATGACGAGCTGTCTGAGTGCATTGAGCTGATCAATGACAGGGAGGCCGCTAAACGTCAGGCTGCAGAGGCTGAGCGCCAGCGTGAGGAACGCGAGGAAAAAAAGCGAGAACAGGAGCAAGAGAGGCAGAAACAGGAACGCGAGGAGAAGGAACGGGAGCGACAGCATGAGCTGGAAATGAAGCGTCTAGACGTCGAGGCGTCTCGAACTAGACGTCAGAGTGGCAGCAGCGTGCAGTCTGCGGCGACTGACCGACCTACGTTGCGAATGTGTGACCTAATGCGACCCTACAAGGTAGGAGAAGACATCGGTCTTTTTTTGGTCAACTTCGAGCGTACGTGTGAGAGGGCCCAGTTTAGCCGAGACTCATGGCCGCAAAAGCTGCTTACGCTTTTGCCAGGTGAGGCATCCGACGTGATGGCCCGCTTGCCAAAGGAAAAGGCGGAGGACTACCAAAAAGTCAAGTCGAGCCTCCTGCGTAAGTACAGGCTGTCAGCAGAGGCGTTTCGCCAGAAGTTCCGTGAAGCCGAGAAAGCTAGGGGCGAGTCGTACTCGGAGTTCGCCTACAAGCTGAAGGCCAATATGGAAGAGTGGCTCAAAGAGGCAGAAGCTTTCGGAGAGCATGACAAGGTAGTTGAGTGCTTCGGTCTTGAGCAGTTTTACCGCCGTCTACCAGAGAACCTGAGACTCTGGGTGCAAGATAGGCCAGGGGTAAAAACTGTGGATCAGGCAGCTCAGCTAGCCGACGAGTTCGTCGCACGTCGAGGTGCGCAGGGGCCGACAGACGGCCAAAAAGAGTTCAGGCCGAGGCCTGATAAGTCAGGGCCGCAAGGCAGACCTCCCCAGGTAGACGGTGGAGCAAGGAAAGTCGTTGTCGGGGATAGAGAAACTGGCCACGACAACGAAACGAGAGCAGCAGACGCTGAGGAGCAGCGCAGAAAGAAAGCCTTTGAAGCGCGCAGACAGGCTGCGTGTTACAACTGCGGCGAGACTGGACATTTCGCCGCTAGTTGCAAAAAGGGGAAACTAGTCTTTCACGTACTAGATCAGAGTGAGGACAGCAGGCAGTTTCTAGAGCCGTACGTACGGGAGCTAGTCGTCAATGGTAAACCGTGCAGAGTGCTTCGCGACTCCGCGGCAACGGTAGACATGGTCCACCCTTCGTACGTTGAACCGGATCAGCTAACGGGGCAGTGTGTTTGGGTGAAGCCAGCTGTAGGTGCACGAAACGTTCGTCTGCCGATTGCTAAGGTCAGCATCGGAGGTCCGTTTGGTGAACTTGTGACGCAGGCAGCAGTATCCCCACAACTACTTCCGGAGTACAGGTACCTATTCTCTAACAAGTCGGATCAGCTGTTAAGGGAAACGGGGTACAATTTTGAGAAACTGCCGAGGAAAGAACCAGCTGGGCTCGCTGCGAAGAGCTCGAGTAACTATAGGGACGCCACCTCTGTGAGGAATGGCGAAACTCAGACAGAAAGTGATGATTGGGCATTTCCAGAGGCTCGCGACGGAGGGCAGCGTAAGTACACTGTGTGTAAAGCCCCTACGCTGAGCGGAGATGTTTCATCGACATGTTCGAAGTGCGCTAGTTCACGGGAATCCTTGAAAACGACTGTCGACCCGAACGCGCGCAGTTCGCGGTCAACTGAGCCGTCTTTTGAGACAGGGCAGCCTAGTTGTAGTGTAGTTCCGGCAGTGAGAAAGGAGAACGGAAACACGCTTCGGTCTTCGCGTGCCGAGGTTGTTGCTGAAAGCGCGAGTGGCGACGAGGTAGTGACTGTAGGGAACTACAAGGTGTCTAAAGAGCTCGTCATGCCCGTTTCACTCCCAGCTGATGCTCCCGTCGATAGGCCAACATTAGCTGAGCTAGTTAAGGTTCCGGTGTCGCCTGTGGCTGAACCGAAGTCTGGAACCGACCAGCCTAGAGGAGTGAACTTAAACGCGTTCCGAGGTTCGTTTGCCAAACGCGTTCGTAAAAAGGCGAGCAACGAGGAGGTAGCAAAAACTTCAGCGCATAATGGTGGCGCGTGTTTCAGTGCGAGCAAAGCCGTGAGCTCGCATCGCGCCGAGGGAACGCCGCCTAGAAGCAGTGCGCGCCTAACGTATGAACGGGGGAAAATCCCGCTCGCTCCTCCTTTGTCGAACAAGACGACCGGTGTCATTTCACGCGGACACAGCAGCGTTGAGAGAACGGCTGCAACTAAAGTGCGGTACAGAAAGGGAAAAGCTCAAGGCATTGACGAGAGCTCAAATCGCAGCTCTCGGCGCGAGAAATGGCCTGTAGACGCCTGACTTTCTCAAATTTCTTTGTTTTTCCTGAAGCAGGTTTCGCCTTTATGATTACGTTTTTTTTGTGTGTGTATGGGACATTTCCAATCACGCGAAATGTCACCTTTCAAGTTTGTGCACTTGTCTAAAGTACTGCTGGGCTAAAAATATAACTAGTGTAGTTAGTTATTAGCGTATTTTTTTCGCAACAAAAAGCCTGGTAGATCTTCAGTGTGGATTTGTCTTCGCACTTGCCGGCGATGCGGTTGTGTCTTGCTGTGTTGTTCTGTTGCTTGCCTGACCAATCCAGAGACGTTCTTGGGGAGCCACTTCTCGTCCAGTGATCGGCCCTGTGAAGCTCCAGCACGGTGTCGTACAGCCCAGGCCTGGAGTCGAGCGTCTGCTGAGCACTTCCCTGCGAAAGCATCCCTCCGGACAACGGTTGAAGACCCTTATCCATCGGGATCTCGGACCCCCGGCGGAGAAGCTGTTACGAATCGGCCAGCAACACGTGTTTTTCCGCATCAGCGACCACGTGGGAATCGACCATGTGCGCCCACGTGTCGGTGAATCGTACTTCGTGTCTCGCCATGCCGGGTCAATCACCTCGCTTTGCACGTGCTTCCGGCAGCTGCCAGCGCCACACCCTTCAGGCACCTGCCTTGACCTTCCCGGCTTAGACGTTTCCTATCAGCGCGATCAGAGTTGATAGCGCGACCCCGGCACCTTTCAAGGACACTCTCTCCCCTCTCTCGGACGCCACGAGGGGCGAAGCCATGACTCGCGAACTATGGACACGTGTGTGTGTGTCTGTGATTTCGTGGCGTGTTACTCTTGGGGGCGTTTTTTGGGTATAAATAGAAGCAGTGCAAACGTTGAAATTCATTCCTGTCTGAGCAGCGAATCCATGCGGTCGCTCTGCTCCTGTCCTGTATTGTAACCTCGCCCGTCGGGGCATTGTATGATTTTTTGGCTTCGGCTCACCTCTCGCTATGAAGTAAACAGTTACGTTACCCTACTGCTCTGGACTTCTTCACGGCTGCAACACCGGCTGGCCGCTCGCTTCATACACGCTACCCATCGTATGTTGGAGGCCACGGAGAAGGACCGGGTGCCCCCGCTCGGTCGCAACAGCACCTTTATCGATCATTTTTCAACCTTGGCATGTGCTGCCACACTGCAGAAATACGTGAAATTTCTTTCTTGCACCGATGGCTCTTCTTTTCTTTTTTTACGCTTTACTACAGCGGTGAGCCTGATATCGCTTGCTCATCGGGTCACGCGCAGGCGCACAACGGCTGGTTTCAGTTTCGTCCTCCGGGCGCTTCCCACTTCTTGCGTCCGGGAAACTGGTGCACCTCTTGCACTTCTCCTGCTCCTTGCGCCCGCGTAACTCTCAGAATTTTTCATATGCTACTCATGAATAAACTATGCTTATGTAACAACACAAACAATTTTTTTGGCACTTTATGATCGCCCTAAAAAAAAATTACAACAATTTTTTCTCAAAATAGCTTTGTCCGAAGAATTTATATCAGCAATAAAAAAAAATCGACCCTGGGGGGTCGCATTTTGGCGAGAAAACTTGACCTTCAAAGGTACGTCGTCGCAATAGCTGCCGTCGTCTGCTTAGAGTACAGCAGTTTTTGCTACTTCTTCTAGTAGTATTGCCCCTACAGGGATGAATGTAAAAAAAGAACATGGTGCAAGCCAGCCGTCGTCGCAAAAGAAGTGCTCAGAGACCGAAACAAAACGTCGCACCGGCTGCTACACACAACCACGCTACAATGAATGGCCTCGGCACGGATGCGAATTCAGCTGATACCGGCTACAAAGGCCCAAGGTTGCCCGATGCCAGCTGCAAAATACCTTTTTTGGCGCTATCTGGCGCATGTGAGCGCTATTTGTCAATCAGGAGATGGAAACATGCTGTGACAGCAACGATGCATCGAGCACGCTCGAAAAGTCAATCCCGCTTCCCTTCAATCTGGATTGAAAGTGCCTGTGTGACAGGCACGACATAACTGCGCATCATTCCTTTTTCTAAAGATTGCATTATGCGGTCAGTGATGCAGATAATACACGATGGTATTTTTCTTGCCTTTTCGTGGTGTGTTGGGCCACATTTTGCCACAACGAATTTCTGCTTCTACGAATTTTTCGCACGTCCTGTCTGTATCGTTGCAGTGAGATCTGACTGTAATACTCAAGCTTCTCCCCCCAAAAAAATAACATTGACACATACGCATGTGCGTATGCACAAACTTTCAAATCTTGGATGTCATCGAATCACATCGCAAGACGAATACGCATCATTTCGCGTCACTACTGCAGTTGATGAGGCCGCCGCTGAAAACGTCGTATGGCATTTTTTTCTTCTTTCAGGCTCTATAAATTAAATACTGCTTTACTGACTGGATAAACAATGAAAAGTGTTTACTTGAGCCTGTCTATGCAATGAAAACACAAACAGACGGTTGAAAAATTCACTTCAGTGTCCCTTTAAAACAACTGACAGCCGAGCATTTCGACACAGCATTTTAACATTTCAGAAGAGCTCTTCAAATACAATACAACAAGTTTGTATGGACAACAGTGATGGCATAATATGAAGGCAGTGTTTAGCATGGTGGTTTGCGCAGCTATCGGCAATGGATCTATCGCACTTATGTTTTTCTAAGAACATCACTTGTACAGCTACACAGCACCTATGTGATTTTTTGTTTCCTCTGCCTCTAAAAACTTAGCCGAAACAACAGACAACTGTTTCCCCCACCACATTTGGCACTTGATTTTAACTAGGAGTGGCGAGGTTAGAACTGTGGAATGAAATAGAACTTTCCAGTCCTTACCGTGTTTGGCAGGGGGCAATGAAGGCACTTGTCCAAACGGCCCGGTCGGAGCAAGGCTGGGTCAATGAGGTCGGGTCTACTTGTAGCGGCCAACACGTAGACACCTGTTAAGGAAGAATAGGTACAAAAGTTACATTACCCGAGCGGTCACACACGATCCTCACAACAATAAAACAGCTGGACACTGATGCACAGCACTTCAGAATTCTCATTCGCCAAAGCAGGCCATCATTGATCACCAATGCCTCGTATAACATTGAATGTACTTCATGGCCATATCTGCACATTCAATCACCGGGCCCTCCAACAAAAAAACATTTCATTTCTATGTAACTCGTCTGTCTCCTACAAATAGGTATGTTAATTACGTGTATCCCACATTACGTGTATCCACAAAAGGGTCACTTATACATGACTGCATCGCCACCACTTTCACTCAAGACAAATGGGCAGTGCACCAACCTCCAACTCGAACACGTAGGATGTAAGATGTGGGACAAACACCACTCCGCGGTCATTCATAAATTATGCCAGATGACCCACCCAGGTCCCACAAAGCCATGTTCCAGCTAATGTCTGGAAAGCAAAGCCTCACTATCAAGGAACGTTAACATTACATTTGTCAGGGTGGAACAGGGTACATGGGTTTGAGAGCAGTCCTGGGAGTAGACAAAAGTGCCTTTTGTAGCAGGCTTTGAGCAGCCAGAAATGCCATTTGGAGCAGATGTAACACCATTTCACAGCCTTATGGTGCCTCCCTCATCTCCCTACAGGCCGCCCTGCAAGTCGCCTGCCAATTACGTTTTATCTGCCTACTATATCAAGCGTTCCACCATGCACTAGAACCTACTCCGAACTAGCAACGCAGTTCTTGTACTACATCTCGAGGTTTACAAAATGGGGAGTTATTTCCCTTCAGCCCCAGCGAGCACGCCACTTTATTACCGTTCAAATGTCAAACCTCACGCGTAGAGTCGAAAGAGATCAGACAACAGGCCTTGCTTTGTATCACGTAAACGGCAGTGTTTATGCACACACACGGCGGCATTCCGTAAAACAAGGTGTTTGCTTGCAGTTTTTTCTATCGAACAGTGGTTTCAGTGCGTGCGAAGCTGAACTTAGCTTTGTCTTCGCCTGTCACGACGTTACGAGAGTCGATGAACTTACACTGTAGACTACAAAACTAGAGCGTGTTGGAAGATATGATTAATGTTGGACCATCTTCCCCTGATGAAAGCTAACCCCAAAGTTCACAGGTGAAAATGTGTAATTACCTCCCAACAACAGCAAACCGAATTAACAAGTGAGGGCAAAGCATCCACGACCCTGTCGGTTCAATACATGCAGCTACGGAAAGTTGCGGGCAGCAAAGCTAGGATCATCAAAAATGGGTGACTAAATTAATGTGCAGCTCCAATAAACTACAATTTTTCATGACAATATCATTCTGTCTGTTTGCAATGAGACACAAAAACAATTTACTTTTGGCCATTTTCCATTGTTTGTGGCGCAGCAACCGACACCAGCAAAGAAAAGAAAACTCCCACCTCCCCTCGCGGGAACCCCTGTGTAGATGCGACGCATAGGGGGTTCACGTTGCAGCGTTGGACAGCGGAGGAACGGCGCTGAAACGATGGAGCGGAGCGGCGCAGGCACCGCGTTTTATAGCGCGCATAACGGTGAGGGGACGCGCCGGCGCCAGTGCGTCTGCCGCGGCTATGACGCAACACAATCCAACACAATCCACTTTAATCCAATCCAATCCAAGTCAAGCCAAGCCAAGACAATCCAAGCCAATCCAATCGAATCCAATCCAATGCCCCTCGCGAGAGAGTGTTCGCTATCGGAGAGGAGAGGGGGTGAGCGGCGGAGAGCGCAGCTGGCGCGGTGAGGAGAATGGTGGAGGGGAGGACGCCGACGACGCCGGATGCAGGGACAAGGCGGGTGATTGAGATGTGGTCACATCTAAAACCGTGCAAATGCAACATAAAGAAATGCAACGGAAATGCGGAGAAAGCACGTAGTGCCTGCGGCCTTACGGCTAAACCAAAACCAACTTCCATAGCCGCCCACAGCCTCGATGAAACCGAAAACACCATGTTTCAGCCAGTTTTCGGGCGCTGGGCATCATGGCGGTCGTATCAAGTGGCTCAATTCAGGCACTGCGGTGCAGGACAGCGCTGATAAACGAGTTTGGCGCAACAGGGGCTGTTTGGCGCAAGATGGCGCAGGTAAACAAATGTGGCGCTCAATGGCGCAAATGGCGCAGTTGTTCCACCCCTGCACAGTGTTTCTGCTTGGATATCTTCAATATTTCATTAATCTGATATGCCCTTTTAATTCACATTAATTCAACAGACATTTTATAATAACTGCACTTTCGCTAAAATGCAATTCAATATGCTACTCCGTCTGAATTTACAAGCAGCTATAAACAGTACGATTGCAATGCACCCATGAAGGTGTATAAAAAAAATGTCCCTCGAAATTGCTCACTGCTTTGCAATTAACACATAAATTTCACTTCATGGTGAATTCTTCTTTATCAGAATACGCACTGTTATCAAAGCTAATGTTGAAAGGTTGAAAACACTACGAGCAACTTCATCACAGGCGAGGGAGCATGCTATACAAGTGAGTTGCTAAAATGCAGCGTGCTGTAGGGTTAGGCTCAACTTCATGCAACCACTTTTGCTTGTTAGGTCAAGTTTTTCCACCGTGTGGAAAGTTGATGACAAAAAAATAGGAGGCCTGAGCAGCATTGTAACTTATGAGTACCTACAGCATTTTTGCCACGGCAATTTTTGAACAATGAGTACCAAGAAGAAGGCAACGTCAGCTCATGGCTAGCAAGTATATGGGTGGCCTAACGAAAGTAGTGCACAGGACAACAGGCATAGGTTCTCAGGCCTTCCAATTTTTTGTCTGACAGGCCAGCGCATTGAGTCTCACCTGTGGTGGTCTCCACACCATCGAGCAGTGTCAGAAGCTGGTTGACCACGCGATCAGTGACGCCAGTGCTGTCGTGCCCTCTCCTGCACGCGCAGAAAGATGTTGCATTAACAGTACAAGCACGATCGGGAGAAAGGAAGGCAGGAAACTTCATGCAGATGATTTGCTAAGGCAACAAAAGTATCCCCGCAACTCACCTCGGTGCAATGGAGTCGAACTCATCAAAGAAGATGATGCAGGGCTTTGCATTTTGGGCCCTGCGAAAAGAGACAATTAAAATAAGTAGTTCATTAGACCAGTCTTCAGTCTTTTCACCAAAGAAGACAAAAGCAGGCCTCCTCCCATTTCTCCAAATAATGGTGCTTAGACACAAATTCGATATCTATGAATCCATGCTACTAGAGCTGGTAAACGTTAAAAGAATTGTCCAGGACAGTGAGCTCAACAAGAGGCTCAATGAGTGAAGCCTAGTACTAATTCAATGGCAAATTACCCTAAGGACATACTTATAATACTAGATTTCCTGCTAGATTTGTGTAAAATTTTTGTCTCACCTTGTATTAGGATCGCAAAGTTTTGTAGCTCTCGTCCAGTCTGTTCCCTGTCCTTGTCGTTACTGCATTAACCCTTGCTTCCATAAGCTGCTTATTTATATTTTATTTTTACACCATACTTTCTAGCATTTCTTCCACATTTCAGATATAGTTGACATTAGCATGACACACTAATGTGTGTTGCACTCATGTGACACTTGTTAGTGCAATCAGAACACATGCAATAAAAATTATAACACACTCAGGCATTTTCGTTATAATGGCTCAATTCGTTCTCTACCACCAAGTGTAAAGAAAGCCATGCAAGCATAATGCCACTATTTTTATGAATGGAGCAGCATTACAGATACAAAATAAAGCCCATGAGTTTATAAACAATGAATAATAATGATGCCACATCATTACAACCTCAGAGTCTAAGAGAGGCGTAAAACTCGAGAAAATGTCATGCCAAGTGTGCAACAAGGACGGCTATTATTTTGCTGCTTAGCCCAGAAAGGCAGTGGAACCCCAATTATACACCCCCCGGTCTTACAGCAACCCCCTTCTTATAATGGATCACCCTGGTCCCAGCTAACTCCCCACAGAAATAATGCATAAAAAACCCCAATCACACAATGCTCGCGTGCACGCAGACCACTTTACACGACAGACGCTGACGGGCATAAACCAGCATTTTTACCACTTTTCCCGCTGCCTCATCCCGACCTGTATTCCTTAGCCCCTGCTTGACATGCAAAGGTTCACAGTCAGTGGTGGGCCCTGAAACAACTGAAGCAAGCAGGTGGGTATAGGCGGGCAGGAGCTTAACAGAGCAGCAGAACGCGGCAGCAGAGCGCCAACGCGCCAACAGCGAGAAGTCGAGGTGGCCAGCGGACCGCCAATTTGAAGCTCCTATCAAGCCGGCAAACATGAAAACACGTACACCACAACCCCACAGCGATGACCGAACACTCGCTTTCCTCACCCGCTCAATCAAAGTTTCTTCCTTTCACAATGCTCTCTCCCCCCCTGTTCGTCGCTTCAACCTCCCGCATCGTCCTGCGGTTCTTCTTTCTTTCCTGCCTTTTTTCCACCGCCACCTCGTACTATCGTTCATTTCCCTTGGCCTTGGCAGTTTCGCACGCTCACCTTTTCCCCTCTCAGTTGACTTGGCCGCATTAACCTTCCCAGCTTATCTCACGCGCACGGGGCACAGGGCTGGCGGGCGACCGAAAGATGGCCGAGGGTGGCGTGGCACACGGTATGCTGGATAGCATAGACACCGCGAAGGAAAAGGGGGGCACAAAATAGGAGATTTTTTTTTTAAGCTTGGGATTTCAGCTAGGTGTTCACAAATTACGCGATGGTGTGCTAAACACAGAAATTTTAAAAAGTTCTAAGCACACCGGTCACGTGGGACAATCTACTAGGGCAGCATTTACTCGTGACCCGCCGCGGTGGCTCAGTGGCTAAGGCGTTGCGCTGCTGAGCACGAGGTCGCGGGTTCGATTCCCGGCCGCGGCGGCCGCTTTCCTGATGGAGGCGAAAAGCAAAAACGCTCGTGTGTTCGAGATTTCGGCGCACGTTAAAGATCCCCAGGTGGTCAAAATTAATCCGGAGCCCTCCACTACGGCGCGCCTCATCGCCGCGTTGCGTCGGCGCGTTAAACCCTACAATCAATCAATCAATTGACTCGTACCCCAATCATACAACATTCCAGTCATACAACGCTTTCACGCGGCTCTTGAAAGGCGTATTATCGGAGTTCCACTGTACTACCAGCAAAATATGCACAATACACTTCAATACTAGAATATTATTTCTTAACCAGGGGTGAGACAGCCCAAACAGATTTGGGAGCAGATTTCGGAGCAGCAAAATTTCGGTTTTGGAGCAGAAGAATCTTGATTTGGAGCAGCTAGGGAGATTTAATACACCGTCTTGTGAGCTTAAAACATCATTATTTCAGTTATTTGCAGGGTCAAGTGCACATTTCAATCAGTTTTGAATACACAGAACACTGAAACAGCCTTACCTGAAAGCGTTTTTAAGAGTATCACAAAGTACTAACTGCACCACCTTTTTCCTAACTGGTGATGTGTTGCGGCTGCATGCAACACAAACAACAAAACTGCCGTTAACATTAGAGAGTTTTAGCAGTCCGTCTGTTCTGTTGGTTACTTTGTTACCGGGTTGCCGGGACCGGTCTGCGCCTGCGCGCGCGGAAGGGCGAGGAGGCGCGGACAAGGCGAAGGCAGGCCCGCGGAACTAATCCCCCTACCGCTACGAATGCCTAAGTGCCCAGACGAGTCCCGGTCAGCACGGTAACTACATAAAAGACGGAACAGACGGACTGCTAAACCTCTTATCAAATTTTAAGCTCCGCAATTGTGGCGTTTTTTTTTGCCGTTTTAACACTAAAATTATTATTTTTGTAATACCAGGCTGCGTTGTACGAACGACTGTAGTCACGGCAACAGTTGAGCAACTTCGAGCTAACGGTCGCATAGCCCAACCAGCCTACCTGTTTCAGTCACCGGGGCGCAGGTTCACCCTATGGTCATTTGAGTAGCGTTACTGTTTAGCCACCTAGATTTTGGCATTAAATTTACTTTGCATACTTCAAGCGTTATAGTTGCGTTCTAGGGCAACAGTGTAGTCCTGCAGCTATTGGGCGCTGCCTGAACAGGTCGCGGCGCCGCAGCACAGCCCGCAACTTTCGTGTCAACCGTTCCATCCCCGAGGCTCGCGATTGCGCTTCGAAGCACAGCAACACTTCAGCATTTTATAACACCATAACGAGCCAAAAAATTCACTTCACGAACCCGATTATAGACGCGCCCACCGCGTTTCGCAACTCAAGGACAAACCACGCCGAAGTCGTAGGCCCCACATTTCAATGAACTTTTTTTCGAGCCGCGCAACTTCCCGTAATCTGGCACAAATCTCAAACCATATCCCCGCGTTAACGTCACTGTTCAGAGCCACAACAGATAGAATGAATAGACTGGAACCCAGCTGATAGCGTAACATAAACCAGGGAAAATATCGGCGATGCACAATGAGCGCGTTGGTAGCAGCCAGATCAGGCGGTGGCCATGTTTGTTGCCACAGTGATGCCTAATCGAGAAGGCCGTTTCAGCGAACCCGGACGGAAAGCGAATCGAGTTTTAGAAGCTATCGCTTGCTTCGTTTCAGTCTTTCTATTTGTGCCATTTCTGTGTTTGCAATTGACCGACGATAAAAGCGGTGACCGGGATGCTGGAGGCTTTCGTCCCCGCCGAAACTGACATGAGCATCAAAATGCGTGCCGGTAAGGCTCTTCTGGAGCAGTTTGGCGCAATTTTCGCCATTTTCGTGCTTTTGGAGCAGCTTGGCGCAGGAAAATGGAATTGTATCAGAAAGGCGCAATATGCGCAGCTGTCTCACCCCTGCTTAACTAAAAACTTCCTCTGTAATTTACGACGTGCACAAATGGTTTCAGTTACATTTTATTGCAACACTGTTTGCAACATTTTTTTTTTGTCTTTTAAAAAACCATAGCTTGCCCTTATGGACGCACAAGCTAAGGTGTTTCCATTTGAAGAACTGGCCAAAATTATCAGTTGCTCGGCCACCTACTCACACACCTAAACAGACTGCTTCCCAGGCTGTCTAGCATACTGCCTGTGAATTTCAAATGCCCCTTTTAAGAACAAAAATCTTGAAAAAGATGCAAGATACATGACAGTACTACCTCTGGAAGACATTCCGGACGGCCTGTTCACTAGCACCAACATACTTTGACAGGAGCTCAGGACCCTGAAAGAAATAACGAGAAGCGGCCACATTAGGCTTATCAGTGTAGCTGGGAGCACTTTTTACAGATCTGGAGTAGTACAGTGTTTCATTGCAGAATACCGCACCTCCATTTACAATCGCAACAGAACCAACAAGCATATCTGTCATGCAGTTTTCATCGTCGGATGACCTCCTCTCTTCATAATGTGCCCGTCATGAAAACTCGCGCGAGGGGAGCACTGCTAAAACAAAAATCCCCTAAAGAGGCTGCTTTTTTGCTGAAAAAAAATTTGCGCAGCTTGCACTAGTGGCGTAAGGCTGGAGACCCCTCCCTTCCTCAGAGACCCAGCACTTGCACCTCGCATGGATTTGCGAACTTGCCGCTGAAAGTTTGCCATCACTGGCCGGCCCAGATTGTTTTGTACGCAGCCTTTCACATCTCTCCCAAAGTGAACCACGTTAGCACGCGCTAGAATACACGGCAACTGGCTTTGCGCGAACTTGGCGTCTGTAGCGAAAACTCAGTGTCTGTGCTTCCCCTCTTCAGGCGTTAATGCGCGTGAACTGGTGAGGAGAACAGCACGCGAGAGATTACGCCCCAAACGCAATCGCATAGAAGCCAGTTTCACAATACCAGAAACCCAGGTTAGATTCCGACCATGGGAAGCATTTTCTTCCCCTTGTTCACGGTGGCAACCTTTTATTTGATTTCTGTTGTGCTTAATTTGGGAGTTAAGTTATCGCTTTTCTCAATGTTTTATTATTTACTTCCAGCCTCCCAAACACGTGCGCATCTGCCTTCTTGTCTCGTAATGAAGCGGTCTGCGAAGGCAAGATCAGCAGTGGTTTTTGCATGCTATTGGCACCTGAATTCATTGTTAGGTTGTTGTTGTTTTTTTTTTTTCGCTTCTAAATTAACCCATTTGGCTCTACCACTTGTGAAAATACCTATCTGGCCTTTTTTTTCTTCTTGTAGGTGTTGCGCACTGCGTGCCAACACAATCTTTTTTTTTTCTTTCCAATTGGCTTCACATGTTATTGTTCCCTGCCGCTGCTAAACCTGGAGCCCTTGGGCCTTTGGGGTGGCCCAGTGGTTAGGTTGCCGGTTTCACAGCAACAAGGTCCCTGGTTCAATCCCCGGGACCTTCCTAACCACATTTTTTTCTTGAGGCACACACTCCCAACACCTGCTCGTGGGCTCCTTGCCTCTTCGCCCCTTCCCTCACACTTCAAGGTTTTCTGTGCGACAGACGGATAATGCCTGGCCTAAACAGCTCCACTGTTGAAGAACTGCTTTTTCAAACATACAACTATGAGCATTATTAAAGGGACACTGAAGTGAATTCCCCAAACTTCTGTTCTTGTTTGCATTGCACAGACTGACTCAAATAAACATACCTTGCGTCATTTATCTGGTCGATGAAGCAGTATTTAAAGGAGCACTGACACGAAAATTTCGTTACTTTTATTGCTTTTATCGATGCTTAATGGTCTGGCCAACCTGAAACAGCACTTCAAATACTTCAGCGCGCGATAGTTAATTACATTGAACGGCCTGAAAATCGTTTGTTTCAAATTCCCGCGCTTTCATCTTGAACGGCACATATGACAGACTCCCTGCCTGACCTCACTGCTTTGTGCGGACGTCACCGGCGCCCGCTTGAGAGGGTGTTGCGCCCGCTCACTGCTCGTGGGGCCGCGCGCGTGAAGTGACGTCACAAGTTTTTGACGAGCACTGTCGCGTCACTACTTTTTCCTCTCCTGGAGTGATGTCACGCTGATGTCCATTTGCTGAGTGCCGCTCCGCACGCTGCTTCGTCGGCGCGATAAATGAGATCCAGTTGAACTGTGTTCTTCGCGTCGCAGGCCGCTCATATTTCAACCAGGGTATTCTGTTGAGTGAAGGAAGTGAACTGTGCAATAATATTAACGCCGAAAATTGGTGTCAGTGCTCCTTTAAGTTATAAAGCTGGAAAGAAAAAATAATATTGTGCGCAGTCTGCGGCAGCCGCAACAACTAGCAGTAGCGACACGTATTTGAGTTGCAATGCGATTGGATGATGTCCAAGATTGGAATTCAAACCAGTTTCGGCTTCAGTTCTGTGCAACAACATGCTTGGCATCCGACATTATCTTTGGTTGGGCATTCGCGATGTCACACGAATCGGCATTCTGCACTTGCCGGCATGGGTCAAATAAGCCAGCCAGGAACGCTTAGAGTCGCAACGTTCACAACCGAGGCGTATGCTTTGCTTGTGGATGAACGTCCTCTGCGTCATCTGAGATATTCGACTGCGAGGTGCTTTGCCCCCACCTTTGGGGCTTGCCTGGCTCGTGACTGTGCCTGTGTCGCAAGAGGCGTGTCCGGACCAGGCCGACAGTCGGCTGACTCAGCACTGTGCTTGCAAGCAGTTGGTGTTTATGTCAATACCAGGCCAACAAGATTGATTTGATTGATTGTAGGATTTAACGCGCCGACGCAACGCAAGCAATGAGGCGCGCCGTAGTGGAGGGCTCTGGATTAATTTTGACCACCTGGGGATCTTTCACGTGCACCAAAATCTCGTACACACAGGCATTTTTGCTTTTAATTGATTGATTGTGGGGTTTAACGCACCGATGCAACGCAGGCGATGAGGCGCGCCGTAGTGGAGGGCTCCGGATTAATTTTGACCACCTGGGGATCTTTATCGTGCGCCGAAATCTCGTACACACGGGCGTTTTTGCTTCTAGCCTCCATCAGAAAAGTGGCCGCCGCGACCGGGAATCGAACCCGCGTCCTTGTGCTAATTGTCCTGTATCTTCTTCTGCTTCAACAACCTCTCTGCCCGAGATAGTCTGCACTTCTCCACATTGTCTAAAGGGTCGGAGAAGCTCAGGCCGCAATCTTTCACTTTTGCGAAGAAGCTCCAGGCTAGTGCGAGTGCACCAATCACTTCAGAGGTTGTGCGCAAAGGATCGTCATTACTTTCCTCGTTGCACCCGCTTTTGCTTTCACTCAGTACGATGTCGACCGTGTAGTCCTCCAAACTCTCCCGTGGTCACGACACCACGAATCCACGTTCATAAACTGGCTGACCGTTGATCCGGCAACAGCGTCAAGAAATTCCGACAAACCACTCCACGCTTCACCAACATCGGCGGTGGCTTCATTGCACTCCTTATGACTCTGTCATCACCGGCACGCACAAGCTGGCAGATTTGAAGCAATTTCGGGCAGTTTCTTCAGTAACATCTGCCCGGAACCTACTTCGACAAGGTGTTCTCGGGAGTCTTGTGCCTGACGAGGATGTCTGACTCAGGGTTCGTACAGGCTTCAAAAGCAAAAATTCAAGGGTTTTCAAAGACTTTCAAGGACCAGAAAACACATTTTCAAGGCCCCCATCTAACGTTTTATATGGGATTAGTATTTATAACTTTTTTAACCCAACGCAAAATTTCGTTATTGCCCAATTCCTAAGCACATTAGTCCACATTTAAATAGGCGCCAACGGGTTCGTGAATGCTCCCCCAGCTTTATTTTTTATTTCACAGTTGGCATTTAGAGGTATTTTTTTCTTGGTGTTTTGCTGAGGCTGTTTGATTTCAAAACTTCATAATGTTGCCTGCATCTTCTGCTTTATCAGCAAGAGTATGAGCTTTAAATAAATCAGCAAGTGTTGCTGCAAGGCAGGATGAACTATGTACACGTCTACCATTTGCACATATAAGCAAACGCAGATGGAGCGTATGAGGCACAGCAAATATGCAATGAGCGGCCGTCCGCAGACTAAATGGAATATGCAAGATAGAAAAGAGAAGCCGGCTTTCACTGAATTGTATCGTGACATGGATTCTATTGAGAAATGCTGCTCCCAACGTTGCCTCGTAAGAATGACAATCCACCAAACTCGTAATTTCATGCAATACACTGAAACTTGATTGTTACAATGCTTCTTAACATTTTTACAAACACTTTAAATTCTTGTGAAAAGACAGGGTCATTGGTTCTCTCCAGAAAAATCAAGGGTTTTCAAGGACCATTTAAAAATTCCAGGACTTTCCAGGCCTTGAAATTGACATTTCTAAATTCAAGGGTTTTCAAGGTTTTCAAGGACCTGTGCGAACCCTGCTGACTTCTCACCAGGTTCGACTCAATTTCCGATTGCCAGCTTCGAGGCGAAAGAGAAATTCGGCCACCTCGCGCTAGCTAGAGCCTCTAAATACGCCTTTATTTAGTGACACCAGCGTTAGCCACCGCAGCTACACTTCCGAAAAAGCCCACAAAGCTTGAACGACAGAAACACAACGAACGAAAAAAAAGCATGGCGGGTGGGCTGGGATCATTTTTTGCCAGGAAGGGTGTTGATGGCTCCTCCTACACGGCGTGATGTCACAGTCACGATAGGGAGAGCAAGGTGAAGAAGGGGAAAGAGCCACCCGCTAAACCCCTTTGGGAAAGAGTCGCTGGGGTAAACCACTTTAAGGGGTGCGCCAGCGGAATTTCTCCTCCACTTTGAGGGAAACACAACTTGGGGGGGGGGCACTTCTGCGGCACTTCTCATTCGATACATCGTTTGTCGCTGGTATTTTAAATGCGAATGCATTTATTAGCCGGGGGTTGTCTTGCTCCGTTGGCCGGCGTGCGCCTGCATTCCTCCAGCGCGAGCGCACGTGAGCGCGCGCCTCGTAGTTCTGCCTTCGTCGTCGTCGTCGTAAATGCGAATGCATTTCTTAGTCGGGGGTTCACAAAATGCAACGTGAGCATTACGCCTCTCCCTGGCGGTGACGTCACTGCAGTTGCTTCCACGTCATCATCATCGGTTGGAGAAGAAGAAGAAGACAAGTCTGCCCCACGTGGGGCTTCAACACTTGCCCCACTACCATTCACGGGAGTTGCATTGATCTGGTCTTTACGCGAAACTGTGACGCGCGTATGCTTCTCAAAGACCCTTTGACCGTGCACTTTAGCGATCACAAGGCAGTGATTGTGGCCGTCAGGTACAACGATAACACAAACAGGTGCTGATGAATAAATGATTACGTTCAAACTCTCGTCATTAATTACGCCATTACTCGCAACACACTCATCGGTGCACCCAATGCATTCGCATTTCTGCACGATTCCCTTCGGGGAGGTGCGGGGGAATTTTTTGTTTGATATAAGCGTAGTTTTTACTATATATCTTCATTGTAAATGTACTGTGTCCAGAAATAGTTCGATATAAAGGACAGTTTGATGCAAATGGGTTTGATATAGTCGGGTTCAACTGTACCTATATTAACTTCTGACTCTTCCTTTGCCTTTAATTGGCCTTAATTTTCTAGTAGCATACCAATCATGTGCGCTTGTGTGGGGCTACTTTGAATTTAGACTTTGCTAAGCTTGATACAGTCTACAAACTAAAAAGCTAAAGGTGCATTCTTCCAGGCACAAATCGTGTCGTGGCTTAGTTATAACTGAGGGAACGAACTGCACCGACCCACAAATGGTCGGCTGACCGACTCTGTCAGAGGGTCGTCGAGCCACGCAGTAGCGCAGACAAGCCAAGCCATCTCAAGTAAGCGTCATAGGAAATTGGCAAGGAGGATGCAGAGAGGAGAACAGTACCTCAGAATTGATTTTTCTACTAAATGAAATCGTGTTAATTAACACACTGAGTGGTCAAAACATGGCCTAGGCACTCCAGACTACAATTTGCACAAGTAACCCCACAATGTTTACAAATCTCTTCAGCATCCCTTTAACTCACCAAACCCTTTCCATTGCATGGTATAAGCCTAGAACCATGCGAGAAAAATTCAGAATTAAAATTCTGGGGTATTTACGCGCTGAAGCTACGCCTTGGCTATGAGTCGCACCGCAGCGGAGGGCTCCGGATTATTTCTACCCCGTGGGGATCTTTACCGGACGCTTAAATCTCGACATACGGACGTCTTCACTTTTTGCCCCTATCTGAAAAGCAGCTACTGCGGCTGGGATCGAACCTGCATCGTTGACTCAGCAGCAGAGTACCTTATCCACTCAGGGGGGAAACGTGGAAATAAACATCTCGAACAAACAATGTGACGAGACAGTGTGACGTCACAGTTGCGCGCATAGTTGTATGCGGGCAAGGCCTCCACCTCACCTTTATGCTGATGAAATTGGCTGCACACTCAGAGGCAACAATGCCCGCAAGAAGCGTCTTGCCCGTTCCAGGAGCCCCGTACAACAGAAGGCCCGAGAGGGGACGGATGGGACAGTTGGCAAACAGCTCGGGGTACTGCGGGGAAATGTGCGACATACGTAAAAAAGAAACACCAATAACTGATCCCCGATAGAACAGCAAAAGCAGCCGGTAGACAAAGAACATGGGCTGAGCTTATAAGCTCAAGGCGGGATAATAAATGTCAGCTACGTGCGAGCCCGAATTTCGCACACGTCGACAAAATTCAACCGCAGGAATGAATGCTAAATTTCCTCCTGCCCACCCCTCCTCCACTGCTAATATTGAAGATACAATGAGGTGGAACAACAAGCTGCCATTAATTGGTAGATTACAGTGCCGTGATTACAAGAATACCTTCGCAGCAGCAGCAGCAGTGGTGGTTCTTTGCTGAAGCGGAAAAAGGCAAAAGTGTGCAAACAGGCACTGCTACCGAAACTCTCAACAGCGGAGCTACTAAAGCTCGAGTTCCATCTTTGCCTGGTGTCGCTCAAAACTAGGCACAGCAAAGTGGAGAGGAGGAAACATGCTAGGCGAAGAAGTGCGAGGGAAGGAGCCGACGAGCACGTGTGGGAAGTGTGCTCCTCAGGAAAAAAAATGTCTCCCGTGGTCGGGACGGAACCCATGTCCCTCGTGTTGCGAAGCTGGCATCTATCCAATTGCACTATCAGCGCATTCGGGGCACTCAGCATTTACTTTAAGTTCGTAGTGCCGGCAATGGCTTCGGTCGTTGGATTCGGACTTTGGCCGTTTGGATTTAAGACTTCAGGAGGGTGGACTATTGTGGTCTTTGATTTGACCCAGTTTGCGTAAAGAACACCACCAGCTCCGCTTTTTCCTCAGCCTTCACGTTTCATTTGCGAAGGCGGCCGAATTTTTTTTCACACCAAGAGCTGTGATGGTAGACATCATGGATGCTGAAACGAGAGTGGAGCAGCTCGTTGAAGCACTTTTGCCGAAACAGAATGGTGCAAGAGGAGGAGGAGGAGGAGGAGAAGAGGAGGAAAGAGAAACAGAAGAATAAGCAGAAGGAGGAGGCAGGGGAGGATGGAAGGGGAGGAAGAACAAGAGGGAAATGAATCGCAAGGAAGAGGAGCGGAAGGAGGAGCATAAAAAGAAGAAGACGGGGGAGAAGACATGAAATAAAAAGAGAAAAATGAAGCAGCAAGAGAAGGGGACAAGCCAGAGAAAGAACTGAGTAAGAAATTCGAAAAAAAAAGAAAGACAGAAAGCGCACCTTCGTGGGCCAGAGGAAGACCTCCTGAAGGGAGGTCTTCACATCAGCCAGGCCCCCCGCGTCTTCCCAGTGCAGCTTCTGCTCCTTCCTCAGGTTCAACCCCCGAAGGGATGCTGGGCTGTACTCCTCCAAGGCGCGATCGAGGTGGTCGTCTGTCAGGACAATCTGCTCCTCGCTGGGATCTTCAGTCAGCGAGAGAGAGAGAGAGAGGGGAGAAGGGCAGCAGATACAGCTCGTTAGTCGCACAACTGCGGCTTGCTAGTCGTGTTGACAAAGAATCGCACGCGCTGGCTCCAGAGATAGTGTAAAATGCTCTGTTGCTCTCTACATAATGTAAATATGCTGAGCAGATCATCGTGAAATTGGTCGCTAAGACAACTCTGTTATTACGCCGACTTTCATTTACTTGTCATAACTAGTTCAGAGTGAATTTGTAAATGCTGCAGAATTCTCGTCTGCTGTCAATATATGGACTTCTATATGGGGAGTATGGTTACATAAAACAGCTGCAACTCTTGTTTTACAAAAACTATCCCAAAATAAATTATATGACAATTAATTTAGGATTAATGCTAAGGAAGAAGTGTGTATGAGTCTTAATTCTATCAATATAGTAAGTCACCACACTTAACACTAACACAGATTAACTGGTTTCCAATCTTCACAGTAGTGGAAGGGTTCTGAATTTATTTGTAATGGTGCTTGCTTTGATGCCTGTATCTGTTCTGCTGTCCCACGACTTGGTCTTTGACAGGGCCATGCAGACAACATACAAGTTTGTTTGAATAGCGCATAGTGCCCCCAGCGCTTGCCCGGCAGGAAATGATGCATACTCACTTGTAAATTAATCAATTTAGGTTAAAATTTTGATTCTCCCACCAAATGATGTGTTTTCGTGGCGTCAGCAATGTAGTCATAGATGCACGTATTCAAATAAATTTCCACTGTGCCATTCAGCTCTGCAGCCTTGCTTGCCATCAGTCATCCCAGATGGCGCTACCATACTCATCCACGGACCATTGTCTGCCGTTGCTTTGTTTTTGACCATACTTGCACCTGGATTGCTTTTGTTACTGTAGAAAGTAATCGTTTCGTGAAACATGGAGTATCCTCGGCAAACAGGGTCACATAAGATTACATCACTTACACCAATTGGCCAGTGTCGTGTCAGACAACTCCAAAGCAGCGGACTGCTGTGCAGCTAAAACAAGCCTAGTGCGCCCAGTACCAACAGCACTGCGCATCGGTACTTCTATGCTTACGTGCATTTTCGTAACTTTCATTGTTTACTGCACCATTCTTACTACTGTAAAATTCATATGTATTACATTTATGCGCAAATAGCTCGCTCAGCAAGCTTATAAGCCATGCCTCATTTGCGTTTGCTTTTGCCGGCCTCATCCAATCACACAGCTGGACGCACATGACATCATAGGTTCTGTTGCAGGAAATAAGCTAGTGGGTCGCATGGCCATTCCCTTCTTTCTTAATTATATAGTTTATTTGAGCGAAGTGTGCGTTGAAAGTGGTGTCAGTATGATTCCAATGAGGCAATCTTTCGAATGAACTAAACGTGTTTTGGGAACATATGGGTCTAAAACATTTTCTTTTTCAATTTCGAGTAAACTCAGTGAAGCTTGTCAGTTTTGCTGCTCTTTTCCCACTGATTTCAAATATGCCATTATTTCTCAGTAGGTCAATTAGTTCCCAAGATAACCAGAGATAATTAGTCATTTTTGGTGGAACAATAGAAAAAAACAGCCCTAGTCATAAAACTGTAATCTTCACATTTTCCAATACTATGAACCTTGGTGAATGCAATACACGAAGCAATTTTCCGATGCGTCGCTTGGAACTAATTTTACAGCTCATTAAACTTTGGTGGCACCACTGGCAAGAAAATATTTCGAACACCCATTTCAAACACCGAATTTTAATGAGCTGTAAAATTAGTTCCAAGCGATGCATCAATTCATTTATTGCATTCACCACGGTTCGTTGTATTGAAAAATGCAAAGAGAACACTTTTGTGACTTACACTGCTTTTTCTACTGTTCCACCAAAATTACTAATTATCTCCAATCATCTTGGGAACTAATTTTGAAATCAGTGGGAAAAGAGCAGCAAAACTGACAAGCTTCACAGAGTTTACTTGAAAATAAAAAGAAGATGTTTTAAGACCCATGTCCCCCTTTTAAGAGCAGGATAACAACTTCATAGTGCCTGCTCAGTTAAAACATGGAAGTGTTTACGGTTTACAGTAAAACCTTGCTACAAGATACACCCAGGGGACTAGGGAAATATGTCTCTTGAAACCAAAAACTCCAAAAATAGTGTTAAGTATGACTGGACCCCTTTATTATACATCACCGTCAAAACATATTCATACACGTCAACAAGAAAATGTTCTCTATGGCTCAAAGAAGTCATTCATATTAGTTCTGAGGATCTCAGATTGCACTAGCCTCCTTGCAAACTTCTGAAGAGTAAAGCACTTCACTGTGCATGCCTTTCTGTTCTCACAATGCCGTTAAAGTGCTCTTAGATGTTCATCAGCCTCAACTGCCGACACTCTCTGCACTGCAATGTCCTTGCTGTTCTCCTCCCCTGGTTCATCCTTAAGGACACCATTTACTTGCGCGAGGATCATGTCATCTGTAAGCTTCTCGGAGCACACAAAACCCACATCTGCAGACATTAACTCCTCAAAAGTTTCTGAAACCTCTGCAGTGCCTTGGGTGCAGGCCCAAGCCTCATCTTCAAGGCAGTTTTCCACAAGATCCTCCATATAAGGCCCTTCTTCCATCACGTCTCTTCTAAATAGTGACGAATTTACTCTAGGGAAACTAGAACAGTTGCCCTTAGTAACAGAGTGTCTCTTGTAACCATGTCCCTTGTATGCGATGTTGCTAACGTGAGGAACATAGGAAAGCCAACCAAACCGTTTTCAAATGTCCCTTATAACCGAGTGCACCTTGTAGCAGTGCCTCTTGTAACAAGGTTTTACTGTAGCTCCATTCGATTCAGAAGCGGTGCACGGCAACGTTGCAGAGAATTTTCTGTGGTGCCGGTGCGGTGCACGGGCGCAGATTCATGGTGCTGCGGTGCAGTGCAGCATGCTGCAGCGCCACCAGTAGGTGCCACCGCATCGCAACAATCGAGCGAGGTGCAGGCCTTGTCGTCTGCTAGGACTAGGTGTGGCACGCTGTGCTGCCAGCCTGCCTGTGTGCTCTGTGGTGAACTCGCACGACAAGTCCACGTTGTGTCATTTTAAACTGGCCTTTGACTCACATGTGCGGATTTTCCGTCACGACGACCTTCCGTTGGACGCCGGCATGGACGACCTTCCGTTGGACGCCGTCATGGAGCTTCTCGATTCAAATTCGGAAGACGAGGAAGTCGACGAGGTGCTGTATGCCGCTGCAGCGCATTTGATACGCCTCGACCGTAACCGCATTCCTATGTACTACGAAAGAGTTGTTAGCTCCTGCTACGACTTCGAATTCAAGAGGTTGTTCCGTCTGTCACTCGAGACGTTTCATGAACTCGCGAGCAAGTTCGAAGCGTCAGACTATTTCCCCGCTCCTCGAGGTGGGTGCGTGCAGATCCCTGCAGAAAAGACCTGCCTTATCGGCCTCGCATACTTGGGCACACAGTCTTATATGTACCGCATCGCCGACAATTTTGACGTGTCGGAGTTGTCAGTCGCCCTATGTCTAAAAAGATTTCTTAATTTTCTCTTCAACATTAGTGGCGACGTCATTAAGTGGCCGTCTGAGCGACAGCGTGAGATCATTAAGGCTAAGTTTCTTGCCCGAAGCAAGGGCAAAGGACCGCGGGACACCATCGGGAGTGTGGATGGAAGCCACATCGAAATCAAGAAACCGACAGAGTCGCCTGCATCCTACTACAACAGAAAGAAGTTTTTTCTCTCATTCTGCAAGCAGTATGTGATGCTGACTGCCGCTTCACAGATGTGTTTGTGGGGTTTCCCGGCTCGGCCCACGACGCCCGTGTTCTGAAAGAGAGCTCTTTTTTTGGAGATACTGCGCAAAAATGTAACAACGACTAGGTACATTCTTGGGGATTCGGCGTATCCTCTTTTGCCATGGCTGATGCCTCCATACAAGGACAATCAGGCGACATTCCCTAAGTACAAGGAGGACTTCAACAAGTGCCACAGCTTACAGCGTGTGGCCGTGGAAAATGCCTTTGGCATGCTCAAACTAGGGTTTCGGCGACTGTACTTTGTGGACACGGACTCTATTGAACAGTCATGCCGCATAATCCTGGGGGCTTGCGTGCTCCACAACTTGTGTTGCAACACTAGAGATGAAATGGACGACTTCGCAGCCCTTGACAGTGACGAAGAGTGCGAGGATGGGCACAATGATGCCATCTCGACCAACGAACCAACCAGGGATGCCTGTGAGCAGCGTAGAAAGAGCACTGCACAAACCCAGTGTTGAACTGCCATCACAAGTGCACGCTGTGCAAAGTTACAGCTAGGGACACAGCATAATGCAGAATTGAAACATCTCTGCTTACTTTGTATATACTGCGCTTACTTTGTATACTTTGCATTTGATGTTCCCTCCTGTTTTACTTTTGCGTGCAGCAGGGACTTTTATTGCTTACTGTATGTGCATGTTGTGTTTATTTTATGTCCCTCCCTTTGCTGTTAATATTTCTGTGGGCAGCAGGAGCTGCGGCATGCAAACAGGAGCAATACACAAGCACATTTGCTCCACACGTCTTGTTTATTGACATTTTTTCTCATATACCACAACAAGGCGCTCCAGGAGGTCCATGCGCCTGTTGTGCCGTGCCTCTCTTTTTTGCTCCATTTCACTGATTTTTTCAATCAGCCTGTCTATAGGTGTTTCCCCCTTTTTTTTCTTGGGGGCGGAGGTGTACCAGCAGGCACTGCAACCTCAGCACCTGCCAGATCCCCTGCATCCTCCGAGTCAGCAGCCTGCACTGGTTCCCTGCAGTGCGAGGGAAAAAACTCATCAGGGCAGACAGAGTAGCGGAAGTGCTTTACACTTACTTTCAAGACAAATGTAAAGGGGCTCATTTCTTGACACTACATGGCACAATTTCAATCTTCAGCATGTGTTTTTAACAAGATCGCACCTCAAAGGAGTACCTACACCAACAATTTCACCAGCTTTGGTTTCTTCTTTATGCTCATTAGAACTAACCTGGTTTTGCTGCCGAGCATCCTGTGACAACTGCTCTAGGCTGCCTAGCACAAACATCCTGTGCAATACCTGGATTTTATTTAATTTCAGTTTTAATTTTCCCACTGAAGCTTTTTCATATCCGTTGCTTAGTTGGCGAAGGATTTATTTTGTCTTTATGTTATTTCTCTCCTCAAACCCAAACAAGTGTACAACCTCGGCTGTCTTGACTATTTAGTATTCCAAAGTTTGACTCAACATTTGCCTACCTACTCTTTTCCAACTTTTGCAGTAGTGTTCTTTCCCAAGAACACTACTGCGTGTTGAGTGTTTACCTAACTCATTACTGGTTTGACGTCGTCATGGACACCAACAGCCTCATCCTAACAGCTTGCATACCTATTGATGGGAGGAGTGAGCATACACCAGAATAAGTTCGAACAGCAATTAAACAGAGCGGCGGCACAATATAACAAAAGCACAATCACGACGAATCAGAAATGGCAAGTATAAATCTTTCGAGCGAAAGGGAACGGGTGTCACCAGAGAATAAATTCCAGTGTTCAATAGTTAAAGGGGAAAAAACTAAATTTGAATGTTCTACAGTTCTGCAGTGGTTTGGTTTGATGTTGAAATGGTGATTGTTTCTAGTAAGGGATGGCGAGGCAAATGAAGTTATGTAATGTCAAACATGCGATAAGTTGAATGGATAAGAGAGTGAAGTAGTTTCATAGAATTACTGAGTTGGCGCGTGCGCACTGGGGCAAGTTCTAGGGATGAAAGGGCAAGAGAAGGCGAGAAGTAACAATCATAACGATTATAACTGAACACGCTCAACCTTCCAGCTTTCCTAGAACCTGTTTAGAGCCGTTCTCTAATCTCCTGAGAGCAAACAAACTCTGTTGCACTTACGACTGTGCAGCTGGGCCTTCATGGCTTTCTTCAGTGATTCGCCGGCCAGGCTTGTACAGCACTCTGGGGCGGACGGCGTGCTCCTTGTCCAGCACATCTGCCAGTCCGCTGCGAGAAGTTATTACTGATCTCATAAATTACACCAAAACATTTTCTAGTACTCGCGCTGCACCCCATAAGGGAGTATTTGGCGAGCTAGTATACATAAATGGGCACGGTTAGCTTTAGTCAAAAAATTCGAAATACAAATATGATTTCAATTATTGCGACATGCACACTGCCAGTAGCATCGGCAGGTTCACCCTCGTCAAAATGGTGCGGGCACACTAATTGAACGGATCCAGGTTTTGCATGTTTATAATTTTAGAGAATGGCCACCACACATTCTTGCAGCGTAAAACACGAGACAGGAGTATAAAGAGGGGGACTGCGAAAATCGAGAAACACGCACTCTTCAAACTCGCACTTGGCTGCCTCCTCCCCTGTCCGCCGGCACTTCGATACGACTCTCTTGTAAGCCCGTTCCAGCGACTTCCATTTGTTTTTTATTTGGAGCTCGGTGAACGTGGTGCCGAACTCCTCATTCGGCAGCTCCGCAATGTTGCGCCACAAGTCTTTTTTGTACCTCTGCGCAAGACAAACACGTGTTACAGCGGCCACCACCTACCTGCACGCGTAAAACATGCACTAAGAGAAAACGCACTTGTAGTCACGTGGCTTTGCTTTGGCCTCTTTGTAGAGGCAAATCAGCCGCAACGTTCTTCGCCGGCTCCACAGTGCTCCGTCAGGAACCGGAGCACTCCCCGAGGGAGACGCAAAGGCTGCGGCTCCGAAGTCGGCAAAAGCTGCGGCGACATCTCCGTTCTCGCCGCTGGCGAAATCACCTCGCTCTCCAGCCTCGTGAAGAGGCGAAACGGCAGGCAGTTCAGGCGCCTCAGCATATTTAACCCGTATTTCTCGGCCATCTGAAATAAAATGCCGCCTCCATTAAACGTGTCCCACGCTACGCACGGGCTGGCATGACATTCCGCAGATCCTTACCTGCTGCTTTGAAGAGCTCGTGGCCGTCAACAACTAAGGTCGCCCCGCACGCGTGCAAAACGGGGTGAAGCTCCGTTAAAACTCCGCCGATTGTCACTAGCATTTCTGCGAGACTGCAACTTCGCCAACTGACCAACCTCACTGCGCGCGCGCACGGAACCTCAGCACTGAATGGCTGTACCACCTCCGTAGCAGGTGCAGCGATTCTCTGTACCGCAGCGACATCGCAGCTGCAACGTGAGCAATCGAGCGATGTGGTGCAGGGAACCACTCGTGCAGCGGTGAATCGAGCGCTTTGGTGCAGCGCATCCAGCACCGTTGCAGGCGTTGCAGGGAATCGCGTCTGAATCGAATGGAGCTTGTATATCCGTCCCAGGCGCGAGTGTACAGGGTAAAGGGCCGCTCACCGGGCATCTCCAGAGCGTCGCAGGAAAACAGGTGAGCCGCCCTGTCCAAGATGGCAGCCAGGTCCCGCGCATAGCAGCCTTCAGTGGAACGAGCCACCTTGCTGTAGTCAAAGCTGCTCCTGCCAAACTGAGGCCTTGCTTTCACCAGGCACCGGAGGATCTCCTCCCGATCAGCCTGGAAGGGGAAGTAGGGAGCCTTTCTAGGAGGATAATGTACAGAGAAACTGCGCACTGGGTACTGCGCAAGCGCAAAGAGCATGAGATTGGATTGGATTTGGATTGCATCTAGATTGGATTAGATTAAATTGGATTGGATTGGAAATCCAATCCAATTGTAGTACGGGTGTGTAGAGAATTGGGTCTCCACATTCGCCAGTCTGCGCATTCCAGAGGAGTGACGTCATAGCCACGGCAGACGCACTGGCGCTGGCGCGTGCCCAGCTGTCGGCTCCGCTGCGCAGTAGCCAAGTCTGTCACTGCGCCGGAGCCGCTTGATAGCCATTTCGCGTGGCTCCTGGAGAGCCGTGCTGCTCATGCACGAGGAGCAGTGACTGGACTGGACTGGACAGGATTGGATTGGATTGGAAACCGTTTAAGCAGCAGCAAGCATGATAATCAGCTAATCCTAGACGACCAGGAAACCTAAGAATAACCAGCTGAACCTTAGCTCACGCAACGTATATCCTGGCGTAGCCGAGCTAAGCCACTGCTAGTTTTTTTTAAAAGGAGAGTCAACCACTTTATCTGGAGTGTATGCCCTCTAGCTCACATGAAAGCCAGCATTTTATGCAGCGGGGTAACCTCAAGGAATTGCTAAAGAAACTGGCAGAAATAGTTTAAATTTGGCACTAAACCTTCTGAAGTCTGAAAGGTTGTGCCATGTAGGGTCTAAACGTCACAATACTGTACGTACACCAGCAGTTCCGTCAGTTTCAAAGCACTATTCAAAGGCCACATAAAAGAAAAGGGAAGAATGCAATTTATTATTATTCTAACTGAGGACAAGTTTCTTAAGTCTTTTAATCTGACGTACAGTCAAAAGTACACTGCCAAATGGCTCACTACCATGGTTGCGAGCATTCGTTTTGACAGCATACGCAAGGCTGGAAGACCTAAAAGTTCCACTTTCAGAAGTTCTACATCCCTATCAGGAAAACCTTTTAGGTGCAGAGCACTTTAGGGGCTCGCCTTGTCATCGCAGCTCGCTCGCTCGTCCCAAGTAGAGCCACACGGCGTTCTGTCGCCACAATATCCCACAGAGGCTTCGAAAGCCAAGCAGTTTATATAGTCATACGCCTTCGAAACTCGTGAACTGCTGGCACTTGTCATACATCTCCTTGTTGTTTAGCGCAAAGAAGACTGCAGGTATATTTTAGGTGAAATATACTTAATGAACCGGCAGCGCCCGCGTTCATTTAGTTGGGAATGCCCATTGGGTTGGTTTTTACGATAGTGAGCGAAAAAGAAGGGCAGTGCATTGCCGGCATGTGCGGGAGGAAAAGCAAGCACAAAAAGAACAGAACTCCCGCTGGCACAGTTTCCGGCTGGGGGTGCGTGGGCACTGTGAAGGCGGGAAATTTGAACTGCATTGGGTGGTAGCAGTGAGCGAATAATGGTGCCACAGCCCACTATGGCGAATTACTGCTCTGCACTTCTGACAGCGTTCACGTTGAGTGGAACGGCTTTAATTTTTTGGTTCAAGATGTTTTGAGTGATACCTTTCCATTTGGGATGGGGAATGTGTACTCCATAAATATCGGTTGTCACAAAGAACAGTATGCTTGCAGGCACTGCCATTCACCGAACACCCTACTTTCCTCACTACATCAAATAAGCAAGGAGGGGTGGCAAAAAAATATTTGCTTGCAGCAATCTAAACTCTCATTTTGCCTTTTGTCAGATCTGGGATCTCTAAGCTCAGCTTTTATATTTTGCCACTTGGTCAAGGACAATGTAGGGTTCTTGAGGGAGTAAAGTTTATTGGAGCAAACTTATGGTCCACAAAGAACTCAATTAAACGATACATGAAGTCGAGAAGCAGTCAGCCAAGTAATGTGCACAGACAAGCGTTGGCAAAATTAATGCCAAAACATTTTTTCTGTGCGCATTTATCTACAGTGCTCTCATTACTAGGAACGTCGATTTAGATCGAGAACATTTTTAGATTAAACGAGAACAATCTGGGATCCCAAAGTTACCAAAATGCAGCCCCCTTTCCTTATCGAAGCAAGATTCCCAGTGCAGCATACAAAAGGAGTGAACCCGTGCTTCGCTTAACACAAGATAAGGTAGCCAGATGCAGCCAGTTGCTGGTAACAAAAGTTAAACCGTTCCACTCAATGTGAAAGCTGTCGGAAGTGCAGGGCAGTGATTTGCCATAATGGGCTGTAGCGCCGTTATTCACTCCCTTCTACCACCCAATGCAATTCAAACTTCCCGCCTTTGCAGTGCTCGCGCGCCCCCTGCCGGAAACTGCGCCAGTGGGAGTTGTGTTCTTTTTGTACTTGCTTTTCCTTCCACATGTGCCAGAGTTGCACTGCCACATTTTTTCGCTTACTATCGCAAAAACCAACCCAACAAACGTTCGTAACTAAACGAACGTGGGCGCTGCCGGTTAGTTACGTATATTTCACCTAAGATGTACCTACAGTTTTCTTTGCGCCAAACAACGGGGAGATGTATGACAAGCGGCAGCGTTTCACGAGTTTCGAACAGTTATGACTATATAAACCACTTTGCTTTCGAAGCCTCTGGGTTACGCCACGACGACAGCCGCTACGACGGAACGCTGTGGGGCTCTACTTGGGTCCAGCGAGCGAGCTACGATGACAAGGCAAGCCCTGGTATGTGTCCTTGAGCCCTTGTAAAGTGCTCTGCACTTAAAAACCCAAATAAACAAGTCAGAAGGTATAATTCATGGCGAAATAGCCAGCTATAGTTCCTGTAAGGGCACCTGCTCTCTTCCAGTCAGATGCTCTGCTCATTTGCCCCATGCATGGCTAGCGTTCACGGTAGCAAACGAACCACCCCCCTCCTCTCACAGAGTGAATAAACCGGGTGATATAGCGCCCTGTCAACGTACTGCATTGGGGGGTGGGATGGCGAGTGCTTCGTAGAAGACGTGCTGCCCGTGGCCAGCCGTGAGTCGGGTGTTGAAGGCCTCCCTCGATCGGCCGGTGACGATGACAGCCACTCGGGAGCAAGTTTCTCGCAAGCCACGGAGCACCTTGAGGAACACTGCAGGCAACGATGAAAAAACAAGAGGTGATAAGCGCGGTACACTATTGCTTGTGAGTGCAGCTCTGAAGCGGCCATTCCCGCTGGTGAGCGTAGGCGTAACCAACTGAACTATGTATTGTCTAGGGGAAGACAAGTAAGAGCGAATGACAGCGAAGAATGCGCGACGAGGAAAGGAGAGGATGAGAGTGGCAAACGAGGAAACACGGTGCTGCGCGAGTGCAGCCCTGTTTGCGGCGACTGCTGTGAACCGCACTTGCGCATCATCCTTGGGCCCTATCCCCCCGTCTTCCCATTAGCGAGGCAGTTACACTCAGTTTGCAATGTGCCAAACAACATATTGTCCATGCCAGCCACGCTACCCAAAATTTTCTGTCGTAATACAAAAAGAATGGTCTGTGTTGCACATACTCACATGTCTCTATCAAATACTTTGCCTCTGTTAAACTCAAAACTGAATCACCTAAACAGCCATGCCTGAATTTTGCATAAGAAGTGTCGTAGTAGTCGTCAGCAATCTTTTTTTGATGTAACTGTCGTGAAAGAAGGCACAGAACGACAAAAATCTGGCAGGAGAGAATCAAGAAGATCAGATAGCCCCGTGAGAAATAAAAATTCTTCAATCCTAACACCGAATTCGGTACCCTAGAACAGAAGCTATGCACTGCACCTGCCTCGGGACAGTCAGGCATGCCAAGTGACATGTGACATTTTTGTATCCCTTTTACCTTGCTAGTTCCAGGCTGCATCATTTCTTTTATCAATGACGATTTTTTGCAGCATTGATGACACAAAAGGAACAGTCTCTACAGACAGGAAGCAGGTCTGCAACTAGCTCAGCATGCAGCAATATATGCCTCGAGCTTTGCGATCGCTGCGCCGCCTGCTGCCGCCTCTTTGTGGCATTTACAGGACAAGCGCTGCGTGGCTGATAGGAACGCATGCAGTGTTTTGGTTCTCCTTCACTTCTCTTTGCCTTTCTGCGCACTAAAAAAACTTGTTATGGTCACGTCTGTAAGCAAATAGTAAATTTTGGGCACTTGAAAAAATAGCTGCGTTTTGGTAGAGTGTTCGAACACAAAGAGCTACCCAGGGATGCGGTTCCGGGTGCTTCTTGGACGCTCTTACGGGTGTCGGCGACGGCAGCAGCATATTACCACTGCCACCTCCAAATACGTTAGGCACAAGTGAATTCTATTGTCGCCTCTTTTAGACCTGATACTGGCACAGCAAAAGGTTGGTTTCATTTCGGAGCGCAGACATGGAATTCAGCTTTGTTTCGAATATATACGTTGTAGAAAAAAGCATGGTTTGGGGATGTGATTACCCAGTACCTGACAATAATTGCACCTTTTATGGAATATAACCCACGCGAATATCTTAGGTATATTCCAAGGCCGTGCGTCATTAAATATGTGCCCGCTCAAGCCTTATAGCAAAAACCAAGCAAAGATACGGAAACCACGAAAAAATAAATGGTTTGCAAGTCCGGAAGAAATATAACAGCTCGTACGGGAATGAAAAAAACCCAGTGAAGCTTCGGAAAGGCTAGAGGGTCCAAACCTAAGCCAGATAGAATTCCCCAGAGCAACTAAGATGCGAAATGCACTGCTGTTCTGCGAGACATGGGGGGAGGGGAAGGGGACGCTTAACTATTGTTGTGTACGCAGAGCGAAATCAAGGAATTGATGTTTTAGTAATCGGACACACAAGCTGTGCATTCACTTTCCTCTTGTTTGTCAGCTTAAACGAACAGCTGATCACTTCATGGATGCATTTTTTGAGATATACAGGGTAGGAGTTCCCAAGCAAGAAAAGGTGTACAGTCAAACTCCGCTACAACGAAATTCACGGGGATCGCGAAAAATTTCGTTGTAGCGAGAATTTCGTTGTCGCGGAAAAATCAGTAAATAAAGAAAACAGGGCAGGCGTCTAACTGGCGTCGTGAAATCTCCCACCTACCTTTTCGCCCCAATGTTGCCAACTTGCTTGGAGCTCGCTCCGCCAAAAATAGCACCCTTTTTATAGCACAGAGTTTATATCGTAATTTGCGGTCACAATGCGTCTCGCGGCGCTTAGACCAGCGTTGTAATATGCACGTCGTACTCGTGGAGATCCGCGCAAAAGCAGGGCGATGATTTCCGCCTTTACCTCGAGCGAAAGAAGCTTCCGTTTCTTGCTCTGTGGCGCCGCCATAGGCCCTGGCAACCGCAGACGAGACCGAGAAAAAAAAAGCACAGGTCGTAGCTGACGAAGCGAAGCGTGCAGGGGTACCGAGCTAACTCTAAGGCGCCGCTTTGCGCAAACGGCTATCCATTCAGGGGGCCCCGGTCACGTGAGCAGCAAGGTCAGTGCTCTCGCCGGCGGGCCCCGCCGACGGGTGCCGGGCGAGCGCGAGAAAGGGCGAGAAGCAGACATCGAGAAGCGGCAGCTTCTCGATGTCCGGATGTTCGGAGAAAATGTTGCTACTACATATATAATTTACATTGTTAGAACTTATCAAAATTAGTTAGAGCGGTTCAGTCCGTTGCAGATCGAGTGACTTGCGTCCCGGGAAAATTTCGTTGAACCGGGAGAACAATAAAAAAAGTGGTTCGTTGTGAAGGGAGTTTTAATACATTGGGGCCTATGGGATGCGGGCGGGGAATCGAAAAACCTTCGTTGAAGTGGGAATTTCGTTGTAGCGGAGTTCGTTGTAGCGGAGTTTGACTGTAGTTGGAACAGCGTGGTATCTGATAATGCCCTGTGATTTCAGTTTGTGCTAGATTCTGCAGGCTCCCTGTGTCATATGACGATGTTTCGAAGGAGCGTGTAGTTGCGGATGCGGATTACTCTGTAAGCCTGTCTCCGTGCTGCTTGCGGCGGAGATATGTACCGTGTGATGCGGAATATAGGTCGAGATTTTTTACAGAAAAATTTGCCGAAAAGCCACCCCTCGACCTATATTGCAGCCATTTGGCAGTTGTCATCTGGCGACCGGGCAGCCCATCGAGCCCATCCAAACCCCAAAGGCACCATCGCCACCACCATCAATCGGACGCGACGCCATCTTTGTTTTGTTGCTTCTCTCGCTGTCGGCGAATGTGTGTGTGCTATTTTCTTCTTGCTCAAAATGAGTTTAGGCACTTGGTGCCAGTTCACAGCAGCATTTAAAAGAAAAGTTGGGGGTTTTCCGAGGTCAATGACGTGTCCGCCTTGCACCAGTTCGGTATCGCCAAAAGAAGTGCTGCTAGCGGCGTTAGCTAAAGGGGCAGCTCTCGGTATGCAACGCTCGGAAGACCTCGCTTCATGGGCGCTGCTCTGTGCACCTGTGCTGCTGTACAAAGGGGAAAATTTTGTCCGCTAGCGTCGTGCGATGTCTCTACAAATGGATACCCCAAGATGTTTGCTGACCTCCTGCACAGACTGGCTGTCGCTACGGCCTGCACACGAGTGTCCCATGCTTTGCGCTCGCTTCACGATGACATGGTCTTGAGAGTGTTGGTCTTGGTCTTGCGACTGCACCGAGGACGACTTGCTGTGTTTGCGACAGCGAGCCAGAAGCAGTCGTCCGACGATACTTCAGACAGTTTTAAATGAGTAATCAGACGAAACAAGTTATAGTCTCAATAAAACAATGGTTGGTACCTAATTTTTTTTTGCATTTTTCGGCTACAAGGTAAGGGGGTCGACCTATATTCCACCTCAACCTATATTCCGCATTATACGGTAGCACATTTTATTTTTATTTTATTTTATTTACAAATACCTCAAAGACCCCAGTGGGCGGGGTTTTACATGAGGGGTGGATGAAAACAAAAGGTTACAAGTATAGGTACAGGTTACAAGTAAGCAAGTTTACAAGGTTACAAAATATAAGTACGAAAGGTTTCGGTACAAATGCTTAAAAAAGAGTGCACAATACAGAGTGAAAAACATGGCAAAATTAGTACAAATATTCTTCAATGGCCGCTTTGAAGCGCGCCGGATTCGTGAGAGCAATGATGTTTTCGGGGAGGCCGTTCCAGTCGATGGCTGTCAGCACGGAAAATGAATGAAGGTATGCAGATGTGCGTGCGTGGGGGGGGGGGGGGGTAAACTGCTTCGGAATGGTTTATGCGATTCGATGGGTGGTGAGCGGTTTTTATGAATGTTTGTGAGCACTCGCGTCGCGACAAGACGACCCAGCATTAAATCTTTTGTCGTGTGCTGATTTTTTAGTACAATTTTTGCATTATCCATCGTACTTCTTTCGTACAATGTTTGTGAACTTTATGCCACATTGCCTTGTCCACAGTATTGATGAATGTCCGAGGCACGCGTAACTGGCATCGTGCTGTCAGGCATGAGTGCTCCACTAGATTATGTAAGTACGCAAAACTGATTTACATCGTAGTGTATAGCCGTAGCACGACCAACTGAGGAAACGCTGCTTGGAGACATGGTTAGTGAATTTCAGGGCAGTGGAATTACAATCAGCTCCATGCATGAGCCCGTTTCGCGAAGCTTGCCCGTGACCCACACCTGGAGATTATAAAGACCGAATGTACCACACTAAGACCGCGTCAGAAATTTTTACTCTTGTAAATATACTTCATTTGTGAACAGAGTGACTGCTTTACATAAATATGTATTTTCAACGCATCCAAACGATAAAGCTCAGTCATGAACGTGCCGCAAAACCAGCGGCCACACTGAGGAGCGGGCAGAAACTCCCGCGGCTGCTTTCGAAATGGGCCGCTAAGGGGATTTCAGTGACGCCCCTACAGGCAGTGCTCAAGGCGTACAGAGGAACTCCTCAAAAAAAAGCCTGTTGTGCAGTTTCATTCACAATAAGCACGAAATGCATTTTACTTAAGTCTTTAGAGTAAGTACTAGTTCGTACCCAAGCACTATGGTGCTTGTGGGAAGCCCCCACCTCATGGTGGCACAGCAGAAGTAACTGCTCTGATAAAGAACAGGTTCTTTTTAGACATTGTCACCGCAGAAATGACTAACTTTGGCCCAAAAACCATGAAACCTCATTCATCGAAACTCACTCACTGCATCTGGGCGTGTGGGAAATCAGCGAACAACTTGCAATGCACTCTCTCAAATGGGGACAGAAACCAGCCACGAGATGGCTTTCAGTGGTTCCTCTATGGGCAGCGCACACCATTTCTATCTTCCAGGGTGACAAGAAGCTATGCTGCTCACAAAGCAGGTGAAAAGCCTTCGGTAGCCCCACCCCTTCTCGCGTGCGCACTGCGCACACACACTATGATAGAGTGTGCATGTTTTGGAATTGAGGAAACTTGTAATCCCCACTCTGTATGAAGTCCGCAGACGATGCGCCTGACGCGATCCAAGACGATGGTGCGGCTATTATCCGCACGGCTCTTAGACAATGATGGCAGGGTTTGCTTGGGCCCTGTAAGATGGCTTCAGCACGCGAGAGCAGGGAGCTCGAGGGATGCACCCATGCAGGACAAACGAGAGACACTTCAGCATGCGGGCAGGACAAACAAGAGACACGTACTTTACCGGCTACCAAAGCTCTGATAGAGTACCTGCAACACACAGGTCTAGACCAGTCGCTGTGAATAACTCGCCCTATCTGTACGCATCAACTTCTTGAACATCATCGCCATCATCTTCATCACGTCATCAACTGGCGTAGCAAGTTAGGCATTTTAGCCCAGCTAACATCGCCAGACTTCATTAAAGATTTCTCTCTCTCTCTCTCTCTCTCTCTCTTCAGCGCACAAGAGCACGGAGCTCGAGGGATGCACCCAAGCAGGACGAATGAAAGACACTTTATCAGTGACTGTGAAGTGCACCAGCTCTTCCCCTCCAGCCTGGGCTGACCGACACTCAAATGACTCTGGCCGTACCCAACCACCCCATTACACTCCGTACCCAAACCACCCCACCACATACCAATGCCATAACCATGCAGGATTGACCAAGAATAACAAACACTGTGCTTACTATCCTGGGAATGCATGCTTGTTTATTCATTCATTCATTCATTCATTCATTCATTCATTCATTCCTTCATTCTCTCTCTCTCTCTCTCTCTCTCTCTCTCTCTCTCTCTCTCTCTCTCTCTCTCTCTCTCTCTCTCTCTCTCTCTCTCTCTCTCTCTCTCTCTCTCTCTCTCTCTCTCTCTCTCTCTCTCTCTCTCTCTCTCTCTCTCTCTCTCTCTCTCTATCTATCTCTCTCTCTATCTATCTCTCTCTCTCGCACGCACGCACGCACGCACGCACGCACGCACACACACACACACAAAATCGACAAATCCTTAGGTCCAAATGGTTGAACAATACGTTGGACAAGTAATAATGAATACTACTGGTTGGTTGAGAGACATTTTTCTTTAGCCCCAAGTGGAATTATCCATGTTTTACTCGTCATTTCAAATCACCTTGCTTTGCAGTGGATTGCTCCATCCTGCTCCAGCAGTACATGTAGCATCAGGCATGACAGGTTCCGTTTCACTGGCTCATTAAACTTCAGTTACCCTGCGTCAAATATTGCTGAACTTTGACCCACTTGCCAGACACTCCGTATCATCCCAGGTTCCACACAAGGGACAGTTTTGCAACCCCGACAGTATTGAAGGAAAAACGGAGGTTAGACCAAAGCCTCACCGTTGGCCATTCTGTTGGAGTAGAGGGCGTCGGGGCTCTTCTCCTGCTCAGGCGACACCATGGACCCGGCCAGCATGTCCAAGTCGTCAAACACCAGCACTGCGGGCTGCCTGAAGCAGCACTCAGAGACCAGGCCCTCCCACACCTTCGCTACCTTGTCGGCATGCCTACCTGCACGGGCAGAACAAGGCAGTTGACAAAGCCACTCCTCGAGAACACCAACCGCTTCCAAGCAGATTGCATTTGTAACCCAGCCATCAATTTGGGTTTCAACAGAGTAGAGACAGCGAGTAAGTAAAGAAAAAAATGCTTACTAAGTAACACAGTAAAATTACTCATCATTTTTTTCAGCCCTCCACGGTCTGCAGCTGAACTAGCAGAAATTTTTGTATTGAAGCGGTCATAGCCATTGCAGCAATCACATATTTCTTGCTTTATTGAACAAGGTGTCCTATTTTAAAGAAAAGATTTTTTTGTTTCACTGAATCACTGTTTCACCGTTGCTTTATTGAATGAAAAATCCTATTTTAAAGAAAATATTTTTTTTTTTCACTGAATGAAGTGTTCCGTTTAAGAAAAGAAAGATAGAAAGGCACATTGACCATGTTCACAAGGTGGATCGGTTGGAATCTTTCTGGTAATACGATTCTTGGCGCACTGCATTAAAATTGTGCAATGCAGACTTCATTCCTTTTTTTGTAAGCCCTTCCCTACCCCTCCTCCCTGCCAACAGGCAGCATGACATACGGGTGGTACAGATGGTATTCACATAAAAGTTTAGCGGGCGATTTCTTCTCTTGGCAACACTGAAAACCGCCATGACAATGCCCACCACGACAGTGCCCACCACGCCTGCACATGCGTCGCGTCCGCATCTCGCAGGAAAAAAGAACAGGCCCCAGCGTCCGCCGTCTGCGCCGTTACCACCCAATTCTCGGCCATGCTATCAACAGGCACGGATTACAGCAGTGACATTGTGCGGTGACGCTCTACTTGCACTAGAGGACTTCGCATCACTACCAAAGAATCGAGTCGCAGTTGCGAAAGGAAGCGGCACGACGCAATGCCTACGCCGCCGCACAGTTGCCTGAGAGTACAGATATAAACACAGATGCGCCCGCACCTTGCCCACGGCAGAGTTGTTCAACACAAAAGCCAAATAATGGTCCCGAAGAAATCGTGAGGTTCACACAGATGACGATTGAGATACGGTGGTACCGTAGCGGCGTAGCAGTGAGTGCACTGTTAGCTGGGGGCTAGCAACATCCATCGGCGAGTGGCCGAACGGCCAAAGTGGAAACGTTCGCCGAGAGTTGAGCAATCTGTGGCCGATATCAAAATGCAGCAGCTGGCGATCATTTCATTCGTGCCTTGTGACAGGTAGGCTTTTAGGGCGCTGCGCGAAGCAGTAGTTAAAGGGACACTGAAGAGTGGAAACAAGTTGGCCTGTATCGATGGATTACAGTGCTGAGAATCTAAAAACGCCATTCTTGCAACTAGCAGTTGTTTAATTAGGCAGGAAATGCCAGAAACGTGAAAACAGGGGACGACACCCCATACGTTTTCGGGTGCTACGATTCGTGACACCACAAAAGTGGTAAACGGCGAGAGCTTATTCGAGAAGCATCTATAGATGTTTTCCTCAAATAAAAAGTTCGTAAGTGGTTGAGCACATGAAATGTATGTAAATCGCAGCTTTCCGTGAGCTTATTGTATCTAAAAAAACACAGACTACAGCTGTCATCATTTCCTTAATGGGGTGTGCTGTTAGGAAGATATGGGGAGTTAGCTCAGGCGAGCAAACAACTGCACCGAATCTACAGGGCACAGGTGACGAAGGGGGTGGCCGTTTGACGTCGGCCGACAACAGCGGTAAGGATGAGACAGAGTCGAACAAAACAACAACAGAAAGACTTATATTTGAACAAGCAAAATACTATACAAGCAAGAGGACATGAAACGCTGACGAGAGATAACTTAGAGCGAATACAAACGCGAGGGACAGTTCAAAGACAAAACGTACAATCAAGGAGCGTTAACAATGAATATTACGAGGTAGAGCAGTTAACTAAAAAAAAAAAAAAAACAGTTCGATGCATATGAGAAACAAAGTCCCACAATATTCACCGACCAGGCCGGATGATGCACCGCTGACTGAGGCGATTCGGCTACCTATGAAGCAATGCTTCGACGTAGGCCAGGCCGTCTCAACACGATCACAGTGATTCAAGGCCCGGGAGTATGTTGGAGTCCTCCAGGATGCGGATCGCCGATGGCAGTGCACTCACGGGCAGAAGCCGTTGCCACGGCTTCTGCCCGTGCGGTGTCGGGGCACGACACCGCAGGACCGGCAGTCATGCCTTTGCATCTTTTGACGCAGGTCGTACTGCTCGGATTCTTCCCGTTTCCCCGAGACGTCAACTTCGCCAACGAGGCGTCGACTTCGCTGTTTCTCCGTGACGGTCGCCTAAACCTTACCAGCTGCGGCGAAGCAACCTTCCACACCCTGGCCGATCATTCGAGCGCGCGACCTACCCTACACGAGCTTCTGCCCGCCGCGACCGGTTGCCCCTTCCTGCTCCCCCGAGCAATTACCGGCTCTGGACATCCATGCCTACTTAAGGAGCCTCCGCACCGGAAGCAGACGGGGCACGACACCGCAGGACCGGCAGTCATGCCTTTGCATCTTTTGACGCAGGTTAGTTACCTCCGCTATTCAACACAGTACTGAAGTGATAACCCCTTTCTTGTTGCGGTGTCGTGCCCCTATGACCCAGACTGGCGCCGTGCTATTCGCGTGTGTATAGATGCCATTGCATTTGACTTACTGTGTCACTTGTTGCTGATTCTGTCCGGTGACGTTGAGCTAAACCCTGGTCCTACCACAGAAATTCTGGCTGCCATAAGTAAACTTCAAGAATGCCAAAATGCTATTCAAACTGAGCTAAAATATCTGAAGACCACACAGTTATCACAAGAAAAAACGATCACAGATATCACTAACAGGCTTGCCGCACTGGAAATCACGCAACCGAAAAATAATCCCGACCCAGTTGTGCACGAGGCAAATGCAATCAAACGTGAAATCGCGGTCCTTCAAGCGGCTCACACAGATACCAACAACCGAATGCGGAGGAACAATCTTCTGTTCCTGGGTATCGATGACGCAGAAAAAGAGACGTGGCAGGAAGCTGAAAAAAAAATAGTCGAATTTTGCTCTGCCACCTTGAAGCTGCAATTGCACGACAACGCTACCGAACGTGCCCACCGCTTAGGCAAATTTAGTAACAACAAAAAAAGACCCATAATTGTAAAGTTAAACCACTTCAAGACTGAAGAAAATATCCTTGCTTGCGGCCGCCAACTGAAGGGAACTGATTACGCCATCCGAGAAGATTTCGCTCCCGCTACTCGATACGCGCGCTCCAAATTAATACAATTCATACGACCTCAAAAATGTGCCTTCAAACTCTCCGCTGATAAACTGCACGTAGGAAGTAAATCTTATTCTTACGACGCGGCAACCGATACCGTTTTAGAGTGCGAAAGCTTCCCTCGTTTGCGCCGTTCCCCCCTCAGCATCATCTCAGTGCCGAAGCATGTGGTAACTGACGCAGAGCAAACCACCAAGTTCATTCAAACAACCGTCCATCCTCTTCTGTAGATATCAACATTGCTTTCACCAACATTAGAAGTGTAGTCCCGAAATGAGATCAGTTACACAGTTTTATCACAGACATTGACTCCGACATAATTCTTCTCACCGAGACATGGCTGAATGACATTAAAGATTGTGAAGTTTTGTCCTTGAACCTAAATTACACACTATACCGCCATGATAGAAAAGACAAGAGAGGAGGTGGCGTTCTCGTAGAAATTAAAAGTAGCCTGTCATCCTCACTCGTCAGCCGCGATGACAACCTTGAGCTCACATGGGTGTGTGTGCACAATTCATCGGTTAAATTAGTGTTCGGCGTTTGTTATCGACCACCAGACAGTAATCCACTTTTTTGTGACCACCTTCGCAACTCCCTCACAAACGTCAAAGATAAATTCCCCGAAGCGCCAATTTTCCTTTTTGGAGACTTCAACTACCCTCACATCAATTGGTCCTTTCTCGTGGCTAATCAGTCGCCCTCGAATGAACCCAAACAGTTTCTAGACTTGGTACTAGACTTTAACCTTCACCAAACAATAACGACGCCTACTAGAGGTGACAACGTACTTGATCTTTTGCTCACCAACTGCCCTGATGATGTATCAAGTGTAACAGTACTGCCCGGACTTAGCGATCACAACCTTCTTCATGTAGCCCTCTCTATGCCAATAAAAAGACGGTCACCTACGAAGAAATTAATCACAGACTATAATAGAGGAAACTTTGAATTAATCAATAAAGAACTTACTCACTACTATGAAAATTTTGAAAAGTCGTACGAGGCTCGTTCAGTAAACACCAACTGGGAACTCTATAAAAACATGTTGCTCAGCTTAAAAAAGAAATATATACCTACAATCACTGTAAAATCAGACTCGAATAACCCATGGTTCAACAAACACTTAAAATCACTGCTAAACCGGAAAAAGCGCCTGTATAGAACCGCAAAAAGCAAAAACAGTCCAGAAGCATGGGAGCGACACCGCCTCTGTGAGGTTGAATACATCAAAGCTTTAAATGACGCCAAAGACAAATATTTCCAAGTTGACTTGATTTCAATACTCCGCACAAACCCAAATAAATTCTGGCGCACCATTTCCACCAAACCACAAACTAACCAGATAAACCTTGTCGATGCAAGTGAGGAACCCATAGGCGTCAGTGATTCCGCAGCAGCCCTAAACGAATTCTTTACATCGGTCTTCCATGATTTTAATTCTTGCCCTATAGAACCCTTGCCCAACTTCTCCCCCAAAACAATGCCTGAAATACAAATAACCCTGGATGGCATAACCAACTTAATCCGCTCTCTTAAAATATCATCATCAGCAGGCTGCGATGACATCAATGCAAAATTACTTAAAGGTACTATACATATCTCTAGTAAATTTCTGTACCTTATATTCAAACAGTCCTTAAAGGGAAGGTGAAGCGGTTTTAGAATTAAAAGAAAAGTTGACTAGCAGCAAGTACACATTGAATAGTTCATGTGTACGAAATATTTTCGCAATACATGCAATAGAAGCGGCGCAATGAGCAAACAAAAGTGGCCCGATGCCCCGCCCCCATCTCGCCGCGCGATGCCGGAAGACCGAAGAGCGCGGGCGAAAACCGGCTGAAAAACGTCATACCTGGACTTCCGGCCGGATCGGCCGCCTTGGCCATGCTCTTTTCGCCGTGTTTCCTTGTGAATGATACTCGCTGTTGTTGTGGTTGATAGCACCCATTTGTACAATTTTCGTGTTCAAAAAGTATGCACGAACGCCAAACGAGGCATACGTTATCATGCCGTATTCCTAAGCAGAATAATGCCACGCCGGGATGCTTGATAACATACGGAAGCGACAGCCGAGGTGGCTGTGCTTGATGACAGAGAATATACTACACTACGTTAAATACTTTGTAAACCGCTCCAATGCGGTTTTTTTTTTTTTTTTTTTTTTGATGCGACGGACGTGAATGTTCACATTAGATTCTAGATTTAGGAAGGATGGGGAATACTGCTGTACTTTGGCCGGGGATGTTTCGTTCAATTCCAGAAACCAAGTCACATTTGTTCAGGAAATACTTGTTTCGTTAAACGCGTCGCTTTTCTTTCCCTATGGGCTCAGGACAGTGTTAAAAAAAACAATTTTTTTGGCGAAACTAAAACAAGGGGCCAATCCTGATAGAAGTTCTCTCCCGGCTAAGAGGTAAACAGTATTCCTACAAAGTAAAAGAACCAAGACAACCAGATTACCTATTTTGCAAGTATACATGTCACGATAAGGTGATGTTTGTCTGGAATTAAAAAAAAGCACCACTCCGAACCACCACCGTGCCATAATTTGTGTTGACTACGGGGGCCTAATTTTTTGCCCAAGATTCCGTGTGGCTGCATATTATAACCTGGCAAGCACTTGTTGTCACTGAACCTCAAGTGTGCTCCAGTGATAGTCGGTGATATATATAATGATGATAGTAAAAAATTAGGAGCGAAGAGTAAATATACGGCCTCTGTCCGACTAGCGCGGTAAATGCTTAAATCTAGAAATGCTGAAACAGGCCAACGATTCATTATCACAAACGTTTGGTGATTGTTACCTAAAGTAACGCAACTATAACGTAACTGCCTTGTCCGACTGGTCTGTTAATTATAACGAGGTGGCCGTAATATTGTAGCAGAATGCGCAACGCACAAGCGAAAATCAAGCCCTACTACAGCCAATAATGCTGAGCAGGCACTAGTATGCTGCAGTGTTTTCAGAATAAATGCATGTGAAGCAGTAAGACGCCACTCATCGAAGTGCAGCTAGCAATCGCGGAGGCGCCGTAGCGCCGCTGCCGAAATTGTGCGCGCGTGTGGGTCTGTGTACGGGGATGAGTAACGGGGCTGGGGTGGGCGACAACGAACAAAGGAAATGCGGAAGCAGAGTCTGCTTGTTGGTTTATGCATGTACCGGCAAGATGTGTCTCGCATATACGTTTACATCGCATGAACGCTATTTTTTCGCGCAGTGCACGTACGTGCTTTTCGCTGGTAGATAAAACGCCCATTAATCTACGGCAGAAATGGTTTTGTGTATAATAAGAAACAGTTAAGGCAGTACCTAATATTAACATAAGGTATAAAATCCCCCTATGCTGGTTGCCTAATTCAAAAATATTTTGATGGAACCCACTAGTCGACGTCCTAGTCACTGCTTTGGGGTTCTCTGTCATGTAAAGCAAATTTAAGCTCCAAGATAATTGAACCAACAGCACGGGAAATTATAAAACAAACTTCCAGTCATGTACGAAAATTAAACTGCAAGCTAAATTGCCGCAAAGGCAACCGTGCGATCGTTCGCAATGCTTCCGACAACCCGCGCGGCCGAAGGGTGTCCTCCTTTGACGTCATGACGGGCGCAACCAATCAGGGGCGTCAAAAGACGAAAAGCGCGCGTCTTTCAAACCGGGCCGCGCTTTTTGCAAGATAAATGCCACTTGGACTCATGTACGATAAATTTCAATGTGATATTCGGAATCAGCGCGCAAGAAACTATACAACTGTTAATCTAACTCGAATTTTTTGGAAAGCGCTTCAGCTTCCCTTTAAGCACAGGAACCTTGCCTGACGATTGGAAAAAAGCGAAAATAGTCCCCATTTTTAAAGGAGGCAGGCGCGATGCACCTTCCAATTACCGCCCGATTTCTCTTACCAGTGTCCCATGTAAGCTCCTCGAGCACATCATAGCATCTAACCTAATGTTTTACTTAGAATCAATCAATTTTTTTTACCCCTTCCAACACGGCTTTCGTAAATCTCTGTCTTGCGAAACTCAATTAGCCGAATTCACACATGACCTGCTGCAACACATGGACGACAATCTTCAAATTGACGCAATATTCCTGGATTTTTCGAAGGCCTTCGACCGCGTTTCTCACAAACATCTGCTTGCAAAACTATCTCCCCTTGGTATCAGTCCAAACATTATAAAATGGCTTGAACAGTTTTTAACTGGACGCGTCCAGTTTACCTGCGCCAACAATTTCCAGTCAGCTCTAACCAATGTAACCTCAGGTGTTCCCCAGGGCACAGGCTTATCTCCACTCTTGTTTTTGATTTACGTAAACGACCTTCCTACTAACATAACATCAAAATTGCGCCTTTTCGCGGACGATTGCGTCCTGTATAACCCCCTTCTTTCACCTAATGACACTATCGCCCTACAACATGATCTAGACACCATCGCTGCCTGGTGCGAAAAATGGCATATGTCTTTAAACCTCACAAAATGCAAAGTAATGTCTTTCACGCGCAAACACACCACCATGATTAACATTTATTGCATTCACTCCGCTCCTATTGACCACACCAGTGCTTACAAGTATCTCGGACTTCATATGACGCCATCTCTATCATGGGTGACACATATCAAAACAATCCGCTGTGAAGCTTCACGCACACTTGGGTACTTGCGACGCAACTTAAAATCCGCATCTTCCGAAATAAAAAAAACTTGCATATTTAACATACGTTCGACCGAAACTTGAGTACGCATCATCCATTTGGCACCCATTCCAAGCTTATCTCAGCGATGACTTAGAAGCCGTGCAAAACCGCGCTGCTCGTTTCATTGCTTCAGAATATTCAAGACGAACCAGCATAACCGCCCTAAAACAAACTCTGTCTCTTCAACCGCTTGCTTCGCGGCGCATAATTTCTCGCCTCTGCCTCCTGCACACCTTTTACTTTACTCGGTCAGGACACGCCCTCCTGAAACGCCCGTTTCGGACATCGTCCCGTATATCTCACACTCACCCCTTGGCGGCGATAAAGGGCCGCACGACGGCGATGAGCAGCTCATTCTTTCCCCACACCGTCACGCTTTGGAACGCGCTGCCGGACAACATTGCTTCGTGCAGCGATCGCATAAAATTTCGCGAAAAACTAACGTATATCAGCAACCCAAACTATGCTACCTAAAGACCCCACCTGCCTTCTTCGTATCTCTTTTTTACTCTTCTTTCTTTGTCTGTTATTACACTCCTGTAAAATTTATTCTTAGTCTGGCTGTTGTCACTTGAATGTTCATTCCTGCTTTTATTTCCTTCTAGTGTTGTTTCTAGTTACTATGTGTGACCATTGTCGCTTTTTTATATGTTACAACCTCAACGTACGCCTTGTCATTTGAGTGTTAATTTCCTTCCTTTTTATTTCCTCTTTTGTTGTCCCTTGTTAACTTGTGATCATTTTTACTTTTTTACGCAGTTGTTGAAAACCCGATGTACGCCATCACTTGAGTGCTGATTTCTGTCTTTTTATTTCCTCTTTTTTGTTATTCCTTGTTACATTTTTGCGAAGATGTTACAACCTTTATGTACGCCCCCCCTTATGTAATGCCTCCTGGCCCTTAAGGACGAATAAATGAAATGAAATGAAACATCACAACATCCAAACGTAACTAATTTGCCTCGACGCGGGTTTTCTTTTTATAACCATGCCAGCGTGGAGAGAAAGAACAACACACAATGCGCCCGCTGCCGTTGAGTGCACCACTTCCCTCTTTCTCCCCTCTAGAATCATTGGCACACCTTAGCAGTGGCAAAGCTACACTCGCCCGCTCGAAAGCCCTCGAAGCTTCGACGAAAGCTGAGCAGCAGAGGTTTTATTTTTGTTATCTTCTTGCCGGCAAGCCGGTGAGTGGGCGAAGCCACTGACGCCTCATACGGGAAAGTTCCAGGGCTTTTCCAAAGTGGGCAGAAGGAAACTGAACGAATCGAACGACTGGGTAACCAGCATTAGGCACTGTACAATAATATGAAAAAGCTGTACGATACTTTGAGACGTTGTACACTCGAATTTGTGACAACAGCTTTTATTATTAATATTCAACCATGATGCTTTCAGTTTCCTTTTTGAAAAGCATTGGTGCGCAGTTAGCGAAGTCAATGACGTACGGCGGTGAGCACCTGAGCTTCTGCAAGCAATATACATACCCGGCAGGGAGAAGCTAAAGACCCTTTATTAGCAGTAGAAAAAGGACCATGATGCACTGCAGGTGGTTAAGCGCCCCACCTGACCTTCTAATCTCCCGTTCTCCGTGCACGAAGTAAAAGGAGTAGGAGCAGGAGTAAGATTTTATTTAAAATGTTGCTATTGGGAGAGAACACCAAGTTCAAACATAATCGCCCGTGAAATAAACTTACTGCGAGTGGTTAGCTGATGAATCCGCCCTTGTGCTTTTCCGTTCACCTCCAGCTGCCATTAATAAACCGTAAAGCGTGCGCGCTCTGCCCTTGTCATGTTTGAGCCAGGGGGAGCATGGGCAACAACGACTACTGGACACGGCTGCCGGGAAGAGTGTCTATTTCACGCTAGGTTCACACCACGCGAGAGAAGGTAATATAAGATGGCTGTGATCACCAGACGAGGTGAAGTGAAAGCGCTCTTTTGAACGGCGCCAGCCCGGAGACCGGAAAACCACGATTGATATTCGAAACAGCACTTGTTGCTTCAAAAGCGGCTTCGCAGCAGCCCTCCAAACTCGTAGCGGCTCAATGGGGTCTGCGATGCCGGAGTAGGCGGGCACACGGGGCGCTCGAGCATCTCAACGCGCCTCTCATCCCGCTGGTGAAAGATCGTGAACATCCTTGGCCAGAGAAACGTTGCCGTAGTCAGATGTAAAAGATACCGATGCAAGTGTTTACACTCTAGACCGCACCGGGGCTTCACTCCTATGTTGTGACGCAATGTCTATGGCACGAAAAAATTCAAGGGAAGCAGGTGAGAGAAGCTTTGTTTGCTTATTTCTCAGCAAATAACGCATCCTTGCTCGTCGAACAAAAGCTGAGAGAGCCACGAAACGTATAATCTTTCAGTTAAAACAAAATTTCGTTCAGCCTTTAGTGTCCCTTTAACGTCGAGGTAATGTGTTTTGAGCACCGTGGGATAGCCTTATGCGTGCACCACCATGCTGGGGCCTGCACGTCCCCATTGCTAAGGCGGCACAGATGGCTGCCGACATGCTCGCCACGCCAGTGAATACAATCTAACCATTATTAGAGTTGGTTGAAATGCTAGAAACCATACAGTCGCTTGCCCTGTTTCCTCTGACCAGTAGAACAACCTAAGTCACTGGCAGCTCTGCAATCATGTTTGTGTATTGCTGTTCTGAATGACAGCTTTTTTCCTCCAACAGGCTTCTGCCTCTCTAGCAGAATATGTCAGCTGCCTTGAATCCTCCATTCATGTTCCAGTGTTTTAACCCTTTCAGGGTCATTGACGTACTATTATGAGCAATATGAAAGGGAACACAGGAACGCGTAGAAAACACCCTCAGACCCAGCTATAAGTGATACGCAGCGGCCGCTGTCGGAAACAAAGTGGAAAGAAGGACACTGTTCTGACAACTGTTCCCATTCCCGCCATGCGTCTTATCGGCTGTTGGAAGATACCGTATTATCGGCGAAACAACGTAAGCTGCTGCTTTGCTGAAAGGCCACTGTGGGGGGGGGCCAACAATTAGGGATGAGCGCCCTCCTTTCCCTCTTTGTTTTTCACAGCGCCGTCTGCGTATAGCTCCGAGGCTGTTTGCCACGCGTTCCTGTGTTTCCTTTCATATTGCTCATAATAGTACATGTACGTCCCTGGCAAATACCTTCAAAACAGTCAATGACGTACATGTACGTCCCCGCTGGTATGTTTTAAAAGCGCGCCTTTTTCGACCCTTTTTCTCACTTGGCATGTGCTGCCACGCTGCGGAAATCCAAGAAATTTCTTTCTTGCGCCGATGGCTCTTTTTTTCTTTTTTATGCTTTACTACAGCGGTGTGCCCACTGTCGTTTGCGCATCAGGGGTCACGCCTGGTTTCAGTTTCATCCTCCGGGCGCTTCCTGCTTCTTGCGTCCGCGAAATTTTCTTAGAATTTATTTTTTTATATTATTAATTGAATAAACCACGCGTATGCAACAAAACAAACAATTTTTTTTGTCACTTTATGATCACCCTAAAAAAATTACAATTTTTTCTCGAAATAGATTCATCCGAACAGTTCACATCAGCAAAAAAAACAAAAAATCGACCCCGGGGGGTCGCACTTGGAGAACAGGTTTGACCCTCAAAGGGCTAATGGCAAGAGGGAGTCATGTCAGAAAGTTTTCGACCACAGGAACCTAGGACTCTACACCAACCAACTCCCCCCTTCTGCAAACCGGTTTCCAGCCACAGGAACTCACCCCTGAGGGCGGTGCACTCGATGACCTCAACGTGGGCGAAAGGGGGCACCTGGTGCAGGTGCAGGGCCAGCGACTTGGCGAGCGTCGACTTGCCACTGCCCCATTGGCCAGTGATGAGCAGGGCATGCCCCGCCAGTCGCTGCCCCCCTTCCTCTGTCAGCTGCTCCAGAAAGGTCAGGCCGGTCTGGCAGAGCTCCTTCACACCCCTGGGAGCAATGGGAGGAGCCGCGAAGAAGACAAAAGCTTCTTGATTGACTGATTGATTGATTGTGGGGATTAACGTGCCGAAGCAACATCTGGGCCATGAGGCGCGCGGTATTAACGGGCTAAGGGTTCATTTTGACCAGCTGGGAATCTTTAAGGTGCGCCAAAATCTCGACGCACGGGCGTTTTCGCCTTTCGCCAAATTAAACGTCTCCTTCACGAAAAACACTGCTTCGTCCCCATAAGAATGATGCCAATCTTACTACAGACTTCAAACAAATAATGGCGATATTAAGGAAAACACAGGAAGCAGCGGTGAGTCCCAGACACTTTCCAAAGAGGTCTTTGAGGCGGAGAATCTCGTTTGTGCAGCTGGCAGTCGCCGACCAAAGCAGCAGCCAAGAAACATGAGTGGGTAATCATAGTGGGGGCCTCCACTTCTGTTCGATAGTAGGTGATTGCAACAGGGCCTCTGGTTCCATTCGATCAAAGCACATTAATGCTAATGTGCATCCAAACAGCTATACCGTGTCTTTAGTGCTGGCCTCTACTGTGTCACCGCTGGCAGTAGTATTGTGTTATTGCTTACGTCATGTAGCATTAAATTTGAAAGGTTTGCAACATTTATTACCCATTTTTGTGTGTGTGTGTGAAAAAAAAACCTTCTTTCATGGCTGGAACAGACCTGAGTGAACTCCCTCCAAACTGAAAAAGGTATTTCGTCTTCACAGCCCCTTGCTCTTAGACTGAACCCAATTTCCCGCTGTATCAAGCGAGCTGAAGAGAGACTTCTGCTGGCAGAGACTGGAAGCTTGCCGACAGCAGATCTCTCCGTGCATTTGATGTGCGCCTTTTGTGAGCTGGATAGTAGAGATACATGAACTAGCATACCTGGTAAACTAATTGCACTCTTCCATCCACATGTCGTGGCGTACAGCATCTAAGTACCATTTCCTTAACCTCTATAGATAACCGTGCCCCAGCCCTGAAGTGCTTTTTTATAAACATCATTTCCCTATGTCTATGGCAAATCCCGGCCCCACTTCTATAAATAAGTGTAGCTCCAACGAAAATCAACTTGGGCTTGTCAAGATTTAGGACGTTTTGAGAGACACGGTGCAACACGCTTGAACAACAGAGCACCACAAGTTTACCAACACTGCTGTAGACAATTTCGGCTCAGGTTTCAGGGTGCAGACAAAACTACCACATACCACTTACCCCAGCTCTTCTAGTTTCGGGGCCTGCAGGTCTGGATTGAGGGAACTGATGTTCGGGACGGGAAGCTCGAGCTTGCACTTTTCCGAGGGCTGTGGGTCCACCGTCTTGCCAAGGTGAACGTCAAGGTTTGATGCGTCTCTGAGGAAGCAAAACTTCGGGCTGTCGCCACCGCTGTCTGCGCCGCCATTTGGCGTGTCTCCGGCGTCGGACCTCTGTTGGGATAGCTTCACGAGGAAGTCCCGGGAGCCTACATAACAAAAGTGAGAGACCACAATGTCACATGCGCAAAACATGGTTCAAAAAGTCGGTACTCTCTTTCTCTCTCCTTCCCTCCTTTCTGTTTATAGTACAGACCCCTCCATAAACTGTGCAATGGCATAGGAAATGCACCTACGAAAACCTAGAATGGCCTCTGCAAGTGGGGAACATGATACAGCAAGAACCTGCTTCCCTCTCAGGAAAGGTAATCGTGTGTGTAGCCTGACACAGGAAACAAAACAAACAAAACACGAATCAAACATTTAGACAAACCTGTTGCTGGGCGTGTTGGTTATGGTTGGAGAACATGACAAGTAGTGGACATAATTGACACACGAGAAAGAGGACACGGACAGGCACTGCTCTGTGTTTCCTAGTAGTACCTGTCCATGTCCTCTTTCTGGTGTGTCGTTTCCTTGCACTAATTACCATGTTCTTAGAATGAGCATTATCACTATACAATAAATACATCATTAAGTGTGCCAACAGCCTTTAGTGCTCATTTTTTCTTCATTTTATTCCTTCATACTTTTTTGGAGTGCCTCAAAAACCGAAAACAAGATAACGCCATGTTTTAGACTTACTTGTATCACAATATCCAACACTTTAATGCCTGGCACTAGGAGCTAGTCCCACCAGTTATGAACTAAGCATCACACAAACCACAGCACGAATTATATGACTAACAAAGTCACTTCAAGGACTTCAAGAATTTCTCTACAAGTACGACAATTTCATAAAAATCCAATGAAATCTTCCGCGACTACCGCAGCTCATATATAGTTAGTTGTGTAAATGAAACAAAAATCCCATCCCACCACATCAATGCTGCAATGCACAGCTAGGAGACGTTACTGAGGCCTATAAATAATGCTAAAATATCTGAAGAGTCTTTCTGTAATCTATAATAGAGTCATTCATGAAGAACTTCTTTTTTATCAACATTTTCCTGTCTACTCAATTCAGGACACATACATACTAATGTATGCACCCACCCTATGCAATGCCAATGACAAAACTGAATCACTTAATTAAAAGCCATTTCGGGCCATTCTTGCTCATTTTCTGACCTGTCAAGCGGCATTCTAGTTAAACTCCAGTCAGTAGTCTTGAACACTTTGAAAAGAAATACCGTATTTATTCGCTTAATGATCGCACTCGCGTAATGATCGCACCCCTGAAGTTCGTCGTCAAAATACGACTTTTTTTATTTCCCGCGCAATGATCACACATTGAACTCGCCGCAGCCATATGTCGTATGTGTGCCAAGTTTGATGACAATGGTTGTGCTTACCTTAGTGTCCTCCTCAATCAAAGCAGACATGGCTACGTTATTGCCGCGGACTTGATGATATTGGCGATATCGGCAAGCATGAGTTCATTATTGGTGCAGAAGAAACTCTCACTAAATACACATAATGTACTCACGAGACATATAAAAAACCCGCTCGGCTCTGCCCCAGCAGCCGTGTGTTGGTATCCCACACTGTGACAGCAGCAGCCACTTATTGGTCGACTCGTTCTCAGCTCGCAGCAAACTCGTTCCGGCGCGTTCCGTAATTCAGTAATTCCGGCACTTTGCGTAATGAAAACACGGCATTTTGCGCCACTCGGTGGTCATTCGGTGGTCGGCGGAGTTTTTATTATGTTTTTATTTGTTATGTTTATTATTATTATGTTCATGAGACTTATCGTAAACATTCTGACCAGCAACTAGCGTTTTCTGCGCTCAAACTTCTTTTCGCGAAAAATTTACCTCGCCTAATGATCGCACCCCTAAAGTTGCATCATATTTTTGGAAAAAAAGGTGCGATCATTACGCGAGTAAATACGGTATTGAGCAGCCATCTTACATTTGTCTGACGTGAAGTGTAAGTAAATTTAACATTTAATGCCAAAATGGTGCACACAAATTTTTTTTATTATTTATCCACTAGACGTCGGTCAGCTTTTTTCAGCCACACAGGGTGGGTCACCTAACATAGGTTAATGGCAAGGTATTGAAAAATTCATTTTGTGCCGAGTCCTCGAATGTAAACACCAAGGTTTACATAATATTACGAGAATAACACAGTGAAAGCTCGTTAATTCGAACTGCAAAGGGAAGCCGTTTTAGTTAACCCTTTCGCTGTCACTGACGTATTGGTACGTTTTCGCATTTCCCCTTCGTTGTGTCACTGACGTACCGGCACATTCTCCATTGTGCGCTAAAAATTTCCTCCATAGCACAAAGCGGGCACACCTGGACTGTTCGCGCCATCTGGCAAATCTTCCTAGTAGCCCATATTTTAGCTCACTAGCTCTCCTCCTGGTATATTGAAAAGTACAGAGCAATCGCGCCCACCCTTTCCTTTATTGCTGAGGGGCTTGGCCGCTCCGCGCACTGTACTCTGCCGGGATGAGTGACCGTGCGGCACACGTGCGAATACGGGCGCAAGGGTTGTTGTGCCATCCGGAATGGGTTTCTAAGTTTTTATTCTGTTCCCACGTCTACTACGGCGTGCCAGGTTAGTCCAGTGCACCGTTGCCTCTCCAACAAACCGAAACACTGACTCAATCGCGGCTTTCGCTCGCTCATTTCTGAGCGTTGCGCGGGCCGCTGAAAGTGTCCTTCCATACGCGCGGTTACTTTCGGATGGCTGACCGCGCGGGGCCTTCGATTGCGGACAGGAACGATGGTATTTTGATTTTAATTTGAATACGAGCCAAGCTTAGATTCGCATCCTGAAAGTTTCTTATCCGAGGAAGGGGTGCGAGTTCCACAGCGTCAGATTCTGATGTTGAAACGGTGGGGTCATCCTCCCAGAAGCGTGCCTGGCAAACTGAAAAGATCTGGAAGAAAGGCGATTTCTCACCCACGCTCTTTCCTTTCAAAGCATTACATTCCGGATGCTACCATTGTAAAAAAAAATCACTATGTTCCTTCCCTCATATTTCGGAAACCAAGCCGACACTGGGGGTGCGTCATGGCCCGAAACACCCAACAGTGAAAGAATTAAAATTAATGGAAGTTCGGACTAATGAAACTGAAGAATACCAACGGTACATTGCAATTAGGAAGCAGTGGGGTGTGTCAACACTTTGACGCAATGAAAAAGTCCCCAATTTCGACCTGCCTGTTATCCCCAAAGGCCACAATCAGCATTCTTTGCTCTAACAAGCGAATGTTACGGGAAGCTGCATCTTCACATTCTTCAAAAGTAAAGAAATAGCGAGTAGCATTCCATCGGTCATGACTTCCAAGTGGATGGCCACACTAGTGGTTTGTTTTCAGGCTCCTTGTGATCATTTGCAGCTACAGGTTCTGCACTTCTGACCTTAACTGTCAGCACATCCCACACACCAGTGCACTCGCGTACTCATTGACGTATTTCATAAAGATTGTGTTTTCCAAGATGTCTGCCACGAGAGATTTGGATTGGTTTTATACTATTCTACACTCTTTGTTCTACCCAGGCTCGTGTGTAAGCACCGGGTGCCTGTCTTGAGTGTGGGCCAGGCGCCAAGGGGCTGGTGAAGTGATGCATAGTTTGAATTACCAGTGCCAAAACATACTCAAGTTTGAATTACAGTTGAACCCTGTTATAAGAGGCATGGGTTGTAACAGACAATCGGGTATGAGAGACACTATTCCCCACACAGTTGGCCACCCCTCCTTTCTCAATAATTTCACCTCTTTTATAACAGACATTGGATATAAAAAATGGCTGGTTGTAAAGGACAAGTTGTCCTTAAATTTCAGCCAACAAGCTCACTTGTAACAGACGTTTTAACTTTAGATGCGATGCTACTAGTCACTAATTGCAGTTGCATATGTTGTGGAAACAAAAGGGGATGATAGACGCATGCAGTCACTATTTTCTATAACTTCAGCGAATGCAGAGCGGTTCAGTCAGCTATGGAATGATGAAGAGAATTCCCGGCAATAGAAACGCAATGTACGGAAGTGGTTAAAGCCTACTGCCAAGCGTACGGGCATGACCGCGCATGCGGGTGTCTGCGCGAGCCAAGAATACCAGAAACGTGCATTGGGCTCTCCCATTAGCATAGCTCCCAATCAAGAAGAATTGTAGATGTTGAGCCCACAAGCCTGATGAATAGCTAGAGTGCACATCAGAAGAATCTGTGCGCTTACTGGCTCAACCTGCGAAGCTGCTTCTTTCGCACACAGCAAAAGAGAAAGGTTAAAGAACCTGTTGTAAAACACACTGTATACACAGCCATGAACCACATCCTAAATTGTGGCCGCAAAAGATGATTTATAAAAGGCCGTTTTAAGGCCGGAGCCTACACTGAACTAGAGGTTGATCAGCAAGTGAAAACATGGTACCGTGCTTATAAGAGACCTCACATATAAGAGACGAAAACTGCTCCCTGGTGTGTCTCTTATAAAGGGGTTCAATTTAACAGGCTTTTTTATGCAAAGAATTCCATGAAGATTTTGCCAGACTGAATCGCACGGCTTAAATTATCCAAAATTATTAATATTTGAATTAACGAACTTCCATTGTATTATGAATAACACCATTCTCAACACTACCACAAACCATTCAAACACACTTAAATGAAAATATCATCAAATCAATCGACGGCCTAGTACTGCCAAATCATTTTCAGTAGTGAACAGCTGACAGAAGTCTGTCGTGTTACAGCACGTGATTATCCCCATGTAATTTCTTTCGTATAATCTTTTAGTAGCACATGAGAAGGGGTTTGCAGCGATGCTTACATGCCTTAAAGGTTCCCCGTAGCACTCCTTGAACACTGTATTAAATCTTAATAGGAGAACGTCCGCTGCTGTAATTTGAGCAATTCCATGCCTGCAGTGTGTCTGATGCACTGAGGGCACAGCCAGTAGCATGATAAGAGCCGGGGAAACGGAAAGCGTACACGAGCAAGCACAAAGCCGGGCACTGTCTTGCTCTGCACACAACGCACAAGAAGTAGGAGATTCCGCATTGCAGAGGGTGAAACCAAACACGCCGTCTGCAAACACTGGAAGTCATTGGAGGTGGCAATCTACTTTCCTCCAATGAGTCTTTCCACACACTCCTATTCTCCCCCTAAAGGCACCCTTTTCCCCTGGCACTCGCTTCCCTCTCCCAGCTCGGCAGCGTCAGACTTAGCCTCTCCCGATTTCACAGGCAAAACACTTATGCTTGCGCACCGAATTCTCGCAGCAGATTTGAGGGGCAGCAGATGCGGAAAACTGCAAACACAAAACAAGCACAGAAAGAAATGATTTGATGACGCGAGCGAAGTGTCATCAATTTCTCATTTTCTATGGCTGTTTCGTGCGCACAGTTTTTCACAACATTCCCCTGCCTTCCTCAGCTGGTTGCTCTTGTTAGCACGAAACTTTATCACCAAAGGCACTCCGAATGGTCATCGATAAGTGTAGCAGGGCCCCTTAACTAGCACAGTCAGAAAACAGGAGGATGGTAAACACTCACCAGAGCTATGTGGCAGTCTGAGGAGGCCACCAGAGGACAGCACAACAGGGTATGCCGCGGAGGAAACATCCCTGCACCACGCACGGAAGGTGCTGGATATACTTTGACGCCATGTTGATGAAGCCTAAAATCAATCAAGGCAAAGCTTGAATTAGACGAGAAATCAGCCTCACAATACCTTCCTCGTTGCAACAAAACATTGTTTAAAGGGGCCATGCAGCCAAAATACAGGTTTGTTTTATTCGATAGATTTCGTGTTTTAGAGTGACCCCAGCGCTTATCCAGCAGCAAACAATGCCACATTCAAGTTTCAAGTTTGTTTGAGACATGTAAATTACATGGCTGAGGAGGAGCGAAAAAAAGCCGCAGCTTAGCGGCTTGACAACACTCCCTTCCCCTGAGTTACATCGGCAACAGGGGTAGCGAACAGCAGGTAGGAAGAAACAAAACAGCAATGCAGTTTTTGGTGTAATCAAATACAGTTGAATACTTATACATAGCTCGTGTACCATTAAAAAATATTCTTACATAAGAATTGAACAGAAATATATCCAACACAAGTGGTATCAAAGACATGGCAAAGATAATGGCAGAGGCAGGGTTAACAAGAAGACATGTGAACTACTAAACGATAGGCAACCAAAGTAATACATACACTGAAAGCATCTTATAAAAAGAAAGTTTTTATCTGTTGGTAAGACGGCAAACGATCACAAGAATTGGGGAGACCAAATCGGTTAAGCAGAGTAGGCAGTGCATAATTTAGCGTTTGAAATCCATAATTAGTCCGTGAGCGAGGCACGTACCAGCGTTCATGGTGACGTGTTTGGTGACGTTCATGGTGACTGAGAATTTATTCAAGTTAAGTTAAAATTTTGATTCTCCCGCCAAATCGTGTTTTCACGACGTCTCCGATGACATCACAAAAACCGCTCTGCAGCCGATTGTAGCCGATGATGGAGCCTCGTTTACCGTTAGTGAACCTAGATGGCGCCACCATACCGTGGCAAGCCGTTTTCTGCCTTTGGTTTGTTTTTGACCGTATTTAAACCTGGCTTATTTTTGTTAATGTAGAAAATAATCGTTTCGTGAAACATGGTGCTCGCTCAACAAGCAAGACACCGTTCGCTTACGCCAATCGGCCAGTATCGTCTGAGACAACCCCAAGTGCCGCATTGTTGTGCAGCTAGAACAAGTATAGTGCGCGCAGTACCAACAGCAGTACACATCGGTACTTCTATGTTTATGTGCACTTTCATAACTTCCAATGTTTATCCCACCATTATTGCCGATATAAAAACAATAATTTGGGCACAAATAGCTAGTTCGGCAGGCTTATAATCCGTGCCTAATTTGCGTTTGCTTTTGGCAGCCTCAGCCAATCGCAGAGCTGCCACATTTGATATCACAGGTTCTGTTGCGGGAAATGAGCTAGTAGGTTGCATGGCCATTCCCTTTTTTCCTAATTATATAGATTATTTGAGGGAAGTTTACGTTAACGTGGTGTCAGTATGATTCTAATGAGGCAATCTTTCAAATGAACCAAACTTGTGTTTAGTCTGCATGGCCCCTTTAAGGGCTGTTATGCTAAAGATACTTTGCGTACTAAAGAAACAACAACTATTTGGAAAATCTTTGATCGAGTCCTCAACAGTGTGCGGCACGTTGCAACACCAGAAGTGCAAATGTGTCTTTTTTTCTATATCCCGCCTTTTCCCTTTTCTCTCTTCTTTTTCCTTACTTTCTCCCTCTCTCTCTCTCTCACTCTCCCTGCAGGTCCTGAATTCTATTTCCGAATATACCGTCAGTCTACTGTTTTTTTTTTTTTTGCAGGGAGTAGCTGAATAAGATACACTTCTTCTTCTGGAAAATGGTGTTGTTAAATATGTGCAACCAAGACGGGTGCTCAACCACCAAACCAAAACAAAAAAATTGTTTCAGCAATTTGTCTTGATTAAGTGATTAGCAGACTTAAAAATAATTCAGCCCCCATCACACATATCTTAAGACTTCCTTCCAAGGTCTCTTAGGAAAGAAGGCCAGAAATTGCTTCGCTCGCAAAGAAAGAGTGCACAAGAGAAAAAATGGAATGCACCTAGAAAAAAGAAATCAGGGAAGCTCACACTAACGTCCAAACTTGAAAGTAGCGAAGCTGTACACAACCTTCATGACCATCACGACGATTTAAGTACACGATTGCAGCTGATTTGCTTCTTCACCTTTACTCCATCATTGTTGCTTTAAGTGTGAGCTTCCTTCATTTTCTTGTAAGTTACAATTATTAGACCTCACCTTGGAGGGGCGTACACTATCACGTGTGCGATTACGGCGAACAATGTTTTTTTTTTTTTTTGCCAAGCTTGGCCGATTGCCTTAAAGGGGCCATGAAGAGAAAATACAACTTTGTTTAATTTGAAAGAACTAGGAGTCAGTATCTCATTCAGCTCCATTGCAGCCACAAAAGATGTTTTTTTAATGAAAAAAAGCAAGAAGTATTTAAAAAATTTCAAATTTCGCGCCACAGTGACGTGTTATGAGCAAGAATGACGTCATACAGGCCAACAATAAAACATAATTTTCAGTGCGTTAACTGCCCGTTTGCATTCAAGTGATGCAGTCAAATGGAACTAGAGGCCCCATTACAGACGTCCAGTCATGTGCTGTCGCAACAGGTCAGTTAGGCGGCCGCCAATCGCACAAACAAGGTTCCGTGATGTCATGGAAAAGTTGCGGGAAATTGGCCAGGGGGTCCGACTGCTTCACACGTTTTCTTTAATATCTCCGTTATTTGTTCGAAGATTGTGATGATATTGGTATCATTGTTGGGACTAAGCAGTCTTTCTAATAAACCCAACTTGTATTTTGTCTTCATGGCTCCTTTAAGTCGGTACGCTTGGCATGACAAACATGTGCAGGGAATGCTGGGTGGTTGCCGTTAGGCCCGCACATACAAGCGCTCGGAATTTTCTTGTTTTTTTTAACTGCCGGGCGTCGTCGCAGCCTTGGCTAATCTCCCTAAGTAGGTGTACTTAGCTTGACAAACGTGTGCCGCGGAAGCTGAGCGATCGTCACGAGCCATGCACATGAGCGTTCAGTAATTTCTTGTTTTTTTTAACTGCCGGGCGGTCACCGCGAAGAACGCATTCACGTGCGCTCGACATTTTCTTGGTATTTTTAACTGCGGACACCACACATTAACGATTTGCTCAGCAGCTTCTCTGTTAAAACATATAACCTGGAGGTGGCGTTTTAGCACGACACAGTGCAGTTCACCGAGATTAAAGAAGAAAAAAAAAACCGAAAGGACACAGGGACAACACTCCTTTCGTGTATCCAAGGCAAGAGATATGAGCTCTTCCCTTGTTAGTGTGCATGCGTGTGCAGTGTCTCTAGGGCATGTGGTGAATGCAGTAACAAAAATAGTATTAGCCAACCAGAGTGCTTGCTAAGTGACGCCACAACCACTGACCCGTTCCTCGTGTCTATGTGATGCAGTTGATTCTTTCAGCCTCAGTTAATTCGATTCCTATCCCCTCACGTTCAACTCTATAGAGACCTCATTACTATATAAAGGTGCACATTTCAACATCACCTTACTTACCTCCCCATCAATTTACTCGGCAGCAAACTATGTGCCACAAAACAATTGCACAACTATATGTACGCCCATATGCCAAGCTGATGCGGTGAACAAAAAGCCACGCCCCTTACTAGAACTATATTACATTTTTCCCAACAAGAAACCTCTCAAAATTTTTCTACAATGCTGGACACATCGAGAAGCCCAAGCAGCAGCTTCAAAAATAACCAAATAGACAATACACGCGAACAGTGAAGAAATGAAAAAAAAAAAACCTGAGAAAATACCGAATACTCACTTGCCAGCCGAGGGGATGCAGGGCGACCGACAGCACCGGAACGGGCCGTTCATCTTCCGCCAGCGGCTTCACTTCCACCCTGCTTGCGTAGTCGAGGCCCAACTGTCGCCGAAGAGTGTCCGCAACAAGTACAAAGTCGGTGCCGTGCAACGACTGGAACGCATCCCAGTCCACGGGAACCACAAAGACACGCACGAAGCACGTCTCACAGTCAGGCAGGTTCGCCTGCGCCCTATTCTTAATTTTCGCGGCGTTCGACGGACCCTTGGCGTCTGAAGCGACCGCCTTTTCCTGCTTCTCGCGCGGTGAGGCAATCTTCGAAATCGCAGCTGCAAAAGTTTCAGCCGAGTCGTGGTCACCAACGTCCTCGCCACCGAGCAACGTCCTCGACACGAACACCGTGGTGGGGTGCTCGTGTAGGAGCTTGTCGACGCCACCTTCCACCTGCTGCGTGCACGGCAAGTGTTTGCGGGGAATCACCCGAGCGCTGAAGCTGACGGCACTCTTCCACGTGAGAGACACTTCGGCTTGCTGTTCACGCGGCACCGAGGAGGCAGACGACGAATCACTCAACTCCGACGACGCACCCTGGGAAGACGGGCCTGCTCGCCCCCAAATATTTCCAATGTAGGACCAAATTCCCCCCCTGCCGCCCGCTGGGCTCCTAGGTGAATGGCTGCCGTGCGCGCTTGCCCCTTGGGTGAGTGAGTCTGCTGGGAGGATTTCGAGCTTGCAGTTCTGGACGAGCACTAAAAGCCTGCAGTCAGGTGAGACGGACTCTGCAATACAGCGGGCACAAAGTCATGCAATCCCCGTGTATGAGATGAAAATTAGTGACCCATGAGAAAGGATACAAATAGCAGTCACTGCAAGGCAAGTTGGAACCAAATCTCTTCTTTAAACTTCCGACGGGACCATGAAGACAATGCACAACTTTGTTAGAATTGAAAGACTGGCTCCTCGGAATAACACTCACGCCAATTTTAATGCAAATTTTACTCCTATAATCAACAAGGTATGCAATGAGCCAATTTACTGCCCTCAAACTGTGACGGCTTAAACGTTCAACAGGACCATGAAGACAATGCACAACTTCGTTATAATTGAAAGACTGGCTCCTCGGAATAACACTCACGCCAATTTTAATGCAAACTTCACTCCGATAATCAACAAGGTATTCAATGAGCCACTTTCCTCCGTAAGTCTAAAAACATCGTTACAATTGAAAGACTAGCTCCTCGGAACAACACTCACGCCAGTTTTAATGCAAATTTCACTCCGATAATCAACAAGGTATGCAATGAGCCACTTTCCTGCCTTCAAACTGTGACCGTGTAAGTCTAAAAACTTTGTTACAATTGAAAAACTGGCTCCTCGGAACAACACTCACACCATTTTTAATGCAAATTTCACTCAGATAATCAACAAGGTATGCAATGAGCCCCTTTCCTGCCCTCAAACTGTGACGGTGTAAGTCTAACTTGCAAAATTGGCTGATACCAACCAAATCAATCGAACATTAAAATAGCCATGGATGCTTGCAGCTGGTACTCGAAGTGTTTCAAATAAAATGCATAGTTACTGAGTGGTGAGAAGGTGATCAACAAACGGCTACAACACAATAACATGATGGGAAACCAACATGAATTGGAGCAGAACGCTACAGATGGCTGAATGGGCAATGGTGACATAACGCCGTCGCTTGAGTGCCTCTCGCAACCGGGTGCCAACATTTAAAGTTGAAAGAATCATGACAAAATCACACCATCTTCTCAAAAGGCACCAAACGTTTGGTAGCTCAGGTCATCCAATTTCAGTCCCTGTCATGGTTTGAAATCAGAAGAGAGCCTATCGCTAAACTGTTTTATTAAATGAGCTGTTACATCATAAAATGCTCTGTCAGGCTTTACTTGTCTAGATCGGCGATTTTAAATTTCTGTTCCCTCATGGCAGCCCCATATTAGTGAGCTGACTGCCCATTCTCGGCTCTTCCCCCCAAGTAAGTACATCACAGGGCTACAGGGCTAGGGGTAGCATAAAACGACGCCGAACGGAGACCTTTATAGAGAGATTGCACTGGGGTGGTGGCCAACACTATTACAGTTCAGTTGGTTGACAACAGTACCCAAATTGTGCCCTAGTCCTTCTAAAGTTGATTTTAATGTGACGCTCCTGCCCTGATCTTTTTGCTTTCTCTTTTTTCCCAAGAGCAATTTAAACCTTTGCAGACTTCGATAACTGTCCATAAATGTGCCTTTTTTTTTCAATTTGAAGTAACTAACCAAGCAATTGATCAGTCGATACGCCAACAAGTGATCAGATTGGATGGATGTGGCGAAAAGCGTACATTACAAATAGAAGCATACACAACTTCCCTTTCAAAAAAAAAAAAAGATGCATGGAGACAACATCTCTGCTTCGTCCAGTAGTTTAAAACCGGCCAGCACAAAGGCAAGTTACTCACCGACGTAAACCGAAACAGGGGGTGAAGAAGAGGATACCCAGATAGGAAACGTCATGCCCCGCCACACTAGGCGGGTGCTCCGCATGAGTGCAGTTTCAATCGTGTCTCCACTAGCAGCCTGAAAACAATGGGGGCGGACAAATTCAGGGAAAATTCTTTGCTCACGGGAATCGGTTCAAACACTGAATGTGATGACTACGATAAATTCCTCCTCGTATAGAACCTGTGTCGCTCCTATGAGTGAAACATCGCAGTTCCACCGTGGTGTGAATGCCGCACTCACAAGGGCACCAGTGCACTATCTCCCATGGCTGGGCCATCGTACACTTTCACTTTTCTCCCTCCTGCTCTCTTCTTGATTAAATTAAAGACACCATAGAGACAAAATACAAGTTTAGTGCATTAAAAAGATTGCTTTGTCCCAACAACAATGATGTCGATTTTACCGCAATTTTCTAACGAATAATCTACATTAGGTACTGCCGAAAGCAGCGGCAGCTCCCCGGCCACTTGCTGGTGAGGTCTCCATAACATCACAGAATCATCTTGTTTGTGCGACTGGCTGTCGCCAACCTAAGCCAATGCCAAGAAACACATCTGGGCGATTGTAATGGGGCCTCTAGCACCGTTAGATCATGTCACTAGAATGCTAACGTGCAGTCAGCACACTGGTAACCTCCTTGTACGTCACCCTTGTGCATAACACATTTGAAAGTTTTCTTTATTTTTTGCATTTTCTGGGTTACAAAAACGTCTTTCGTGGCTGCAATGGAGCTGAGCAAGCTACCAAACGCTAGTTCCTTCGAAATGAACAAAGCTGTATCTTGCCTTCATGGTCCCTTTAACTCTTTCGTTACGGCGTCATAGGCCATCGGACGCAGAGTTCCGATCATTTCAAACCTCCCGCAAAAACTCAAAACGGCACTTTGCAGACAACTATCGGCAGCTGGCGTATTTATCGGCAACTCCTCTTCCAGTTTCAGCTTCGTTTGTTTACATTTCGAGAGCGAAGGCCACGTTTAGAGCTAAATTTGAACCCAAGCGTTAAAATAACAACGAGAAGATGATCATGAATGCGACCCGTATCGGGTGGATCAGCCGCCCAAAGATCGATTCGATGCCCGATGAAACGATGGCTCATGGTCGACAGCACGTTGCAAACGACGAGCTACTCCAAGCAATTGTACAATATCTACACTTTATTTACACTACGTATTTACAACTCTCAAGGCTCATGATCGCATAAAAGAGGTCGGGCAAGGCCCGCGTCGAGGCTCTCCTCTCCCGTTCTCCTAAAACATTAAATTCCTCAGTTTTACCACCAAAACCTTGCCCACAACCGGGACGTCCCAATTTGAGAGTGAGGATGGTTCATATTGATTAAACCACCCTAGGCCACTGATTGGCCGCAGTGACAAACAAACTTAGGTGAGTGCAAAATAGTCACATGACCCACCTCTCACTCTCATACGGAAACCCGGAGGTATTCCGCAAAACACAAATATAACACAAGTGAAAGCCAACCAACTAAAAGCAAACCTAGCGACAGCCATCGGCACTCGGGCGGCTCGTCTTAAAGTATTTTCCATACTCTGCACGCCTGTAATTATGCTCTGCGTCTCCAAAATTTTTTTGCTTTGTAAACACGTGGAGCGCCTAACAAAGCCTGGTCGCCTATCCATTGACGCATCCCAGCCACCGAGTCGCCAGGGCCAGACGCGGAGCGAATGGAAACTTTGCCCAGTAGCTTTGAGCACTGTAACCGTGATTGACAGAACGCCTGGTGCCCTCTTCCTACCTTTGACTCCTTGACTGATTTTCAGCCCCCGTCCTCTTCGGGCTTTCTCATGGCGGTAATCGCAGTTGTGAAGATGTCAATGGTCTTTCATTGACATGTGTAACAATGCTAAATGTGTCCAGTCGCTCAAGAGAAAATATTTCTTTGTGGAAGCACCCAAAAAAGACTCAAACTTGGCCATTTCCCCATCCATTGGTTAAGCAACAGCGAGGATTTGGCATCTTTGCCAATACTGCATCACCAAACAATGACAAAGGCCCATTTAGCCTTTCTGCAAATCCAGAATCGACGGTTACACTGACAACAATGACGGCGGCAGTTATTTGACTGCAGCCAACATAAAGGCACACGCCTTCTCAAAAACCATTCATGTTGTAAAATTCTGGGCTTAGTGTTGTCTCGGAGTGCGAGCAAATCATGCTTACAAGTTTCGCAAAGTCAGCAGCAGATGATGGTCTTATTTTAACCTCGCTGGCAAAGTGGACACTTTCACGTATCCTCTGTACAAAAACCTGAAAAAAGAAAAACAAAAAGGATTGAAACAAAATAGTACAGCTAAAACCCACTACCCCTAATGTGCATTCGTTTATTGTCAAACATTTGTTCACATGATTTTTTTTAAGCATACACACAACTCTAGCAAATTTTTAATGCCAAGTAAACACGTTCTAATGCATAAATGCTGTCATCAAGCTAGTAATTATATGCATTAACTTGAATAGGCTGCACAGAAGAAGGCTTGATATATTGGAGCATTTGAACTTCACTGTTTTCCTATCCATATTTGTTGCAGCCATGTTGTGTTGTGAGTAACGATAGTTTGCATACAAAACTGGAAAGTATACCACCACTGTTTTAAAACGACACTGAAGTGATTTGTAAACATTGTGGGATTACTTAGTAAGCAAATTGTAGTCTGGAGACTCTAGGACATGTTTCGACCACTCTCGATGTGTTTACACAACTTTATTTTAGCAGAAAAATCAATGCGAAAGTGCTGTCCTCCTCTCTGCACCCTCCTTGCTAATTTCCTATGACGTTTTGCACAACACTCACTCACGATAGCTCGGCTTGACTGTGCTACTGCATGGTTCCCCGACCCTCCGACAGGGTCAGTCGGCCCAGCGTTTAGTCGACCGGTTCGTTCGCTCATTTGAAACTAAGCCACGAAACGACCAGTGCCTGGAAGAATGTGCCTTTAGTTTGTTATTTTGTAGACTGTATCATAGTAAAGTCTTTTATAAAGCCCAAGTAGCTCCACACAAGTGCACATGTGATGCTTCACTGACTGGTATGCTACAAGAAAAATCTAAGGCCAATTAAAGACAGAAGAAGAGTCAGCAAAGTTAATATAGCTAGTGAGGAATTAAGATCAACTTAACATAGCTAGTGAGGAATTAAGATCAACTGAAACTTTTAATGAAAGCGGAAAACCAGGTGCAGGAAGCACTTTGCACTGGGTGAACTATACACAGTGGTTAGCAGCACGATCCCACGTTTGCGATTGCTTTTCTGTCTGAGGAATGCAGTCGCTATTGATGAGACATTTGTGGGGATTTGGTGCACACTTACTGCACGAGCGTTATTTAAGAAATAGTCATCTAAGCTGCTGGAAATGCTAAACAGGGTATATGATATTTAATTTATATTTCCTTCCAGGCAGTGCTGTGCTTATATCCAAGAGGTATGGAGTGTTGGGTACATTACTGTTTTGCAATTCGCAAGTTTGAATCCCCGATAGCCCTTTTGTTTTTGTTTTTTTTGAAGTTGATTTATTTGTTCTGGGGTAATGTTGCCCATGCTGAATTCACCATTTTGCACTGGAACTTTCATGCTCCACGAGCGAGTTCACAGAATTCTTCGCAGACTGACACTTATGCGCTGGCGAGTTTTCGTTGGCCTGGTGTTGACATAAGCACTGATTGCTTGCGGGAATAGTGCCAAATCAACCGACTCTCGGCCCAGTGTACACACACCTCTTACGACACAGGCATGAGCCAGGCAAACTCCAAAGGTGGAACACTGTGCCTCGCATTTGACCGTCTCTGGCGATCCAGGCAAACTCCAAAGGTGGAACACTGCGCCTCGCATTTGACCGTCTCCAGCAATGCGGAGGGCGCTCAGCCATTGCGTACGCCTCGACTAGTGATTATTATGATTTTAAGCCATGCTGGCAGGTTTATCTGACGCATTTTACAGCGGACAGCATGGCAGAAGCACGGTATGCCGATCCCTCAAATATCAAGAATGTCCAGCCTACGATAACATCAAATACCAAGCATATTCTTTCACAGAACCGATGCCGAAACTGGTTTGAATTCCTATCTTGGACATGGTCCAATCACATCGCATCTCGAATGTGCATCACAGCTGTTAGATGTTGCGGCCGCCGCAGATTCCACATGGTAGTATTTCTTCTTTCAGGCTTTATAAATGACTGGATAAACGATAAACATAGTGTTTATTTGAGCCAGTCTATGCAATGCAAACAAGAACAGAAGTCTGAAAAATTCACTTCACTGTCCCTTTAACATTATTTTTTGCACCCTTTGCCCGAAACCATCAATACAAAATATTTTACATCAAGCACAACGCAGGTACAGGCTGTTTTGTACAAGTTACTAGAGCAAGATTTTTCAAGAAAGAGACATTCAATAACTGTTCCCCATTTCCCTGCATTCCTTATAAAACTTAAATCAACAATTTCTGACCAAACGTAAGAGCTGCTAGAACCAAAACATCATGCTGTGAAGGTGCTAGGGATTAAATAATTGAAGATATTGATTTTCGATCTTTTTTTTCCTGCAGTTCAGCCCACCAATAGCAATCCTCTTATAGTCACACAGCTTTTGTTTGTTAAAAGAGCGGTTCATAATAACTGGACCTTAAAGGAGCAACTAAAACAAACTACAAGTTTCGTAAACGTGGAAAACTGGTACATCACTGGTCTTAACTTTAAAACAACGTCAAGCAAACTCTGTGAAACTTGTCAGTCTTGCTGCTTTTTTCCCACTGATTTCAAATATGCCATTATTTTTCCAGCTGGTCAATTAGTTCCCAAGATAATTAGAGATAATTAGTCATTTTTGGTCATACAATAAACAAAACAGAGTTGGTTATAAAACTGTAATCTTTACATTTTCCAATACTATATGAGCCCTGGTGAATGCAATAATCGATGATGCATCACTTAGAACTAATTTTCTTGATGCATCACTTGGAACTAATTTTACAGCTCATTAAACTTTGGTGGCACCAGTGGTAAGGAACCATTTTGAGTTCCCCTTTCAAACACAAGTTTAATGAGCTGTAAAATAAGTTCCATGTGATGCATCAAAAAACCGCTTTGCTTATTGCATTCACCAGGGCTCATATTGTTAAAAAATATAAAGATTACAGTTTTATGACCAACACTGTTTTGTCTATTGTTTGACCAGAAATGGCTAATTATCTCTAATTATCTTGGGAACTAATTGGCCAACTGAAAAAAATAATGGCATATATGAAATCGGTGGGAAAAAAGCAGCAAGACTGACAAGTTTCACAGAGTTTACTTGAAAATTAGAAGAAGTCGTTTTAACACCAGTGCCCCCCTTGAAAATACTGCCTTGTCTTAACAATAATTATACCGGTGTTACCACAAGCTACCAACACATAACTGAGATATCGAAGAAAACATATAAAGCAGTGGTGACTCCACAGCCACTTTCCAGCGATACCTTTATGGCGTTGAAGAATCTTGTTTCTGAGGTTGTTGGCCACTGAGCTAAGCCACCATCAAAAAACCCGAGAGGGCGATTGCAGTGGTGCCTCTAGTTTTATTTGATGGTATCACTCGAATGGTAATGTGCAGTTAACACTCTAACAACAATGTTTATAGTGCCGACCCACAATACGTCACTCCTGTCCACATTACATCCCTCCAGCATACAATTTGAAAGTTCCTTAACGTTTCTTTCACTTTTACCACAAAGCTGTCTACCTCTACCGACCACCGGTTTCATCGCCATAAGGAAAAACAATCTCCACCGACAAAAACGTCAAGGCGGCAAGGCCTAAGACGCCCAGCGCATACATCAGGCTAATCAGGCATACAGCATAGAGCTCAGATAAGGAAACCTCATAACAAGCATCGAAACCGCATTATGGGTGATGTGTTACCCCCACCATGTGTTCGTGGTAAAGATAATGTTAGCAGATTATCTTTGAAGGCTAGGCGGGACTAGTGTCACGAAATAGAGCTGTTCTTGCCCAAGACGACGAGTGCATGCGTTAGGCTAGGCAGGACCCAGCATTTGCCGGCAAAGAAGCCATGTAGTATCAGTAGATAAGGTATAACAGTATCGCCACTGCACGCAAGTCAGCAACGGCGGCCATTTTGGCATTCATCAGTGCTGCAAGATTGCTGCATCTACGGCCTCGCCGTTAAAGGAGTACTAATTTCACAAAATTTCAAAGCTCAGATAACTAGTATGTAAAAAGCTTCCTTTGTATGTGGAGATACCCCCTCAGAAGTTTAAACCATAATTCTTCCGTAGAATGTATTTCAAATCAATTTTAATCTTCGCACGCATGAGAAAGCTCATCCACGCCATTAAGTGAGCTCATGACGTCATATGCGTTTCGACCCAAGCAGCCGACGTCAGGGCTTCCGTGGCGTATCCAGGTGGCCACGGTGCTATTGGCGCGCGTTTTTCTGCCTTGTGCATCACGTCACAGTTTTTGGAACTGACGCCATGTGCGACTCTGGCTGGTCGGGCCTGTCTTGCACGTGTGAGCGCACCCAGACCAGCATCAGCTGTGGCGCGACGAAACGGTGACATCAAATGCGCCTTCCTGTCATGTCATGGCGGCTGCCTCGGCGTTCGCTTTACCGAAACCGAAACTGACAGAAATAAATGGAGCCCTAATTAATTATTTATGCTGTGTTCGACAATCTAATGTCCCATTCTATGATTAGCGGGCTCGTAGGAGCCTATAGCAGGGAAAAAACCTAACACAAATTTTGTGTCGGTATTCCTTTAACTTTGACCAGGATGATTTGTTAAACAGCACTACCAAAGATGCAGCAAAAGGGCATCTTTGGGCACACTTCTGCTGCTGAAATTCTGTTACACGCTTTATCTTGGATTCGCATTCAGAACGATGTCAGTCGCGCGCAGTTGCAGAGCAGGGAGGACAAGCTAAGCCTACCAAAGTTTACCGACTAAAACGCATAAGCAACAAAATGGCGGCACCCCTGCACCATCACAGCGTGAACAAATGTCACGTAAAGCAACTGAACAATAATCACGGCGGCAGCATGGAACAATAGGAGAAAAGAGTTCCGATGCTCTGTACCCTTATCTATAGTACTAGCCAAGCGCAAGTGACAAGCCTGCCGAAGTGACGAGAAACATTTCATACCCTACTCCATCACCATTTGTAGTGGTTTACAACAGCTTCGCTGGAGATCCACTTTCGGAGGGTGGGATAGCGACCAATTTTTTTTTTGTTGTTGTTGTTAGAAATGTATCTAATGGCTGAAATGGAGTTGAGTGAGTTACCTAGGGCTAGTTCTTTCAAAAGAAAACTATGCTGACTTCATGAACCTTTCAACTACACCAAAAGGTAGTGAGTGCATCAGTGATTTTTGCTTCATAGTAAGCGCGAGTTTGGTCAGTGTGAGCTCAACTGTGGAAACGCTTGAACTCGCGCAACCCTCTTGCCTACTCACCTCTTGATCGTGGCGCAAGCCGCAATGAAGTGCGAAGCAATCATTTATTTCCACAGTGTTGTCGTCTGTGGTCCTCCCACTCCAGCAAGCATGAGTCACTGTATCTCCCTGGGGTGAGCTTATCTCATAGACGACTACCTCCTCCTGAAAAACATAAAACAACATGCGCTTTAGTGCTCACACAAATTTCCCATTGCACTACTGCATAGCACTTGCCGACGCTCTTCTGGGCACGGGCAAGCTCAGTGCAACCCCACCCGCCTGCGCTAAATACATGTTAAGGAATACAGTTTGCGGACACCGATTTTCGAATTTCTGTACGTGGACAATGGTGTCAACGATTGCAATCCTTCATTACTCTAGCCACTCCAATTGTACATAAACAGCACCAATATTATCCTTGCTTGCTTCCCTTAATCGTACTCATTGCACCGACTGGTTTGCTTGAGAGAGAGAGAGAAAGAAAAAACAAGAAAATTGGGCCCGTATACGTTCCCTTTGTCACAAATGTCGTCGAAAGATGATAGTCTTGTGCCACCACTGCCGCATAGATGCCCCTCTTCCCTCCCCGCCCACCTCTCACGTTTTTTCCCTCCTCTTTCCATCCTCCCACAATAAACACGGCAGAGGTTCGCTCCTGCCCATTCAATTTTGCTGCACTTCCCTGATTGAGTACCATCTACAGGAACCCTTCATTATTGTGGGACTTATTAGAGTAACCCCCCCCCCCCCAGGCACAAGTCACGGGAGCTGGTGCTTTTTGTATTTTTGGTTGCATTTTCTATTTGCTATCGCGAAAATCAAGCATCCATGTATGCTTAATTTATACAACACTGAAAATACCCCTTACGTATTGATGTTAGCCTCAAATATGCCTAATGCTTTTTTTTTCCTTGAACATTGTTGACAAGCACAATGTGTGTTTCCATATTTAGTGGCTTGGAAATGTTTTGCCCATATATTTATTTATTCTGCCTTACAGGCCCATTGAAGAGCATTTGACTTTTGGCAGGAAGGCTGAATCAAGGGACACGCGGACAGATAGGCAGGCAGGCAGGCAGGCAGACCAAATTTTCGGGTTTAGGTAACCCAAGAAAGACTATCATCCTTAAAATTTTTGTTCGGAACAAGGCAGGCTCTAAGCCTGTTCCAAGAAGCAGGCTAAAGGGTGGGGTAAGATGAAGTGCACTCTAGAATTGAGAAGGTCTTGGTCTTGTTGTGAGTCTTCTGGGAGGAACGAGCCTTGTGGGTATAATGACAGGATGAGAGTTGCAGACCCGTTGTTCTAAACTTCTCAGGCAAGAACACTTGAGAGTCCGAACAGCACAATTAGGTGAACCGTGGGGGTGTCCACAGAGGGAGTATTTAGGGGCATCACAGTGTTTCCGTGTATCTTTGTAAATGAGATATTGTTATACAATCGAGTTGTTGTTAAAAGGAAGGTGCTTTTGAAAATATTGGGATAAGATCGAGGCAGAATTTCACAACATTCTGAAAATGTAGTCGTACGTGACATCAACTTAGTGAAAACAGCAGGAAATTTCAAAGTTCATCGTTGTTTATGAAATGTTTTAGTACAAGACGGCATTCTTTGCTGCAGTAGAGGGGTAAGGCAAGTTACCCAAGACCAATTAGTTTAGGTAAGAGAGGGAAAAAAAGCTGTACTTTCACTTCACTATCCCGGTAAAGATGCCGATAAAAAAAAAGCCAAGGCAGAACAACAAGTACATCAAGTTTAATACAAAGTTACATTAAATGCACTTTGCACTTCACTTAATTAAACGCACTTCCAAGAAGAGGTCACCTACATGAACGTATTTTTACATTAATGTAAAAATATGTTTTTTTTTATTTCAGGTGGGGCGGCAGCCAGCAAACAAACAGCAACCATTTTTAACACACCCATGTGTTTTTGTAGCGATGATTACACAGCTGCTGAAAACTTCACCAAAAACAAAATATGTAATGGGAAATGGGTCAGCCAAACAAGTCCAACGAAGTAGCTCATAGCGGGAAGCTGTTACTAGTGGGTTTCTGTGCAACCTGTCGGCAACAATGGAGAGCTCATTCAGTACGTTGATGCTGCTGCTACTACCAGACAAGGCACGAAAACGTTAATCTGCTCAGCGCTTCACAGCCATGTAGTGCTTACTTTGAACGCGACAATTAATTCGACGAATGATTACGGTGTTTTACGTGTCGAAGCTACCCCCAGGCTCTGAACAGTTGAGTGAAAACAATAGTAGACAAGGACTGAAAAAAGGACACGACCCAAAGGCGCCTTCGTGTCATGTCCCTTTTTCAGTCCCTGTCTATTCTTTGCACTCAACTGTCCAAAACCATGGAATACCAACTGGGGCGATTGCTCACGTTGCTAAATCATACCCCCAGGCACGCCGTAGTGAAAGGCTCAGGAGTAAATTTGACCACCTGGGGATCTTTCACATGCACTGACATCTTGACACATGGGCATTTTCACTTTTCGCCTCCATCAGAAAAGCAGCCACCGCGACCGGGATTGAACCTACATTAGACTCAGCAGTACAATGCCTTGGTCACTGAGACACCGGGGCAAGTTCAACTCGATGAGGTGATGATGCATGTCACGTAGACGCTCCACATCAGAGTCAGAACGAAAAGTCCTCAAATTGTTATTTTTGGTGGGAGAGTGATGAGTGGTGGCTTTTAGAGTCTTTGATACAAAATGTCGCCTAGGCAGAGCGATTGCTGGCAGTTTTATGTAAGGCTAATACCCTTGTCACACGGCAAATTTAATGTCATTCCCGTCGAAAGTCATTCGTTCGACTGAATGCCTGCCATTTTCTTGACACGCTCCTACACGGCCAAAATTAATGCCATTTGCAAATGATGGCACTTGCGATGGCTAAAAACTTCTGTTGAGAAAATATTTTAGTAAGCGCTTCAATATTTGCGACTCTTGTGTTGAGATTGGAATTGCAGATGGGGCTTGGGGTGCGGACTGACCCTGGTGACCATTGCCGATAACGCAATCCCTCACCAGAGCAGGATTGGCCACCCTGGTGTAGTAACGGCCACAACCTCCCGTGAATACGCCAATTAACCCACGGCCCTCAGTCTCCAGTGGCTGCGAAGCAACTGACCACGGCGGCGGTCAGACCTGTGACGCAGCAGAGGGTGCTAAGAATACCTGGACCCGGACAGGCCGCCATTGGAATTTGAACCTGGCAACGTTTAACACGAGAACCTTATCTAGTGAAGTGAGTCTAGAGGTGTTGTTCGAGGAATTAAAGGGCATCAAATGGGATGTCATAGGGCTTAGTGAGGTTAGGAGAACAGGTGAAGCCTTTACGGTGCTGAAAAATGGACACGTCCTATGTTACCGTGGTCTAGAGGACAGAAGAGAACTGGGAGTGGGATTTCTAGTCAATAAAAGCATAGCTGGCAACATAGAAGAATACTATAGCATTAACGAAAGGGCAGCAGGTCTTGTAATTAGGCTCAATAAGAGGTACAAGCTCAAGGTGGTACTATGCCCCCACATCCAGCCACGACAACCAGGTAATGGAACGCTTCTATGAAGATGTGGAATCGGCAATGGCTAAAGTAAAAACACAGTATACCGTAGTTATGGGGGACTTCAATGCTAAAGTAGGCAAGAATCAGGCTGGAGACAAGGCAGTTGGGAACTATGGTCTGGGCTGCAGAAATAGCAGGGGGGACCTACTAGTTGAGTTGCAGAACGGAATAACCTACGCATAATGAATACCTTCTTCTGTAAACGGGAGAGCCGGAAGAGGATGCGGAGGAGCCCGAATGGGGACCATAAAAATGAAATATACTTCGTATTATGCGTTAACCCTGGCATCGTGAAGGATGTGGAAGTGCTCGGAAGGGTAAGGTGTAGTGACCATCGTAAGCTAGATTTGAGGAGGTACCGTAACAGGCTAGTACGAAAGAAGCCGATTAATAAGCTAACAGTAAGGCGTAAAGTAGAAGAATTCAGGATCGCGCTGCAGAACTGATATTCAGCTCTTACCTAGGGAGCCGAACTTACGACACAGGAAGCCAGCAACAACCTTACACGCATTATCACGGAGTGTGCAGCAGTAGTCGGGGGCACGATGGCTAGACAGTATACTGGTAAACTTTCACAGGAGACGAAAGATCTAATTAGGAAACGGCAAACCATGACAATCTCTACCGCAGCTGACAGAATAGAACTAGCGGAGCTTTCGAAATTAATCAATAAGCGTAAGACAGCTGACATACGGAAGTATAATATGGAGAGGATCGAATACGCTGTAAAGAACGGAGGTAGCCTGAAAAGCAGTGAAGAGGCGTCTTGGCGCGGGGAAAAATCAGATGTATGCACTTAAAGATAAGCAAGGCAATGTCATCACAAATAGGGATATTATAGTCACAGTGGCCGAGGAGTTCTATAGGGATCTGTACAGTAGCCGGGACATCCAGGATAATGCCGAACGAGAAAGTAGTTCAGAGGAGATAGACATCTCACCAGTAACGACTGAAGAAGTAAGGAAGGCTTTCAAAGAAATGAAAGGGGGCAAAGCACCTGGTGAGGATCAGATAACAGCAGACCTCTTGAAGGATGGCGGAGAAATTGTACTTGAAAAACTGGCAAACCTGTACAGGCAATGCCTAATGACCGCGAGTGTACCGGAATCTTGGAAGAACGTGAACATCATCCTAATCCATAAGAAAGGTGACATGAAGGACTTGAAAAATTGCAAGCCGAGCAGCTTACTGTCAGTCGTCTACAAGGTACTTACCAAGGTAATCGCTAACAAAATTTCTGCAACCTTAGATTTCAGTCAACCTAAAGAACAAGTAGGGTTCCGTAAAGGTTATTCAACAATGCACCATATTCACACAATCAATCAGGTGATAGAGAAGTGCGCTGAGTATTCTGAACCCCTCTATATAGCCTTCATAGATTATGAGAAAGCATTTGACTCGGTTGAAACCCTAGCAGTCATTCAGGCATTATGGAACCCGGGGGTAGATGAGCATTATGTAAGAATACTAGAGAATATCTACAATGGGTCCACAGCTACCATCATCCTCCATAAGGAGAGCAGTAAAATACCTATAAGGAAGGGCGTCGGACAAGGAGACACAATCTCTCCAATGTTATCCACAGCATGTTTACAAGAAGTATTCAGAACGTTGGATTGGGAACAGGTGGGAGTAAGGGTTAATGGAGAATACCTCAGTAACCTCAGATTTGCTGATGACATTGCCATGCTAAGTAACTCGGGGGACGAATTGCAAAGCATGCTTTCCGCACTAGACTAACGGAGCAGAACTGTGGGCCTGAAAATTAATATGCAGAAAACTAAAGTAATGATCAATAACCTCGGGACAGCACAGCAGTTTGGGATAGGGGGCGAGGTAGTGGAAGTGGTAAAAGAATATATCTACTTAGGCCAAGTTGTGACCCCGGATCCCAACCATAAGGCAGAGATAATTCGAAGGATAAGAATGGGGTGGAGTGCATTCGGCAGGCATTCTCAGATAATGAATGGCAGCCTACCATTGTCCCTTAAGAAGAAAGTTTATGACAGCTGCATCTTACCGGTGCTCACCTACGGGGCAGAAACTTGGAGGCTCACTAAGAGGGTACAACTTAAATTGAGGACGACTCAGTGCGTAATGGAATGGAAGATGATAGGTGTAACATTAAGGGACAAGAAGAGAGTGGAGTGGGTCAGAGAACAAACGCGTGTTAAGACATATTAGTAGAAATTAAGAAGAAGAAATGGACGTGGGCAGGGCATGTTATGTGAAGGCAAGATAACTGTTGGTCATTAAGGGTAACAGAATGGATCCCTAGAGAAGGCAAGCGTAGCAGGGGGCGGCAGAAAGTTAGATGGGCAGATGAGATCAAGAAGTTTGCAGGGATAAATTGGTCGCAGTTAGCACAGGACCAGGGTAATTGGAGAATAATGGGAGAGGCCTTTGCCCTGCAGTGGGCGTAGATAGGCTGGTGATGATGATGATGTCGAGATAATACATTCGCTGGCAGAATGCAGTCAAACGGGTTTCGCAAACTTATTTGGTCCGTAATGTCATTTTGATGTTGTCATTACATTTTCTCGTGTGTCAGCAAACAAATGTCATTTTGAACGAATGACATTCGATGGGAATGACAATAAATTTGCCGTCTGGCAGGGGTATAAGTCCACCTTAGCTAAAGTCCACTTTAGTTAACAACATCTACTGCGACTGCAGTAAAAGCCCGTTAATTTAAACCGCAGGGGAGCGCCATCTCAATTCGAATTAATGAAAGTTCAAACTGCTGATGAAAGTTAAGAATGACAACAGTACCCTGCAATTACGAAGCAGAAGGGCAAATCAACACATTGATACTTAAAAATGCCCGTGATTGTCGGCTGCATTTTATCCCTAAGTGCTACACTCAACACCTTTTGCTCTAACAAACGAATGCAGTCAGCAGCTTCATCTTCGCCTTCTTAAAAACTAAAGAAGAGATGGGTGGCATTCCATTGGCTGTGATTTCTGAATGGACGGCCGCACTTCGCTTCACCCTCGTCCTCCTTGCCGTCATTAGCAGCAACAGGCTTTGTGCTTCTGACCTGACATATGATGCCCTCGCCTGAGAGCGCACAACACACACCAGCGTACTAGCTTTCTCACCGATGCAGTCTGCAAAGCACATCTCTTCCCAAGCGTCCCCCGTATGGGATTTACATTAGTTTTACCCTATTTTGTCTTCTCCGTTCTAAGCAGCCTCCTGTGTAGGCACAGGGTGCATTTCTCCGGTCATGTGCCAGGTGCTTATAGGAGCCATGAAGACAAAATACAAGTTGGGCTTATTAGAGAGACTGCTTAGTCCCGAGAACAATGATACCAATATCATCACAATCTTCAAACAAATAACGGAGATATTAAAGAAAACGTGTGAAGCAGTCGCGACCCCCTAGCCAATTTCCCGCAACTTTTCTATGACACCACGGAACCTTGTTTGTGCGATTGGCGACCGCCTAACCCACCTGTCACGACGACACGTGACTGAACGTCTGTAATGGGGCCTCTAGTTCCATTTGAACGCATCACTTGAATGCTAACGTGCAGTTATTATGTTTTATTGTTGGCCCGTATGACGTCATTCTTGCTCATAACATGTCACTGTGGCACAAAATTTGAAAGTTTTTAAATATTTCTGGATTTTTTTTCGTTAAAAAAACATCTTTTGTGGCTGTAATTGAGCTGAGTGAGATACTGAATCCTAGTTCTTTCAAATTAAACGAAGTTGTATTTTCTCTTCATGGCTCCTTTAAGCGCCGCCGCGGTGGTGAGTAGTTAGAATTATTCATGTCGGAACCTGCTCGATTCAAACTTAAAGGCTTCTTTAAACATCGACTTCTATGGAGAATTGGCCGGACCAAACTGTACAGTTAGAATCATCCATAAATTCAGATTACAGAAGTTTGAATTAACACGCCTTCCCTGTACTACGACTTAATAAGCAGGGCTTTTGTGCAAATGGTGCATAATTATTTGCACTTAGAAACTGCAAGATGTAACTCTGACTGCAAACGCAATAAGCTGCAGATTTCACAATTTTATTTACGAAACAATGTAGTAAGCCGTACAATTCGCGAAAGTTTGTGTGTTCTACGATTTAAGTGGAAGATAGATTGTTTGATTGATTGTAGGGTTTAACGCGCCGATGCTTCACAGGCGATGCGGCACACTGTAGTGGAGGACTCCGGATTAATTTTGACCCCCTGGAGATATTTGAAGTGCTTAGAAATGTCGTTCGTGCACACGGGCGTTTTTTGCTTTTCGCCTCCATCAGAAAAGCGGCCCCCGCGGCCGGGAATCAAACCCGCATCCTCATGCTCAGCAGAACAACGCCTCGGCCACTGAGCCACCACGGCGGGTTTTAAGTGAAAGATAAATGGCTGAAAAGCAACGGAAGACGGCTATGAGAAGCAAGCTCGTTCATTTGCGTGTTTCCGTGCACCCGGACATTCAATGTGCGCGTGCACATAACACACGCTACCCTGCTTACAAGAGTAGCTGACGTTGAGAACGCGTTTTTCTGCTGGCGTCTCGTAGGCGTTGTGAAATCTCCCCACCACCCCTCCCGGAGACTGGTGATTCGGTGCAGTGCGCTTCGCAGCTATTGCGTTCGCGAGACCGGCTGCCATCGTCGCAACCGTCCGCCTCGCGGTCTTCGGGAAGCGATATGCATTGATATGCGTGCCGTACTCGTCAGGCGTCGTGAAATTGCCGTACTCACTCGCCAACGCGCCCTGACAGCCGGCGGCCGTCTCGGGGTGGGTGGGGGATTACACAACACCTACGAGGCGCCTGCCCCTTTTTCATGGGTGCGTCTGCATAGCGAATCGAGCGCGCATGCACCGACTCATTATGTTGCGACAAAAGCCTGAAATCAAGCAGCAGAAGAGGTCGACTGTTATAGAAATGCTCAATTCAGTGTTCTTGTTTTTGACACCAGATTGAAGAGTAACGAATGAAGTTTACATCACTCATCCCTAGTAGCAGAAGCGTATGCAGTCCACGAGTTACCAGCTTGAGTAGCAGACGATTTTTTTCAACTGGCCGGCAAAGCGAGCAAGTTTCTGTAGACCCACTTTCAGCGCACACGCGAACGTCAGCACGAACATTAATTTTATCAATTCCTATTTGTAATGTTGAACACGAAACACATATTGGACATTTTTTTGTTGCTAGTTAGACAGGGTGTGTTCATATCCCATCAGAAAAATTTCGCACTTATTCAATACACAAAGAAACGGGACAGTAAAAGTAGCAGTTTTTAACACCGACACTTACGTTCGACGACGTTGCCAACCTCGGCCATTCTCGGGGGATACTAATAAAACACGTTTGACAACGGGAGAACTTCAACTTGGCCACATGAAAAGCGTCCATGTTTACCAAGTTTTCTTTCCTTCGGTGAACTGCTTCACAATGACGAAGTAACCGATATTTTATGGTACTGCGACAGACCTTGGTTTAAAATTTGCTACAACTTCACTGCGAACAACACTTCACGGCTATGTCTTTTTTCCGGGCAAGAAACTTCACGCCCACAACCAACATTAGTTCGAACAAAATCACATGCGTCAGTTGTCAACAAAGGCTGTGTATACACGTATGCATGTATACACGCAGCGTTCTTCGTACGAAGGCGTACGTATCAGGATGACTGCTAGCGCCACTGACTCTGACAAGCGGTCACGGTGTAGGAAGGCAAGCGGTGCTTTGCGTTGGGCCTAAAGTCCCTTGATCGGCGTTGGGCCCATTTTTCTTGCCCTCTATGAACGTCCAGGATGGTACAATCAGCATAAACATCTAAATTTTGAACTTCGAATTACGCAGAAATGGTTTTAAAAAAGATTTTAATTTTTTCTCTTTTTTCCTTGGACGTCGTGTCTGCTTCGGCCGCCGAAAATTCGTCTGCTATTAGTCTCCTGCCACGCGCGTGGCACGAGCTGCGCCCCCCACATCTAAATTTTGAACTTCGAATTACGCAGAAATGGTTTTAAAAAAGATTTTAATTTTTTCTCTTTTTTCCTTCGACGTCGTGTCTGCTTCGGCCGCCGAGAATTCGTCTGCTAGGGAGAAAAGGTCGGTTTGTTTCTGCATGTGCAGAACAGTTTCGAGCACTTACACGGCAGTACAAAACCAGAGTTACTCTGGTACAAAACTGCTCCAGCAATAAAAATTCTATGGGCAAAAAAAAAAAAAATACGGAGCTCCTCTGGAACAGTTCTGTGCAGTCCACAATGGCAAAAAATCATGCACCCCCCGATCCGTCTAACGACGACGATGGTTGAACGCGAAGCTTTCTTTTGAGGGATTCCTTGGTTGTCGTCTGAGTTGGGACTTTGACTCGCAGACGGTTTGGACCAACGTTGGACCACTTCGAATTTCCCTTGCACGCAGTCTGGACTTTTGACCACAGCGGCTTAAATTTGACTTCGACTCTTTGCCATTTGATTTCGCTCGAAGAAAGCTTCGCGTCGTCGTCGTTAGACAGAGGGGTGCTAATCTAAACTGCTTCGACCTTGCTGGCATTATGGGGCAATCGAGTAGACACTTCATAACGCGTGGGACACAGGTTCAATTCCGACCACGAGAACGGTTCAACAGCGAAGCTGCCCTTGGTAGAGGCTTTCATGGGGCGAGGCGTGGTAACACGGGCGCAGCGATGTGGAGAGGGGTACAACAAGCACCAAGCACACGTGCAGAAAGTTGAAACAATTCCTTAACGAAACATTTATACAGGCAGAGCATATTTAAACAACTAAATCTGGTGGAAGTGTTTATACTTGTCGAGATTCTTGAGCAAAGAGAAAATATTAGGCACATTTGAGGCGAGACATCAACACACAAGTGAAATTTGCATAGTGCTTTTAATTAAAAATACATGGCTACTTGATTTTCGACGCAGTCAATAAAAATATACCTTCAAAAAGTTTTATACCCCCACATACAAAAAGCGCTCGCGGCGCCCCCTCCTGGCCGTGTTACAAGTTCAAAAGTAACAAAAGGTTCCATGGCGCGAGCAGCGGAACACGGCAAAATTGAATTGGCGCGAACGGAAATCTGTCTGCTGGCTTTGAAAAGTTCTATATAGCTTAGTTTGTGATTAGAGTACGCCAAGCGGCTTGTTAACATCAGCATTCACAATGTTAAGTCAGTGAGGCTGGGCTAATTTTTTTGGTTAAGTCTCCTGCCACGCGCGTGGCACGAGCTGCGCCCCCCTGGCAACAGCTGCTGCCACGCAGAAGTGACGTCAAGCTAAAGTAATCACGTGACTTCCTGTGACGTCACAAAACAAACGTCATATTTACGTCATTTGATCATGCCACTTTTTTGTGTTAACGACGACGGCAGCCGCGTCTTGTGTCCCGATGTTCTCCGCCCGTGGTTCGAATGGCAGGCCTGACGCATCGTTACGTCCTTATCTCCCTGTACAGCGGCTGCCTCGCGGCGCTTTTTTCTTGTTGGGAGGTGTGCTTGTAATTATTTAGATTGGGTATTTTTTGTGAACTTGCTGTTGCACGTCTTGGTAAGCCTAACGCATTGTTTTCTGCACGCTGCTTCGCCCCGCTTTTTACATGCTCCTAGAACTGTACTGTTGTCATTTAATATTTTGTAAGCTTCACGTTGTTTTGCAGTTCGCGTGCTATTTGCTTTACGCGCCTGCATTTGTTGTCTACTTGTGCTTCGCTTCTTCCATGCCAAGCCTTGTGTTCTGATTCTGGAGTGCTGGCTCAATTATAAAACGTAGGGATCAGTATTTTCCATCGCGTCGCGCCGTAGCGAGCGACGTAGTGTCAGCGTGTGCACGAATCGAGTGTCGTCAGGTAGCGCACGGCATCATCGAACGCAATCCGATCTCGCATGTAGCTTCTGCAATTTTTCCCCCGGGGCAGTAGTACTGTCGCCGAGAAATGTATCCTGACTATTCCACAGAAACGATCTGTGCACGTAGTGCTGCAGAATCCGTGCAGGGAGCGCAGTTGCACTTCCGTGGGTGGAGCCCAACTGCCCGTCCAAAGATATATCTATTCAAGATACCACTGAAACCATTCGCTGACTGGCTGGCTTCTTGTGCAAGGAGGCTCAAGCTCCAACTGTGCAAGCATGGGAGAAGTGCAGCCGATAAGATCGCCGTGTGAGCCAAGTTTGGAACTTCTGCTAATAGTCCTTTAAAAGTCTGGTGTGCATAAGGTTAACAAGTGACAATTCAGTTCTATGCTCAGATTTGTTGCTTAGTACCATTGTTGTTTCAACTTAGGAAGTCTTAATGAAATGATAGGCAAGGCTTAAAATTACTGCGTGGCTCTTATTTCCCTTTCCTTCGCTCCAGTACCTTTCGCCTCCTCTAACCTGGTTAGGCAACAGAACTTCCTCCTGCATCTGCTTTGAGTATGTATTTTGATAGGCTCGTTCCTTCTTTACTCTTGTGTTTGGCTTGGTTGGAATTGAACATAACCAGGCACAATACTTTCATTCACTCTCAGCAGGATGGGCTAATGATGATGAGAGCTTATCTCGGAGGCTTGCAGTCTTTGCACAAATCCCAAGTGGCTGTGACATCTATATGCCCATCCCAAGCACTCTGCGGAGTTCAACTTGACACTAATGCTTGTATTCGCAACTGGTGAAGCATGCTTAAGCGTCTACTGTCAAAGCCTTTGGGGTAGTGAACAGGAAGAGTTTCCAATTGTGAGGGGACGTTTCACATTCTATTGCTTTTTAACTCCGCACTGTGTAAACTGTTTTGGAAAATTGCTCAAGTGAATTTACTTAGTGGTAAGGGGCTTTATAAAATGTCCCAACAATGATGCAAGTCTCGTCAGAAGCCAGCTGCTAGAAAACACATTCACGGGTTGTGTGTTGTGTGCCCATTAGCTGTTTCTTTTTCTTCCACAAAACGGGCACTTAAAGGAGCCATGAAGAGAAAACAAAAGTTTGTTTTATTCGAAAGATTAGGTGTTTCATAGTACCCCAAGCGCTTTCCCGCAAGCAAATTATGCTTTATTCACTGAGAAATAAGGCAATTTAAGCCAAAATTTTAAATCTCCCGCTAAAATTGCACATTTGGTGACGTGAGCAATGGTGTCACACGGGCCGGTCCATGAAACAGATACTTATAGCATCCTCGATTAACCGCACCGGGGCACACCGGTGCGCCTTTTCATCCTCGATAAACCGCACCGGTGTGCACCGTCCGTCCTCGATAAACCGGGGTGCACCGTCGTGGGGCAATTTTTGGTTGCACCGCCGCGCACCGAGAGAGTCGACGGTGCGCCGGCGTGCAGTCCCGAGATGCATCGCGGACGATGCCGGCGAAGGAGCTTCCTCCGCCGTCTGCTGCAGCCATGGATCCTCCATGGCTGCAGCGACGGCGCATCGCCGCACTCGTGTCAAGGCGGACGGAGCTGTGTATTGTTGCTGACAAGGATGGCGTGCTTGTGAATTCATCGGGCAACGATGCGACAGTCTCCTAACGGGCGGTAACAACGGCCAGTGATTGTAAATGAGGACGCGAACTTTGTGTACTTCAAAGACGGCTGCATGCATTGCCAGAAAGTTGGGGATTGACATTCGTTTCGTTCGATCGAATTATCATGAACTGTTACCGGAGTGCCTAGACGATGAAGACGTACTTGCTGTAACGGAAGGGCGGAACAAAACAGGCACTCGCATTATGGCTCAAACGAAGATTAGAAGCAGCTTGTATGTAGCTGTTTAGTGGAAGCGGTGGCAGTACGTTGTTCCGCATGTGTGAGTGCACAGCGTGAGAGTTACCGCGAACGGTAACTTACCGGCATAGGCTTCACCGTCGCCAGCGGCTTCCGGTAACACGGTAAACGGTAACGCAAACACCGTAACGATATGCTAAAACTGCCTATTGGCCTTCAATAAATACCACTTTCAAATAGCGCTGTGTCTCATTACAGTGCTGTATTGTTACTTGTGAACGTTTTTATGAGTTGATTTCTTCGATTAAGAGATGGCGCCTGGGTAGAACCGCCCCGTTTGTCCTCGATCAACGCTCCGTGCCGGTACGCACCGTCGTGGGGCACTGTGCACCGCGCCGGTTTTGGGGGCAACACCGGTGCGTGTTTATCGAGGACGCTATTAGTATGTCGACTCCATATAGCACCCACACGCGGGAGTCGACCGAGACGGCGGCCATTTTAAAAATGCTAGTAAAACCTAGTGCACCCGCAGCCCTAGTCATGGAATCGCCTGATCCGGAGAACAAAACTCTCGCCGAGGAGCTCGGGCTTGCATTTAACAACCTCACACCACTTGAACGCTCAACGCTTCTAAGTGCACGAGCGGCAAGAGTTGTGGGATACGCGGTGGACGGGAAAGCGACCATTCCGCGATAGCCACAACAGACGAACGCCCTGCCGTCGGCACCGCTGCCTCGTCAGCGCCGTCGCCACGGACGAATACAGACTGGTACGTATGTGCCGTATTTTCAACTTCAGTAGCAGTATCGCTTATGCCAGTTGGCCGGTGTCGTGTATGGAAAGCCGTTCGCGCGAGCTCTGCTTCGACCAGAAAGATACGAGCGTCAATGCGCGGTGTTTACGGCATTTTTCCTCCAAGGTCAGAGCGCCTCGAACCCGAAAATTCGTCTGCGCGACGGCGAGATGTCGAGCTCGGCCAGGCGGTTGTTTCGTACGCATTGGCGCACACGCTTGCGTGTTCGTTCGGAACTTCAACCGTTTACTCCACCGTTCTTTGTCATAAAAAGAATGTGCAGTATGTTTCACGGGCATTTAGCTCGCTATGCAAACTGTAAGCCCTGCCTAACATGCGTTTGCTTTTGCCGGCCTCCGCCAATCGCAGAGCTTAGCCCATGTGACGGCATAGGTTCTGTTGCGGGAAATGAGCTGGTGGGTCGCATGACCATTCCCGTTTTTCCTAATTATGTAGCTTATTTGAGCGAAGTTTGCGTTATAAGTGGTGTCGTTATGGTTCTAACGAGGCAATCTTTCGAATGAACCAAACTTGTGTTTTCTCTTCATGGCTCCTTTAAACAATCCTTTAAGCCAACAGGCGTAAAAAATAGTTCATCAAGTACAACTTCGGGGTAATGGTTGGTGTCGAGCGTGACATTGCCCACTCCCAAGAGTACTTCTTAATTCCTTGTGCAAGAACTGGAGCCAAGGCCACGTGCGTAGATGTGAATGTCTGTCGGTGTTTGTGAAAGTTGCAGTACAGCTGGAAGGTGTATGGATCATGGGTGGCTTTAACAATAAAATGACTGCTGAACGCACTTTTGCTCTGGTATCAATGAGCAGCATGTGAGCATTGATAAGTGCTTCACTGTTGACATTTTTGTTACACAAAAGCAGGCCATGTTAAGGCCCCCTGGCAAATATTCATGAAAAACACTGGACCAAAAAGCTGCCAACACATGGAAACCATGTTGATCACGGCACCTTTCCTAGTACTTCAGTACCGTTTATCAGTGCTGTGTTTTTTCCCCCCAGCTAGTAAACTATCCCAGCGTTGCACCTTAAGCCAGAAATCAAACACTTGCTTGTCAATGACAAGTGATCTGCCAAACTTCCGTGTCTATGCAAAAAGTGAGTAGCTCTACTATCTCTGCACTGTTTGTGCTGTGAAGTTCCGTTTCTAAACAAAATGCCAGGGTTCTTCTGGAAGATGCACAGCATTAAAACTTCAACAAAAAAGGAATAAGCACGCGATACTTTCTTGCACTACACTAGAGCCCTGCGGGAAAGCCAAACCAGCAAGTGATCTTTTTCTACAAAGCGCTGCAGAGGAGCCAAGAAAAAGATTCCTTTTTGCGGGCACCAAAGCTACGCTGGAAAGCCAAAATGTGTGGTGTCTGTTAATGCAGATTAGCTGCAAGACGGGCATGTTCACGCAAAGATTTATGAACCAGGCTGGCGGGGTAACAAAATCATTGAATGAGGTTACAACAAAATGTGTTATGAAAAATGATATAATACTGTTTGCTATAAATAGCAATTAAAGGTATAAAATGGTTCTGACACCAATTAAATGGCCTGTTGGAAATCATTGGCAAAACCTAAAGAGCAACATTTCATACAGCTGCAATTGAGAAATAGTAAAGCGTGGTTGGGGCCTGAATTCAGCAGGCATGCTCCAGCTGAGAATGTATAATTGCAGAGCAAAACAATTATAAAGGCCTAGGGAAAAGGTGAGCTTAGTTGAGTTCACCACCAAGGTATTTGGTAGAGAGAATAGTTACAAAAATAAAGAAGCAACATGGGAAGCTTTATTTTCCCTGATTTAAGTTTATCAGCACTGAGCTTCATGTTCTGCATGTCCCATTGAAGAATGTTACACCTGCATGCACTCGGCACATCACATTTTACGGTATAACACAGTTTACTTCGAACATAGGTAAATAAGAGAATATTGCATAAGCAGTTCATTTATACGTGAAATAGAAACAGCACGGTTTTTAAAACGAAGCCCGTAAGTGTGCTGAATGAAAGGGACCAATGATGAGTTTATGTTGTCACTGATAACAAATTTCAACGACCTTGTCAGAAACAAACCCCTTCCATGGAGGGAGTGTGTGTAATCAAGATTTTTTTGATAAAAGGTTGTAAATGCCCTGTAAATGTATGTCAAAAGGTATTTTAACGCCCTAGTCGTGGCCTGTGAGTCATCGGCGCTTTTTTCTGGTGTTTAGATGATCAAGGGCTGTTGTACGGGATCCACCTTCTCTTCTCACTTTGGTCACCATCTTTCTTAGTCACTGCATTCATGTGCTTGGTCAGGGATCTAGCAAGCGAGGACGACAGTCGGCACCAACTATCAGCTGAGTTCCTTCAGGCTGGGACAATTGCTGGAGAGGCTAAACAATGTTTTTAAAATTCCTGAGAGCTTTCACTTTTTGTTTTGTTAAAGAACATTTAGGCAACCCTTCAACTGTCCGAAATAAGAAAAATGACTATTGTGCCCGTTAAATAGTTAATCTACGCACAGTGAACGATGGCACAAAATCTATCAATGCGAACCTACCCTTTGAACCTGCTTAATATTTAGCAGAGACTCACTCCATTCATTAGCTGTTTTATGGCACTGTGGTTGGGCTACTGGTTTCCACCTATGGAGCCTGTGGGCCGCACTAGTTTCCAGTCGTCCTGGCAAATGTTTTTGGAGACTAGCACTACCCTGCAGTGTACGAGCCATGGATTCCTAGGGTTGGCCATGTGAAATTCTAGTGAATCGTTACAAGCCACCAAAGAAAGTGAGCATTTGTTTATCGACCACTGTTTTGTGGCCATGAAAAGTTTCGTTCATTAATTAAAAAGACTAACAAATGAGATCAATTTTATTGCAAAACTTCAAACAAATAACTGGTATTACAGAAAATGTGTAAAGCAGCTGGAGCTCCATAGCCACTTTCCAGCTATTTCTCCATGCCATCAGAGAATCTTGTTTGTGCGACTAACAGATACCGACCTATTCCACTGCAAAGAAACATAACTGGGCGATTGCAGTGGGGCCTCTAGTTCCGTTTGATCATATCACTTGAGTGTTTACGTACAGTTAACATACTGATGACTGTGTTTATAGTGCATGCACATATAACATCAATGTAGTTTGAAATTGGGATCTTTTGCACCATTTCTTTTTGTTAAATTCGCCCCATGATAGCCTTGACGTTTGCCTATCAATTACATTTGCAGCATGCTCGCTGCTTATACCTGTTTACACAAACAATCCGTAGATGCTTTCACGTTCCAGGCACATCTTAAGATTCTCTTTGACGTTGCTTATTGAGCCTGTGCAGAACCCATAGGTTTTCATATGCTGGAGTGCATGTAGGTGTATTAGACATGATGGCCGGCCAAGCATATACCCTTCCTATTGCCGTCTCTACAGCCTCTTCTCTGACCCTATCGTTTGGGTGTGTGTCCTGAATTAACTTCCTTTGCATGAGGGACTCAGTCAAGTCTGGCCAACATAGCGTACACCACGGTACAGTGAGATGTGAAAGTTATACCAGTGCAGTGGCTATGAGATGAAGCGTCTAGCTAGTCTACCTTTTGAAGGTCGCAGGTCCTAAACTGTTGTAGAATCATGTATCCTACTACGAAATATTTGGTTTCTACTAGGAAATCTTTTTAAGCGCTGAATATCACGCAATTATGATCCTTGTGGCGCATGCTCACAAGACTTTTCTGCTCATAAAACGTATCGTGGGTGTAAAACAAATTTTAAGCTACGATTTCGCCCACTAGAAAATAAGAACTTCCCGATTTTCGAGTTTTCCTTGCTAATATTTCAGAAGAGGAGATCTACTGTAGTGGTACGTACGTGGTACATGTGTGGGGACACCGAAGATTACCTTTCCTATTCTCGGCGCAATTGTCTGTAATTGTAATGCGCACATGTGCCTAGTAAAAAACGGTTGCCGCCACTACCCTTCGTCCTCGGCACTGTACATTCTGATTATCTTTTGGCGCTGCTAAGTTGTCTTCATTTCGAGAACACACACCGCGATTTCAGGTCGCCCATTTAAGCATTCTGGACTTGCCGTGGTGCAAACTGTTGATAGTAGATGCCGCCGCGCCGACATGCGTCGGAAGGTTCACAGAATTACGCTCGGACGGTGTCTTTTCTTGTGTGGAACGTAGCTTGTTCGAACGAGGCCAGTCGGCTGTGCGATGTCGTCTCACGTACGCTGAAACTGTACGCAGGTACCATCGGCGTACACCAAGCATAACCAAGCGGTCACAGGTCAACATTACTCGAGAGCGGCTATTTTGCTGCGGTCTGGAAAGGCTGGCTGGGTCCCCACGCAATACATAATCACAAGCAACTTTCTCACGTTTTCAGATAGTGCTTCTAACAATATGAACTCCGGTTTATCTACGTTGTCGGCCCGAGAAAATCGGAGCTTCGTCACGCTTTCGGATACGCGACTCCATGTGCGCGATACGGCAGCTGGCAGCAGCAGCAGCATCGCCGGCTGCTCCCGCAAGAACAAAAATTGTTTGTTTAGAAAAGTTTTAGCAGTTCAATGGTGCGTTATTTTGTATTGCAAATAAAAAAAATGTGTATTTCGGACTACACTACACAAAATAATGACAATTATTAATGTTATGACGTCATTATGACGTCACGCGTGGCAGCAGCCGTTGCCAGGGGGGCGTGGCTGCTGCCACGCGCGTGGCAGGAGACGCTGCCAATTTTTTTCACTTCACCCTTGATCATCATCATCGTCAGAAACAATTGGCTTTCCTGAAGTGCGTTTCGGGTGGACTACAGACATCAGTGAGAGGCTGAAAGCTTCGCTTTAATAAAGAAACACTTCCGTAACGGTGACACACACATGACCTAAACAGTAATGAAGCACATGCTACTTGCATAACTCTTTGCTTATCTGCCATGGAGGTGTTTGCGTAAATGCCTCCACTTTAGGAGCACTGTCACCGATTACAGAATACCCTGACTGAAATGTGAGCGGCCTGTGACAAGTGGGACAACTTGAATTTGATCTGATTTATCGCGCCGACGGAACAGCACGCGGAGTGGTGCACAGCAAATGGACATCAGCGTGACATCACTCCGTGAGAGGGAAAAGAAGCAGCATAGCCGTCTGCCTCCAATGCTTGTTAGAAACTCGTGACGTCACTTCACACGCGTGGCCCGGCGAGCTTCGATTGGGTGCTTGCGCGTTCACGAAGTGATACACGTAGCCAGAGCTACAGGCATAACCGCTGCCCAGAAAGACACTCTTACCAAAAATATGCAGGAAAATAGCCGATAATAAAGCCCAGAATCGCAACAGAAGCCACCATCAGGTCTATTATTGAAAGTGATCATCAAATTTCCACCTCAATGCTAGTCCTAACGCGTTCAGGCAACTCATCCGCTCAGCTCCGGCGGCGGAGTAGTCGAAACAACGCCTCCTCCGGCCTTTGCGGTGTTTTGACGTCTGCACAAAATGGTGAGGTCATTCTGTGATTCTGTCACACGCACTCTCCAAGCTAGAAGCGCGGGAAACCAAAAGGGATGATTTTCGGGCCATTATTTTTATCGCGCGCTAAAGTATTTAAAGTGCTGTTTTGGGTTGGCCAGGCCGCTAAGCATTGATAAAATCAATAAAAAATCCTCCGTCGCATGCCCCCGCGCGAGGGACACGAGTAAATGCAGAGCATTGGGGGTGGTCACGTGGCGTAGGTTGTGGTAGTTGGCGGTGGTAGTTGTAGTTGTTGTCGTAGGGGTTGGGTAGTTGGGTTGCGAGACGAGAGAGAGAGAGAGAGAGAGAGAGAGAGAGAGAGAGACGTAAGTACGTAACGTGTTATTTACTGCCATCGTTTGCACCCCACCCTCTCTGCGGGGCAATTGGTTGGATCGAGACGGCGCGCTGCCGACGCCGAACTTCGTGCACGAGAAGCCGCGGCCAAACGTCAACGTCGGGCCGCGGATCCTTCGCTCGGGCAACTATAGGCTCCGGAACGATCGCCGGGTGGCGCTGCACACTCCCCGGAGGGGGAGTACGCCGGGTCGGCGGCCTATTCGGCACGTGCTTTTTTCGCTGCGCGCGTGCTGCATTTCTCGCGCTAGGAAGAGGGCTGGGTAAAATTTTCTTTCGACTTATGAAAGCATACACATTAGCACGTGTCCAGCAAGTTCGGTTTACACGTAGAGTAGCTACTGGGTCCATTTTTGCCGGTGCTTGTCTTGTCGTCTGCTAGAGACGCGTCGTCTGCTACGCGCCAGTCGAACGGCCGAGCGCCCCGGCGGTTTCACGGGATGAAGAGTGCTCTTGTGAAGCAGACGCCTCCCGGCCCGCTCCTCCGTGTCTGGCAAGTGCACGCGCAGCTCGCGCTGTCTCCCGCACCGCCTGAGGCATCCAGCCTCCTACTCACGAATGCGAACAAAAGGCGACCACCGGCTGCGCGAGCCACTTAAGTCAGCACGTATCTACAAAGAGCGGCGGGAACACTCCTCACCAGCCCGAAACGAAAAGATGAAACTGAAAGCGAAAAAAAAAAAACATATTGTTGCATGGTCAGCTGCCACGACAGTAACAAGGCGAAAGAAGAGGATCCATTCGTTAAATTCTGCATATTCCCCGCGAAAGCGCACCAAAAGGATAGACGGTAAGCATGGATCACTGCAGTTCGAAAGGTGAAATAAGTTGACACATTTTTGTTTGTATCTGTGTGCTTTCAGCTTACATTACCCGGCTTTGAAAATTCGAACTAGTGTTCTAACGAGCCCTCCCCTCTACACTTTTTTTAATGCATGCTGCCAATGATTGTTTTCCGCTATAATAAATGAACTTCGGAGTTGTTTAGCTGGTGCCGTTCGATATCGTCCATATATAACACAATAGGTTGACATTTTGCATGGGTGAAAAAAAAAATAGTTTCTAGTGATTTACCTGGCTGTAGTAGCTCTGGTCCGTCTTGTCATTGTGACTTGTGTTCTGGACGGGATTGCCGCGTTATTCGCTTTTTTCCCACATTTAGAAATACTGGTAATTAAAAGAGGTATACACCAAATTCTGTATATTATAGTAATTAAAAGTTATACGCCACAAGTTGTTCTGTTGTTTCCGCAAACTGTCACGCTAACCCATACTTGTACTCCAAGCGGGTGACTAACATTGCGAACAAAAATTTCTTCAAGGACAAGTAAAATGGAAATGCGGCGCTGTCAGCGCACCCCTTAATTAGCATGTGCCTTTCTAATGCGTTTTTATAAGATGCAGCTGATTGTTTCAAGAGTAAGAAATAACCTATTAATCAATCACGTTTATCTTACATTTCTTGCACGCGTCAGTGTTTCTGCAGTCCAGAAAGTCCGGATGTCAGGCGCGCGAGCACGCGAAGGGAGTAACAAACAAGAGAAAAGTACGCTGTGACCAGCTGAACAGCTGTCGCCTTGCAGAAGAAAAGAGCAATCGACGACCGCCGAACAACGCGTTTCCCCCCTTAAAATCGTCGGGCAGTCTGCCGGTCGAGCGGCGGGAAGCAGGCGGCGCGTCTGTAGCAGACGACAAGACAAACGTCGACAAAAATGAACTCAGTAACTACTCTACGTTTAAACCGAACTTGCTGGACACGTGCTAATGTGTATGCTTTCATAAGTCGAAAGAAAATTTTACCCAGCCCTCTTCCTAACGCGAGAAATGCAGCACGCGCGCAGCGAAAAAAGCACGTGCCGAATAGGCCGCTGCCCCGGCGTACTCCCCCTCCGGGGAGAGGGCAGCGCTTCCCTCGCCCGGCAAACTTTAGCTTCGCCTCCCTATAGTTCATCTCACAAGCTATCTGCAGCACTGTGGGGGCTACATTGTTATCAATAGCGCGCCCACTGAGGGCGCCTAATCCGCCGTGAAGGGGGTCCTGAAAGGACACTCCCTTCTCCCCTCTCGGCAAGTGGCACCGCACGGCCCCGGCGCCTTTTGTCGCTTCCTTCGCGGTGAGTTAGGCGCCCTGAGGGGGACAACAATGTAGCCTCCACAGTGCTGCAGCTAGCTTCTGAGATGAACTTTTTTATAGTATATATTCGTAGCGCGCGCAGTAGAGGGAGAGGAGGTAGCACCTGCTGCTGCAATGCCTTTTCAGCGCCGGAGCACGCGCATGCGCGCCCGCACCTGTTGTTGAGAGCGAGGAGGAGCGGGGGAGGGGCGCACGTGCTGGCTGGCTGCGGACGCCGACTTACGGACGCATATCATGTATTCACAGCAGGCTCTAATAAAGGTTGTTTCTCTCTCTCTCTCTAACATTGTGGGTTAAAGAAATGCTCTGCATTTAAAAAAGGAACATAAAATTTTGGTGCCAGTACTCCTTCAAGTTTACACCGCACAGGGGTCGAAAGAGGGGGGGCGGTGGTTCGAACCCCCCTGAAATTTTTATTAACAGATGTTTTATTCTTTTCTTTAAAAAAAAGAGTAAACGTGCATAAAATTTACAATTGACTTTCAGACTACGGCAAAGGAACGACCCCCCAAAATAAATTTCTGGCTACGCCACTGGTCGCCGTAATATGTGTATGTGGACAGTGAAATAATTTCTAGTAGGCTGCCATCGTAAGCAACTGTACCAGCAGCTTCCATTCCAAGACATGTATTGGACGTGGCCATGCAGGTGCACCGTTTCGTAAAGCAAAGCTTTTTATGCCTCACTGGTGGCAACGTTGCCTTAAGACGTACTGCAGGAAGGCCAACTTTCGCTGATGATGATGATGATCGTGCTTGAAGTGAAAGATGGTTGAAACGTGAAGCCTTCTCTGGTCTAAAGCATTCAAATTCTAAAGTCATAGCCCAAAATCCATACCGTTACGCCCAAAACGCACTGCAGGATAGGCAGCTTACACTATGGGTTTCCAAACCAAGCCCCTCAAGAAAAAACGCTTCCCATGGTTTGAATCGAATCCGAGTCCCTCACGTTATGAAGGAGGCCATGGTCCAACAGCACCATTCCGACCCGGTGGAAGCAGTTTGGATTTTGGTCTTTTACAGTCTCAGGCAGCATGGGAGGAAGCTTCGCGCATTCTAACCATCTAAGAAAAGGGCCTCGATATTTTCTCGTGGCCCACGCACAATGTCATATGTCTACCCTGATTTCATTTTTCCCATGTGCAGCTTTCCCGCTCATGGCAGTCCTTTCAACAGTGATTACTCTGCAATTTTTTAGCGAAATGAAAATGTTCTTTTGCACATCTAATATTTGAAGTGAATACTTGCTTTGTCCACAGTTTCAAGTCGCGCACGTTGCGCGACTGGGTTCCTGAGCCATGGGAACTATCCCATAGAAATGCATGGGGAGTTTGATTTGACAGCGATTTACACAAAAAAATATTCAGAAACCTGAAATGTTCTTTTAGCGTTTTAATCTTCACGTTGACTACTAGCTTTATGCCAAATATCATTTGCCTAAAGTGGTTTTCTAGGTTCCCGAGAGGTTGTAATTTTGAGCGAGAAAGCTGGGTATGCTGCTGCTGCTGCTGCTCTTGTTTACATGAAAGCCACTACAGTTGAAACTCTATTTTACGAAACCCGATTTTATGAATTTTTCGATTTCACGAACAAATCTAGATTCCCCTCGCAGTTGCCCTTTGGCTTAAAGGGACACTGAAGTGAATTTGTCAAGCTCCCGTTTTTGCTTGCACTGTGTAGACTGGCTCAAATTAGCACACTTTTCATCGTTTTTACGATTGACAAATCGGTAATTATTTTACAAAGCGCGAAAGAAGAAAAACTGCCATGCGCGGTTCGCGGCGGCCGCACCAACTAAAGCTGTGACGTTAGGAGGAGCGGGCACCGTGATTGGACAATGCCCAAGGTGAGCAACCAAACAAAATTCTGTTTCGGTTTCGGTTCTGTAAAACACAACCGTTGGCGTTGTTGGATGGGCATTCTCAATAAAGCGCTAACCACATGGAGCGATTTTTCCAGCGACGCGACGAGCGACGCGACTAGGATCCGCAGTCGCCGACCCGAAGTCGCTCGCCGAGGCAACCACATGACAGCGACGGCTCGAGCGACTGAGCATGCGACTGAGGATGGCGATTTCAATGTTTCCGCACTGCGCATAGTAACGCGCTTGGTACGCTGGTTGTTTGCAAACATTCTTTTTTGTTCATTTGTCATAAACAGCATGACTAAAAAGTATTACGCCTTTCAACCTTGCTTTTTGCACTTCATTGCATCTCTAAAACTGGTTTGGGTTAGCGATAGCGCACGCTTTTCCTTCTGCGCCTCGATTCTCGGCTCCAACATGAACGCCGTGAAGAATTCGCTTTCTTGACGTCGTTTTTCCCACACGGGTCTCACCCAGTGTGAGCGGGAGCCTTCTTGCTTCTGCTTCAGCGTGTACACAAGCTTTGCCACGCAAAGCTTTCTTTGCCGCTGCACCGCAAACGTCGTCTGCGTGGATTTGCAAAATCTTCCCCCCGTTCTCTTCCAAAACCGGAGGTTGCGTGCTTACGTAGGGGCTCTCCTATTGGCTAGTCGCTGAGGCCCAGAACTATGGTCCCTAGAATCTAGGGACCATACCAGAACTGCCCAGAACCGAGCGATTCGATGAGCGACTTGGTCCGCGGCGAAAAGTAGTTCGTCGCTAGTCGCGTCGCTCCCCAAGTCGCTTGCAAAATCGCTCCATGTGGTTGGGGCTTTCGTACCGCGCTTCTGCCATGTTGTCAGCTGTAAAAATGCATAAAGATAAGCCTCCTAGGACGGCTTGGAATCGTAGCATTCATTAGCCGAAACCTACGCAGTGCATGAACGCCCTCCGCGTACCCGCAGACGCCCAAATGTCATGCGCTTTTCCCCCATATTTGGAGCTTGCCTCCCTCATGCCTGTATCGTAAAAAGCGTGTTCGCACCAGGCCAAGGGTCTGTTCATTCTGGCCTGTGCCCACTGCCTGCAAGCAGTAGGTGCTTATGGCAACAGCACGCCAACGAGAACTCGCTAGCGCGCCAGTACCAGCCTGCGCGCGTTTTGCGAACTAGTTCGTGGAGCCATGAACGTTGCGGCCCAAAAAAAGGTGAACTCAATATAGAAAACATCGGCGGAAAACGAAAAAGTTAAAAAAAAAAAAAAGCACGTACCCGCGGGGATTCGAACTGGTGACTTGCAAAATACTTGCGCGGACATACCTAGCGCCCCAGACGATGCAGCCACGGGGCGAGCTCAGCTGGCCTTGGTAATATATGGTATATATTGTACAACCAGTTTACACTTTTATTTAGTTTTGTCATTTCAAGCAGCTTAGGTGACTATTTGTTGTATTGCGCTCGCGCAGTAAGCGTCGCCCGAGTTTCCACAATAGCTCACGTCTAGCAATTGCATTTCGTAGACGGAAAAGCGTTCGCAGATGCGTAGTCGTGCTGCTGACCGCTGTGCTTGTTCGCCCAGCGCAAAAAAGTGCTTCCCGCACCCTATTTTTACGCTGTACGGTAAAAATATCAGTTGATTTTATTTCCTTAGTACCTATATATATTGACTTCGCTGACTCTTCTCCCGCCTTCAAGAGGCCTTATATTTTCCTACTGGCGTACCAGTCAGCGAAGCGTCGCATGTGCGCTTGTGCAGCGCTTGTGTGAAGCGACCTTGACTTGGAGCTAGATACAGCTGTACAAACTAACCAAGTAAAGAAAGGCAGATTCTACTATTCACAAACGTGTCCTGGCTTCGTTTCAACTGAGCGAACGAATTGCAACGACCCGTCGGCGGCCGGCGGACGAAACGCTGGGCCGACTGACTGTCTGAAGGCAGGGGAGCCGTGCAGTAGCGCAGCCAATTGCGAGCTCGGCTCCTCTCGACGTCACACGAAAACGCCGCAGAAAATGGGCGAGCGTAAAGAGAGGAGGACAGCATTTTCGAATTAATTTTTCTACTAAATAAAATCGCGTAAACGTGCCCAGGGTGGTCGAAACATGGTCTGGGGACTCCCGACTACAATTTGCGCAAGTAATCTCGCAATGTTTACATATCACTTCAGTAACTTGAAACAATGAAACAAACTTCGCCGCCAAACCCGATTTAACGAAGCATTCAGGGAAAATCGCGGAGAGCACCCCGGCCCTCAATCGTTGTGAACTGTTTCCCAACGTTACTAGAATAAGCTCAGTTTCGGAACTCCACATCCCCGCCAGCGGAGGAGGGTGGTCAAACGGCGGTTGCGAGAACTAGCGGCGCTGCAGTCAAGTCTTGCGTAGGGAGCCTACATAACGACGAAGGCGCGGCTTATGTAGGCTCCCTAGTCTTGCGCTACTCCCGGCGCGTCGTCTGCTTCGGCGGCGGGCGGCCGCTGCACCCGACCGCGGCGGGCCGCCGCGCAGACGTACCGCGGCAGCTTTCTAGTACTGCTATTGCTAAACTTAAACATCTATCACCTTTCCAGTCGAGTAGCTTAAACGCCCTCGTCCTTATAGTCGACACTACCGCATCACATTTGTGCACTGTTTAAGTGGAAATGCGTTGGGTCGCCTGTATGCACAAACCTGCAAGCGCAGCTCATTGGCTAGCTAAGAATCGACGGTCGGCCTATATTTTAACTGTCTACATTTCGTTTAACTTGATTGATTGTGGGGTTTAACGCGCCGACGCAACGCAGACGATGAGGCGCGCCGTAGTGGAAGGCTCCGGATTAATTTTGACCACCTGGGGATCTTTAACGTGCGCCGAAACCTCGTACACACGAGCGTTCTTGCTTTTCGCCTCCATCAGAAAAGTGGCCGCCGCGGCCTGCGTTTAACTTCATGTACGGTAGTTTCTAATCCAATTACCATTTTCTGCGTAGTTTTTATAACTAGTGCGCCGTCTTACCTCGACCAAAAACGACCCAACGAGTTTGTGAAAGCAGTGCCTTTATAAGTGGTTTTATCTCCACGCGGCAATAGGACAGTTTTTCTGTATCTCGTCGGTGCAAGGTCCTGTTAACCAGCTTCCGATGTAGAGTTTTTATGCTCAACTTTTATATTCGCTGGGCTGGTCCCACCCCATCTCGCCTTTGTGCACTCTGTGGTGCATACGAACATGAGATCACCAAAGATGAAAGTTCGCTTTACATTTCTGACGCTCAGTTCATCTGTTACAAACGCACTCGAATTTTGTGAGTTCACATTAAAGCTTGAATCCGCAATTTGAAGGTGCTCATCGTACGCCTGAATTCACAAGGATATATTTGACCGCCATTTTGATGTCTTGAACTCAAGAAATCCGTTCAGCTGGTCATACAAGACACCTCTCCGAAAGGCGAATGAGTCTTCAATGAGGACTTTTTTTTGAAAAAGGCTGAATTGTACATAACATGACACAAGGATGCGCAAGAAACACCAGTGTTTGAGGGCCTCAAGAACACTGGATTTGCAGGACTCCTTATATGGTGTCAGCACCTTTTGATGTGTTTGTGGCGACGGGAAGCCGCCGAAATCGCTCACGCTCAAGATGACTCAATACCACATAGAAACATTTTTTGGTTGCGTAAAAAGAAAAGGGTGGCTAAAACAACAGATTACTGTCTCTCAAAGCAGCTGTTTACAGAATTACATATGTGCCGTACGCGATTACATATGAGCGAATACGCATTCAGCCGTTCACGGTGTAAGGCATATTTGCTCGAAACGTTCCAGAAGAGAGGCACACGGAGGAAGCAACAAACGGTACACGAATTTTATTCACCCCAGGGTTTACACAATTTCAAAAGAAAAAAGTCACACACGATAAAAGAGTAACCAATTAAAAAAAACTGCCTGATTTATCACAACGTAGGCTATGGGGCGACTTATACAAAACGCACGCACTTAAAAACCGCAAAAAATACGAAGGCATACTAGCTAGCCAGCTTCCTTCAATTCTGGTTCTTATCTATCGTTTGCAGACTAGACTGTCTGCTGTGTTCATACACCGCTGTGCGTGCTAGTTTTTCCGGTTGATTTCAGTCGTAATGGGCTGAACCTGATTCTTGAATACACGTTGGCAATCTTCTTCGACAAAACTTAAATGTGATTGTCGAATGTATCGCAGTTCAACAGATGAGGCTCCAACTCAGCAAGTAATATTTATTCAAACAATACTATCAACACCTCCACTATTGGCGCTCACTATTTGCAAATAACGGCTGCATTAAACGTGTAGAACATTAACCCTTGCATTAATCCTGTAAACACTAAACCCTTTTTCCACGACGTGGCGCAATTTCAAGAAGTATTTCGATGGTACCACGAGACCACCGTTTGTTTTCGCAGAAACGACTTCTGGAAGCTCAGTGGACATCAGTGTAGTGCAGTATTCATTGCGGGATGTGCCTCCAGATACTTTCCGTGCCCCAAATACTGCTGTATATGGCACTACTGCACTGAGAACAAAGGCTTGTGTGGAAGTCGACCCGCTGGGTGTTATAGTTATCATCATTAAGTACCTGAAACAGCGATGATCTTCTTAACGAGGCGAAAGCTGTTGGCGTTTCAACGAGGTTTTCATCACCTGAGGGGCAGAGATCAGTCACAATATCGCGAGAGGAGTTTCCAGTGTCTGATGATGCAACTTCTGTTCTAATAAAAAGACGCTTGTAGGCAGCTGTAAATTGACAGGCAGTAGGGCTGTTGTTTTAGCCGCCCTTTCCTTTTTACGCAACCAAAAAAAATGTTTCGAAGTGATATTGAGACATCTTGAGCGTGAGCGAATTCGGCAGCTTCCCGTCGCCACAAACTCATCAAAAGGTGCTGACACCGTGCATACATATAAGGAGTCCTGCAAATCCAGTGTTCTTGAGGCCCTCAAACACTGGTTTTTCTTGCGCATCCTTGTGTCATGTTATGTACAATTCAGCCTTTTTCAAAAAAAAGTCCTCATTGAAGACTCATTCGCCTTTTGGAGAGGTGTCTTGTATGACCAGCTGAACGGATTTCTTGAGTTCAAGACATCAAAATGGCGGTCAAATATCCTTGTGAATTCAGGCGTACCATGAGCACCTTTAAATTGCGGATTCAAGCTTTAATGTGAACTCATAAAAATCGAGTGCGTTTGTAACAGATGAACTGAGCGTCAGAAATGTAAAGCGAACTTTTATCTTTGGTGATCTAATGTTCGTATGCACCACAGAGTGCACAAAGGCGAGATGGGGTGGGACCAGCCCGGCAGAATATAAAAGTTGAGCATGGGAACTCTACATCGGAAGCTGGTTAACGGCACCTTGCACCGACGAGATTCAGAAAAACTGTCCTATTGCCGCGTGGAGATAAAAGCACTTATAAAGGCACTGCTTTCACAAATTCGTTTGGTCATTTTTGGTCGAGGTAAGATGGCGCACTAGTTATAAAAACTACGCTGAGGAGGGTAATTGGCTTAGAAACTACCGTACATGAAGTTAAACGCAATGTAGACAGTTAAAATGTAGGCCGACCGTCGATTCTTAGCTAGCCAATGAGCTGCGCGTGCAGGTAAGTGCACACAGGCGACCTAACGCATTTCCTTGAACAGTGCACAAATGTGATGCGGTAACATCGACTAGAAGGACGAAGGCGTTTAAGCTAGTCGACTGGAAAGGTGATAGATGTTTAAGTTTAGCAACAGCAGTACTAGAAAGCTGCCGCGGTACGTCTGCACGGCGGCCCGCCGCGGTCGGGTGCAGCGGCCGCCCGCCGCCGAAGCAGACGACGCGCCGGGAGTAGCGCAAGACTTGACTGCAGCCACGGCCGGACTGGAGGAGCGGCGAGCGCGCACTTTCATACGGCCTGCGCACCCAACAAGGAAACGATACAGCAGATTCTTGACAGAGTGAGGGCGCTTCGAACCAACCCTCTACCCTCCCAACCCTCTTTTTCCTTAGTCGACGCATCGCCTCTGGCCGAGCGACCCGACAACGCACGTGTTTTGGATCTGCCGCGGAATATCACCGGTACCAATGCCTTCGCTGCTATATCTCAGCAAAAAGAAGACTCGTTGTGCACTTCAGTTGCAATGTTTTAGGGGCGAAGATCTGTCCATCCCTTGTGTCTCGAGGTACGTGACCACCGCATGCTTTCGGAGATGTCGCAAAGTGGGCCGCGTTGCACGCGCAAGAACCGGCTGCAACCGGCAGCGCAAACTCGGCACCGGGAGCGCGAGCTTGTCTGTGTTCGCCAACGGAGGCGCGAGCGCACGTGCACTGCGAGGGGGAGATCACGCAAGAGATCACGCCACGAATGCAGGCAGTCGTTCTCGGAGATCGAACGAGACGCAAGGACCTTTGCTCGTTTCCTCTCGTCTTGTTCGGGCACAAGTTCGCCCTAAATAAAAGTTCTTTCTTTACCGTTGTGTCCCATCCTACGTGACAAATTGTGGTGGAGGTGCGGGGTAGTCCTCGATGGCGCGGGGTCTTTCACCAGGTCTGGGCCTGGGAGCATTGACTCCGAAAATAAAAGCTGATTTGTACAATGTACGCACACAGTCTTACGTCTTTCTTAATGATGTAATGGGCGAACTTTCACGGGAGAGTTACGGTTACCGATGATCTCCCCCTCTCGAGCTTCGCCCCACTTATCATCATTCATTCCGAGGATATGGCGTGATTTTTTTTTACAGTGCGCTCGCTGCCAGCGGTCCGCTCAGCCCGAACGGAGCGTGAGCAGCAGAAACACGTTTAGCTAAGCGATAACCGTATCTACCTCGGCGGGAAATCATTCGCGTCACTGGTCGTGCCCCGTGCGTGTGCAAACCAAGGCATCATCCGAAAGGAAAAATAAGAACTGATAGTTCAGTCACGGAAAATGCCGCGTTTATTGCCTATAGAGATAGTGCAGAAATTGTTTCTGGCGCACAAGAGGAGTCTGAAGATGCGAACGATCCGGATACTGCCAAAGCTCCCGTGCCCAGCCAGGTGATGGACGCCGTCGACCTTCTGAGGCGGTTTGCTGGGGCACACGAGGGTGTTGAGGATGTTTTGACTTCAATGGCCTGCTACGAAAAGTGTGTGCTCCTGCCACTCATGAGGCGTTGTGCAGGTGAAAATCACGAGCTTTTTCACTTGGCAATAAATTTGTCGTTTTGTCAAACGGAATTTCTAGTTTTCTCAATTTTATGAAGTTCCCGATTTAACGAAATAATTCGTTGGTCCCGGTGACTTCGTTAAATCGAGGTTCAACCGTACTAGGACGCTATAGCTGCTTACTTAAATTTTTTTTGGATACCTGCTCCACCCCCCCCCCCCCCCTCCTCATTTTATGCCCCTGGAGGCTGCAAGAGAAAATAAATGATGATGCTGATGGTGGTGACGATATTTCTTTGTGGGTTTCTTTTTTTGTATGCGCTTTGATGCATCCTTCCTGGGCCACTATGGAGCGTACGAGAAATGGAATATGTTGTGAAAAGATTTTGGGACGTACATAGGACAGACGATTTAAGCCTTGAAGCCAGGCATGCATGATATTTTCTAGTGGTAGCTGTCGAGCACTAGTCATTGAGAGGGAGCATCGAAATAGGGTCAAATTGGGAGGGGGAAGATGGGTAGGAAGGTGTTACGTGGCATATGAGCACGTATTTTAAAATACTTTCCCTGCCACTCCTTCTAAACCCTAAACGTACCTAACACATACTTCCCTCCCACTCCATTCTTCTTCCCCACCCACCCTCCCTTCTCACATTCCTATTACCCTCTCTCCCACTCTTTCCACTCCAATTCTTCTCCACTTCCCTAAGCATATACTGCCTGTTCCCAGCTGCGTCTACTACCACACTTTCCACCCCTCTATCTCTCCTTTTCCTCTCCCTCTATGCAAGCACTCTCTTGCCTCCTACCTTGGGTCACATGGTCCACCCATGGGTCACTACAGTCAAACCCGTTTATAGCGAACTGCAATATGCACCGCAATTAGTTCGATATATACAATAGTTCGATATAGCCGAACCCGCCTATAACGAGCTCATTGTTACGAGTTCGCAATTCGCGGGAGCCCCCCCTCACCAACTCCGCCATCCGCGTATGCAGAAACGAACAGTACAGTAGCCATTACCATACCAAAATAATCCATTTATTGCTAGTAATAAAGCTACTTTCCGCCTTAACTGCCCACGTTGTAAAAAAAAAAGCGGCTATTTTTGTTTTCACTTTCGTTTTGGCGGCTTCAACTAGCATAGCATTCTCTACACGAAACATTGTTCGCACCAATTCGAGTCCGTGTCCTCAAAAATCTAAGAAGCATTGGCGGAGCACATCGCCGAAAGCGCTTCATTATAAGCGTTGGACGGATTTCACTCACGACATCATCGGGAACGTTGGCGAGCTCTTCCCACAGTTCACCGATGATTCAGTCTTGGTCCGGACTCGCTGACAGGGCGGGTTCCGTCACGAGTCCCGCGCGTCAGAAACAGTTACGGAAAGTATTGGGCGTCACGTCGCTCCGTGCGAGACGCAATGTCTCAGTCGCGGCTCTTGCTCTGTGGTCGCGGCCAATCCACATCTCAGTCGCCGCTCCGAGATCATGCATTTCGGCGCCCATTCTAGGCGCCCAGAGTTCGATATATCGGATGTGAACTTCGTTATAAGGAATATGTTTCCCATGTATTTCCATAACTGAAATATTTTTGTTCGATATATACCATAATTCACTCTATCCGGGTTCGTTATAACCGGGTTTGACTGTAGTAATTTGTGGGTCATAAATTGCTAATCAGTGACATGCCCAAGAGTCACATGACCAGCTCACACGGACGGGGCCTGATGGGTAATCCTGCAGTTACTTGCAAATTCATTGCCTGTGAGTCAGTGATCTACCAGCAAGCAGACCCAGCATGTATTCCAGACTAATTTCGATGACAGACAGAAATTTTCCCATCTATTTAGCCTACAAAGACATCCTGCTATACGTACACAAAGCACTAGTCATACACAAACTGAATTGTTTTTCATGGCTCTAAGCTCAATGGCATCAACACCTATTACGCACGTGCATTCCAAGGAGGGCAAGGGCATAATTCTATGTTGCTCCCAGCGTTGTCCCCTTTCAAGACATAACGCATTATTACCGGTCCAACAGGCTGCACTTTCCTACCCCTCACCCTGCACTCTCCAAGGAAGAAGAATCGCTACTCCGCAGACTACAAACCAATACCTTTCCTCACCCAGTTCGCCTGCATCGAATGTTTTTAAGTCAATTGCTTGTATTCACTGGCGAGGTGCACATGCAGGCAACCGTGTGAGTGTGCTGTCACTGGTTACGTCGGGCTCCGCGGGATGGCGGTACTTGTCCGTGCTAAGCACACGATGTGGTAAGGACGTTCCAAAGTCTACCCCATTCAACGCAAAGTATTGCCTCGACTCCAATGTGAGTGCGGTTAATAACATCCCTGTTGACGCCACCGTTGAGAATTGGGTTGAAATGGAGCAGACGACGCACGCCGGTGTTTTTATTTCTTCGGCGTGCGGGCGCAGTGGCCCAAGCCGCACCATGTCCGTGGCGCATCGGCCATGTCTGTGGCCGTTTCCAGTGTCGCCAAGCGAAGAAATTGGCAGCTAAACTTTTCAATGAATATCACCTATACTCTACTGAATGCCAGTTCTGTTCACAACCCTGAACTCTACCTCATGTTGTAATACAGTGTGAGAGCAATCCCAAACTTCCGCCCCTCCGATCCCCTCTTTCCATCCCTGAGCTGTGGGAGAACCTGCAGGTGACCAGCGGCCATCTGGACGTACAGCAACTCCGGACATAGAGAGCGACGAAGGCTTTCTGCTCCCTTCGTGGACTCCCAGACTAGGGAACCACTCACACTTCAGAACGCTCAAATAAACCATTTCCATTACTTTAACGGCTAAATAAGCACTCAAGGTGTACTGGGGATGGGCCACCCTACTTGGCCACCCAATTAAATTGGCCGTGTATCTGCGTGCTTCATTGCAATGACGTCAAATATCCATATATGTCTGCCACTCTCGCCCCATAGCGTTCCTCCCCATCCTACCTTCATTCTTGTCCTTCCTTTCCTCTGTCCGTCTTTGATCCTCATCCCTTTCCTTACTATCCCTCTCCCGTTTCTGTCTGCCACAAAAGTTTCAGCTCACGAATGGCCACTAAGGGGCATGTGAAATGGCGTGTGCGCGCTACACTGCAGAATTTCGAGAAAGGAAGGGGGATAGCAGGCACTGTAGGCTTAGTAGTGCTAGCTTTGAAAGCACTTGGATGGAAACACCGACTTTCACTTTTTATTATTGAAATAACCACGGCTTTCACATTTATGTATTGTTAACTGCAATGGCTTGATTTAATCACTGTTTCAGTTTAACTTTTGCATGGCCAACATTTCGTGTAACAAGCTAGGATCAGAAATTTAAAGCACTATACGTAAAACATAAAATAATCATATCGTTGCAGATTAAAACAAGGTCACCATCACAAAAGAACTCATGATAATTCTGAATAAAGTTTAGATGCAATAGATTGATTTTTTACAGGTTTGCATGTTTTGTCTATTGCAAGCAAAAAAGTTTGAAGAAAAGGTGCTTTCCCAAAAAACATGAGTATATTTACTGCTGAGCGGGTAAGGCTGCTATTACGTTTATGCGGCATACATTACTTATAAAAGACCCGGAAAGGGCGGCATAGGTGCGGGTCCTTACAGCTGGCGTACTAGAGCAGTAAGTAAGCAGTCTTCATCCAAGTTTTCAATTTTTAATGGGTCGTATGAAAACTTGATAGAGTAGGGATTTTATTTTCTTTTTTTTTTTCGGTTGTTATGCATGTGGAGTGGAAAAAAGGGAGGGGTTTGAAAAAAGAGTTTGAAAAACAGCCCCCCCTTTTTAGCCCCCTCCCCCCCCCCCCGATTTTCAAAAAATATAAAACCTGAAAACGAAGAACCCTACATATGCAGTAATCCCTCGTTAACTCGAAGCCCTAAAATCCGCTGAAAATTTCGAGATAAGCGAAGTTTTAAGCTAAAAGGGGGCAAATACTATGGGAGGCACGGCGAAAAAAATGTTTCAACTTTCCGATATTTCGAAATATCAGAGTGCGAGTTAATGAGGGATTACTGTAGCACATTACAAAAGAACCATTTGCAGAGAAGGTGAAGGATACAGAAAAACGATAGGTGTCACTCAGGTTCAGTTTTACCTACAATGGATTGTTTATTCCTGTTGTTGCGAGCTTCAGCTTTTTTTCAAAAACTGTTTTTGCAATGGAGACTGAAGGAACTGCCATAGACTTTGGAAGCACGATAAAACATACATGGTTACTCAACCAGAGAGCAGTCTGTCTGGTCGCAGTAATGCAATGCAGGATACATTTATTCAGCCTGAAACGAGTAAATTGCACGTAATTCAAGTTTCCGGTCAGTATATGTCCTGCCCAACCTTAATAATCATTAACTACAATAGGTTTGCTTGCAAGTTTAGGAAATAAAAAGGAATACGAGTGCTGTGGTGTTGTTTCTGAGAGAGACACAAAGAAAATAGAGTAAATATTTACTGAGCAGAGGCTGATGTTACGGGCCCTGCCCTGTGAAAGGCATTCCTTGTCTTTGACCGGCTGTCGTTGCTCAAGTCACCAGGCTGAACTGGGTATCCAGGTCTGGGCTGGACAGGGAAGCGCTTCACTGCTTGAAGGAGGGTTGGGAAGTGGGGCAAATAACTTGGGGTGTGTTGGCACGCCCATAACCGAGCCAGGATGGGGACACGAAGTGCAAAGGTAACGTGTTAGGTGAGGAAGATGAGGTGGAGGCACGTAAGATGGGGTAGGTGTTCGTCTGGAGTTGCCGCCAAGTTTTAAGTTCTTCTCGGGAGGGGAGCCAGTCAATGGATAGGGTTGGTCCTGAGAGGGTGGAGATTGGTGACTGCCAACACAGGCTCAGTGCACTAAATCGCAAGCCAAGGCGTCAGACGCTTCATCGCCAGCCACAGATAATGTAGATGTCAGGTGGAGTTAGTGGGGGTGAATAAAGCTTTTGATAAAGAAATGCAGCCAGTCTGGTAATTGTGGCAGGCCGTCTGTGAATCGGTAACAATGTTAACTGCTTCAAAGGGGGAAGTGGAGGGAGGCTAGGGCAAAGGCTATTTTTTCGGCGACATCGATGACGGTTGCAGTTGTAGTGATGGCATTCATGCAACGGCATGTATGCGTAACTACACAGGTTACATGGACGGCCCCAGCCGCAGGCATCACAATACAATGAACAGACAAAATGGATATAACAAACGTGTTGTGTCAAATTCATTCGTTATTCTCTCAGCCCTAATCATACGTTTACGTGAAGTTACCAAATGTTAACTAGTTAAGATGCTCTTTTATTTGCAACATTCTGGAGTCATGTTTCCACTGTTTAACAGCTTCACATAATGGTGGTGGAAACAGGGGTGCTTGGCGTATGGATGTTGTTTTTCTGAATAAATAATTGCTGGTTGTGCTTTGTCCCATGCACTCGCCTGTCTCTGTCCCTGTAGCGTATTACACACCGTGATATTACAATATTGGAGAAGCCGTTTCTAGTTAAAAGTGCCACAGATAGTCGCACTTTGGCCTCATAGATGCTTATTCACCCAAATGGCTCAAAATTCAACCCTTGTCTGTTGTAGCCAGTCACTGACAGTTTTTCTTGCGAGATGTGTAGATTAAATGCAAGTGAAAATACGGTTAACCATAGCTGGGTGTTTGTTGCACATGCATTCACAGTAACAAGTGTCAACTTCAGAAGCTGCACTGGCTAAATAAAGATAAAAAACTGAAATGAAATTTACTGTAAAGCCTGACGGAAGAGCACTACAAAAGCTGTAAAAAGATGCACTTAATGCCAACAGACACGTTGATTGTAAGTGTCGAGCAAGATTTTAATTTATTCCCACTTTGTTTATACACATACGTACAGTTTAAAAAAAAGATATGGCAGGGAAAGCACAAAATAAAAACAAGGAAATTGCACAAAACTTGATCCTAGAAACAATTTAGCAGAAAGGAGAGAAGAGCACAGTAAAAAAAATGTACACCAACAACCTTAACGTGTGGAGGGCAGCATCTCTAGTTCAAAGCTATTTCAGGCAATTCAGAACCAATATCATCTACAGTTAAATACAAGAACGAAAGCTGCAGGAATGTTCTGGACAATTAAAAGCAAATGCCTCAGATTCAATACATGTGCCTCTTAAAAGAATGGCGGCAGAATTAAAGAAAGTGGTCATGCAAAAAAATAAAGGGAGTAAAGCAAGTTTAACCAGGAAAATGCTGAACGTGTATACAAATGCGAGAACTTAATCCCTAATAAAGACACTCAGTGCATAATTTCATCAAAGACTGGGTTAGAAAATCCTGGCAAAAGTGGCAAATTACGCCTCACAGAAATCAATTGCTGTTGTGCCTTTTTTTTTTCTTTCGCATCGCTCAGGACTTGTTATGCAAGCACGCACTTTGTTTGAAAGTCAGACACCTACATGCACTGCTAGCCGGTAGATTTTCATGCTAGCCAGCATTCCACAAGGTGCTACTCTCGATGGGCTTTCTCAATCATTGAATCATTGCTGAAATTCATTCAAAGCTGAAACTCTGACTGAAAAAAACATCTTTCAGCATGGCAGGCGCAATGCCCCCAATTTAAGTTTCTTAGCTTCCTCATTCTCACAGACAGACATCAAGCACCGGTGATTTTTTTTTTTTTTCGCGGGGGTGGGGGGGTGAATGCTGAATAAGAGGCAAAGGTTGAACCAAATTTTCTGTCGAGTGAGTCGGTATGGAATCTGGGTACAATCCACAGCGCAACATAGACAAGGACTAAGAGGAAGAAGACTGGACACAAGTGCTGATTGCAACTGGATCATTAAGCTGCCCTTTCCACTCATTCCCTGTCTTCCTTCTGTTTGTCACTGCCTAGGTTGCGCTTGTTAGCCAACAGCCACGATTTTAACAACAGCAAAAGCAGCAGAGAAGCAGACAATTTTAGAGGCTTCAAAAAAGAACAGAGGGGAAAGGCATAGTTTCTCTTTGATATTCTCTCAAACTTGTGCCAACACAAACTTCCCCCAAGGCGGCACTGGTGGTTTGGACGAGGCAGCGACAGTTTTTGTGCCGATTCAGAAGCTCAGGCGGCGCTGGAGACTGCCAGTTTCTTGAGGTGCTCCATGAAGACTTGGAGGCTGACGTCGTCCGTGAGCACGGGCGATCCGCCTGACTCTTGCTGGCCCCAGTTGTAGGCGTTGTTGTGCGTCACTGACGGGTTCACCTTAGAGAGGAGGAAACGTGCCTGGGAGCCGCCCTGGTCGCACACAATGTACCGAGGCATCGGGAACCGTGTCTGCAAGATCTCCTGCATGACAAGAGAAAGTCGAGGGAAAGGGGCAGTCAGTGGTGGCTGCATTGTGTCGTTTAGCTTCTCACACAATCAGTCATTTGAACTCTAGATAGAGCCTCAGTTGCCCTAAATTGCCTGCAAAAAGGAATACAGTATTTCCACGACTAACGCACACCTTTTTTGATAAAGGTAGGCTTTAAATTTGCGAAAGCGTTATGATCAGGATCGAAAGCAAAACCGGCTTCAAAGCAACTACCAACGTCGCCATGGACACTAACCCATCCCGAAATCCAACTCAACCCATCAAGATCACATGAATAAATTTCAGCATACCCACTCCTCAATGGGGATACCTGTTCTGTGGGCATACATTTAGCCGCTTGTTGCCCATATTGCCGTCGATGCAATTAGTACGTTGTTTCAGTTCTCATGGCTCCGAAGAGGTGTCACTAACACGGGTGAGACTGCTCAAAAAGATTTGGGAGCAGTTTCTGGAGCAGTTCACAACATTGAAAATGTTGTCTTAGGAGCTTAAGAAATCAACTTTGTAGCAATTGGACAAGTACCCTCTTGAACCTTAGAGAAAGTGGTTTTAACAGTATCACAAGGTACAAACTGCACAATTTTCTTGCAAACTTCTTAATTGTATAGACAATGTAAAATGTAAAATATTTAAATTAAAAAGCTCTGCGATGGTAAAGTGTGTTTTTACCACTTGAATGCTGGAATTACAATTTTTGCAATCCCCGACTGCACTATACGAACGAGTGTAGAGCCATGGCAAAAGTTGCAGAAAGCAAGGTGGCCGTCGTCACATCATCAAAATCCCCGACGCCCACGTTCACCCTGATTCTAATTTGAGTAACGTTGCTATGTTTATCTCCTTCGCCTCTGGCATTAAATTTTACTTCACACAAAATCCATCATTATTACTCATGTGGCCAGTTCCATCAGGTGCGCATGCCCGAACCCGTCGCGCCACCGCAACCTTTGGCACGTTGATTGTTCAATTCCCGAGGCTCACGAGCTCACTGTTGAACAAAGCAACAGTCGAACGTTTCATAACACAGCAATAAGCCCAAAGGTTCCCACCCTGGACCCCGGTTGTGGACGCACGCACCGCGTTTCACACTCAAGTCCGAGCCATGGCAAAGTCACTGGCACCACGTTGTTTTCAATGGACTCGGTATTTCGAGGCGTGCTACTGTTCATAATCTGGCACCCATTTTGAATATCATCCCTGTGTTAACGTCACTGTTCAGTACCACAATGGATAAACGACTAAATGGGAATCCAGCTGACCGCACAATTCAAACCAAGAAAAAGATCGGCGAAGCGCACTCAGCGCTTGAACTACACAGCAGCCGGTTCGCCCAGCGGCCATGCTTTTAGTTGCCATAGCGACGCCAGTCAGGACGACTGTTTCAGCGAACACAGCCAGAGAGTCAGTTGCGCTTTAGAAGCTATCACTTGCTATGTTTCTGTCTTTTGTGCGCTTGGGAGTGAGCGACGATAACAGCGGTGACCAAAAGGCAGAAAACGAGGGTTCAGCTGACATAGCAATATGTACTAAGGTGTCCCTGCCAAAAACAGCACCACTTGGGCTCCCTTGAAAACTGACACCGTCCTCGCAAGAAACGGCAACACTTGGGCTGTCTTGAAAACTATGCTGCCAACTCGGCCTTTCTGCCCAACAAAACTGGTGTGGGCGTCGAAAGCCTTGTCTTTCAAGGAGCCATGAAGAGAAAACAAAAGTTTGTTTTATTCGAAAGATTAGGTGTTCTACAGTGCCCCAAGCGCTTTCCCGGAAGCAAATGATGCTTTATTCACCGAGAAATAAGGCAATTTAAGCCAAAATTTTAAATCCCCCACGAAATTGCACATTTCGTGACGTGAACAATGGCGTCATACGAGCCGGTCCATGAAACAGGTACTTAGTATGTCGACTCCATATAGCACCCACACGCGGGAGTCAGACAGGAAACGGAACTCGTGCCGAAACCGAGACGGCGGCCATTTTAAAAATACTAGTAAAACTTAGTGCACCCGCAGCCCTAGTCATGCAATCGCCTGATCCGGAGAACAAAACTCTCGCCGAGGAGCTCGGGCTTGCATTTGACAACCTCACACCACTTGGACGCTCAATGCTCCTGAGTGCACGAGCGGCAGGAGTTGTGGGATACGCGGATGGACCAGAAAGCGACCATTCCACGATAGCCACAACAGACAAACGCCCAGCCGTCGACACAGCTGCCTCGTCAGCCCTGTCGCGACGGACGAATACAGACTGGTACGTATGTGCCGTATTTTTATTACGGTTAATAATAGTTCAATTTCAGTAGCAGTATCGCTTATGCCAGTTGGCCGGTGTCGTGTGTGGAAAGCCGTTCGCGCGAGCTCTCTGCTCCGACCAGAAAGATACGAGCGTCAATGCGCGGTGTGTACGTCATTTTTTCCCCCAAGGTCAGAGCGCTTTGACGGCGATTTGATGAAGTCGGCGACGAGCGCCAGCATGTCCCAGGAGTGAGCTCACGTAAGGGTCCCTGCCGTAATCACTTCCTCGGAAATGAAGCGAGAACACTCGTACTTCCTTTAGCTCTCTTTCTCCTCCGTTTGCAAATTCACAAAACGTAGCCACTTGCTTCACCAAGGTTCGTCGTTGGGCAGCACATGAAATGAGATCTCCTCACCGGCGGGGATGTCGCACTCCCTCGACGATTTGCCCGTACTACATAGGCATTTCAAAACGTAGCAACGAAATTTCATTGTAAAGTACTCGAACAAACTGTAGTTTTCAGTGGTTGTAAACTGGAAACGAGCTCCTAACAATAGCAGCAAGCCAACACCATTCCGAAACTGCGGCGACTGTCACTATCTCGTCGCTGCTTGCTGTTCCTTACTCCCCTCGTTTCTATTTTTACCTTTGCTGGTTGGCGATATGACGGCCAACCTCCTGTGAAGGGATTACGATACCAAGCAAGGTCGCCGCTGTGCGTGCTGGGACGGTTCGTTGGCCCCGAAGAGCCTCGAACCCGAAAATTCGTCTGCGCGACGGCGAGATGTCGAGCTCGGCCGGCGGTAGTTTCGTACGCATTGGCGTATACGTTTGCATGTTTGTTCGGAACTTCAATCGTTTACTCCACCGTTCTTAGTGTCATAAGAGGAATGTGCAGTATGTTTAACGGGCATATGCAAACTGGTAAGCCCTGCCTAACTTGCGTAACGGGCACTATGCAAACTGGTAAGCCCTGCCTAACTTGCGTTTGCTTTTGCCGGCCTCCGCCAATCGCAGAGCATTCTCGTGTGACATCATAGGTTCTGTTGCGGGAAATGAGCTGGTGGGTCGCATGGTCATTCCCTTTTTTCCTAATTATGTAGCTTATTTGAGCGAAGTTTGTGTTAAAAGTGGTGTCAGTATGGTTCTAACGAGGCAATCTTTCGAATGAATCAAACTTGTGTTTTCTTTTCATGGCTCCTTTCAGGCTGTTTTCAAGCAGTTTGGTGCAATCTTTGCAATTTTCATGCTTTTGGAGCAGCCTGGCACAGGAAAACGGGATTGTATCAAAACTGCACAATATGCGCAGTTACAAAGTGCCCTTCAAGCAGAAGGTTATTTTGTTTGCCGACAGTGACGGGAACCGAGTGGCAACACGTGCACTGGGCCTCCTGGACACATGATTGTGCGATTGGCGTAAACAAAGCAGAGTCAAATTTTCACGCAAGGTTTCACTTAGAGCCACTAAATAATTATTTAGCAACACTACCTTCGCCTGCTATGAGTATGGATGTTTTGTTTTTGGGAATTCAGACTCCCTGGTGGAATCACAAAAGAGGGCAATGCATTAATTATTGGCCCATCACATCTAAAATTAACGAGGTCAAAGCGCTTGAAATAGCAAATACTTTCAATACTCCCTGTTCCAGTTTTAAAGGCCAACTGCACTCAATTCATTTTTAATGCGTAGTAAGTACCCCAAATCAGCTAGGACACAAGTGGTAGCCCTGTGAAATGCCTCGTTAATCAATCAGAAGTGTTACAAATGCTCCACCGCAGACCACGCTGCACTTGCCGGCGGATCGCTTAAACAGCCATGACGCGCCTGTAACGTTCCAGCCGACGGGGGCTTTTTCCTTTGGCCAGCTACGCAGCTAGAGAACCGGTCGAGCTTTGCCACCCCATGCGCGTGTAGACTTTCTCCCGAGCTGGTGACCGTCCGGCCGCTCGCTGGACGGCTGCAACGTCACTGCAAGGGCCGCGCTCTCTTCGGTTTCGGTTTCAAAATCACCTATTGTTGCTGGCCGCTTGCAGCGTCCATGCGAGTATTTCAGCTGTTGTATTTTCCATGTTGCTTTCTTTTAAAGCAGGCTATACGGAAATAGGGTTTTCAAGAGGTCGAAATTTTGAGTGCAGTTGGCCTTTAAAGCCAGCAGGAGCTGGATTAACAAGTTTATGAAAACCCAAGGGACGTTTGCTGCCACATCTGCGTGCATCAAATAAAATGTCTTCTGCCTGGTGCAAAGTGTCAAGTCTTTTTACACCTGCACGATAGAATCAGCGTCATTTTTGTTTTGTATTTTCCCAAGTGAACCTACCTGCGCATTGCAGTCGAGGCACATTACAATCATGACAATAGGGTAACAAGTCGCTCTAGAAACCCCCACAGTGACGTCTTTCAGGTTTGCCACGTGCGGTGCTCTCTCAGTCCTAAAATTTGATTCTAACCCATTTTGTCAAACAATTTACCTGTGCAATAAACGCACCCGTCATTTTCTGCAGTAAAAATGCACGCAAAAGGAGCGGTTTAGGGATTTCCCCTACCACGTCTACATTTCTGGAACATAGTTGCTATCTTGTAATCTTTTCACCTACAACCCATTTCCAGATTAAGAGCGAAGTTTTTGACCTTAAACACTGATAATGCCGCGCGCCGGCGATGGGCCAGCGTAGATAACTCTTCTTCTCAAGTGGCTTCTATTGCACACTAGGAGCTGGCTGTCAGTGTCATTTTTTTAAACGGGTGTTTTTCTGTAATTGAATGCGGGACCGAGAATTTTCGAACATTTGAAAGTGCTGGTAAGTGCTCCTAATACAAAGGCCGCGTCCGTACCGTTCACAGCATCAAATGTGTGAGGGGTGCTTGTGCTGGTTTCACTCTCATCTGGTGAGGGGATTTCCACTTCCATTCAAGTAACTGTACCTAGCAGCACACATGAACCCGATAATTCTCTTATGTTTGTGTAACCAGATTCGCTTCACGTGTGCGCGAAAAATACCAGTTAATGTCCAGTGCTCGTCCTGCAATTTCTCTCCTTTAACCTCGCCTTTTTCGCGCTATTTTGAGAATGTTTCCAGCTCCACAGACCAATTCGCCCACACTTTCACGTTCCCGTGCCAGCTTTAGATTTTAAAATGAGGGCTGGGCCGGAACCCTGCTGATCGGCAATTAAAAGCACCGCTCAAAGAACTCGGGAGGGAGGGAAGGGGAGGCGTGCCTGTGCGTCGTCCTCGGGCGCCTGCAGCAGCTGGCGGAAGTTCTCGTGCTCGGGCGAGTTGTGGTATCCGGCCTTGCGCCACTGGGCGATGGTCTCGCCGTGGAAGATGACGATGTGGAAGAAGGTGTCCATGAGCAGGATGCGGTCCGGCTGGATGCTGCTCGTGTCCAGCAGCACGGGCTCGGGGGGACCGCTGAACGAGTAGGCGTACAGGATGGGCTGCACCATGATCAGCGACTGCGTCACGTCCTCCCGGTTCAGCTGGTGCCGGTAGTACGACGTCTCGTCCGGGCTGTTGTTGAACACCTGTCCAGGGAGGAGAGAGCAGGGGCGCGTCTCTTCTTGCACAACAGTTGGTACTCGGAGCAAGACGCCACCAGTGCACGTAACAGGTTTTGTCCTCTGCTGCAAACCTTTATCACCGAGAACCTTTCAATTAAAAAGCGCTAAAAGGCACATTGAGCAAAAAGGCCAGCATCGGTGCCTGGGACACCAAAACGGCTCCTGGGGGAAGCATTTCAGAGCGCAATGTGTTCCGTAGCATGCGATTAAACTCTGCAGTATGGAAAGGTGACTGTCCCTGCCTATACAATGCAAGTGAAAGGAGCAGAAAAACACATCCAAAAAAGCGAACAGACAAGTAGCAAAACTCACCACCGTTCAAAGTGTTCAAAAAGGCAAAAGGTTAAACTGATTCTGAGTGCTGCAATACGCTTGTCGTACAAGCTGCCTTCGCCATGTAGCATTCAAGCTGCATCACCAGAGGCACCATACATCAACCGCCATCACTACCCACTCCGCACATGCGGGTGCATGCATACCTACAGTGAGCAGTTCAGTATGACTGCAGTGATAAAAGAATGTGCGTGCACCAAAGCATCAGTCCCTGAACAAGGTGAAGCACCATCAGACGGTGATTATGCGTCCACTGACTGGCCCTCCAATGGAAGCTGAAACTTATTTACTTATTCTGTACATACAGAAGCTCAGTCATGCAGCATACTAGGTTACAAATGTACAGCAAGACCATAATACAGCTGTTGCAATTTTCACCCAACCACTCCATTCTGAAGACAACTGCCGTAAAGTTCTGCCAGCTGTTTACTGCATCCACATTATGTCTGAGAATAAAAAGCAAATCTCCCTTTAAATGCGCACCAGAGATGGAAACTCGTGCCTTTTTCCTTCACAACGTAGACAGGAATATGGGCAGGAACAATTCATTGGTTGCAATACATGGTTTTGTGTGTGCCACAAAATTGCCTGTGAGCTCCGGACAGATGTATGCAACTGCCTGCTTACAAGTCCCTTTCCAGTACTTCTGTATGTGTTTTATGCGCTGAACCACCACCTCAGCTATGAGGTGCACCGTAGTGGAAAGTTATGGATTAATTCAGACCCCTGGAGATCCTTAATGTGCTCTGAAACCTGAACCCAGAGGCATTTTTTTATCGCCTCTACCACAAAGAAACAGCCGTGGCCAGCATTGCACCCAAGTGAAATGCTGGCCACAGCTGTATTTGCAGCTGAACGCATGCGTTCAGCAGGAAGATTTTGATTGATTGTAGGGTTTAACGCGCTGACGCAACGCAGGCGATGAGGCGCGCCGTAGTGGAGGGCTCCGGATTAATTTTGACCACCTGGGGATCTTTATCGTGCGCCGAAATCTCGTACACACGGGCGTTTTTGCTTTTCGCCTCCATCAGAAAAGCGGCCGCCGCGGCCGGGAATCGAACCCGCGACCTCGTGCTCAGCAGCGCAACGCCTTAGCCACTGAGCCACCGCGGCGGGTAGCAGGAAGATTTAGTCACTGAGCCACTATGGCTGTAACTCTGTAGTGGTGCTGACGTTGATGTCCTCCCTCAGCTGTCAATCTGTGCGGATAACTAAGTCAACGAGCCATTTGTCAGGCTTTTGTCTTTGTGTGATAAGTCAATCCCCACTACCCACTATGGATTGGTTCTGAGACGATTTCTTTAGGAACCAGCTGTTCCACATGAACAACAAGTTAGGTTCACCGGTTCTTTCAACTTTTGCCCCGTAAACTCTTTTACTTGCACTTGAGATGCCTTTCGTCTCTAGTAACGTCAACGGCCTAGTTTCAGCTATAAGTGCATGATGCAACAGCGGTTACGAATTTCTAAAGATAGGTGTCATCAACCTGATGTGAGAAACACTTTGCACCTCTTGCAGCAATTTCTGCCATTAAAAACTAGTACTCTTACACAAGTACACCGCTTTTTTTCTTTTGCTGTCAAAAAAAATACAATGCAATGCTTGCCGAGAAAATAAATGCTGCGTTACATAAAAGGTCGACTTGAAGTTGAAACATTACACAAACTACATGAACTGCAGGCATTTACACAACTGTGAAAATATTTGTACTTCACATCTGTTGCATTTATTTGAAACTGGTTGAGACTTGGCCGAAGCACAGTGTGTTGAAAATTCAGTTTAGTTTTGACACTGGACTACCAACACTAACAAGATTTTTATGTCCAAGAGTGCACCTGACACATTTGTGGTTGAGAGCTGCGAATGTGTGTCAGCCTTGGTAATTTAGCCTTTGTTAGATTGGTTCTGTGAGCTAATTCAGCGAAATATATAACACTAACAGGACTTGTATATTATGCTGAATTAGCTCCCTAAGGTTGACACACATTCACAGTTCTCAATCACAAATGTGTCAGGTGCTCTTCTTGGGCAAAAAAAGGCATGTAAGATTCCATGGACGGGGGATGTTGACAAGTGACATACCGTCAAATCACCTTGCATTTGCACTTAAGTTATGCATTAATTAGTTTCATAAAACGTCTTCCGTGCATTTGGCTTTTTCCAATGCTTTGATGCCACGCAAAGAAGCCAACTCAACAGCCTACACTGTGGGGAGAAGTGCGCATAAAGCTGCCTTTTTACACCGTCACCAGAATTTGACGCCAAAACAAGTGGCTTTTAGTAAGCGGGGGTATCTCCATTGAGTGCGTGCGTCACACACCCGCAAAGTGCTTTCCTGCACAGGTCAGCATACCCCAATTTGAGAATCATTTGAGAATCATTCTCGAAGTCCTTCATATTGTGATTGTTAGGAGACAAGTACAAAAAGTAGATCTCCCTATCACGACATCGAACTACCCTCTTACCTGCAGGAACTGAGATCGCCGAAGGTGGAACATAAACTGCGGGTAGAGCGAAAAATTCTCCGCATAGCGGAACGAGCTGGGGTCATCCTTGGCATACTCCCCAAACTTCTGGCACAGCTTGATGAGGGTTCGGTCGATGAAGCGCAGCACGTCAGCTCCGTCATCTTCGCTCTGGGCCCTGAAGCAGGCCAGCCGGGCCATGAGCACAGCCGCGGCCTCCTGGTCAAAGCCGGCCGAGATGTGATTGAGGTTGGCCGACGCGTCCGCCCAGTTGCGTGCAATGGTCGTCACCCGGACCCTCTTCTGGCCGCTGGGGTGCTGGTACTGCGTGATGAACTGCAGGCACCCCCTGCCACCCTGGGGAATGGGAGCGTTGTGCTGGTTGGCCACCTCGAGGAACATGCCCAGCGTCGTGTTGGGGCACAGTGCACAGAGCTTCCACTGGCAGGTGCCGCCGAGGCCGGTCTCCGTGTCCGACACGCTGGAGCTCTTGATGTTGGTGGAGATGCACGGCCCGATGGCGCCGCTCACCTTCAGCTCGCGGGACGCCTTCACTTCGACTAGAGCGTTGAAGCCCATGCGGAACTCGCCGCGGGCGTCCTTGGCGAAGACCCGCTGGAAGGTCTGCTTGAAGAGGGACGAGTTGAACGAGTCGCCCATAACGATGTGGCCGCCGGTCATGTTGGGACAGTGCTTCATCTCATGCAGGCCCGTCTGGTCGAGGGCGCATGAGTAGATGTCGACGGCGTGGCCATTGGTCGAGGCCCTGTGGGCCAGCGCCTCGTAGTGCTTGATGGCACGCCGCATGTGCTTGCAGTTGTCCTTCGAGATGTCGTGGTGGGAGCGGATGGTGATCTTGAGCTCATCGCCCACAATCATGCCGGGACCCTGGGTGCAGGGCCCGCCCGTGAAGAGCATGATGCGGGCGCCCGTGTTCGGGTAGCTGCACTCGAGCAGCCCGACGGCGATGGACAGCGCCACGCCCGTGGAGCGCAGCGGCCGCTTGCCCTGCGACACGGGCCACGGGTCGCGCTGCAGGCTCTCCAGCAGGTCGGACATGCTCATGTCGCACTTGTGTACCGGCTGCAGGAAGCGGCTCGCCGGCGGCACGGGCTGCTGCGGCTGCGACTGCTGCGCCATGTGCTGCGGCATGCGGGGCTGCTGCTGCTGCTGCGGGCCGCCGTGCGGCTGGGCGAACCGGCCCACGCCCAGCATGTCCTGGATCTGCTTGGCCGTCAGGTCCTTGGTGCCCCGGAACACGTAGCTCTTGGCGCAGCCGTCGCTGCCAAGTTCGTGCACCTGCACCATCTTGCCGAAGGTGATGAGCCCGATGAGCGCGTTGGCCGGCAGCAGCGACAGGGACATCTGGAGCGACTCCTTGAGCGCGATGAGCTCGTCGTCGTCGATGCAGGTGTCGACCACGAACAGGAATATGGGCGGCACGCAAGAGGCGCGCATAATGGTGTACTCGATGGTCGAGAACTGGGGAATCAGCTCGGCCGGCTGGTGTTGCTCCGAGATGGACGCGTACTGGGGAGGAAACGGGTTCCTCTGAAAGCAAAAGTTACACACCCATAGCTTGGCGCGGTAGTCCACCTGGCATAGAGGGTTGAGGATGGCTCGGCAAGTCTGCCGAGTGCACAGGACGGGGTCGTATTGGATCGGCGGAAGGTCCGGCCGCTCTTTGAGCGGAGTGAAGAGGCAGCCGAGGGGGATGACCAGCCGCGTCGCCTCGAGCCGGCTCGACGGCCACACGTTCCAACTGAACCTGATTCCGTCACGGTCTTCATTTTTCTGTATGAAGTCCTGGTACGTCTGGTAGTTCGCCATGCCGGCAATTTCCCCGACACCGCGATGTGCCACGTAATTGATGGCAGTCGGGAGCCGATTTCTCGAGGAAGAGAAGTGTCACGCAAATATTCGGGTGCTGCCCCCTGGGAGCCGAAAGCTTCCTTCACGCTGTGGCCAGACAAATAATGTTTAGTGCCAAAGCTTTCGCAAAAAACGAAACTGAAAGGACAAACGCAACATAATTGTTCGAACAAAATACAAGCAATATATGAATATCTTCTAGCGCGCAGCTACTATTAATTTGCAGGAAAATAGTTTTGTGACACAAACACGAATCATATAGAGAAAATAATTTCACGTATCAAGGCACAGTATTTTTTTGCCATGGAGGAAAGAATACTCAGTACAACGCCCTAATGTTTCATAATATCAGTCAGTAGTATTAACTCTATGCTAATATGCAATGCGCATCGCAGAAAGTGGGGCGGAAACACGTCATTTTTAGCCATAAAGGATGGTTTCAAAAGTGTCCGTTTAGAGCAAGCCCTGATTGGCTAAAAGTAAACACTAGGATGTGACGCCATGCAAGCACGGCGGAGCTATGAGCCAATGATGAGCCGCGGCTTCTCGGAGCAGACGATTGGGAGCAGACGATTTTTCGTCGCCTTGTTGTTGGTTCGCTGGCGAAACAATAAACGCATAAAATATAATTACAAATAGGTCAAGTCGTTTAAAATGTGTTAACAAGAACAGTTGCGCAACAATCAACCCGAAGCCCGCTTACAACTGGAAGTACAAAACGGACGCAGAACAAGACGAACGAACACGAGTTCGTTCGGTGAAATGAATGACTTTATTTCAGGGAGGAGGCTATAAAGCCCTGTGGGTAGGGAATGGAAAGTAGGATTGGAAAAGTTGTAGTACAACTAAGTAATGTTCAAGCTTCACTGTAGCGGTCACTGTAGCTTTCTCTCGAGGTTCCGTTGGAGCAACACACACACACACACTGGCCTTCCCCTGAGAGGAGGGGGTGTAAGCATTTTCTTTCCTCCATGGTGAAAAGTAGCGGCGGAGAAGGAGAGAGGAGCAGGAAGAATGAGAAAGGTCCTTAGGCTCCGTGGACATCTAAACCACGGCCGCTGGCGCCTCTCATCCAGCGGCCGTGTCTAAACATGGCAGGAGGGGCGGAAGCATGGGCGGAAGCGGCTTCACACAAAGTGACGTCAGGGGCTCCCCTGTCTTTCCTCCATGACAACACGAGATGGAACCACGTGTTCTGCGGCACTGGTCGTTCGCACAGTCAAGGGCGCGAATGTGGTGAAGGGCGCGTGATGTCTGATCTACAAGCTACGATAAGACCGCGCGTAGAAATTCACCCGAGTCATTGCGCAGAGAGGCGTGCAGCAGGGCGCTCTAGACACCGGCAGCGGACGTTTCGAGCAGCCTTGTATTTTCCCCTTTCAACTGCGAGTTGCGCACTCGGGACGCATCCCCGTGGCAGGATTCACGCCACCGCAACACGCTGTAATAACTCGAACGCTTATACTTTTTTATAGCAACTTTTGGGGCAGTATCGAGGTTAGTGCATGCTCGTGCACGGCAGTCGCAAGTTCGCCGACCCGTCCGATTACTTTTTTGTTTTTTCGCCATAAGGGTAGCGGCCAAACCCGTTTCGGGCTCGCAATTAAAGCGGCCCCAGCGTTGCAGACGCCGAGATGGAAGCCGGCAGTTTCGTTCGAGTGCTGCTCGTTGCTTTTTTGAACCATTGTTCGGCAATCAACCAAGATCTGTCTGCCTGTTTGGACGCTCGAAATCACAAGAAGGAACCCGGTCCGGAGTCCAGCCTTTACGGTCACGTAAGTTAATTCGTACCTGCTGAAAATTAACCGCTCTCTACTCGCGCCACGCGTCGATCGTCACGTGGCTTTCGAACTTGGGAGCGCGTGGTATGGAGCGCACCTGCATGCGATGTGTGCAGTATATTATCCCTATGATGTGTGCCCGTTGCCAGTCGTGAGCAAAATTCGCGACGGAAACAATCGGCCGTCGCGGGCCACCTGTACAGTAATGTCGGCGTCTAACAATAAATGAACGCCTTAAAAAATATTTTGGTGGTACTGCTGCCTTAATTGCCCCCAAACTCTGCAGTAAGGGCGCATTTTGTGGTCTGTTTTTTCTGAGAAAATACGAGCAGTCGTATTGCACAAGTTTTTTTTTTTTTTTTTTTGCATTTTAAGAGAAATCTTTTTTTTTTATGGGCGTATGCTCAGCTTTGCTGTGGTTTTTGCATGTATCGGCAGAGGAAAAATATATCTGTGGCTAGCTTTTGCATGGGCGAAAACTGGTTTATCAAGTGCTAAAAAAAAAAAAAACAGGGTAGTGGTACGTCTGTAATTTCTCAACTGTAGAGTGAAACCTCCACGCCAAATTTCAGTTCAAAGGATTCAGCACTTTACGAATTAAAATTTAAGACCCTCGTTTATTGTTGTAAGTTGTAAGCTTCTTCCGCAATGTAGATTCGCTGATTTCGATGTTGCTTTTATTATTGCAGTAAGGAGGTAGTCCTTATTCCACACTTTTCAAGCTACCGTAAAGTTCCGAAAGAACGCTCAGAGTACAGAGATATCAAGCGAAAAATACGGGATGGGCGAGCTTTCGGGTCAGGTTCGAGAAACCAGGAAAACGTGGCCGCACCGCCTACCAAAACTGCGGAGACGTCAAGAAAAAATACCAGATGGGCGAACTTTCGGCTCAAATGCGGGAAGGCTGAGCACGAGGTCGCGGGTTCGATTCCCGGCCGCGGCGGCCGCTTTTCTGATAGAGGCGAAAATAAAAACGCCCGTGTGTGCGAGATTTCGGCGTTCATTAAAGATCCCCAATTGGTCAAGATTAATCGCCTCATCGCCAAAATTAATCGCGCCTCATCGCCTGCGTTGCGTCGGAGCGTTAAACCCCACAAATCAATCAATCAAAATGCGGGAAGCACCAATAAGTGACCGCATCAACACATGAATTAATTCGCGTCTATTTTGTTCGCTCATCGGCGCGAAAGCCATCGATTTTGGGGGTGGGCGATGTTTGGGGTCTTTCAGTAAATTGAATATTTCACCCCTAAGGGGGGTTGGGCAATGTTTCGGGGTTGCGCGTTCGCTCGGAACTTTACGGTAAAATTGTACGGTTTAACGCGCCGACGCAACGCTGGCGTTGAGGCGCGCCGTAGTGGAGGGTTCCGGATTAATTTTGACCACCTGGGGATCTTTAACGTGCGCGGAAATCTCGAACAGACGGGCGTTCTCGCTTTTCGCCTCCATCAGAAAAGCGGCCGCCGCGGCCGGGAATCGAACCCACGTCCTCGTGCTCAACAGCACAACGCCTTAGCCACTGAGCCACCGCGGCGGGTAACTTTACGGTATTAATAAACACTAATCGTACACATGAAGCGTAGCATTGCGCTTGTTGTGATCATAGCTTTTTTTGTCTTTAAATACTTTCTTAAATGGACCTTAAAGACAAAATACAACCTTTTTTTATTTGAAAGAACTATACCATGAAAACTGACCCAAGTCCGCCCCAAAAGACGCTGTTGCCGCGCAAAAAAGTACGAAATAATGAAATAAAAAGAAACAATGAAATTCGCACTACACAACCTTAGCGCAATATGGCACGTACTAAAAACAGAATTACCAGAGTTAAGTCCTTAAAGTGATACGACCAAACAGAATAGGCGCACTATTACAATCACGCAGTCATCTTTAGTGGCAGTGGCCGCCTGCCGCACAAACAATACCCCGTGATGTCGCCATGGCTGGGCACGAGAAAGGCGGATGACCACTACTTCATAAGTTTTCTTTATGATTCGTGCTGTACTGGTACGAAGTTTACGATAAAATCGGTCTGTTTGTTATTGGGAAAAGCATTCTTATGAATCAGCTAAGTTTTAGTTTGTCATCGTGGAACTGCTAAACTGTACGGTTGTGGCGCATGGGCTTGCAGCCAGCGCTTGCGCCTTCCAAGCGTCTGCGAATATTCATTACACTGTGCAAAAAACTATGATGGTAGCGTTCCGTTTTTCTTCGACATAGTTCTTCGACCACCGATTTATAGAAAGTGGTATACCTAACATCAGCTTTATCGGTCTTGTACTCGTAGGCGGTTTTAAAACGTTAATGGTGAATGTCGCTCTTCAGAAGATTGCAACGCCAGGAGCCGTTTCCTTTTGTGTGAAATTTGAGGAATAGACGCACAGACGGGAATTTTTTCAGCAGGTTTAAGCACCTGTCCTTGTTTGCAAACGGCAGTTGGAAGTCAAATCGAAAGTAGGGAAGCTAACCGCATTTTTTTCCGAGTGCAATAAACATGCTATTCAATTTTTGCTGAATTCCTCATTCTTTATAAATTCACTCAATCCTCTAAGAAGTACACATTCGGTAGCAGTAGCCACAACTGCAACGAGTACGAGTAGCGATCTCCTGCACTATGTACTCGCTCAATAATAATAGGAAAAACGGGTGGGGGACGCAATATATCCAGCAGCAGACAAACTCAAAATGTTTGAACAAGGGCTGTCACCTTGTCGACGGTATAGTACAACACTGCGTCCACGTGTTGCCCATGAGCTGCTTTGGCACAGTGCGACTACATGTCGCTCGTCCATTAGGGACAAGCAGCCTGCGGAACGTAGAAAGAGCATCAAAATGTCAGTCACGTTGCCGAGGACGTCACAGAATTGTAAGCACAATTCCGACGGGGTTTGCTTCCTCTTGGAGCGGCCGACGCCCCATACTCGTTATACACCAGAGATGTGACGCGGCAGGGTGCGGTCATCGAAGTCACTTTTTGGTGGGCGGCTGTGAAGTTAATCGGGAAACTGGGGCGGTATTCTCGTGTTTGTCCGTTTTGAAAACGTCCGTTTCGCGCCCGTTTTATTGTGACGTACTTCCAGTTGTAGGCGAGCTTTTGCGCAACTGTTCTTGTAAACACATTTTAGGCGACTAAACCCATTTTAAAAACCTAGCTTTTATGTGTTTACTGTTCGTCAGCGAACCAACGACAAGGCGACGAAAATCGCCTGCTCCGACAAGCCGCACATCCGGGTGTTCGCTTTTAGCCTATCAGGGCTTGCTCAAAACGGACACTTTTGGAACGGACACAGAACAGACAAAACACGAGAATATCAATCTGTTTTCTTTATTTGCTGTCGTCACAATTTTTCGAGCTTAAACAAGCGGGTCAGACAGCGCAGGATCCGCCCCATGCATGCCACCTCTGCTTCGCTTTCCCGACACCACATGAAGACAGGCAACCGATATGTTATCATATCACCCTCCACATGAATGTTACCCTCCACGGTGCAAAGTACCTCGCTACAGTAACAATAGAAAAAACAAGCAATTATAAGCGGCCGCTTGTCCTTATCTAATGCTGCAGATACGTAAGGGTGTTTGTTAGCAGCTCGCCGAGTCTTGTTCAAACGAGCGAATTGTTCGCGTAGTCGCAAATCGAGGCTTTAGTCAACAGCTGTCGAACCCGAACCACTGTTTTAAACAAACGCGAAAAAAATGTGCGCCCGCACTGTTCGGCTACCTCGGAGTAGAAAAGGCGAAACCAGCAACCAGAACGCGGGACGAGAAGAGGAGGCACACACACACACTCTTCTCGTCCTTCTCGTCCTGCGTTCTGCTCGCTGCTTTCTCCTTTTCTGAACAATATGAACCAACTAGCCCAGCAATTCACTCTCTTACCCTCGAAGTAGGAACGATTGCACTGGCATGTATAGGACTGAGACAAAGTATACCTCAGCTTCTAGTTTCTGGCGGTGAAACTCCGGTGTCCCAGCTTACGATTATAGGAGCCGAAACACTCACAAGCTTTGGGATTTAGGTATACATAGAAGTGGGGAAATCTTGCTGAGGTACAGCTGATCCCGAAACTATGTTAGCCCCCAAATGACGAGCGCGTGAAAGAGAACTGATTGTCGTATACAGTAAACTCCGAAGAACTCTGTGCTCGGGTGATGGGCGTGGACTCCGGGGCTTCTGGCGTTAACGGGGAGTTTCAGAGCTGTACACGCCGAATGGACATTGAGACGCGCGCCGTGGTGGAAAACTGGTGTAGCAAAGTTCGGGTTTGGGCGAGTTGGTATCGGTGCTCCACAACTTTGTGTAACGCAAAAAAACGGACAAGCACTGTCCCGCATGCGTGATCGGGCGCTCCCAGCGACCGATCCGCCATTTTAGGGGGCAAAATGCAAACAAAACGACGCCATATTGAATTAGCAAGATGCGACCGCCGAGCCAGCTGAGTGCTGCTCCGTCTTCTGAGCCATGAAAGCGGCCGACAGGTAGGCGGTACGGGTGCCATCGAAAAATTTCTCTGCCACCAAAACCATGCTTGGCGCCTGGGATGGCTTCTTCAACTGCGCAGGGAAGGCTGGAAAAAAGGGGGCGTGTTCTTCTGTAATCCAAGTGTGGTTCGGGCGGCCGCCGCAAGAGAGCTACGCTACTGCAAATAGGTCCATTTTGGTCGACGGAAAATGTTGCCATTGCCGTGTTTAGAGGGGCGAATTTTGAATTTCCGCTCCTTAGACCGAAAGATGGCGTGGACGAAGGGTTCTGTGACGTACTTGGGGTGGTAGTAAAGAGCGGTCGCTCAGTGCACACGGCACTCGATGTGTTCCTCTCCAATCCGTGCTGTTTTCCCGCACGTTTTTACAGCGTTTGTTAAACGCCTGATCAACGCAAAATAACGTTATTTTGAAATTTATCGCAGCGAGTGCACAATAAGCCTCTCTCCTTGTAGGCATCAGCATGTCGCGCAAGCCTTACCCGGTACCGTCGCCACAATTGAAGGGCAAGAAAGTAGCTTTATGGACCCGCCAGCTGGAGCTAATCCTTGCAGTCAGTAAACAAGCAGGAGGGTTGCAAGCTGGGCTAGTTGGAAATACATTCTTGGATGAAACCATCGCGAACTTAAACAAAGACGAAGGAAGTGCAACACAAGGACAGTCGCAAGGAAGTACAACACCAGGACAGCGAAACAAGCTGTCAGTTTCTCTCCTTTCCTCAATACATGTAGCCCACCTGGTTCAAGTGGAGGAAATGGACGTAATATATATATATATATATATATATATAGTATAAGTAAAGAGTCGGATACACAGCAAGAACAATAACAAACAATGTTTACTTACGTAGCGGCAACGGGACTTCTTGCCTTCATCAGAGTAAAGTTACATGATTTTGCATGATATATATATATATATATATATATATATATATATATATATATATATATATATATATATATATATATAATATAATTTTTTTTCCCCGCGAGGCAGTATTTGCTCTCGAGTGATCCGTGTTTTAAGTCTTCGTGGTCCCTTTTAAGGGAGAGGCGGTGGTGGCATGAGCCGTTGCAGTAAGCTGGGTCCAATATACAATCCAATATATCCAATTAATCCGGAACCTACCACTTCGGCGCTCCTCGTAAGCCCTGATGTAACTTAGGCGCGTCGATATCCCAAAGTCTGAAACAATAACATGAATATCTAATTTTTAAGGCTTAATCTATGTTGCTGGCGTAAGCATGCTCGATGGTCTGGTGACGAGGGTATCCCACTGATTTGTAGGCGCGCCCACTTCAGCAATACAATGCCGAAAGGCGCGCCTGTATTGGCGATCATGGTAATCGCGCCACTTCAAACGTTTGTACGGCGAGATAAGGCGAGACTGCGGTCAACACCGCCCGTGGGTCGCAAGGTCTTACGTGTTCCTGGTTGACCTTCCTTGTATTGCACAACACAGTTCGCGCCCACTTTCCCGTCCGAACGTGCTATGCATCGCAGTTTATAGTATACAGAGGCAACGATAATGAAGGCCCGTTGCCTGAGGCCGACGTCTTCGAGTGGAGAGAATATATATATTGTAAGGGAGATAGTCGAGGCTCACGTAGATGGTTTAGGGGATTTATTTGCGGGTGAGAGGTGAAGCGAGCGTAGATTTTCGACGGGGACGAATGTAGCGAGAATAATGGACACATGAGACCATCAGGGTATGTGCCGTGCGCAGGCATCATCCATATGGAAAAGTTGTCCAATCTACCCGTGAGGGTATGCGCTCAAGCCGGTGTCAGCGGAAGAAGCACCCCCGCACCGCAGGAAACGCTTTCCCGCGTGATATCGGCCGTCGTCTGGACGCTCGAATCTACGCTTGCTTCACCTCGCGCCTGTAAATAAATCCCCTAAACCATCGACGTGAGCCTCGACTATATACCTTATTATATATATATATAAATCGGTAAATACGACAGAAAATAACGGTTGGCAGTCAAGAAAACCTCGAAAAGCAAAGGGGAGGTTGTGGTGGGTAATAAAAACAGATGAATTTTTTGAGTCAGAAAGAAAGTGGTGAAAAAATGCCCGCCGGGTGGGATCCGAACCCACGACCGGAGGTCATGGGATAGGATCCTGTCTATATATATATATATATATATATATAGTTAAGAGAAAAGGTTCCTGGCTATGAGGTTAGCTGTACGATAGAGAAGTCAAACTGAAAAACATAACAACATTTATTCTAACGTTTCGACCGGGGGCCGGTCTTTTTCAAAGATACAAATAGTGCAGATCAGTTGGGTTTAAATACATTTCAGTTGTGGGCGGGGCAAGAAAAACGTAGGCTCTACGCGACACAAAAAAGCCGCAGAACACAAAAGGTGGACAAAAAAAAAAGGGGGGGGGGTAGTGGGGGAGGGGGTAGAGGGCTGTTGGAGTGCTGCCGGGGAACAGGGGGAAAGGGGCCTAATGAAGGCAGGCGAAGCTATAGGATAAGAGGAAGGCATTGCAAGGTACTGAAGTCACGACGGGAAAGCAAGAAGGTGAGAACTAAGGAGGGGCTCGTTTTAGCTCGTTTGTTGACCTGTTTCTGGCGGCAGGTGCCAGGTAGGGCAACCTGCAGGGTGTGAGAGTTTCAAAAATACAGAAAATATGCAAAGAACCAGAGGAAATTGACTGGTGAGGAGAAAAGGGTAGGAGCCCAGAGGTAATTACCCCTTTTCTCCTCACCAGTCAATTTCCTCTGGTTCTTTGCATATTTTCTGTATTTTTGAAACTCTCACAACCTGCAGGTTGCCCTACCTGGCACCTGCCGCCAGAAACAGGTCAACAAACGAGCTAAAACGAGCCCCTCCTTAGTTCTCACCTTCTTGCTTTCCCGTCGTGACTTCAGTACCTTGCAATGCCTTCCTCTTATCCTATAGCTTCGCCTGCCTTCATTAGGCCTCTTTCCCCCTGTTCCCCGGCAGCACTCCAACAGCCCTCTACCCCCCCCCCACTACCCCCCCCCCTTTTTTTTTTGTCCACCTTTTGTGTTCTGCGGCTTTTTTGTGTCGCGTAGAGCCTACGTTTTTCTTGCCCCGCCCACAACTGAAATGTATTTAAACCCAACTGATCTGCACTATTTGTATCTTTGAAAAAGACCGGCCCCCGGTCGAAACGTTAGAATAAATGTTGTTATGTTTTTCAGTTTGACTTCTCTATCGTGTATATATATATATATATATATATATATATACACACAGAAAGATAGGTCAGCAGTCTACAACGCCAAAGGAGGCATGGGGGTGTGGTTAGGCTCTGTTCTTTTTTTGCTACGGTTAATGAAGTAAACATTTTTTTTAAACATACAGAAGAAAGAGAGAAAGAAAACCATGCGCCCAGAGTGGAGACCGAACCCACACCGAACCCATATATAGCGGGGGACGAACCCACTATATATATATATATATATATATATATATATATATATATATATATATATATATATATATATATATATATATATATATAATATGTGTGTGTGTGTGCGTGTGTGTGTGTGTGTACACGCACACGCACTTCTCGATACTTTTTGAGGGAGGCAGTTGCGAACTTGGATTACCCATTACAAGCTTTCGGTTCGCTGCCACCCCTGTGCACCCTTAATAGGGCACGCCAGTGAAAAGAGTGAGCCCATTGTAGTAGCGGCTGTAACAGTGACATATGCGAGGTTAACGTGCGATTGCGCACATTTTGCAAGCCTTCGAGCAATACGGAGGATATGGCTAATCCTGGTATCGTTTTAGCCTTTGGGATGGGCTGACCTCTTATACGGCGCCCTTTTGGCGGAGGTGTGGTTATAAGAACTGCCTTCTTATCCCAGCTTAAAGAAATCTGCTCGTCCACGCGAAGGCGATAACGTTTGACGAGCTCGTCCGCTTCAAACGGTTAATTAGTACTGTTTAGCATATTGCACCGAAAAAAAATAAATAAATAAAAAGGAGGACGAAGGCGTAGACACCAACAAGGACGCACTCATCGTGAATACGTCGTGTGCATATGCCCTCATTTTTTTTGCGCTAGAATAGGCTAAATGGCACATTGAACCGTACCTGTAAAAGTCAACTTTATGTTATTGTGCGATGCCATTCCATTTGTGCCTCCATATCTTTCGCGCTGCAATAGGCCAAACGGTGTACACCCAGCTTTACATATCGTCAACTTAACTTTACAGGTTTTAGTGCGATGCTATTTCAACGCTTTGAGTGGCTTGCCCCGAGTCAAGGTTTGACATTGCTCTTTCAATTAGTGGCATGCGTTTTTTTTGCTGTATCTTTTTTTTCTTTTCAAGTGGCTACAAAGATGGAAAGTATGGTTCCCTGCGTTGACGTATGTATACACCACACCATATCGTCGCTGAAAATTATTCAGTGAATACACGACCGCACACATCTTCGTTCTTTTCGAGAACGCCACTATTTCGGTATATGGTGTTCCAGACATCAAGAACACGATCACCCGCACGGTCACGCTTCCCATACGGGGTGACAGGACGAAAATTAAGGGTATAGCTATATTTTCGATTTATATAGACGATAGTCTTTCTTGGGCCACTTGACCGCGAAAATTTTGGCCTGTCTGTATGTCTATTTGTTTGTCTGTCTGTCCCTCGATTCAGCCACCCGGCCAGAGTGGAACACATGCTGCACAGTAGGTTTATATACCCACAGCCAAATCTAAACGTGTAAGTCCGGTGGCATCGTTCATACTTGTCAACATTGTTGACCCAAAACAAACTATTACGCCTATCTGATGCAAGACGTCAATACAAAAGTGATATTCGCAGTGTATTATTTATTAGAAATAGACGGATGATTGTTGTAATGAGGTACGCCAAGAAAAGTACAAAAGCGGTCGCCCGCGGTTTCCCTGGCTTCCCTAGCGGCATTTCAAAAAATCAAACGGCAACAGTAACGAAGTATTCCACTAGATAGTTTTCACGTTCCGCTTGGAGTAAGCAGCCGGGTGCATCGATTCACGCGTGTCTCCGCCGTACGGCAGCGCTGGAGGCACCCGGCCCGGGGCAGTAAAACGCAGTAGATTTAAATTGGCTTGCGCAAGACGCTATAGCGTGTTATCTTGGGAGGAACGAGAAGGAAGAGGAACATCATACGAGGTGAGGGGAAAGAGAAGGGAGGCATTTACTTGGTAGGGGTGCCAGCCGGCTATCGTCTTGCGTCGACATTTGCAACGAAAGCAGCAGATACGCGGCAATTTTTTTTCTTGTTTTATGTGCGCTTTTTATTGACATGACCCCACTGCGATGCAATTCCTTCCGCATCTATTAAAATCCTCTGTCTTCAAATAAAATTTAGTTGATAGGTAGTGCCTATTTGTTGTATATGTGTTCCTTCGTATCGTCTTTGGCGCTATTGTTTCTTCCGTGTGTTCCACCAAATCGCCCACACCAAGCTGCTGCTGTTCCTTTGCACAATATTCACAAGTACTGCACCGTGCCTGCTTTCTGAAATGAGGAACTGCGTTTGGCCGTCGGCACCTGAATCGTGCGCGACGCCCAGGCCCAGTTATCAAGCCGGTGCTCGTGCCAGCTAGATGTCTTCCTCGTTCCTCCTCCGCGGGAAGCATTGCGCAACTACTGGCCCGTCCCGTCCGGGAAGTGTCTGTTTATCACAAGAGGCCCGACCTAGTATTGTAGTTGACCGAGATGGAGCGACGCGGAACAGTAGCCCGCCATTGAGCGATTCGCCGACACAGGCAGATAGAACAACTATCTACGCCCCTCGGTGTTCGGTACTTCTTTCTACCGTGACGGAGGAAAGTCATTCTGCACGTGAAAAATTTTGCACGTGAGGCAATGTTAGTGTGAAATTAAATTAGCAAAATCAAACCTTCTGCTACCAAACAAGCATCTCCCCTAGATAGAACTGATATGGGCATCTGGTGACTGCCCCTTTGGGAGAACGAGGCGACTGACGCCGCTGCCCGCGATCTCGCACTCGGGTGTTCCCAGAGGGGAAGCGAGACTCGCCCAACCTCATTTGCCCCCTCCGCTTGACTGAAATCCTCCGTCATAACCGCCAGGCGAGACCACACTACCGTCCTCACCACCCGTCACTGAGCCTCCCACATGCTCTGATGTGGCCGACGACCCGCACCCTCTAAACCACCTCCATCCTCCAACTTACAACTGCCCTACGTCCCGGGATATGCTTAGCACCTGTGGGAATGCCCCCACCACCCACGCCTTCTCTTTTCTTCCCGAGAGCAGTGAGAGCGGGCTGAGAAGCTCGCTGCTTGGGGACCAGGAATGTGGTCAATCAGGCCGCACCGGCGGCGCGAGCCTGTGGCCTTCTGTAATGAGATCATCCACTTTTCTCTTTTACGTTTTTTTTTTCGCTACCCCCATCAATCCTGTGTTGTTCTGAAGCACTGATTATTGTGTTAGCCTACCACGTGCGCTCCGATTCGAAGACTTCCGCGAGCTGTTACGTTACGGCGCACTCTATGTATACCTCCCCCCCTGGCCATCTCGGGCACAACTTAAGAACAGGAACTGAAGTTGCCTCAGTGCTTCACCACCGCAGCCGGATGTTACTCCGCGCGGCGCAAGTAGGGCGTTGCTGGGAATATTTTGAACATCGCACGAGTCGTTCCCGTGACTTTTTGGACTTAATATGCTTATAAACTACTGCAGCGACGACAAACAAACTGCGTGAGAAAAGGCAGACGATATCACGCGTTCATAGCAATCTCCTTTCAAAACGCGCGACCGTTGGCATCCGTGGGGAATGATACCGTACACATAGGCGTGCGCAGAGTTCTCAATTTGGGGGGGGGGGGGGGGCAAAGTCTTACCGCTGCGCCCCCCCCCCCCCCCCCCCCCCCCCCAGAGCAACTCCCGACCTCTTCTCACTGAAGGCCTTGCGGTGCGAACGCAGTGCAAAGAGGGATGGTTATAAAATTTTTATTTCAATGTGATGGAATTGCAACGCACACAAAATATTTCTGAGCAGAAATTTTGCTTTCATGTGTTACATCGGCAAGGCATGGGGCAAATTTGGCGCCCCCTTCAGATGATTAGGGGGGGCGGCCGCCCCCCCTGCCCCCTCTGTGCGCACGCCTATGACCGTACATGAGCTGTTGGCGTTCTTAACAAGTCTGGTTATCGAGTATAGCCCCCCGCAGTACTGGGGTAAAGCTCCTCCACACTGTCATTGTCAACCACCCAAAGTTTAATGCTATCGTGGACGGGGGTAAAGGGGGTGGGGGGCTTAGTGCAGTGGACAGATTCCCCGGAGGGGATGGTCGTTTTGGTGGCACCTCGTCGGAGTGGGGGCGGCGTTCATAATGGGTGCGCTGCCGTGTTTCTTGCCCTGGGATGGGGATGGATGCAAATGAAGAAAGGAGAGCCTAGGGCAGCCCGGGCGCCACAAATTTGTCTATTCTGTAATACAGTGCTGCTGCATACCGCGTAAGTCCTGTCCGAGCACGGGCTTTGCCAAAACAAGGTTTGTTATCGCTAGATTCCGTCCTCTTTAGGATCGAGTTTACAACGCACTTTCGCCAGAATCATGTCGCACTAAAGAGGAGCTCATCCTGCTGATATGAGGCTAAACGCCAAAGAAAACGGAAGAGTCAAGCCACGGGTAAGGGGCGAGAGTTCTTATCTCGGTGACGCTGCCCAGTGCAATCACACCACTCGACTCGCAGCGTGAGGCACATGCCCACAAACTGAGATGTCACCTCTCGCGCAACCGTAATTCAGATGTGCTGAATTGCAGGGATATCAGCAATTATAAATGTGGGAAAGTTTGTGCGGACCTCAGCATGTCCCCTTTGGGTTTGGGTTTTGCTGGAAACGTCCTTGAGCTGGATAGGTCCTCTAGGTCTCTTGCCCTGGAGAGAGGGCCGCTGCAAAGTACTACCCAAAGCGTTGGGCAAACTTCTTAACGGCTGTCGCCCAGCGCCTCGAAAACTGCACCATGATCGGTGGTCTGAATAAGTGTCACTTCTTGAGACTAGGAAAAAAAAAAGTTAGTCGATGCATTCCTTCCCCGTTTCTATTCTTTGCACGGCATTCCTTGCCGCCTTCGAGATCTTTCTTCGGCAGTTAATCTTTTTTTTTTTTTTTTTGCGAAAAAGAAAAAGAAAAGAGCGACTTTGTCGCATATTTTGTCTTGGGTATGCGTCACCTACACCCTACACTTGAATGTGCTGGTGGCTTGACTGTTGATAACTGTATCGTGAGTTCGACGAACGACGGCTGTGACGATGTACTGATTAATGAGGCCTCGGATGGGTGAATTGGTGCTGCTGCTAATTGCTTAGCTAAAACATTAGCTAATTGCTTAGAAACATAATGGCTTTCATCGTGTATCTCTTGGTGACAGCCGCTTTAATAACTAAACTTTACGCGGCACCGATGTAGCAGAGCTGTCGTTAGTTTGGTATAGGTACTCAGAAGCGAAGGTCACGCCTAGAGCGGTGGAAAGGGTTTTCTCAATAACGCCAACGGCGCACAAATTACGTGCACGCAATGAAATTGCCCAGCAATCTACCGCAATTTTTTTTTATCACCCGAAGCAACCATTTCATCATTTATGGCCGCCACGACCGCGCTATCAGGTCACGCGCTATCACCGGTTATCTTGCATGCCTAATTTTTTTTAAACGCTAGTCATGGCCTCAGGAGTGCTTCGTTGACGTCCGTGAGCACGGGCGCTTGGACCCGGCGTCATCGGTCTCAGAGATCTGACAACGGAACGCTCTGACGTTGTTGCTTCTGCTGCCTCGTTCCCTCCATTATGACGCTGCAGTGCTTCTCTAAGGCATGTAGCATTAGCGAAGACCGGGCGTTTTATTCCGTTTGCTCTTGTTATGCACAAGCGCTGACGCTGACTATTAGTGAGGTAAATTAACGCCTCGTGTCAGGCAGGCACAGACAAAAGAACAGGTGAGGCAAAAAAGTCGGAAGCTGGCTGAGTATGTGCGCTCTTCTCCTGTGCCGCAATTATTTTTTGCTTCGCGTGCTTTATTCTTACAAGTGGGCTTTGAGATTTCTTTGCACGTCGAAGGTCCCTGGGTGGCCAAAAATAATTGCCGAGCCATCCACAACGATACGTTTCGCATCCAGGTGTAGCTGCGGCGAGTAAAGCCACCAAAAATTTTTTTATTCTTACAAAATTTACCGGCTGACGCGACTTTCAACTCTTCTGTAATGGGTCACATATATTTTCGTGTTCCTTTTTTCTTCTTAATTTTTTTCTGCCGTGCTTTCTTCCCTTTTAAGATGTTCATACTATTGGGACTGTTATCTGGGCTGCAAATGCTCCGAAATTCAGTTTGTTACGGTCACACGAACAAATCGGAGCCAACGTTATTTAGCGTAACATACTGAAAGCGATTGTATAAGCAGCCTCCTATCCAAGGGATTGGATTACTTTTAACTCTAATCTATCTAATTTTGTAAATTTGCAGTGAGGAAAACGATCGAAGGATTTTGTAGAATCTATTGGTGGTATTCGTTGAAAAGTTTAGCTGCCTATTTCTTCGCTTGGCAACACTGAAAACAGCTACAGATATGGCCGATGCGCCACGGACATGGCGCGGCGCACTCACATGGTTGCCTGCATGCATGCGCGCCTCGCCATTGAATACAGGTCACTTTGTAGTCATGGGCCTCCCCTGCCACAGATGAAGCATATCCTGTGCTAACAAAGAATGGCCGCGTTTCTGCCTGTTTTGAGGCAAATGTCGCCAAGTGAGCCTTCTGTCGCCCTTGCCACGTAACACCCTCTCCTCCCTCCTGTCTCCTTTTGCTCCTCCCATAAGGAATGCAAGGGAAATTTTCTCAATTCAATTTTCCCGCGTTCGCACTGCTCGCACGCGCCATCTGTTGGGATCTGTTGTTTCTGTTGTGCTCGGAGCAGTTCGAGCCGACACCTTTTGTTTTAGTGTTTGCGTTCAGCTCGCCTCTCTGAAGCGTCGGCCCCGGCCGTTACACCGCGCGTGATGTGCAGCGCTGTCTCGTAACTCGCTCCCGCATCGATCGCAGTGCACGCCGTGGAAGGACCGGGCGTGCTGCACGGAGCAGACGACGCACGATGTCCACCACAAGGACATGTACAGCATGTCCCTCGACTTCTGCAAGGACCAGGTGGGCCGGGGGATGTCCGACCGCTGCCGGGAGTACTTCCACAAGGACCTGTGCTTCTACGAGTGCGAGCCCAACATCGGCCCCTGGGTCGTCCAGGTGCGTGTACGCGAGGGACACTGGCGTAGCACGCACTCTCCGGGCTGCGTACGATAAATCGCAACTTTTAGGTGCCTGCCAGTTTTTGTAACATACGCTAGTGATGGCCCTAACCTGCGCGCTAGTTCGTACACTTTTTCGGTGGAAGGCAGTTCGAACTTGGGCAAAATCAGAGGAGAGAGGACAAGAAAAGCAGGACACAGTGGCGTGTCCTCTTTCTTGCCCTCGGTTCTAGTAAAAGTTGGCTCTGGTTTTTTCGTTGTTTTCAACCTGCAATATTCAACTTTGACGGATGAAATGTAGTTGGGTCTCCTGCAGGCAGGTTTTCTGTGTACAGTTCTTGCAGTAACTACAAGCTACGTGTCTTTAGAAGGAAGTTTCCTTTACAAGAGTGAAATTGTTCGGGCACTGACGTTCGGGCTACGTAAATGCGATAGCTATACAAGGTGTCCCAGCTAGCTATCATGCACCAAGACTTAAAAAAAGATATACAAGGTGTCCCAGCTAGCTATCATGGACCAAGACTTAAAAAAAGAGGGCAATGGCGTTACTCGAAGAAAACATAGGGCATAATGTTTTCTGTACTGTGGAAAAGCGGACAGCAATTTTTTCATTAATGAGACTAATAAGACTTAACTAATTTTAATTATCTAACCGGAGCATTACTGTCCTAATCAATAAAATGTCAATGAGACCCGTTATTTGCCCTCAAGGGGCGGTATTTTCAGCGACGAACTAATTGCGTTCTCATTTATTCTGACTGATAAAGAAAACCCGCGCAATATAAAAGAAGTACCACGCGACGCCGCTACCGCGCGCATCGTAAAGCAGCGACCTGCCCATGCGCGCCGATTCTGCGTGCCGAATTGGTTATTGCTTGCTTGTTTTTTTTTTTTAGTTCTTTCCGATGCCACTCCACCGGATGGTGCTGCTTTTAATCCTCATTTATCCGTTCTATACGCGTTTCCTCGGCCTGCCATCATCGTTACTTTGTCGTTTTCTCGCTTCGTTGTGCTCAGCCTTTGCCGATTCCCACTTGGGTACGTGCACACTTTCTGTGGGCTCGAAGATGTGCTCAAATAAGTGTTTTTGACGCGAAATTATTACTTGGCTAGGCTGGCGTAAGCACGCACACGGCCGGCGTCCACTGAGCGCGCACCCACTCGGATATCGTCCGCAAAAAAAAGGTCCACGTACAGCTGATAACCATTTGCTAACGTGTTTCATGGCGTTCCACGCGTTCCACGCCCGAAAGAATAAACCCCCTTAAAATATTCAGCGCGTTTCAACAGACAAAAATTCAGCAGACAAAATTAACGAAAAACGCATCTGCGCGCACTGGTTCATATAGTGCGACAAAAGAAAAACACGGTAAGAAACCCTCAGCGCGCGGCTTACGACACATAGCCCGAGTATATAACAAAAAGAAAAGCTGTGTGCGTCAGGAATTTTTCCGCGCAGTCCTGGTAGACCTTCAGCTTATGTGCAGGCAGTGTAGCAGTAGCATGAATAGTGATTTTTTGAAAAAAGTGGCTGCAGCGAGTCTGATACCGAAGTTGTCACTTGTAGTCTACTTAATTTAAGCAGGAGCACGGCCACTGTATGAGAGTGCGAATGCGCCCTTCATCGAGCGGCCGTGTCAGGAGGCTCGGCGACAAACCTAGCCAAAAGTAAAGGTTCCGATCGCTTCGGTACGATGACAGTGGCTCAAAAAGATATCCCGAAGATAACTATGGTTCCCACCGCAATCATTTAGCGGGGACGGCTGCCATACCCAAGTTTGCCATTTGTTGGACTACCCCGACGGAGCTCCTACAAACGCGGCGCTGCGTTATGGTGAAAGCGCCGCATCCGTTGAAAATGTTGCCGTCGATTAGCGCTCCCTTCCGTGGAAAAACATTTTTCCGGCCAAAATGAAGCGCTTCCACGCACGGATGGAGTGTTGGAGTGTTTATACAAATCCGAGACTTCCCCGTGCACGTGCATAGACGAGCTTCACGTCAAAAGAAAGTTCCTCGACGGAAACGGAAAGTCGACAAAGTTTCCGCATGCGTAAATGAACGAAAATGCTCGAAAATAAACAATGACACTCGCGCAGGCGGAAATGGTAGCAGTGTAGTTTACTTGCATACGTTGACGTTTGCAAAGAGAAGAAACGGTTCATTGACCCAACCATTAATTCTCGTTGCTGGCTGGTATTATAGGTAGTAATCTTTACAATCGGCATTGATTGATACGACCGCTACTTTTTATGCGAGGAGTCGCCGGCCGCACTGCTAGCAGAGCAAAGCTGCTAGTTTGGGCATTAAAATTAGCCCCATCTGACGGAACGCGCAGTCCCTACACGGCAGGATTTTGGCACGCCGGCTCCCATTACCTCCGGCGACGATGGGGAGGTCGCTATCTATAAAGCCGGTCGTGATAATGGTTTGCATGCAAGGAGCAGCAACAGCAAGTTTCGCGGGGCGCGTGTGGCAGATAAGGCACAAGCTCGGTCGCGATTTCTTCTTTCTTTCTTTTGTTTATTTCATTCTGGCCAACTCAGAAGCGGCCTTTTTGAGGGCATTGCTTTTATTTCGCTTCAGTTAGTGTTATTGTGGTTGACCTCCTAAGGAAAACATTTTGAATTGGAATGGCCCAGTCAAAACATTTGCTCAAAGAAACCTACATTATGAATTTGTTTTTATACCGATGTCATAAAATTAAAACGAAAACGCTGCACTAGAAAACTGAAACATAAAAAACACTACTTTTTCTAAGAACCCGTTTGAACCCGTTTGAACCAGTTTGATCCAGGTCGAACTGGAACGGAACGGTGTTCGGGAACTGAACCTGGAACCGAACCAGAAGGGCTTGAACGTGAACCCGAACCGAACCCGAAAAAATTGGGCCCATCTCCCCACGAGGGGGGACTCGAGTAAATGCGTCGCGTATGGGGTGGGTGTATTGCGTTAACGTTAGTGTTTGGGGGGTGGTGGTGGGGTGGTAGTGAATGTGTTACCTATTATTGCTTATTACTATTAATTATTATTATTTCTTTCATATATTAATTATTACTTTCGTGATTTTGCGACTCGAGTCCCCCCTCGTGGAGAGATGGGTTTTTCTTTTTTTTTGTGACGCAAGAAGTGAAGGCGAGGAGTAGGTTGTTGTAAGTCGTTATTTATTTATTTGTTGCTGTTGTCGTTGTATTGGACGCTGAGAACGACGGCTTCGTGGTCGCTAAAGTGTACTGTTAAGGGGGTCTTTAAGCAGTGGTCGTGCGTTGCAGCAACTGGTGAAGACGAGATCGATGCAACTGCTGCCGTGTATCAGCAGCTTCTTGACGTAGTTTGAATGAGTCAAGGATATAAGGCGCGTTCGTACCCTTTGATTCTGTGTCGCATTTGTGGCGCAGTGGGAAGAGCACCATCTACCTCGCGTTCCGCCCACATGGTCGTGGGTTCGAAACGAGGCGCTGATAACTATTATTTTGTTTTATATAGTGTAGGGGGAGGGGTGCGGACCTGTTGTTGAGAGCGACGAGGGTAGCGTGATGCGGGAGAGGAGGAGTGGGGAAGAGGGCGCACCTGCGCGCTGAGCTGTTGCGGACGGACGGCGGACGCTATATGTGAGTTAAAGAAATGCTCTGCATTTAAAAATTCCGGTCCGACACTGTGTTGAAAACACGGCAACAAGGAAAGACGCCTTCGGCCCGCTTCTTATAGAGCGCACAAAGGTTTCGTATACGTCGTCTTCCCAGAAACCGAAAAGAAAAGCGTGCCGATTTTATTAATGCCTTTATTTCCATTCAGAATGAGAGGGAAAGAAAGCTAATTTGGTTAGCTTGACGGTGCTCCCTCCTCCTCGAGTAATACAACAATTATTCAAGAGGCACACAGCACAGCACAAAGTGCAAAAAAAAAAAGGAAGCAACATAAAATCAATCGCGCTGTATTTAAAGGCGTTTGTATATATACCTATATAAAAAAAGAAAAATGGGAAGTAAAATGAAAACCGACCGCAAGTTTCAAAAACACCTTTTTAAAGACTGGAACACCTTGCGGGCGAGTGGAACAGCAAAGCAAAAAACACATTCACAAAGCACTTCTTGTTGGTTTTTACCCTCGCTGAGTGGGAAGTGCTTCATCGCACTCCTGTTCACAGCTTCCGTTTGCGCAATTTACTGACGCGGTTGTCGAGCTCAGAAATTGTGACCACTTAACACACACACACACACACACAAAATGAAGGAAGCTTACACTATAACGCGTAAGACTTGAAGGTAGCGAAGCTGTACGCAACCTTCGCGACCATCTCGAAGGTTTAAGTTCACGATTGCAGCCCGTTTGCTTCTTCTTCGCTGCTGCAACGACCTTTATCCCATTATTGTTGCTATAAGTGTGAGCTTTAATTTGTTGGAGGTGATAATCATCGGACATCACCTCGGAGAGGCGTACGCTATGACGTGTATTTGTCGTTCCGAGCAAGTGTTGCCATGATTACGGCGGACAATGGAGGCTTTCTCGTTCCGAGCAACTGTCGCCATGATTACTGCGAACGCTGGAGTTTTCTTTTTTTTTTTTGCCAGTCTTCGCCAATCCCTCTAAAATTGGTATGATTGGCTTGAAAAACGTGCGCAGGGGACGCTGGGAGGTCGTCGCGAGGCATACACGCAACAGCGCTAGGCATTTCGTTGCTTCATTAACTGCCTGGCGGTCGCCGCAAGGCCTGCGCTCACGTGCGCGCGCTCGGAAATTTCTTGGTATTTGTAACTGTGGACACGAAAAGTTGTGATTTCCCTAACAACTTTTCTGTTAAAAAAAGTTAAGTGCACTATGATTTCCACAGCGACTCCAGAACATCAGGCTGCAGACGGGGGTTACCAGCAGACGTTTAATTCTACGGTCACTAGACGGGACGTGCCTTCCAAGCGTATTCAACACGTCTACTGGCTCTTATTGACTGTCTGGTCACCACCTGCCGTCGAGACGCCACCACGTGTTCTATTGAACACGGAACCCAAGCACGTTCGATCCTTCCGTTGTCAGCGCATACAGCTGCCCCCGGCCCTCCCTCGAATTGAAGTGTGACAGCATCGGTATGCCTAGAACAATACCGAGGGTGGGACGCATGTCGAAACATGGCCAACAGCTGGTATCAACGCTGTCGCCGTAAAAAAGATAAGTAAGCACGTCTGTTATTGCTTTAGAAAAAAACCTGTTCCGCATCCATGTGCCCACCTGTCTTGAGCCGTACTTTAAATATACTTATCAAGTTGTTATCCGAATTACCTTAGTAATCACAAAACATGAATTACGCACGGAAGCTTTCGACCACAAGTCCCCGCTTCGCAGTCGTCGTTTAGATATTCCAAGCTAAACAAAACGAGGTTGTTCTACGGGTGGATCCAGAATAGCCTCTTGGACGGGAGACTGCGTAATTCCTTGGAGCATGGCCAAGTGGGGCGGGAGAGGGTGGCTTGCAACGTTTGTGTGACGGTAATTTCAAAGCGGAAATTTCAAACGTGCTCCGATGGGGGGGAGCGTTGTATCCGCTGCTGATGTGTTCACGTGGTCACATCATTCCCACGCATGGCTGGGGACGATGTGCAGATAATGCTACGGAACATCGCGCTCTTTCAGTGAAAATTCCTCGGGCACATACGTCTGCTTAAGTGGTTTGAGGCGAAAGCCTAGTGATTACCAAATATTTTTTATTGCTACGTGGTATTTGCGTCTCTTCTTTTCATCTGCCTTTTGGCGCGAACTAATTACTCCGACAAACGGAGTGACCGCACTTTACGCTCAAGCTTCCCGACAGTTCAAGCTCTCATGTGCTGCTTCGTGCTCCAGTCACGGCGAACGCGTCTGGCTTATTCTTGTTCCATGTTCCAAGGTGCTCCGTGAGAGCGAGTGGACCGATTAGCCGCCGGAGAGGCGCCCACTAAGCGTGCGCTGGGGATAGAACGGGCGAACGCTCGACGTACTCGTATAAAGGAGATAGTGGGTAGGACGACGGGCGATAAGCAAGAGATTGAGCGGGCTTTTCATAACTACTATAAAGGATTGTTTGCCTTCCGCGGTATTGATTTGGAGGCCTTTGAGTTCATCAGTGCAGTTCCAAGTATTGATGAAGAGTACGAAGAAATTTAATTGATGAGGAGTACGAACAAAGCGTAAATCAGCCGATTGCAGTTGCAGAAGTTGAATGTGCGATAGATAGTTTAAACAACGGAAAGGCACTGGGTCCATACGGGTTAAATGCGGCCTTTTACAGAATCTTCAAAAACAATCTATCGCCACTCTTGGCAGTACTATTTAACCAGGCGTTCGAACTACCCGCCGCGGTGGCTCAGTGGCTAAGGCGTTGCGCTGCTGAGCACGAGGTCGCGGGTTCGATTCCCGGCCGCGGCGGCCGCTTTTCTGATGGAGGCGAAAAGCAAAAACGCCCGTGTGTACGAGATTTCGGCGCACGTTAAAGATCCCCAGGTGGTCAAAATTAATCCGGAGCCCTCCACTACGGCGCGCCTCATCGCCTGAGTTGCGTCGGCGCGTTAAACCCTACAATCAATCAATCAGGCGTTCGAACTAAATGCATTGCGACCCACTTACGGAGAAGCGCCCACGAGGCTGATTCCTAAAACAGAGAACACGGACAAACTTAAACGTGTTACATCATATCGTTCCACATCCTTGAGAAATGTCAATTACAAGATTTTCACGAAGGTGCCTGCACAAAGAATCCAATCTGTCATCAACCAGCCCAGGCGTGTGCCATAAAAGGACGTTCGATTTTTTTCCAGCACACACAAGCTAAGGTGTGTGCGGGAGTGTTGCGACGCTGCGCAAGCTCGCATGGCTGCCCTCTAGCTTGACCTGGAGAAACCTTATGATTTTGTGTCCCATCAGTTGCTGCTGATTTTAGATTATGTGAACGTAGGAACAGTCATCAAGGAAGGGGTGGCTCTGGCGTACCGGAAGTGCACCACGAGAATAATTGTTAACAGACGCCCGGGGCCCCATTAATGCGGAACGGTCGGCGTGCCAGGGCTGCCCTCTAAGCTCACTTCTTTTCTGTCTGTATATTGAGACGCTCTGCTTGAATATAATTGAAAATGAACACATTCGCGGGTTTCAGCTATGCGAGGCAGAGGTAACATTTCTGGCCTACGCAGACGACATTGCTGTTTCTGTACAACAAAGGCGAGTGTTACAAACGCGGTGGACGCTAGCTGTTAAACATTTTGGGTCAATCACAGGTAGTGGAGCAAAGTGGGGGAAGTGTTTGGGTTTCTGGCATGAAAACTGGTCTTTGACACCTAAATCTTTTGCCAACGTGAGCTGGGAAACCAGCCCCGTTAAGTATCTATAGGACGCTGCAGGAGTGCTACCAGCAGAGCGAACTGCATTGGCGTGCCCGAACGCAGGACGTGCGCGACAGGGCAGGAAAGTGGAAATGGTTTATTCTCTGAATGTTTGCTAAAGCGACCGTGGGTAATTTATTTTTTATTGCCAGGCTGTGGTACGTGATACAAGTGTTGCATTGCTGGCGTGTGAATGCACGAAAAATACATCGAGCATTTGCTGTCTTTATCTGGTCGTCTACTTGGGAACGGCGCTGTAGAGATTACCTTTTTCGACGCGCCAAGAAAAGCGGTCTTGGATTGGCCCGCCTGTTTGTGCGCCAGTTGGCAAACAGGTTCCTGTTTCTTCGGGATACAAGCAATCCTTTTTTGCGAACAGTTTGCCAAGTGCGGCTGTCTCAAGAGCTGCCGGAATTTGTTGTATCCAGTTTGCACATGCAGGGAAGGATTTTGAGTTATTCTAAATAAGTTTTCATGGCAGTCAAGTTTCTGTCAACTCGCTTTTCGGTGGACTATTTGAGTACAGTGTCATGTAGAAAGTTATATAAAGATGCCTGCTACAGTCTGTTGCCGATGCCGCGATACAGAGAAGTGTACAGTGGAGGCCGGCAGGATATTCACCCGGTTGTACAGGCGTATGAATACAACCGGGGGTGAAGTCATTATTCTTGAAACTTCATTCGGGGACACTTACTGTGCAAACTTAGTTACAAGAAAAGGAGTTAAGTACACCTTGGGGCACTGACTGCAAAATTTGTAAACGACCAGGTAACATAGAACACGTTTTCATACACTGTTGGATGGCGGTTCACTTTTGGGATATTATGCAGCGAACTTTACACAAATGCTTCCCACTTAACCCGTATGGTATACGTTATTTACCCACAGACAATCACGAAGGAGTCCCCAACAATTTAATAATGCTCCTGGACCTTCACAGCATATGGCGGGCGCGCATGGCGTGGCTCCATGGCGGCGTGGATGCCCGACCGGCCCGGCAGTTTCTTCGGGAGAGTGTCACGCACTTCGTTGAGGGTCAGGGTCCAGCAGCCAGTCCTAGATTGGTTGGGTTTTGTAGAGCCGTTAACTACTCTAGTGATGATCAAACGACAAAGCCGAGCCGAAGGGGCGGCTGGTAGATTTATGTCAGTGCGTGTCGTACCACATGCAGCCAAATTACCACATGTGTGGTAATTTTTATGTTGCACATGTGCGTTGAAAACTGGAAATAAGTTAAGAAAAGCAAGGCTAGCGCTGTACTTAGAGCGCTTGGCTGCTGCGCTGACGACCCGATTCAAATCCCACACGAACCCATTTTATTTTTTGTTTACAGCGGCGAACATTTTGGTAACATTCGTGCTGTCGTCGACGAAGGCGACGACGACTACGACTGTACGACTGCGGTCACTTTTTGCGTTTAATAAGACACGTATAGCTTTCGCCTTAATAACATACGGAACACCGCGACGGAAAGCGTCTGATCTGGCTGGTCAATTGAACAGCTATTGAACTTTTAAGAATAACCCACACGCAACGCTATAAAAACATCGTTGCGTGCATCACACACTCAAAATCACTTGCATTCCGCCACTCTTTTTCGCACTACAGACGGATTCACTTTTGCAGTTCAGTTGATTAACATGCGCGTGGAAATGCGGCTTGGGGAGTGAGTCGGCCAACCGACATCTTCGGCAAGAACCCCTTCGCCGGAAGCGAATTCGGCTGCGTGCGATTATGGAGATCTCTTTTAGGGACGCTACACGCACGCGCTCACTCTCTTAGCGCTCACTCACTCGCTCGCATTTTTTGTGAATATATGTGCCGAAGATTTTGTAGTGAATTTATCTTTCCTGGTGTTGCTGCTTAGTTAGCAACGACGTGAACCACTTTTGACGTAGTTGGCCTTAGTTGTTTCTACTTCTAGCCCTTCAGACACGGTACTGTACTTCGACAATCTCTTTCGGCCTCGCAGCTGTCCCGAAGCCAAAGGGAAGGAAGCACGGCAAAATGAAACCGGCTGCACCACATTCGAACCTGGCATCCGCTCACGCGATATCCCGCATGGTCTCAGTGCCGCCTGCAGTGGTATGCGCGCGCTCGCGTTTCATCGTGTCGTGTCCCCGACTTCTAGGGAAAGTGGTTCGCCGCATATCTGGAGCATGATATTCGCAGCGCCGACAAAGCTGGGCTGCGCGTCTCTTATGGCTGGCATCAATGGCGCCGCTCCGCGCGATCGCCTGCAGCCTCCGCTGTAATGCGCGCCTTGTCGAGGGACAGGCTGGACTCATCTCGCATTCGCCCGCGGCTGCCGTTCTTTTATAGGTCGCCATGGGCCCTTGCTAGTGGCAGCGATGAATGGAAAAGAAAAAGGCGAACGAAAAGATTATCAGTTGGTGTGTCTTGAAGAATGCGTGGGAAATCTCATCTGTCTTTCTCGCGAACTTGAGCCTCGGCCCCAAGCGCACGCTCTGCTCCTGGTTTGGAAATCCGCAACGCGGGCGTTTCTCGTGCGTGCCTCGTACACCGTGCCAGCCGTGCTATGCACTCTATCTAGACCCGAACCTGGAGTTTGCGTAACGACAGTAGCGCCAGATTGTTGTCCTAGCGGCGTAAAATCGAAGTTCTCGGCCGGCGATTGATAATCTCTCACTGACCCAATTGTTAGCGGCGCGCTTTTTTTTTTTTAGAGGGAAGGGAATGGAAGGGGGGATGGTATGAGGTTGGCCCAGAGCACGCATAGACGGACCCGGGGATATATTTAGGGGAAAGCGCGTTTGTTCTTGCGTTGCCGTCCATGCTGGCGTGGCCAGCAGGTACCCATATCAGGATAAAAGAAG